>NC_092356.1:18655519-19277442 GCF_963676685.1 Mytilus edulis | reverse complement strand
ACTCACATCTAGAAATTAACAATCGTGGTCCTTTGAAAAAGAAAATTCTAGGTAATAAAAGGATTTCAGCTTCCGAATTATAATTTTTCTATTTTTATTTAACAACATACCAGCAGCATCTGCATAAGGAGTATATAATATCTCATAATTGATACGATATTCCAGGGCTTGTGTAGCTTATCATGTTTTCCCTCATAGAGGGTTGCTGCTCACAATGATACTATTTAACCAAGATTTTAAAGGTTAAAATCTGCTCTTCGTTAATTTTACGGACGCCGGTTGAGCGTTATAGATTATCTGTTTTACAGATGACGTCTGCTATGTTCCAATCGTCCTAACGTAAATAAAAGTTGAAGAGCATTGAGGAACCAAACTTCCAAAAAGTTGTGCCAAATACGGCTAAGGTAATCTATTCCTGGGATAAGAAAGCCATTAGTTTTTCGAAAAATTCAAAGTTTTGTAAGTAAATTTATGAAAATGACCACATAATTGATATTCATGTCAATGATATTCAATATAATCTGTATTATATTCACATATTACGTATAAAGTGTTTAATATTTTACTGCCACTATTTGTTACTGAACTTTTATTGAAAGAGTTACCTGGACAAGGGTTATACTGCAGACAGTTGACATGTTTATTTCTACTTCCTGTACATTTTTTCCCGCCTTGTTGAGGATATGGATTTGAGCATTCACGATACCGCAAACGGCAACCAAGACCACACGTTGCACTGAAAGGGGTATCTATCCACCTGCTCCATTGCCCATCAACTATGAAATTAAACATATATCATCAAATTAAAGTCTTAACGTAAAAATAAATCTTACAGTGAAAAAGAATTTCAGCACTTGGATTTTCTAAAATCATTACTATTTACTTTACTATTTATTTCCTGTTTATTGTTTCCGTAAAAATGAGTATTTGAATTACTGTATTTGCAATACCGTAAACAGCAAGCTATACCACACATAACACTGCAAGGTGTTTCCACCCAACCACTTATTTTTTATCAACAAGGAATCTAAATGTAACCTGAAGTTATAGTGAGAAATCGAGTGAATTCGATGTTTTGATTTGTATTAATGGATACATTTTCACAAAATTTATACATTAACGGGGTTTCCGTTCTTTGATATTCACCACTACCACCATACAAAATATATTATTGATTTGGGAATGGGGGCCCAGGGATATCTTCAATAGATATTTGCATTTAACTCTTACAAAGAAGCAAAGCAGAAAAATGACCTTTTTTATTATTTTAACATCATCAGGTTAAAATCTGCTCTTCGTTAATTTTACGGACGCCGGTTGAGCGTTATAGATTATCTGTTTTACAGATGACGTCTGCTATGTTCCAATCGTCCTAACGTAAATAAAAGTTGAAGAGCATTGAGGAACCAAACTTCCAAAAAGTTGTGCCAAATACGGCTAAGGTAATCTATTCCTGGGATAAGAAAGCCATTAGTTTTTCGAAAAATTCAAAGTTTTGTAAGTAAATTTATGAAAATGACCACATAATTGATATTCATGTCAACACCGAAGTGTTGACTACTGGGCTGGTGATACCCTCGGGAATGAAACGTCCACCAGCAGTGGCATCGACTCAGTGGTTATCAAGGGTACCAGGATTATAATTTAGTAGAGTTTTAACTTAAGTAAGCAACACGAAGGATGTGGAGCATGATCTGCTTATCCTTCCGGTGGACCTGAGATCACCCACAGTTCTTGGTCGGGTTCGTGTTGCTCAATCTTTGGTTCTCTATGTTGTAATGTTTACTCTTGTTAGTCTCTCTGGTTTTTTTCTTGTTAATCCAAGGTGTTGTTAGTTTATTTTTGATTTTTTTTTTCAGTTGTGAATGTCTCTTTTAAGAACCTTTGAATGAAGTTCGGAGTAACTTCTAATATTTTATACAGAATGAGGTTTCAACGGTATAAAATGACGTATATAGATCTCTTAAATGATTTGACTATGATATCTAATCCAGTTTACATATAAATATAATGTACATTGTTATGTACCAATGTTGATCTCTCCATTTACCTTTGAAATATCTGCATTTAAATATTTACCAATTGGGATGTTATTATCTCACAAATATATGGTACACTAGTAAGTTTTTTGTCAATGATTTTTTAATTTGAAATGTATAACTTACTCTTTACCTCTTAATAATCTTTAATTCTAACAGTTACCTGGGCATTTGTTAGGATGAGTACATATTACATGGTCTATATGTTTGCCTGGACAGTTGTTTCCACCATATTGAGGATGTGGATTAGAACAGCTGCGAGATCGTAAACGGGTTCCAACACCACATGTAACACTGCAGGTATTTTCTTTCCAAACACTCCATGCTCCATGCACTAGGAAATTGAATAGATATTCTTAGAATATAATTGGAATGAAAATGCATGGAGTTATTTTTTTGCTATGCAATTTTCAAAATTGACAAAGTTGTGAACGAGTCCTAAAAACATTGTCAATGTTAGAGGCATTATCTGATGTCAACATGATTGTCTAGTAACTTTTAGATAACAAGATAACAGTTTCTGAAATTGGATTCTTTTTAAACTCTTATATTTCTGCAAAATATAGTAGATTTACTGCTAGATCGAGAATTGCAGCACACAGAGTTATGATTGCATCTCTTTTAGTATGTAACAGTTGAATTCTGTTAAATTGGTTGCACTTTACTTGAAATTTGCATTCAACTTTTTTGGTCATTGTCGCTTCTTGAAAATGTTGAATATTTTTGCAAAGCTGGTTTTATCTAATTAGTTAAGATAATACAAATAACGTTTTACAAACCATCAATACACCTTATCGCTATTTGTCCGCCATTGCTGGAAATCACACAGGTTCCCGTAAAATTTTGACGTCATAAAACAAAATGTCTGACGCCACAATGAAAAAGTGATTGTTGTTGAGGTCAAAAGTTCAAGCGGACGGGTCAGCCGGGAATAGCGATAAGGTGTATTGTGTTGGTTTATTGTCGAGCCTGCAACTTTTGTCACAAAGACATAGTTTTAAAACAGGTACCTGGACATTCGTTAGGCTGCGTACATGTGACATGGTCAGTACTGTTGCCGGTACAGTTGTTCCCACCATATTGAGGATGTGGATTAGAACAATTGCGAGATCGTAAACTGGTTCCAACACCACATGTTACACTGCATGTGTTTTCGCTCCAAACACTCCATGCTCCATGCACTACAAATTTTAAATAAAATTCTTAAATGTAATCTGAATTAAAATTAAAAAAAGCAAAAAGTAAATAGGAATTATTTGCAATACAATCTTATGAAATGCCAATGTTGTGAACGAGTGTCAAATACCCTGTCAATATTAGAGACAAAATTATCTTATAGCTCCACGCTTATCTAGAAACTTCTAGAAGACAAGATAAGAGTTTCTGAAACTGTTTTAAACACTGCAAAAAAATAGAAGATTTCCTTGAAGATCTATGCCTGGGATAAGGAAATTCGTAGTTTTTCGAATTATTTAAACTTTTGCAAACAGTAAATTTATAAAAATGAGTATTGAATGGATATTAATGTCAACACTGAAGTGCTGACTGATGGTCTGGTGATACCCTTAGGGACGAAATGCCACCAGCATTGGAATCAGTGGCCAACAGTTACTTTCTATTTATACATAATTGAAATGCGGCACAGATTATGATTTTTATAAAAAAAAAACTAAGGACGTTTCTTATCCCAGGCATAGACCACCTTAGTCGTAATAGGCACACCTTTTTGGAATTTTGGGTCCTCAATGCCCTTGGACTTTGTACTTGGTTGGCTTTATTACTATTTGATATGAGCGGGACTGGTTAGTCTGCTTTAGACAAAACGCGCGTCTGGCTTATTACATTATAAAACGGGTACCTTTAATAACTATTCTCATGCAAACCACTGTGATAGTATACCAACATTCAATATAATCTGTATTATATTCACATATTACGTATAAAGTGTTTAATATTTTACTGCCACTATTTGTTACTGAACTTTTATTGAAAGAGTTACCTGGACAAGGGTTATACTGCAGACAGTTGACATGTTTATTTCTACTTCCTGTACATTTTTTCCCGCCTTGTTGAGGATATGGATTTGAGCATTCACGATACCGCAAACGGCAACCAACACCACACGTTGCACTGGAAGGTGTATCTATCCACCTGCTCCATTGCCCATCAACTATGAAATTAAACATATATCATCAAATTAAAGTCTTAACGTAAAAATAAATCTTACAGTGAAAAAGAATTTCAGCACTTGGATTTTCTAAAATCATTACTATTTACTTTACTATTTATTTCCTGTTTATTGTTTCCGTAAAAATGAGTATTTGAATTACTGTATTTGCAATACCGTAAACAGCAAGCTATACCACACATAACACTGCAAGGTGTTTCCACCCAACCACTTATTTTTTATCAACAAGGAATCTAAATGTAACCTGAAGTTATAGTGAGAAATCGAGTGAATTCGATGTTTTGATTTGTATTAATGGATACATTTTCACAAAATTTATACATTAACGGGGTTTCCGTTCTTTGATATTCACCACTACCACCATACAAAATATATTATTGATTTGGGAATGGGGGCCCAGGGAAATCTTCAATAGATATTTGCATTTAACTCTTACAAAGAAGCAAAGCAGAAAAATGACCCTTTTTATTATTTTAACATCATTTAAACTAAAATTTATTTAGAAAAATCAGTGTTTAACTTATATTTATTCAGGATGTATCCATTCTCAAAATATTTTTCATCGGTTTTACGTCCATTCTTCACATGTGTACAAAAAATCATGTGGAATATGAATTCAATATTTTTTTCGAAAACGAGATAAATGTATTGTTTGGCTATTTTAATGCCACAATATGGAATCTGCGCAGTGATATGTTCAAAAGGTTACATATTATGTCAAGCAGCTGATATTTTACAATTTCAATATGCAGACAACCTGTATATGTTTATTTGCATGACAGAAATAAGTATTTTTCCGTCTTTCGCCAGCAAACCTGATAATGCCATACAAAGTTCAGGTCAAACATCAGTGTCAGATTATTAAGCCTGACGCATACGTCGAGACTATTTCAGGGTCAAAGTTATTCATGCCAGGTCAACCTCACAAATTCGTGATATGCAATTTTCTGAAGAGCATGGCAGAGTGATATAAACAGTGGGAAACCCGATAATGTTACATAATGGCAGTATACCGCTGTTCAAACCTCATAAATGGATTAAGAGAAAACAAATCCGGGTTACAATCTAAAATTGAGGGAAACACATCAACTATAAGACGCATATCAATATAACACCTCTGGTGAGCATAGTCTGTTACAATTTATTCATCTATATAATGAAAATTCAGAAAATCAAACACACAATTTAAAGCATTTGTGGAATCGTAATGTTTATAATTCTTTAAAAAATACCATCTGCTTTCAGTTCTCGTACATCTTTAAAGGTCTTTTCCAACTTAGAAGAGATCAATGTAAGGTTTGACAGCGACTTATCTGTCGATAACTCTAAATTAGTAACTGTAAATATAAAAAAGATAATCACCGTATTGTATGTATCATACGAATCATTTTGGATAATAACAGCTTTAACATGTCTTCTCTCTACACGTTTTCATTACTTTTTGTTAGGTTTTAGTGTATTTACTTTTGACAATTGGAACTTCTCCACGCTCATCTGTGCTATTCTTCTTAAAATCAATATCATCTTTTGTAATTTAGATGTAACCGATGTATTATTGAACAACACATGCTTCATAAATGAATCCACTGAACCTTCTTTGAATAGAACAAACATTATTTTTTTTACTTTTTCATGTTTTTATTGAGATTTTAGTGTATAAAATAAATTTTGAAGTAATGTCATTCAGACAGTTCTAATTGTCAAACTTATTTGAGAATAGGCTAGCTGCATTGCAGAAATTTATTACGATGCACTTTTCATGCAAAAATTTCAATTCAAATTAATCTGAAAATTTTTTTATCAAAAATAATAAAAATTCAGAACTCCACGGAAAATTCAAAATGGAAAGTCTCTCATCAAATGGCAACACAGCTGCACCTAAAAGATACATTGATGTAGTCAAATGAGAAAACTTTGTTGATGGAAAGAGACTCTTCAGTACATCTAATTGTGAATTTGAATTATCTTGTTTTTTTTTTTATTTTCATGTTGTTGACAAGTGTCTGAAAGAACTCCGACTTATATGAAAATAAGAAGAGATCGGCAGGGAGAGTCAAACAGTTCGTTTCCAATGAAATGCCGAAAAGTTTATTACATTTGAATTGCATTTCGAACCAATAGTAAAAACATATAGATTAAGCAAGCGAAAGACAGAAAACTTTGATCAATAAATTTTACAACAATACTTTTAACTTTATATTCTTTTATGTCATGAATAGGGCAGCTGTTAACGTATAACGGGTTATTTTTGCGGGGTGTTTATTTTCAAATATTTTCGCTGATCAGGGGAAATCGCGAAATTACATTCCGCGAAAATGTATGCATATGTTCGGTACTTTCAAATAGCTAAAGCTTTCGTTGGATCTATAATGGTTTATGATAATTTCACCAACATGATTCGGGACTTTCCGGTCTAAATTTCCGCGGAGTTTGTTATTTTTGTTAATTTTGTTACTTATCTTTTCCATGTTTTCACTAAGGGAGTATTCATGTTAATCAAAATTTTAGTTGCACACAAAGAACAAGTATGTTTAAATTGCTGTACGTTCGCTCTAGATACTATTTATACTGTGAAGAGTTATTTGAGTACATTTCCGTATATAATAAACGAAACTTGTAGATAAATATATCTGACAATATATGTTTTCAGTAATTATTTGGAAAAGAGATAAAGGTATTATTCTGCTATGTTTATTAATCGTTTTATATTCAAACTATTTTCATGTACAGCTATCAGTAAAAATCTACGACACCAATTAAATGAAACTTGGCTTTTGTCGACATTTTTATCTTAATATTCCTTTTTTGGTTTCACTATGCCTATATTTAAGACTAGACGCCATTTAATAATCAATCTTTATGATCCCCTAAAGATTACCGACGGTCATGTAACCAGATATGAACATAAGCATATATTATATATATATTCAGAACAACAAGGATAATTGTTCTAGATCTGGTTGCATTCATTTAATAGCTTGAAAATATAAGTAATGTACCTCCATAGATTTTTTTTTTATTTCTGGGGGCCCAGATAAGTCAACAAGTTTAAAGTAGAAACATTCTGCCATATGCTTAACATGCTATTAGCATACAAAACCTTTCTTCATTAAAAGTCGAATTGCATGCTGCATGAACATAGACTTAACGGAGTAGAATTATTGACTAGCAAACCAAGTACTTATATATGATTATTCGTTGACATTTTTGTTAAATGGTTATTTTATATAATTTTATTGGCAATTTTAATTTTAAGGTCACAAAGTGATGCATATTCGTTTTCCATATGTTTTTCTGTATACTGCAAGATCTTCATTTAAGACTCATATATATAATACTTTCAGTATCGTTCTGTCTATGTTCAAATATAATTACCATGTGCCTGCAGGTCTGTCACATCTTGATCAGTCTTTTCTTGATTAGAAGATATTAATGTTATATTTGACATCAACTTATCTGTAGAATATTTTATTTCAGTAGCTGTAAATAAAAGAATAACTAGCATTGCATACAAAAACACGAAATAAGCCCATAATTTAAAAGATTATGCTACTGAAAATGTCTATACTAAAATAGCTATTCCTGTTTGATTGATCTCTCGTTTTATTTTTTACTGTTGACGTTCGTGTCTTTTCAATGTGGGAGCATACTGACCATATGCTTAACGCATGTGCTACTTTTCTCCATTGAAGGTTGTATTAAATATTGCATAAATATGGCTTCTCATGAGTTGAATTATTGACTTGTAAATCAATTACTGAAATTTTGTTATTCTTTGCTATTGACATTGTTATTTGATATCTTTTTTACTGATATAGCACATATGACATTTTTTTTATTTTAGGTCAAAAATTCAAAAAGGTCAAGCATATTCGTTTTCCATATGTCTTTCTGTTCAATGAGAATTCTTCATATGAGGCTTAATTATATAGTCATTTTTGTATCGTTCTGCCTATATTCAAAAATAATTTCCATTGTAGTTATCAATATTATGTTTGACATCAACTTATCTGTAGATGATTCAATTTCGGTTACTACAAATAACTAGCCTTTTAATACGAGAATATTAAATAAGTGCGATTTTATCAAAGATTGTGATACTGAAAATGTCTTTACTCTGTTTTTTTCATTTTGTTCCTTCTTATATCGGATAATATAAGAAAACGTAAGGCTGTATATAACTTTATCTACATCTAATCTCTCCTTTTCTTTTTCTTTTTTTTTTTGCTTACGAAAAGAGAGACAAACGTTTGCATGTCAAAACAATTCTTAAATAAAGGAAAAAGAAAAAAAATTCCTAAACCACTACATCGAAAACTACAGACTGAGCAATAATACATTCATTAAAACCGGAGGATATTAGCTGCTCAAGAGCAAATCCAGCTCTTCATGTGGCACCTTTCCCCTTTGGAAAATGGTAAGTTCAAATCTGGTGATGTCTCATTCGGTTATTTGATTATTCCGGAAAAGAGGACGGAACTATGGTTACGACATTTGGAAATTATCCATAGATATCTATTTTTTTTCTCTTAGTAGGGAAAATAAAACTAACTCACCTTTAGTGTTTAAGTCAATAACATCCTTTCTCATCTTATGTAAATCGATTGCCCCTTCTGTAAATAGAATGAAACATTTGAGCTTCGTCGGATCGAAAGTCGACCTTATGCAAGTGAACGTTTACATGTTCATGAATAAGACTTAAATTGAGTTTTGAACATTAGAATACAAAATAAAAGATGAATTTTGGTATGTTTTGTTTAGTTCTTATAGCAAATCGATTTTCAAACAGTTACCACATTTCAGAAAAGATTTTTGTCAACCCAACATAGGTGAACAGATGTTTTGATATTCATTTACAATAGGTCTATTTCTATCCGACGCAACTTATTATGTTGCGATTTTAGTGAATTAAATTGATTTTTGAATAACTTCAATCAGACAGTATTGATTTTTAAACTTATTTGAACAGAAATAGGATATGTTGCATTTGTCATTAAAACAAAATAATTACAGTTAAAAAAAACCAACACTTTGTATGAATGAATGAAAAGTAAGAGAGTTGAAATTAAGCACAAGACAAACAGAAAACTATACCCATTACTATTACAAGATTATTTTGACTAAGAGTTAACCATTTTATTCACAACATTATTAAACTTGTACTCGTCATACATTAACTGCATACGATATGTAACCATAGATTTGCAGTGCGACTCCTGTAAATTCATGAAATGATATATTGATAATACAGCGAATAAGTCATTTTTGATGAATTTCATTTACATGGGACGTCTGTCAATATAATTGCTGATAAAGGGAAATAGTTTGTTCTTATATTGTGCTGTTAAACCACTGTCCAATGTTGGGGATGGAAGAGGATGAGTTGTCTCATTTGGGAATTATATCACATCTTCTTATGTTGATAATTATGCATGATTACATGAACTGCGTGTAGTAATGCGAAATACATTAACATTGATTCATAAACAAGTGAACTCTGATTCAATTATATTGAATGATTGATAAAGTCTAAAGTGTAATGCTGTTGTGAAAACCTCAAGTAGAAATATTAAATAATAATATAATTAAATAGAAGCCGAAACGAATGAAGTGACATCATTACTACAAGACTTGACTACATACCTTGAACACATGCTGCTTGACATTCTTCGTCGCTTTGAAAATTATTTTGATTTCCTTTGCAACCTCCATACCAGAATGGCTCACATTTACTTGAACTTGTATTAAAGAAATGCTTCATAGTAAAATCATAACATGGTCCTTTATGTTTAGGTTGTTGACAAACAGGATCTTTGAAGAAATTGTATAGCAATTAAATAAGATATATTTTAAATGATTTATAAACATAAACATTTTATTTTCAAAACATTAATTAGTTGCATATCATAGTCTTAAATATCTGCATACATTTACAACCATTAGTAAATTAGTAAGTTCTATTTCTATTTAAAAATTGTATGAAAAGTAACCGACAATTAATAGGACGAAAAATCAACCTACCCCCATTGATTGTTCTATTCTTTAGTTAAATCTGTTTGTGAAGTGCTTCACACAGACGAAGCAGACATCAAATTGTAAGTCTTTAGGTTGAACTGCTGGGCACCAACAAAAGACCTTATGCACCTTTATGAGCAGTTTTCTCCCAATGGATTTTTTAGCATTGTGGAAATGTGATGCTATATTGATAAGATATCAATAATTTCTAGCAATAATAGTTGTCAAAAGGTACAAGGATTATAGTTTCATGACGCCAGAGGCGCGTTTTGTCTACATAAGACTCATCATTGACGCTCAAATCAAAATAGTTATAAAGCCAAACCATAACAAAGTGAAGAGCATTGAGGACCCAAAATTACAGAAAATTGTGCTAAATACGACTAAGGTAATGTATGCCTGTGCTAAGAAAATCCTTAGTTTTTCGAAAAAGTCATAGTTTTGTAAACAGGAAATTTATAAAAATGTGAGACCGAAGTGCTGACTACTGGGCTGGTGATTCCCTCGGGTGCGAAACGTCCCCTAGCAGTGGCATCGACTAAGTGGTATAAATAGTTATCAAAGATACCAGGATTATAATTTAATACTCCAGACACGCGTTTCGTCTACATAATACTCATCAGTGACGCTCAGATCAAAATAGTTATAAAGCCAAACAAGTACAAAGTTGAAGAGCAATGAGGACCCGAAATTCCAAAAAAAAATCTGCCAAATACTGATGAGGTAATCTTTGTCTGTGATTAGAAAATCCTTAGTTTGTCGAAAAATTCACTGGTTGTTAACAGGAAATTTATAAAAATAACCATATAAGTGATATTCATGTCAACACCGAAATGCTGAATTCTGGCTGGTGATACCCTTGGGGACGAAACGTCCACCAACAGTGGCATCGACCCAGTGGTGTAAATAGTTATAATTTACTACGCCAGACGCGCGTTTCGTCTACATAAGACTCATCAGTGACGCTCAGATAAAATAAGTTTTAAAGCCAAACAAGTACAAAGTTGAATAGCATTAGATTTAACTTAATTATTTCTATTTAGCCAAGATGTTCTTTGGAAGTTTTGGAGAGCATTACTAACTAGCATACATAACACTCAAGACGATGTTGGATTCTAATTTCATATTTAAGTCTTGCAACTACGAAAGATAGGGATCTGTTGTTCAAAATATTAGATTACAATGTAATATAGAAGATGTCTTTAACAATGCATGACATTATATAGCAGCTGTTTGAGTTTTAAAAACATAGTTTTAGTCTTTATTTTTCTATGTTGTGTTTTGTGTATTATTGTATGTTTGTCCTTTTTCTTTTTTAGGTACGGCGTTTTCGTGTAATTTTCTATTCATGAGTTTGAATGTCCCTCTTATATTTTTCTCCCCTCTTCAATAAAACATCGACCTACTTCCAAAGTTACATGTTGATGTCTGGGAATTGCACAAGCTTTGAATAACTTACATTTTGCTTGGGATGGTACGTTTGGACACCTTAAATGTTTACTTGGCATTACTAGAGATATTACTTACAATTACTTAAATGATTACTTAAATTATTAAAGCAAACTATCTTAAAGCTTTCATTTGTGTTTTTTATTGTAATGTTTATTCCATTATCTGGATCTTACTTATATTGATAATCATTGAACATCTTATGTACCTAATCATATCACTGGTGTTAAACTGATAACCGTAACTGGAATTACGACGATCTCAATACGGCGACGGCAGAAATAGGTAAAATCTGTTCAGTCATTTTTCTCAAATGAAGCACGTGTTGTTACGAGTTACTCGGCACCAAGGTTTTTCTATACCATAACATCATATTTGAATAGTAGCGGTGCACTATAATTGTCTAAGCGCTAAGAAAATTTACGTCGAAAAATTCGGGATGATAATCGTAACTCCAAAAAAGTTTGAAATATGTAGTATTTGATTAGGGACTAATATAGCAGCATAAACTATGTTATATATTTAATAGGGATGTCAAAAGATCTGAAATTTAATACTCGGATACTCGGCCATGATACTCGAGTACTCGCGAGTACTCGGATGAATTAAACGGTTTGTTATGTGGGATGCAGTGTTTTTTGCTATGACCAACGTACTTTTAAAATAGCTTGATCCTCTGTTTTTGTTTGTTACACATACAGAGTAATTAGATTAATTTAAATGTACATCTCATACCAATCATGTTTCCATATAAGTCTTGATTAACAAACAAAGGTAAGTTTTGACGGCGTGTGATGGTTTAATTATTATTCCACGAACGTGTTGATCCGTGTACAAACACCTTGTAAAATGTCTCAAATCAGTTGCGTAGGGTTCACTGCAGGTCACTTTGTTCTTGTTTAGAAATTTGATCTGGTTAAAAATTTCAGACGAAAGACTGTTTGGCTGCCTATTTTTTGTTACAAGTAGTGACCATGAAAACATTGCCTCGGAAGGAAAGGACGTTGCTGGGATTACTTTAAGATTGTATCCTCAGGACAAACATATTTATGTTGTTAATTGATTTTATTTAGTATTACTAATGGAACGTTTCAACCGAACTAAAGTGAGTGGAAATGTGATTATAAATGAGAAATATCTCAAGATGTAAAACAGGCAAACGAGTATATGAGTACTAAAACTGTACTCGAGTACTCGGTCTTCCAAGCGGGTACCTGAGTACTCGTGTACTCTTTGCCATCCCTAATATTTAATCACTGCCCAGATGACAGCCCTGGATACCTGGTATCTTTGTTCGTATGTGATTACCTCAGGTTGTTATTATAACAACATTATGTTTCTGTATATATTTAGTTAAAGTTACAAGATGCACTTATAAATACTATTGGACCTCAATGAAACTATTTGACAGCAAGCATCATTTTGTTACGCGGATTTCAAATGAGCTGCAGGATTGGAGGAGGTTGGGAATACTGCGGTAGGTACGATATCACGTTTTACCTATTTCATGTGAAGGATGTAGTCTTAGAATTCAAAATATATATTGGGAAAGGTTAAACAGTTTGCTTATGTTTCTGCTTTTTATATTACAATAAGTTATTAGTTGTCGTGTGTTTATATGGTTCATAAGTGTTTCTCGTTTCTCGTGTTTTATATATATTAGACCGTTGGTTTTCCCGTTTGAATGGTTTTACACTTGTCTAGTATTTTTGGGGGGCCATTTATAGCTTGCTGTTCGGTGTGAGCCAAGGCTCCGTGTTAAAGACCGAACCTTGACCTATAATGGTTTACTTTTATAAATTGTGACTTGGATATAGAGTTGTCTCATTGGCACTCATACCACATCTTCCTATATCTAGTTTATTAACCCCCGACATTTATTTCTGTTTTCTCTTTTGGTATAATTAAGCATTTACTGACTGGATATTCGTGGGATAGTGAGTGTACGTCTCAGTGCAATGATTGCGTCTCGGGGACAACAAAATTACTATTCCACTCATATTAAGTCAAAACGTATTTTATAAACCATTATAGGGGTCTCTTCACATAAAACCAACATTTCACCTACCTATTTTGTCAAGCTTTTTCTTAATCCTTTGTTTAATCCGTTTCTCGAACTTCCGCAATTCATTTCTCAGCAATGTGTTCTCCTTTAAAACGTTTCCGTTTACATTTTTTAAGCCAATACCTGTAGAATTTGACAGTTCTTGTAATTTATTATTCAATAAAGTCAAAGAGGATCCTATGGAAATCCTCGATTCTTCGGCCTTATATTCTGCTTTAGTTAACGCGTGTTGTTGTTGTGAAGTAATGTTTTGTAAATTCTCAATGTTATAACTTGAGGTCTCCTTTTCTGACATTAACTTCTCCATTTTTTCCACAGCGGTATTAAGCTTTCTTTCTAAATATTGGTTTTGTTTTTTCAGAAATTCAACTTCGCGATTAACTCTCAAAAGAGGATCGCTGTAATTGCTTGACCAATTTTTAGACATGGATTTTTCTTTATTCAACTCACGTTGCTGTTCTGAAGTAAGTGTTTGTAATGCTGCGATCGTTTGATTTAAGGATTCTTCATTCGTAATAAGTTTCTCCATTTTGTCCACAGTTGTGTCAAGCCTTTGATTTAAATCTTGGTCTTGTTTTATCAGAGAATCAATTGTACGTCCGTCTTTCAGAACTGTTTTAAGAAGCTCGTGGTAATTGCTGACCATTGTTTTCACTGTGGCTTCAACATGGTTAATTCTTTTCATAAGATCAGCATCCATTGCTTCAGCATTCCCAGAACTTACATCTAATAAAAATCCGAAACAGATACATGACAGAACAGTTAAAACATTCAACCACATTTTGTTCAATTCATCCAATTCTTCTTTCTAAAGCAATAACGCGATAAATATTAGCTGGGTTATTTCATTCAGCAGGCTATGGATTACGTCTTTAATAATTGCGGGTGAACTTAAAACAATCGAACACATGTCTCAACTTAGTACTATAAATAGTTCACCTTAATTTTAATAGCATGATAATAATTTTCAAGTTCTACTGTACTTAAATTTGTCGATTTTGCGCTGTATCTTCTACTGAAAACTTCATATAAATTAGGAGGATCCTTGTCTCCAGTTTGCACTGTAACAGTTGTAATCTGCATATAAATCTTTTCAATTATAAATACATATATTCGCCAATTACAGATCTAACATTGTCGGGTTGATGTTTAGACGAGTTGTATATACAGAATGTACACAGCCATTTATCACCATCACTGCTGGTGATCCGATGGATAAATATATGGACTTATATTTATTTGTAATTTTACAAATTGATTGCACACCTGTAAATTGTATATATAACTGAGATATGTAAAACAGGCACGTTGAGTATTAATTCGTAACATCCAGGTTATCACAGATAACTTAAGAATATCTATAAAATCTGCATCTCTTAAGATAAGTAAACGTGTAGTATAGGGGAATCTGATCTTATGGTGTTTGATCGAATCTGTATCTGTTAGAAAACTTTTGTTTTAATTTTTATATAATTCGCATGAATATTTTTTGAGCTTAAATTGATTGATGCAAATAAATGTTAAGTGAAAACATTATTAATATTCAGGTAAAAATCAATTATAAATCGATAAAGTACAAATGTAGTTAATATTTATATTGTTTTGTATCAATCATCGTTTGAAGCAATATTTTTTAGATAAACATTAGTAGATTAATTCTATTTCGAAACATAGTTTAACGTTGTGTCATGGTGTCTTCCTCGAATGCCAACATTTTATATGTTACCTATTCTTTGAATGCCAACAAAAGTATTTCAATAGATGTTTATATAATAACAATAGATGTTTTTAAAACTATTCAAATGTTTTTATAAGTATTTAACAGTTAAAAATAATTAGTGAACCTGATAAAATTGCAACATTTGAAAAAAAAATAGTACAATTTTGGGTTAAAATTATTTTGAATTTTAAAGTAATCAAATAAATTCTAAAAATGTAATTACTTTTTTTGTTAAAGAAAGATAATCATGGGAATGGAAATGTTTTTATTAACAAAAGATGTATAAAAAATATTGAAGAAATTTTAGTTAGGTATAATTATCTCAAACTAAAAAAGGTATATTAGAGATTTGTTTAGTTCAACATCATTTTAACGTTTTATAAGTTAATGTGAACTGAATGAAATTTTCAATTAAACAATTAATAAAATTAAAAAATCATAAAAAATAATTAATCAAATTTGATGACTTCCAAGCTGGAAACTGTGTGAGTATGAGCACAGCCCAAGCTGGCCATGAGTGAGCACATGTCGAAGCCAATAATGTGCACATAAAAGGGGAGGATAGGCAATTCAGGTTATCTGTAGTGAGATGTCCAGTTGAAATAGACGTGTTTTTTCGTAGCTCCGAAATCACCGACCACTGTTCACATACAACGTTGTTGTTATTAAGTATAGATTTATTTCATCTTTAATATTTAATATGTAATACTAATAGATACAAATTAATACTTTATGTATTTGGTTCCAATAACTAATATTTGTACTAATTAGGTATTTTTTGGTTAATTTCGAGTACACACATATAGTGAGTACTTTTTACAGACAAAAGTTCCCACCATTGTTTAGTAAATACATTAGTTGATTACAGATATTCCTACTCATATAGTTTATCTATTGTTTTCATAATGAAATAAGAAAAGATAAACATGGCTTTTAGTCAAGGTTTTGATGTTGATGACTTTATAGATAATGTTGTTTATTACGACCGTAAAAAAAGGTAAAGAGATTAGCTCTAAAAATTGAGACGAGTGACTCAATGGTAGAGACTTCTAGTCAAGATTAGAATATGGCATCACTTGATACTACTGTCTCAGAAAAGTCTTCCAAAAAAAGGAGGATAGGTTTTACTCCACCTTTCAATATTTCGTATAGCTAAGCAGTAAGGTCTACGGTGAAACGCAAACCAAAAACCATGGTCAACACTAACACCCCACCATCTAAACCTAAGAAATACTTGGTCATACTACAAGCCCAAGAGGTAAAATTGGACCAACAAAATCCCATTAAAGTCCAAAGACTTATACAGAGTCTAGATTATGGTACACCAAAATGGGTTAATGGTACAAGAAGAGGTATCATCATAGAATGTAATGATAGTTTCCAATTTAAAAGTATTTTAGCTCTTCAGAGACTTGAGGACTGGCAAGTAAAATGTACTGTTCCTAAGTTTCAGGAATCATCTATGGTTGCATTTACAACACTCCTATAGATTTGACAGAAGAAGAAGTCTTGGGAGTGTTGAAAGACTACAAAGTGACTAGGTCATTAGATTAACTTACTATGACTCTGCGTCGCAAACAAGGAAACCATCAAAAACCATGAAGTTATACTTCAACACTGCACAATTAGTAGAACACATAAATATAGGGTTTACAAGGTTTAAAGTCATAACATTTATACCTAGACCCATACAATGTTATAGGTGTCAAAAATATGGTAATATGCACCAACAATGTAGAAACAATGTTATCTGTAGAAAATATGGTCTTGGACATGAAATTCATGAGTGTTCCTCCCACATAGTGCAATGTAAAAATTGCATAGGTGCACATGCAGCAAATAGTAAAGACTGTCCTACACAGTTATAGGACAAACGTCAGATTCCATCCTAATATTTAGGAGATATCAGGTTGCAACAACTTTTTTATGTTAATTAATTCCTAAACCCATTACAACCTCTTATCAGCACCTCTGCTGGTGAGATTTGAAAGTCTATGACTTGATTGGTATAAAACTCTTATCTGTAACTATGGTAATCAGACCATTGACCACAAGAAAAATAAATCTGTACATCATAAAAGAAACTTTCAAGAAAGACAAGTGTACATGTATTCCAGACAGACAGATTATCTAAAGGTATGTTTTATATAAATAATTCTTACAACTAACTTTTTGAAAATTGTAATGTTCAAAATTGTAATGTTCTCTGTATCTTTTTTTTTATATAAAGTTATACTTATTGATATTTAAGAATTTTATTTTAATACATTCTAAAAACTTTTAATTAAAAAAAAAACGTTTTTAAACTCCAAAGACTGTATTGGGGGAAAAAATAGGTACAAATTCATATTTGAGAGAATAAAGGTTACTTGCCTTCATTTATTTTCATTTTTCATAAAATATATTAGGTACTTGGGGACTGGACAATATTTTAGTCTCCCCCTTTTATATATTATATCGAATACATCAGTGACCGCTATAGATAGTTAACTTGAATTAAATAGTAAATAGCACGAATTATTTGTAGAAGTTGGTACTAAATCGAACATGCAAAATTATTTGATATTAAATGGAAAAAATACAGATTTGGGAAAAAAGGGGGGAATCTAAAAAAAACAATTGTCCTGGTCTCAAGTACCTACGTAAAATATGACAAAAATGGTATAGGTGTTTTGAACACACATAATATGGAAATAATTAAAAAAAAAAATATCTATTTTATCAAATTATATATCAATTCATATGTTTTTCATAGACCATAAAGATATAGACAGATATGAAGAGATGTGAATGCAAAAGTGAATTTCAACAGAACTTTGGATAAACCGGTATGTATTGAATAGAGACTTTGTAAAAGTATATTAAGAATTTTCAAAAGCCACCAACATAATCAATCAATTTAACCAACCTTTATTTGTGGCCCTATACTTCCATTTAGTTTTTGTCGTAATAGAAAGACTGATAATGATGATGAAAGATGTTTAACGTCCAGTGGCAAATATAATATGCATATAAAGACAAACAATGTTTAAGGTCCAGTGGCAAATATTACATGCATATACAGATAAAAACATGTTTAACGTCCAGTGGCAAATACTACATGCATATAAAGACAACTACATGTTTAACGCCCAGTGGCAAATACTACATGCTTATCAAGACAAAAACATCTGTAACGTCCAGTGGCAAATACTACATGCTTATAAAGACAAAAACATTTTAAACGTCCAGTGGCAAATACTACATGCATATACACAAAAACATGTTAATGTGACATGAATATGAATCTGAACTTGTACAAGACTTATATACTGAGCCACACTTTTAATTGAAATTAAGCCAAAATGTATTTTCTCTTTCTCCTAAGCTGCGTGCTTGAAGAGAGAAAGACATTAAAACATGTAGCTTCTTATACAAACGTAAACTAAGAGGACCTTCCAACCATGCACTCAAGTCAAGCCCAAGTTGATTGGTAGAAAGACAGGTATGGGTATATGACATACTAGTAAGAGAAAAATACTTAAAATAAACTTCCATCTAAATGTCAACATACAATTCAATAGAACATATGTCATTCATGATTCCCTATAATTAAGAGAAAAAGTTTTTATTTCAGATCATAAAATGCCAATGAAAGTATCAAAGTTAAAAACACTACCATTTGTAGAAGAAAACAATGAAACGGTGCTAAAAGTTGACGAACTAGTAAGGTTTCTTAGAAAACATGTAACAGAAGGAGATAAAGCCATCAGAATAGATAACCTGAAATTAGAACTATCCAAAAAGAAAGAATTAAGAACTGTAGATGCCAACACGTTTGTGACATTTCAGGGTGTTAAAGTGTACATTTTTAATAATATAAATGACTATGCTATCTGCTAAACTATTGCTGCAGAAATTTCAAAAGTCCTTTGTGGAAAGACAGATGACAAAATCTATACTAGAACTTTACAGAGATATTGCAAATGTAAACTTTTTACAACCATTTGGTAAAATAGCCATAAATAAAAATAATTTGCAAACACTTCACATCAATTACAAGGCGAACTTAAGTGAGAATGAATGGGAAAAAATACAATGTATGTAGATTTGAGTACCAGTTTAGTAGGAAAAATTCACACATATTAGACTTTGAAGAAACCTTCTCAAGAAAATCTGCTATTCTAAACAGGCTTAAAAAGATTTGTGAAATTGGGCAGCATGTTAATAGAGACATTTACGAATTTATCACAGAAAATGAGCTGAGAAAATAGGCTTCTGAGATAATAAATGGAGAAACAGTCGAACTGAACAATATTATCCACACGTACAATTGTCTGCGACAATCTGTCGAAAAATACCAGGAATATATATTCAAGGAGAAACCCACTGTAACTGTAACAGAGTGTCTGCCATCACAATGTATCAACCATACCAATGGCGTTCATGCATTTGTTGAAAGTAAAGCTGAAGCTGACTTTGGGTCACTAGAGATACAAGCTACACTAGTTCGTTCAGATTTAAATAAAACACATGGTGTTGTTGTACCAGAAGTTATTTTTCTAGAAGAAAACACTTTGAATGGATATAGTTGTAAACAATGTACAAATGACAACTACCACAAGTTTCATTTGAGAGATGACTATTTTTCTGGGAAGCTAGGAAACAAGATTGTTCATGTTTTATACGAATATGATGAAGAATATATTGACTTACTACAACCGAAAACACTCAAACATCAAGACGATGACGACAATGTTTACTGTGAATACTGTTTTCAGAATATTTCATCTCACATCTTAAGCCTCTTGATTGGAAGCACTTTGACCTCCTAAAAGAATGGTACTTGGGAGTTCCATTAGAGTTGCAAACAATATTTGGCAATCTTTTTTATCAACAAGGACACATTGCGAAGATCTGACTGCAGTGAAGGCTACTTATTCACAAGAATAGGAAAACTGTACTGTCTACTGGACTCCGGATTTAACATCTCTACTAGAAAATACCATGGAATACTACAACAAATGAACACTCAATCTCAACAGTATTTGATGTCACAACACAAAGTGGGATAACTAAAATCTTAAGTCATCTACAAGATGGTTACAGGCACGTTCTGATCTTGACAAAAGATATTACGATGCCTATCTGAAGCACTATCCATTAGAACATAAAGATCCACAGGGTGAAGTTTCAAAAATGAAGGTATGCATGTGAGACTGCTATAATATTGTCTACTTAGATAACTTAGTACGATGGAGTATTCATGCTGATCCTGATCCAGGTAAAACCAGAACAAGTCAGATATGTACTCTTTCCATCACTATAAAAGGACTTCCTAAACAGTCGTACATAATTAAATCTTGGCACCAAAAAGACTGCGATCTACTTGTCAACTGTAATTGTATGCAGCAAATCAAACTTGGAAAAGACCAATGCAAACTTTTATTGGAATATGAATACGAGGAAAAAGAAATATTAGATGTACAAACAAGATTAGGGATCGGACTACTTGTTCCTGCTTTAAAGACACTTATATCAGAATGTACAGATATATTTAATCAGCATATTGAAGATGAAAATATACTTGACATTTCAAAGGAACTAGGAAATCTTGACATATCAATGGAATCAACATAATTAGCTGAAATAAACACTTCAATGCGATCAATGAAACTGGATGATTATGTTGATGAAGATGGACCAGACGATCAGATTAGTATTGACCTTGATCATTTGGATGAAAGTGATGAATTCCTTGATGACATCATAGAGGAAGAAGATTTTTTTTGAAGGTATACAGCCATTGGATATTTCCACTGAAGAACATCCACAAGAGTTAACAGAAGACCAGGATGAAACACCCACAGAGAACCTAATTGAAAATATGTCCACAAATACAAACGATGGAACAGTGCCGGTGAATAACGTATAAACACGAACAACATTTAAAAAATTTGAAGTACCACCACTACTCTGCATACACCCAACGCCTGCACAAGGACGAGATGATGATATCAACCACTTAAAAGATATTTTGTTAGATATCTTAACAAAGTTAGGAAGATATCCAGGAAAGGAGTATAAAGAAAGAATACTGTTTGCACCAGATCATAAAATTGCAAAAAATCTTCTTCAGTTAATCAGAACAGATAAAATCTTTAAACAGAGTGTTGCACCTCAAAAAATCTAAAATAATCAACCTTTTCACAGCTTACAAAGATGCTGGAGTACTTCATCTTTAAAAGTACATGTAAGATTCAGACAATGACTCGGACCTAACAGATGTGACCTCAGTTATTAATATTGAAGCAGCAGCAAAACATATCAAGAGATTAACACTGGCATTAAATTTGGCTTTCCTCATTTTCTTTATGCAAAACCTTGATAAACCTGAAACCATGGAATTTCTGAAAGATATTGAGCTCAATGATATGTCCTTACTGCATAAGAAATGGTATAGCAAACTTGACAAATTCATGGAGAAAGGGAGAGACAATGCAACATTTGCACTACATGAAGATTTGCTAAAACACTGTACATAAATTTTAGGGATTAGCATTGCCGAACGTATTGGAGGTATAGATGGCTATAATTTACTTTCTGGTGTGTCAAATCATCACTTCCATTTGCCTTTCTAAACGGTGCTTCTTCCTATGCATCATTCTGTGTAGATTTGTTGCACGTCCATTACACATCTGGAGTCTTCCATACAAACATGAAGCAATGTTTATTTACGACTCCACATAAAAACAGCAACGTTAATTTTGTATTAGATGCACAAAGGGAAATGGATCACCTAGATGCTGTTAAAGTCCGCGATCTACTCGAGACGCTGTTATACCACGAATGTCAATAGTGGACCATTTTACAGATGTACAACAATTTAGACAAGAACTCAATAAATCTGATGTAAATGAGACAGTCCTTTCCCAGCAAAATAAAACAGATGATGGAGAAAAATCAGTTTACAACTTATCACCAAATTTAAATTTTGACATATCATCAAAAAACCTTAAGTTTATAATTCCAGTTGCAAAACTTATCACACGTGTATGAGCGCTGAGTTTACAACCAGACAGTACACCAAGAAATGTGTACAATCCGGCACAGCCAGCATTATCTGAATCCTTATTCGAGAAAAACTCATATCAAGCTGGAAGATTTTGGTTAAAAAATACGCCTGTCAACAGAAGATTTTTGAATTGTCCAATGCAGACCTGCCTGGAATAGAAACAGTGGAGGGTTCACAAAAATTTAATTCAGAGATTAAAAGCAGCCAAGGGAGTTACATTGAAAAGGTCAACTATGAAATCCAAAATCATGACAGAAGATCAGAAGAAAGAGGCAAAACGTGTGGCCCGTGTTAAGAAGCAAAATACAATTGCAGATTGCATCAGTTCTGATATGTCATTTGCCAGGCTGTAGTAAAACCCGATTGTTCTAAAGCTTCCCTGCAAAAATCAACTGGTATAAAGAAAGCACTGAAAAAAGTAATATCACATTGCATTCCTTACACAGATTACAGTAAACTTGATGTATTATTAGCAAACAGAGGCATAGTTTTTCTAGATATCAATGACGTTCCACAGGCTATCCGACAAAGCATTACTAAGGCTACAGTTGAATTTGCAGGAGTGAAATTTAAAACCAAGGCAACATCTGGAGAGGAATATTTAAGTCATGTCACGAAAGTTGTAATTTGCGAAGAAAAATACAGCTTCACTCCTGATGATTTTAAGGAAGCTACCAGAGTTAAGCGTCAAAAAACCTCTGAAACCTCCATATCCCATCTGAAATTAGAGTCCAGAATATTGTCTGATGACAAAATGTTGTATTTGCTCTTATATAAACAGAACTTGGAAAAAGACTCATTAGCAATTACCTAGCTAGAAACCTTCAAAATCTGGATATTAAAAGTGATATTATTGTAGATATTGACAGTGAGCTTGTGCTTAATACTTCATGTCTTCATACAGAAGGGAATTGTTCATGCCCATATAAATCGTACATAATTTCTATCCGTGGAACATTTTCTAAAGTAGATGGTTTTCTTCGGCAGCAACTTCTGCATCATATAAAACAGAGGAAAGGTGAAGCTGAAATGTCCCAAGTAGACTGGCTTGATGATATGAAAAATGAACTTCTAGTAAATGATGCCATTGTATCCGTCGTAACATCAGCAGACATTGATAGCATTGTCATTCATCTTTTTAGTTTGTCACTTTTTTGGCCAAGAGACGAATTAGGCTCCTTCAAAAACAAGGTGTATGTTCTCCTTCAGAAGCAAAAGTCAGAACTGTATGATATAACTGGTATTATTGAATTGCTGGAATCAAGATTTTCTAGGAAAAGTATATGCACAATTGCTATTTCATTATGTTTAGGAGGAAATGATTTTATTCTAAAATATCAAGGTATATCTCATGAAAAGTGGTTATCGGTTATAATTGATACTCCAGGAGCATTACGGAATTTAGTGCATTTATCAAATGAGCCTGCATTAGAGAAGCCAACAGGAATTTTGAGCGAGGACCTGTATTTGGAAATTGTCAAACGATTATATTGCCATCAAAACATCAATTCAGAACTGCTAAGTTTAGACGAAGTCCGGCAAATTTCAATTAAACCTCCTGGAAAACCTTTTTTTTTAAATAATTTTCACTCTTAACGTATTATAAATATATTTTTTCAATCTACAGGAAGATGAAATCTAACCAAGATGAAGACCACAATTAAACAGAAAACACATACTGTATTCATAAAACACTATTTTGGAGGACTTTATTGTGTGCAACTTCAACTTGTGCAATTGATACAGAAACTTATAAGATTTTGATGTGTGCCAGAAATACTGATGATTGTGTTTGGAACATATTTAAATTTCATAGTAGTCATATATAATGTTAAGTTGCAGAAATGTAGAAGTGAAAAGTGACCCAAAACATGATCATATAGAACTTGTAAATATGTAAAAAAAAATCGGAATACATGCTGTATTAACATATGTGTTTGCGTCGTGTATCACAGAAATTTTAGAATTGTAATGTAAATGACTAACTCCCCTCCCCCTGTTTTCCCGTTGCCTTTTTCTATTTTGAAAGGAACAAGAAACAACTCTTTGAATATGGTTGTGTACTGTCTGTATAAAATATACTCTTTACAAGAATAAAAGTAAATGATAATACAGAGTGTATCAAGAGTAAAATATAAGATTTTCTTTCTGGGTTTTTTAAGTGTGTAAAGAAATTCATTAGTACTTAAAACTTGTTAATGGTGGGGTTTTTTTAGGAAATGAATTTGATTTTCTTCAATTTTATAGATTTTCAAAATAAAATCTTATTTACAGCCCAGATGATTTAATTTTAAATTAATTAAAAGATCTCTTTTCAAATGTATTACATGTATAGTAATTTCTTTATTGAAAAATAATAATTGGATAAAAAGTTGTAATTTCTGTGTATGTAAATTCATAAGTCAGAAGACAGTTTGCTACTGATTCTTATTAATAAAATTAACGGTACCAATTTTCTTGCACCAGATGCGCATTTCGACAATACATGTCTCTTCAGTGATGCTCGTGGCCAAAATATTTGAAATCCAAAGCTTATATAAAAGAGTAATCTGTGCATGTGTAATAAAATATTTCTATGTAACAGTATTTTTACAATCCATAGTACACATCTGGTCATTTCTTATCAGTCATCTACAATATTCTGGTCATCAGACGAATGCCTGCATTGAAGACCAATAAACAAGTGTTTGGTTATATGATTTATCAGTGATCTGTTAATTGGTTAATGTTCTGGCTATTTAGCTGATGAAACCTAGAATCTGGCGTTTGTCCTATAACTGTACAAGGACAGAATAATCAAAGGTACTAAAAGAGGCTTACAGTGATAAAATAACAATTAAAGAAGCCATTGTAGAAGTTAAAAAGAAACGGGCAAGCCATGTCACTAAGGCTACAGCAGAAACTAAATCCAAAGGTTCAAAAATACATATCCCTAAAATATCAGAGCAACAAGGTCTAAATGATTTTGCACTGCTAATTTACTAGGTTACAAGCACTAGAATCCCCAACTGAATGTTGTGACTCAATGACCAGATTATTTGATAAAATATTAGGTATAAAGCTGAAGACTGTTCAACTATTCTTTATTGATAACTCAGACTGCAATAACGAAGAGTTCACACTAAACGAACTAAAAGATGCGATTAACTACACAAATAATTGTGCACCAGGAAAGGATAAAATTGGATACAATATGATCAAACACATGTCGAACAAATCCTTAAATATTATATTATTATTTTTTGATAGAATATGGTTTCTACAGGAATTACCCAAAACATGGAAACATGCAATTCTTATCCCACATATAAAACCTGGTAAACCCCACTCCGACCCTTTGTCATATAGACCAATCTCCTTGATCTCAAATTTCAATAAAAGTATGGAAAAAATAGTTAATTATCGCTTAAAATGGTATTTAGAAGAAAAAAAATAAGTTGAATGCACCCACCCAAAGTTGGTTTAGAAAAAAAACAGAAGCACATTTGCACAGTATATTAGATTAGACAATGACATCCAAAAGAGCTTTTTGAAAAAGTTAGTCACTATAGGTATATTTATTGACTTCCAGAAAGCACTTGATATGCTCTGGAAACATGGTTTGTTGAAAAAAATGATCAAACTAGGAATTAAAGGAAATATGCTTGCTTATGTCAATGATTATCTTACTAATCGAACTATACAAGTTAAAATTAATGACACATTCTCAGAAATATATATACTTCAAAATGGAACACCCCAGGTAGATGCATAAGCCCTACTCTTTTTAATATTATGGTAAACGACATCACTCACTGTACTAAAAATTGTGAAATGTCACAGTTTACAGATGACGGAGCCATCTGGTTATCAGGAAAATGTATTTCCTTTCTACAGAAAAAAATACAACATGATTTAAATAGTATTTATAAATGGTGTAATTCTTGGGGATTCAATTTATCTACCAATAAAACAGTGTGTATTATATTTAATAGAAAAAAGAATATTCCAGGTATCACATTTAAATTTGGAAACAATATATTGCAAATAGTTAAAGAAGTAAAATTTTTAGGATTTATATTTGATTGCAAATTAACTTTGAATAAACACATTCAGTACATACATACTAGATGCACAAAACTGTATGAGGGTAATATCTGGGACCAAATGGGGCCCTAACAGTCACACACTACGAAATATATACGTAACGCTAAGAAGATCCAAAATAGATTATGGATGTCAAATCTATAATACGGCATCATACTCGACAAAACAGATCCTAGAAAGTTTACCACCGCAGGCCTTACGAACTTGTACAGATGTCATTGAAGGGGCTTCACTAGTAAGTTTACAGGCCGAAATGGGTGACCCTCCCTACGAGGACAGAAGAAAAATCTTTTATTACAAAAGCATATTTAAATATTATGAGTTTTGATGATCTCCATCCAGCTAAAATAAGTTTACAAAACTATTTCGACTATCAATACTATCAAAAACGTATTAAACCGAAGCAAAAACCATTCTATTGTGTAGCACAAGATGTTATACAAACATTTGATATCGATACAAAAGTTATATTTAAACAGAGTGAATGCCCACAGCCTCCGTGGAACTTACTGAAACCCAATGTTAGCGTCCAGTTACACAATATTATAACAAAAAAGGGCCTCCCACATCTTATCAAAAGCGAAGTGATTGTAGGACCCAGAACAACCAACAACTTAGAGAGATGGCACTCAAAGATCATGAAAATCGTCCAGACTCCACACCCAAATATCTACAAGTTGATCGAGCTGTTACAATGCCAAGAAGCTGTATCCAGATGTCAAAAGCTGCAGTTCGCCGCCGGTGGTAAACGAATCAACAGAAAAAGAAAATACAGAGAAATTGAGACCAGACTCGGTAACCTGAAATAGCGACACGTCATCAGAGAGATGACAAGTGTACAGTTTGCAGACTCAGCATCGTATCTTCTACACTTGTAATAGACTATTAAATGTGAAAAGTGCTTGTTTAAACTATTCTACAATTGTTATCAAATCAAATATGTAGTGCTTTTTGTCAATTTGCTAAATGTTTGCTTATGCTATTTGTATTGTTTTTTGTGTGCACTGTGTACAAATAAATAATATATGATTCAAAATAGGTTTATTTCTCTTCTTTGTTTGCTATAAAAAAAAAACGAGTGAAAATATCTTCCACAACACAGTTTCAAGATAATCCGTTAAAAAGAGTAACAAGAATTCTGATAGACGTGACTAACCAATATCTTATGAATCACTTACACAAAACAAAGATGTACTATAATAACCAAGAAATTATTCTGAACAACTGAACGAAATAAAACAATGTAATCAAACATAGGCTTCAAAATTAAAAAATAAAAAACTATCAATTAATATGGCAGGATATTACAGCACACACAACTATGAAACTATTGAAAAAAAAAACACATCCAAGTTGAAAGTCTCTATTGTAAACTGGAATTCCTGAAAATATACGCATTTGGCTTTGAGGTGCATTGTGGCACGTTTTTTTGTGGACTTTAGCGGAACTTGTTGTTGTGGACTTTAACGGTGTTTTCTTGTGGACTTTAGCGGAGGTCATTTTGTGGACTTTAGCGGAAATTTTGTGGACTTTAGCGGCGTTGTGGACTTTAGCGGAAAATTGTTGTGGACTTTAGCGGTGTTGTGGACTTTAGAGAAATTGTGGACTTTAACGGTGCCACAGTGCATCACTATTTAAAGTATATTTTAAGAAAATCTATACTATTCCAGCAGTAACAGCAAAAAATGACTTTCAACAATTTGACAAATATGAATTGGATTTAGGTACCTGTAATTTACCTATCATATTTAATTAGTATGATTGTTTTGATAAGCATGTACTTTTGTTGTGTTTAACAGTTCAGTTCCGTTTCTTGTATATTCCTCCATTAATTGTGGAGCACTACCTAAAGGGTATAGTTTTAGCAACTATGTACACCTTAAAACAAAAGGAAACAATAAATTATATACAGATGACTGAATTTGGTTATAATAATCACTAAATGATAAATATCATAATTAATTCATAGGATTGTCATCATAAAGTTTTAAAAGATATATAATAATTCATATGTGCTGGGTTGTAAAATGAAAATGTTAAGAAACAACTGCATATATTTACAAATAAGAATTAAAATGGTCTCAAATTAAAATTACTTATAATTATTAGTTAAGAGTGCTATACATACATCGGTCCAAGTAAGTATGTCTTAAAGTATACTTTTATTCCACATCTTAAGCCAACAGGAATCACCAAAAGCATTAAATTATCGTTAATTTAAAGTTACTTTGGAGTTTGAGAAATATTTATTTTGGATGAATGGCAGATATCCTTATTTCTTAAATTTGGAACTTTGAACATGAAATCTCCAATAGAAACTGGAAGATGGCAAAACATAGAAAGAGAAAACAGAAAATGTGTATTGTGTTAATATTCAGATGCCATTGGTGATGAATACCATTACATTTTTAATTGTTCAGCTTTCGATAATTGTAGAAAACAATGTATTGCATTTTACAATAGAAATAGAACAAACACATTGAAGTTTTATGACTTAATGAATTCCCCAAAATGTACAGAACTGAACGAACTTTGTAAACTTATAAAGGAGATCAATAACAAATTGAACTTTTCTGGGTGAACAATTGTGAATGCCTCTATCTACTTTCGTACATTATATATTTATGTAATTGTATTGAAATATGTAAAATTATCTCTATACCTTTCTGTTATTTGGTTTGTGAGAATAAAGATTTATATATATATAAGATTATACTTGGTTATAATATTATTTATATCATGATTTATTAGTAAAGCAGACAATTTTTTAAAGTTACAAATTCAAAAATTTATATAAAAATAAATCTGACTCCAATCTATTTATCATAATTTTTCTCTATTTTTAAGTATTTATTTGATGAAAAAAGAAACATTACAAATAAACAAGGTATTATACCTAAACAGTGTACCAAATATGTTATGCTTTAAAAAAAAAGTACAGGTAAATCTTAGGTGAAATTCTAATTAACCCTGATTGTTATAAAAACAAATTATTTATCAAAACATCTATTGTTATTTGCAAGTGGGAATAGAAGGAATAGTATTTTTAAAAAGTGGGAATAGGAGGAAGACACCACGGGCGTATGACATTTGCGCCGATTTTGAAAATTTTCATTCTTTCATTTGCGCCGATTTCATTTTTTCATTTGCGCCGATTTTATATTTGCTCCTAATTAGATTTACAGGTAAATTAATACTTGTACATGTACTGTACTATACCATTGATAAAATCTGGTTATAATTGTTGTTCATTTATGTTTAAGTTTATTTTGATTCATATTGTTCTGGAACTTCGTTGTAACATGATGGACATATTACACACTGAAACGAGCCGAAGAGTCAATTCTTTAATCATCGAGGGCCATACATATAGGAAGGTTAGTGTCCTAAAACATAAGAACATATCTTACGAATGTACCACAAATCGTGTAAACCCAGAGTCACCACGGATTATATTGTCAAAACACTGATCGAGCATAAACATGTGGCAGATATCCGAAAGACAGAGGTTAAAGAACTACGGGTACTGTCAAGAAAAAGTCTGGAGGTGTATCTTGTGGGTCTTCTTCCATCTCCCAGTAGTGAGCAGGGGACAACAGTTATATACATGTTATGATTGACAATTCATTACATTTGTACAAATGGCTAATGGAAGAGGTCTTAAATGATAAATGAAAAATAACATGACTTGGATGGAGAGTTCTCTCATTTACACTCATACCACATCTTCTTAAATCTATTCACCTGTAATTTACCTGTAAAAAAAATCGGCGCAAATGAAAAAAAAAAATCGGCGCAAATGAAAGAAAAAATCGGCGCAAATGAAACGCAGATCGGCGCAAATGCAAAACGCCGGACACCACATCGGGAACTATAATGAAAAACTACTTGCACCTATTCCTCGAACGCCAACATAATTTTACAGGTAAATTGTCGGTAGATCAAAGGATGTTGGCATTCAAGGAATAAACATGTGTCATATATCCTGCATTAACATCCGTATAAAAATCAGTATGGCCTTCCGTAGAAAAAAAGAATCTTCCTTTTAAATTTATTCTTTTCGTTCCATACGGGAATTGTGCATTTCGTGCAAGTGCTGCTGTGGTCGGTTTTAATTATATTATTTTAGATTTGTTATAGTTACAGTATGTTACAATTTAAAAAAATACGGATAAATTAATTTGGATGAAACACGTCTTTTGATTGGCTGAAAGTCTTTCGTGTCTGCTTATATGCATACTTTTGTCACGTGACCGTAATGTGATCAACGTTTTTTTTTATGATTTACTCCTTAAAAAAGAATGTGTTTAGAATTACAATTTAAGGAATGACTTATATAAACCTACATAGTGTCAACCATTATGACTGTTAAATATAATTCTAGTTGGTATTCATTATTAAGGATTTTCTATCTCAGGAATAAATTACCATAGCTATCTTTGGGAAACATCGTACCTTATTCACCCTTTTTAAATTGTTTGACTTTTTTGTATTCAATAGTTGATAAAGGTACCAGGATTATAATTTAATATGCCAGACGCGCGTTTCGATTGCATAAAACTCATCAGTGACGCTCCGATCAAAATAGTTATAAAGCCAAACAAGTACAAAGTTAAAGAACATTGAGGACCCAAATTTCCAAAAAGTTGTGCCAAATACGGCTAAGGTAATCTATACCTGGGATAAGAAATCCTTAGTTTTTTTAAAAAAATTCATAGTGTTGTAAACAGGAAATTTATAAAAATTAAAACTAAAAAAAAAAGACCATATAATTGATATTCATGTCACCACCGAAGTGTAGACTACTGGGCTTGTGAAACCAGCAGTGTCATCGACCCAGTGGTGTAAATAATTATAAAAAGTACCAGGAATATAATTTAATACGCCAGACGTGCGTTTCGTCTACATAAGATTCATCAGTGACGCTCAGATCAAAATAAGTTATAAAGCAAAAAACAGTACAAAGTTGAAGAGCATTTATGACCCACCATTCCAAAAAAATGTGCCAAATACGGCTAAGGTAATCTATACCTGGGAAAAGAACATCCTTAGTTTTATTTTTGAAAAATTCAAAGTTTGTAAACAGGAAATTTATAAAAAAAAAAAAAAAAAAAAAAAAATAAATGACTATATTATTGATATTCATGTCAACACCGAAGTGCTGACTACTGGACTGGTGATACCCTTGGGGACGAAACGTCCATCAGCAGTGGCATCGATCCAGTGGTGTAAATAGTTATCAAAGGTTCCATGATTATAATTTAATACGCCAGACGCGTCTCGTTTGCATAAGACTCATCAGTGACGCTCAGATCAAAATAGTTATAAAGCCAAACAATTACAAAGCTAAAGGGCATTGAGGACCAAAAATTCCAAAAAAAGCTGTGCCCAATACGGCTGAGGTAATCTATACCTGGGATAAGTGTCATTGCTGAATCTTTTCTAGATAAACATTTGAAAGGCTGATATCTGTTTGATTGTTTATATACATCATTACAATGAAAGATAATATAAGCCTGATAGAAACGCAGAGGTCGAACCATATACAGTTAGGGCAAATTTGGAGACAATATTCAAGCTTGATACTGTCTGAATTTGAATCAAATTTTTTTTTGGACATAATATAGGTGTCTGACACACAAAAATAGTGGTCAAAGATTTTAGAAATCTATTGCGAAAAACTGTGCAAATGCAGATTTCCTCTTGAAGCTTTTAGAAACATTATTTTTAAATTTGATTAATTTTAAGGAAACAAATATAAACCCCTTAAAAATGTGCCCCTCCCCCTCCAACGTTGAACCCTCCACCTTTTTGAGCAACTACTTAAAACCCAATTCCAGCTGTCTCTTTGTAGTATGGATCTTGTAGTACAATTTTACAATTTAAGGTGGTAGACCTTGGTTGAGGGAGATAACTCTTTAAATCAGTTAAGCGTTTGTAAAAGTCAAGTTCATCAATGTATTTTAAGCATTTACCTGAAACAGATTGAAAATAATCTATGTAACCTAGAAGCTTAGAATATATTTAAAAAAATGGTTGACACAAACGTACCGATGATTTTAAGAGTTATTTCCCTTAACCTAGGTCTACCTCCTTAAGAGAGATCCTAACACTTAAACACAAGTTATTGTCTGGAAACTTCACAAATGCTTGAGTTGGCCCTTTTTTGTCCCTAATTCCTACACTGTTGGGATCATAGCCCCCTCAATCAATTCCAACCTCCTTTTAGAGGCATTGAACCTTCTTGTAAAATTTCATAGAGATGTATTCAGTAAAACTGAAGTTATTGTCTTGAAACCACATGTGTCTTCGGACGACGACGACGCAGACGACGACATCATACCATTATTCGAACCCAAAAACATTTTGCGTTCGTTTAAGAATTGTTTCGGAATGGATTTATAAAAAACTTACAAACTTTAAAGATGAAAAGCCAATGCATTACAAACAATACAATCTTTAGTTTTCATTGAGTTGTTTCTTCGAACACGTTAAAAAAGAACTGTTTTAGATGAAATTGAATTATATTTAAACAGTTCAAAGTTAACTAATTTTGAAAGCAACCACAGTCATACTTAGTTTTAATTTAGAAAAAAAATGACACACAGCTCATAAAATATCAAAACACAGACAGATGATAAATATATAAAAGATATAAAGAAAATTGATTTACTCCAGACAGACATACGAATCGTTTATCAACTAATTAACACTGACATATATATTCTACTTATCTAAGATGTGTTGTTAAACCTTTTCAGAAATGTTTAATTCTGTTTAGTATAATCACATTCACGGTAGTATTTATATTGATTACAAGAAGAATCCATACTCATTAATAGAAGAGGTACCGACAAAATCATATGGCTTACAATATTAAAACGAAGATACGACTAACAAAACTACCAACCACGTAGTCTACATCAAAATCTAAGCAACACGTACTACACCAAAAAAAACGTTGACGATCTCTGCTGAGGCCCCTCAATGGTATGTCCAAGTTGTGCAAACTTAACCTACATCATACATTTTAGAACTAAACATTTTGTACAACCGTTGCTCTGTTCTGTTTAAGTGGATATAGGAAGATGTAGTGCCAATAAGACAACTTTCCATCCAAATAACAATTTTTAAGTAGACCATTATAGGTCAATGTACGGCCTTCAACACGGAGCCTTGGCTGTATGAATTTCAAGATTTTTATAGCTACAGTATATTCCTTTGAACAATTGATAATTTTGTTTTGAATTGATACATGTTGGCCCTCAATTTTCTTAACCTTGCAAAACCAAAAGGTTTTATTCTCCAAAAAAACAGAAATTATACGATATCATATTAGAAGTAATCGAAAATAGAAGGGCCAATTAAGATAATTCTACGTTTGGGCTGTTTTTCAAACAAAAACATAAACAGAGAAAAAAAAAATCGGAGGGAGAAGAATTGTCATTGCTTGATTATTTATTTTTTAATGAATGGTACGAAATACTTCAAAACATGTATATCTTATTTCCATTTCTAAGTTTAAATTTGTCGACTTCTAATTTTGGGTGTGGAGGGAATGTTGTTATAGGGTTTTGTTTGCACGTTGATAAGATGCGTATATGAACCCTTCTTTTTGCTAGACTGACACGATGAGCCGCGGATGTTTAACCCTGTAGTTCACATGGTTACATGAATACAGGAAGACATGCCAACCCATCCTCTGAGCCGACAATTCTTCACGATTACCACTAAATACCGCGTGCTGGGAGCGGAAGCAACACATACATCCAAAGCTTTTGATTGACCATGTGCAACGACCTCCACACTACGGGAGAGCATGCTACCACTAGACCATCAAGGTGATGTAACAAAATAGTTAGACGTTATTTGACGTCGTACGTTTACGTTCAAAACATTGTTGAATAAGAATGTCATTTTTTGTATATAGAGAAAAAACAAGTAAATGCAGTCTTAAAATGCCGTTGAAAGTTATTTTCCTGCAGGACAACATTAACGTTGACCAATAAGTGACCGTTGTGTGTAACTAAATGACAGTTGTTCTTCTAGAAATTATTATTGTCGAGTATCGAGAAAACATTTGCAAACAAATCAACAAAATATAGTATGGATACATTGTACGTACATGTTTGTAATTTGAGGTTGAATTTTCAATTGTTTTTGTTGACTGCTTGTAGCTTTTTCTATTTCATAACATACAAACATACCATACTATCAACAACTCAGTTACTATCAAATAAATCATTCAATTGACACTAAGCAATGCGGTAATATAAATAATAAGCGATTCTTACGAGCTGTAAGAGTAATTAATGAAGCACCATGCGTACTAAATAACGCGGGAAAAGGTGTCAAATTTAACATAACAAGCACAACTGATAAAAATTATCAGAAACTGTATCACAAAGATACCGTTGCAATCTGTTTACTATTAGTAAGTAATAAGAAATATGTTCAGGACGATTTAAAACAAAGCGGATCGTATTGAACAACGCAGGTAGGCCAGTGTGTTAACTTTTTTTAATTTTTATTTAGCACCAAGATGTAAAAGATTATAAATTATGATTTTTATCTTTTTATTTGTGAATGTTTCATATATTTTTAATTATACTTTATTAAAAAGTAAATGGACGAGCTATCATGCACAAAGTTTTTTTCATTTTTTTCGTATGCTTAACAGTTAATATTGGTTATCTTTCAAATGAAAGGTACTAAAGCAAATATATTATCATAATTTAAAAAGTGTTTTTGTAATATTGAAGAAAATGCATTAAAAGAAAGAGGGGGAAACAAAATTCTTACAATACTCCCTCCACATCCAAAGTTCAAAGTCGGCAATTTTAAACTTCAGAAAAAAAGGTAATTTCTTCAAACAGAAAAAGAAACATTAACATCTCATGTATTTTTTTTTTCATCATAATTATGTTTATATCTTTATTATATATGAAAAAAAATTAAAAAAAATAAAGATCGTGCAACAATTATAACCCGTCCGAATCATCCGCGGTCACCCTCGGTTTTTGGTGCGGTTTTTGGTGCGGTTTGTGTTGCTAAGTTTTCTATGTTGTGTTACATGTAAGTGTACTTTGTACAATTGTGTATTATTTGGCTGTTTTTCGTTTTTGCTATGGCATTGGCATTTTTTTTAACTTACAAGTTTGAGTATATATATCCCTTTTGTTATCTTTCGCCACTCCTTTGACTAATGCGGACCATTCTTTTGCAGAGGTTATACCTCATAATGTCACAAATAGCTGGAAAATTAAAAAATCCAAAACAAGCGGGTTAGACAATACATTATTAAATTCAAATCCCTCTACATTGCTAGAATAGTCAAATACTAGATGCCTGAGAAATCGCGGTACAGTTGGGCAAGTGTTGAAATAAAGAGGTTTTTTTAACCTCAAGAGCAGTATATCGACACAGCATTTATACGTCACATCACAAATATTTCCGACTTTGTATGGTTTCAGAAGTTTTTGGGCTCCTATGAAATCGGTCTCTTCCTTCAGTAGAAAAGATAATATTAATGAACGATACAATTTAGATTTCTTTGTTTTCATTCCAACGACATCAATTTCTGTTCGATTGGAATATTTTGTATAAAAATAAATAGAAAGAATTTTAATCTTTGAATTAAAATTTAAACAAATCAAAATTCAAGAAAGTTCACTAAAGTCCATAGAGTTTGCTGTGATTAATCGATTAAAAAATTGCTAAATAAACAAGATGGAAGAGAGAAATGTCTTTTTTGGAAATAAAAGACTGTAACATATATATCTAAAAAATCCATCCAAGAACTCTCCTGTCTTTCGTACAAGGCCGAATTATGATTATCGAATCGGGAAAAGATACCATCTGATGCTTAACAGTAAACATATTTAAATAAATGTTTGTTTACGGTTTCTGAACTGTCAATAACTCATTGATAATTGTTTAGGTCGTTTCAAAATAGATGGAAACTTTCTAGAATTAACAAAAGAGAGTGAGACCAAGCTTGGCCAATCGAAAAAGTTCAATAAAAAACAAGACACCAACATGGTAAAATATTAAAAACTGTCACAAGGACAAGCATTATAAGCGATTAAGCATGCACACCACGAACCTCACTAAAAACCGGATATGCAATCGGGTGTCGAGGACCTGTAAGCAGCGATCGTCCCAGATGAAGCAATCATCATGATGCTCCATCAAATAAAATTTCGGTGATAAGTTAATTTCGACTACCCAAACTTTGAAGCGAGTACGAAAGATATCATGAATGTGCGGTCAAATTGTTACATTTAACATATATAATCATTAAACTCAACAACTGAAAACTAGAAAAGACCGCCGGTATGGACATTTATTTGATGTATTATAGATCTCATACGTAACAGTTAATGTGTTGCTTAAAAATATTCAAATGACTTTTTTAAACAAGTTGCTTAAAATGTTCTAATATTGATAAATGGGTTAAAAGAAGAAAACGTTTCTAAAGATACATATCTTATTTAACAAATAGATTAATATTTGTACTTGCCAATTATAAAAACATTACTAAACGTTCAAAATAGTAACAACTTACAAATGTGGGTTTAAAGTTGTCTAAAATAATTAATTCAAGAAACACTTCAGCCGTCACAATGAGTAATTTAGTTTTGACGGTTAAAAATATATCAATAAGGCACTGAGCATTCACCTTTTCATGCTTGTATCACGATTTGCACAATTATTTCCATAATATCTCCCACTACATGAGGGTCATTATATTTTAAGGTAAAAAAAAATTCAAAGTGTCTTGAACAAAAATAATTGTCTCAGATAGGAGAAGAAACAATGGTGTGTTTCAATTGAATATTAGTGAAAAAATCATATTATTCCTGTTGATTATCAAATAAACTATTTTGTTGTCAGTTATAATCGAAAAGAAATGAACGCAAATACCTTGCAAATACTATCAAGCAAGATGAATGGACGAAACCACAGTCCTGGAACATATCAGTGGTGGATCAAGGGAGAGGGTTCCAGGGGTTGTTACCACCTCTTTTTTTGGGACGATCAATGCATTTGATTGGGGACATATAGTTACAACCCCTCCCCCTTTTCTCCTGGGTTTGGACCCCCTTTTTTTGACAAATGGCTTGATCAGCACCTGCATATTGAGTTCAATTGTTATTCCCATGATAAGTCTGTAGTCACGATGAGTAGCTGGACATAAATTGTTTGTTGTTTGATCAATATCCAGTGGCAAATATTTCACGCATTTTCAAGACGAGAACATATTAATGCAATAGGTTTATGTAGATCTAAAATTTGGAATGCTGCCTTTGACAAAAGGGTAATCTATGTTGGATAAGTAAATAAATTAGCATTGCAAAATAAACCACCTACGGAGATTGAAGAGGATGGTTGAAAAGGTTTTTAAACGAACAGAGAGTGTTGCGCTCGCCCTTTACGAGGCTATGTATTTCGTTTTCCCGTTAAACAAACCGTGGTTGAGCATCTATACATTTCGTTTAACCAAACAAACGCCCTATTCAACTAAGGCTTTTACTGCCGGACTCAAGATGTCCAGTGGTCGATCAAAATCTATATCCCAATCAAATATCGTGTTTTATAATATTTTTTTTTACCATTATATTATTTACAAACGAACAAAAAAATAGTATAGATATACGATACCAAGTTTTGCAAAAAAAGCCAAAGAAATGAGAGTATCTCAGAGTTCTATTTATAATGTATCTATCAAGTATGATTAAGTTGATTAAAAGCATATGATTAGTTTTTCAACAAAAAAAGCGGCAAATCGGTCAATTAAAATTGCATAATAACACAAAAACTTAAAAGCCAAAAAACATTCAATCTTTTAAATCGGTTAAAGTGACAAAAGCAATTGTTCTGAAAATTCAAAGCGAGGATGAAGTTAATATCTTTTAAATATTATATATGCTGCATTAACTTTTAAATGAATACCTATGATTGCTTACAACCATCCATTTGTGAAATTTGATGGATAGTTTTCTTATTTGCAATCATACCACATCTCCTTATTTTTATATTGAAAGATCTTTACGTGCCGAGTACCCAAATATTACTTCTTCTTCTGGTGGGATTTATTAAAAAAAAACTACTCGCGTTTGCCTTTTTAAATATTGAGAGTTTTCTGAAATGTATCTTCTTGCTTTTTAATTTTCACAAACAATACAACATTAAGGATAATATTTTTGGTTATTTTTGTATGGAATCAGTAACAACAGTTACATGTCAGGGGACGACTATCATCTTTTTGAAGGGAGAAGGAATTTTAAAATGAATATCCTGCCGGTATAAGTGCAGAACCGAAATAAACAATGCATAAGAAGTGATCAAAGTTTGGCTTTCTATGACACAAAATTCAAGAGACAATTGTGTTAAAAACTGGAAACCGCGGGAAAATAAGCATGCGTAGCAACAGACGAGATAGTATATAGTCAATCCCAAAAAATATCTCATGTCTCCCGCCAAAATATTTTTTACAATATATTACATATATAAAAAAAGACATTTAAAAGAAATGTATTGGAATTAAATAGATTTAAACATAACCGTTTAAGTACAGTACTTTCTACAGTAATAACAAAAGCTGTTTACTGTTCATTTAAATTGTAAAAGGGTAACCGGTAGTATATATGCATATGCGATTTGATGAAATTCAAAATAAGTGTCAAATGTTCCAGAACTTTCTGTTTTTATTCTAGCCCCAACTTTTCCAATAATATATTGTATCATGGGGTTCGTGTTGTTTATTCTTTAGTTTTCTATGTTATGTCATGTGTACTATAATATTGTTTGTCTGTTTGTCTTTTTGATTTTTAGCCATGGCGTTGTCAGTTTATTTTCGATTTATGAGTTTGACTGTCCCTCTGGTATCTTTCGTCCCTCTCTTGTATCAGTCATGATTACAAAGGAGCAAAATACAATTTAAGCTAGTAATCAACAGCTAAACATTAACTGTTTACACAATACAAACATCGCATACTAGTACCATGAGTACTGAACTCACCGACCGTATAGAGCAGTTCACGTGACTTTATTCCAACGGGATGCAAAATGTACCCTTTGTATGACCCATTCTATCAATTAAATGTTCCATGAATGCTATAGCTACATAAAATCTTGGTTATTGTAACATTTGTTTCAAAGTGTATATCTAAGAATAGCCAAAAGATATTGATGAAAAAACAAATATTCATCTAATTGTTCTTCTTATAATACATACATTAACAAGCGGTCACTGCTCCGTTCTTTCCTTCATTTTCAAAAGTGTGTAAATGCATGTTTATCAAGCTTCGTGCACGATTTTACAATAAGGAACAATTATGTAATTGTTATCTTATTTTTCTCGTAAATACCACATCGTTGACATTTTTGACGTCAGCTTCAATTACGTGTAAAATGTAAAATTCTGCGTCATTTACATTGTGTTCTCAGGTTTTTGACCTACAGTCTTGGTTTACTTTTAACTTTCCTCATACACCATTCCATAAGTGCATGTGTACGTTATAAACCATACTATACATTATACAAAACCCGATTAAGGCTGTTTAGCCCAGTATTCAGCACCTTTTTTGTGCTGGCATGAATTATCATTGATATGGTTATATTTATAAATTACCTGCTCGCAAAATTTTGAATTTTTTAAATACTAAGGCTTTTCTACATCAGGTATAGATTACCTTAGTTGTATTTGGCAAAACTTTTAGGAATTTTGGTCCTCAATGCTGTTCAACTTCGTACTTTATTTGGCCTTTTTAACTTTTTTGGATTCGAGCGTCACTGATGAGTCTTTTGTAGTCTGGCGTATATACAAAATTTAGTCCTGTTATCTATGATGAGTTTATTCACCACATATAGGGACTGTATTAAAAGACACAGAGACCAATTTTCATTATGCTTATATTTACACCATATTTATTACACGATTTAATGAAAAGTGTAAAACATTAAAAGCCTCCCCAGTTTTTCACCAAAGTATTTGTGGTAAAAATTGATCGTAACTAAGTTATACTGAAATATGTATTTCTCTTACGATTTTTTCGTGAAAAGAGTCACTGTATTGCAAATACGTGGGCACCATATTCCCAAATTACGCCATATACCATAATCTATGAAACAATACGCAAAAAGTTAAAGAGCTGTATACTAGTAAATTCGCATGCACTATTCAGAATTACGCTATACGCCATCACCCATGAGACCATGCACGAATAAATGGGAACTTTAAAATGTTGTTAAACAAAATCGCAGGCACAATTCCCGATTGCCCCATACAATCACTATTTATCCCCATGAGACCGATCACAATAAATAAGGAAATTTTCACTATTCAATAGATGCATGTGTACAAAAACTCAACCCAAGTCAAATGTAAATAGAGTCAGCTAGTCTCTGCTTTTAAACATACAAATTTATTTGACAGAGACGCTGCTACATGAGGGTTTGGATGGGGTTAAATGATTAAAGAATAATGCCCTTAAAAAATGAAGATTAGAGAATAACGGGCCAAAAAATGAAGATTAGAGAAAAATGGGGTATTGTTTTTGAAGATTAGAGAAAAAAAGGGGTTAATATTTTGAAGATTAGAGAAAAAAGGGGTGAAAATTAAATGTTTACAGAATAACAGACCCCCCCCCCCCCCCCCATCCAGACTCTCCTACATGTACAACATTTGTTGACGTATTTCTTATAGTTATACATATTCAGATATTCGTAGTCAATAAGAGCATGGAACCACGAGATCGGCTTGTATATACTGATTTCACAGTAAAGATCAGGCGCGGATCCAGAGGGGGGATTCCGGGGGTTGGAACCCCCCCCCCCCCCTTTTTTTGGACGATCAATGCATTTGAATGGGGACATGTAATTGGAACCCCCCCCCCCCCCCTTTTTTTTGTCCTGGGTTAGGAACCCCCCTTTTTAAAATGGCTGGATCCGCCCCTGAAGATATAACACTATTAGAAATAAAAACTAGTGTAACTTTAGTTATATTCTAAAAACAAAAAAAATCAACTATTTTCCGTGGTATGAAATAAAACTTCTAAAAGAAAATAGCATTGTAATTTATGAAAAACATTTCTAGAATCTGGGGTTAATTTATCTTATCGCAGATATATTAGTATTTCGGGATGCTGCTAACAGCTGAAGATAAACCCGTAACAATACCTCATAAATTAAGGAAAAGAATTACTCATATCATTTTGATGTTCATTTCACGTCATCTTTTATGAATATGGTAATTAGCCAGGTGGGATGAAACTCATTAAAGTCATCATATAATATCTGCTTATGATTACATACTAAACGTATATCAAAGTGCCAGAAATTAATTCGGCAGGTATTATTACCGAAGCTCTGTATTTCTGCCAAGAATTAATAATATTATGAATTAGAAGTTCAATCGTGTGTTTAATATATACACCTTTTTAAAGGGTCCAACTGAGGCCTACTTCCAGTTGCAGGATTGTTTTCGCTGCATTGCAGACCCATTGGTTCTTTGGTTGGGTTGTTGTCTCTTTGACATATTAATCCCCATTTCCACTCTCAATTTTATTTTTCATAAATCATTTTTGTTCCGACTTTTGACTCAGGACAATATTTTTGGCTGCATGATAATGTACTCATTTTATATTGAACCATCTTGTACTCCGGCGGTCAAGTAAGAACAACTACATACAAGAAGTAACATAGAGTGCATTTTTTAAACTTTTTATTAATTTTTTTTTGGGGGGGTTAACTGTTTTCTGATAATTTTGTTTTCCGATAATTTAACATTCAACAGATATATTTTCTCCAATTAAATTTAAAAAAAAAGTGAAATTTAAATTGTATTTGACCAATATTGTCTCAAATTAAGCATATGTCGTTGGTTTGTTGTCTCAATGTCTTAGTCCTCATATTATTAACAATGATTATACAACTTTCGAATACACATTGTATTACCTTTGAAAAAAATATCATAGTATATAGCACAAAATATTAAATTTAAGAAAAAATATATTTAATTTAGAAATAATTATAATATGTTCCATTCAGTATTAGCAATCGGTGTCAAATGTGGAGCAGGATCTCCTACGTTTCAGGAGCACCTGCTAACGCTCCGGTTTTTTTTTATGGTGTTCGTGTTCCTTTGTCTATAGTTTTCTAAGTTGTTATTTTGAGATTTTTATTTGTCTTTGGTATATATCATAGCTTTTTTGCATTTTTGGTTGTCATGGCATTGTTAGTATGTTTTCAACATTTGAGTTTGAATATCCGGTTGACATTTTTCGGCTCTCTTTCTTATATAAAACGTTATCAAAATCGCGCTCTGGAAAGGCTGAAAAAAAATTATTTTATTATGTATGTTTGCAACTAAACATCGAATTGTAGTATAAAAGGTCGGGAGTTATCTTATCTTACTTTTTACAGGATTGAAATGGAAGAAAATCCATGTGTAAAACGATCTGCTGCCGAGAAGATTTTATGTATTTTATTTACTGTTTTGCTGTGTGTTACATTCGTTCTGATAGGAATTGTCATTTTCTTTGCAACAAATAGAGCAGATCAGAACGAGGCGTCAGGTAAGCGTATATATTTTGAAAAATTAAAAAAAAAAATTTAATAAGAAATTGTTTCACACCAAAACCTTATTAAAAACGTTCTTTTATAATTTTTCTGAATTAAACAGTATCAAAGTTTTATTAATGCACTTATAACAAGTTACTTTATGTACATTTTATGTATCCAACTCATTATAACATTAAATTATCTATACATGACGTTCAGTTCTGGAACATAACATTTTTAAAAATATTTTAAGGAAATAATATAAGTTATCTACGTTCATATCCGTAGATATGGATATTTTAACACCCTGAAGTAACCCAGTACACCATGAGGCGTAGCCGAAGGGTGTACAGGGTACTGAAGGGTGTTAAAATATCCATATCTACGGATATGAACGTAGATAACGAATTTATCCCCGGTCTAAGTCCGAATCGGGCGAGTTTTATTGAAATTCGGGTACAAAGTGTAACGTGAAAACAACGTTTTTTTTTCATTATCTAAAAAAGTTTTATTGAAATTTGGAAATTTTACATATTTTTTACGGGGTGTAGGGTACTACCTTTGGTTTGGTAGAACCCTACAGGTAGTCAAATATAAGACGTTTTTAATACGGAGACATAGAAGCTGGATTGAGTCAAATTTGGCGCTCAATGTTGTGAGCGTTATGCCATAGATGGTGTGACGTCAACGTGGGTCGTTTGCATAGCTAGGTCAGAAGTCCCATTCCTTGAAAATGTGGCAGTCGAGAGCTGCATTTAATGAAATGAGTGTAAATGATCGGCATAATAGGACAAAATCGTTAATGAATTAAATATTTAATTACAAACATCATGGTTAATCTACAGAATTCAATATTTCACAAGGAGCAATCATGGAACTAAGGAAAACTTGCGTGAAATTCCCCGGGATAATGGTTAGCAACGTCCGGGGATATGGGTTAGCAACACCCAGGGGCTATGGGTTTTGTAACGACGTGCGTTAACCAATCAAAATCCTAGATATATACTAAGCTTGTGATATGTAATCACACCTTTATTGTACTCTTTGAATAGATGCTCTTTCAATATGATGGTATTACTTATTACTAATAATACTATGTGTTTCATTTTGCGAGCCAACATTCACAATGGGTTATCAAAAAGACGTGCAAATGAAATGAGGTACATGTAAAGTGTTTTTGTAGCATATAGATTGTAAACTGATGAACGACCATATACAGAATCTAAGACCATTTTTAATTTGATGAACGTATTTTGATTGAGAATTTTCGCAACTCTGTTTCAAAATAACAAGCTTTTTAAAAGACTGTTTTAAATTGATAGTATATAAATAAATAAACAAAAATAGCAGAAAAATTAAGGATCCGTGCGCTTAAAAACATCAAACAAAATAAACAAAAGGTGTAACATCAAGTCCATACATTTATAATTTCAGGGATTTGTACCACTGCTGCCTGCGCAAAGGCGGGTAAGTTTTATGTATGTCATAAAACATTTATAAATTAAATTAATAAGTATATTTGCTGATAAAAATTAAGACCTTAATTTGGTCCACAGTCCCGCGCATTAATTGATGATAATATAATGACACTACAAAGAGTGTTTTCTTTTTTAAGGGAAGTTTTGAAATTGCGATACTGTTGTCAAGTCATTTAATGAATGGCTATTATCTATTTTGAATTTATTGAACCATAAAACTAATTTTTGACTCTTCACATTGAATAATCCGCGAAGCGGATTATGTAAAATTTGACGAGTCAAAAATTAGTTTTATGGTTCAATAAAATCAAAATAAATTATTGCCATTCATTATAAATAAATTTCTATCAAAAATAAGGCTCAAAGATCTTTTTATATTATTTATATTAACAATAAAAACGTACACACATGTTGGCGTATGAATACACAACGTCAGAGTGGGCGTGTCACCATCGAAATTGACAACATTGAAAATAAAATTAATAATTTTAACCAATCAGAAGACAGTAAAAACACCAAATTTATTTATTAAAGATTGTTGACTAAAAATGGTTTCACTCATAGGATCTTTGCATTTTCTTTCTAAAACCGGTTTTTGGCATTTTACAGGTTATGTTCTTCTCATATAATTGATGATACCTGTACTATGATACTAAACTTCTACACGTGGAATAAGGTCGATTTTCATTTCATCTGTTGGTCAGTTTAATTGGGGTATGGAGCTTGCATGTCAGCAACAGATAGTTGTCCTTTGTAAATTTATGTTTATCATTGCCAACTTAAGCTTGTCATTAAGAACAATATATTTTATAGATTTATAAATTATTGTGTGTATTTTGTTGGTTGAGACCTGTTCTGTCGTTAATGGAAGATGTTCGTTGTTATTCTGCGATTTAAATGTTACTAAATTGTACTTTTATACTATTAATTTATTTATGCGTTGCTCTGTCAGCTGGGTGCTCTTCAGTTTGTTTGTACCGTATTCCTTTCACGTAGTACTGTCACTTTAACGACATTTTTTTAACATTGCAATATAATCGTGAGTTTTGGTTAGCCGTAAAACCAGGTTAAACCTGCCTTTTTTCTTAAAATTGCTCGTACAAAAACAGAAATATGACAGTTTATGTCAAATATTCTGAGTCTATGTATATATTAGGCATTTGTTTTTTGTTTTGTTTTTGTTTAGTTTAAACATATTTATTTATAGTGGATAGGGAAACAAGGTATTGAAACTTATATTAATCCCTTTACACTTTGCGGGTGCGAGTGCTGCCTTGTAGCGGCATTAGCCTGCTCTTTTTTCGAAATCTACAAGGGTGTCTTTTACGTGCAAGAGATATGGCTCTCTCTTACATTTTTTGTAACACAGGCCAGCAATTTATCGTCCCCTTCCGACGAAATCTCATCGTTTCCTCAAGACCATATTCGCAAATGGTGTCAAGGAAGAGCCGAAAATTCAGTCCCTGAAATTGTCATCCAAGAACAGGAATTAAACCAGGAACCTTTGTGTTAGTTTTTGTTTTGTTTTTTGCTCTTCCGTTGTTCGGTTGTTTTCCTTTTAATTGATCTGTTTTCCTTGGTTTTAATTTGTAAGGATTGCTTTTAAACAGCCTTTATTTCTTATTGCGATTTGTTTAAAAGGAATAAAATGTGAAATTAAATATTGCGATTTTATCTACGATCAGATACATGTATCAGTTCTTTCAAATGTATTCAAACGGACCGTAAACATCCACTATAACAGCATAATATCTTTCGGAATTTTACAATACCCATCTGAATATGATAGGAGGCAATGAAGATGTACTGGATACAGTGATGCATAGAAAACACAAACAAATAGAATCATCGGTGATACCAGGGTTAACATCTTTTATGCTAAACGCGCGTTTCGCCTATAAAAGACTTCTTATTGACGCTCGAAACAAGGATCTTAAATAGTTGAGGAACAGTCTAAAAATTCTAAAATGGTTTTATTAAATACAGTTAAGGTAATCTATCGAATTCCCCAGTTAGAAAATCTTAAGTTTTTTGAAAAGCTCTAAGTTTTGTCAATAGTTAATTTACAGTTTTTTGTAAGCAATACAACAAACGAAAACAAAATATGAAAAACAGTAATTGTACATGCGCATACAAAATGGGGTTTGCACACGTTCAACCTTAGCTAAGATAAGTTAAACCATGAACAGTGGAACCTGTAACAGCACTACATAAGAAAAGAATGTCAAAAGCCTATTTTATTTTGTGAATAAATTATTTAACTTACAGCTTCGAGGATACTAACTGCAGCCGACTTTTCTGTAAAGCCATGTGACAATTTTTACGAGTTTGCCTGTGGTAAATGGATGGAGAGGAATATTGTGCCAGAAGATAAGTCTTACCATGCTACATTCACAATACTAAGGGATGAAGTTCAAATTATTATAAAAGGTTAATGTTTATATAAAAAATACATGAATGGGGATGTGGGTGGGATAATAAAATTGAGAATAATGTATATAAAAAGAATAGAGAACAATAAGCTAAAAAAAACGAATATAGATTAATACAGTTCTTAAATGTAAAAAATATATATCATAAAGAACATTTTAGAACAAGGTACAATGGGTTAAAAATTCAATTTACATAAGATACACCAGTATCCAAACCCTCACTAGTACACATAAAATTATTTAAATGAGTACAGTGTTGGCGGTTGATGTGACGGTTTTTATCATATTGACGGCGATTGTTGATATTCCTTTTGATGTAATTTTGAATGAAAGTTGAAGTTTTTATAAAAAAAATCAGAAAAAATCAAAGAAAAAAATATAGTGAGGTGTAGGTTAAGCGTCAATGAGACACCCAACAGTTCAAGTTCACCAAAAAACATCTACATACCAGTGATGCGTAACATTAAACAACGGACCGTATGTTTAACTTTCGACCGACCGAAAAATAAAAAAATCTTGCTTCTCTTTAATAAATAAACGACGAATAACATTGTGCTATAAACATAAATTCAATGCTTTCATTTTTATCCTGGTATGAAGGTTCAGTGGCGGATCCAGAAATTTTCATAAGAGGGGACCCACTGACTGACCTAAAGGGGGGGGGGGCGCTCCAGTCATGCATCAGTGATATAAGGAACCAATTTTTTTCCCAAATAGGGGGGGCGGGCCCCTGCCCCCCCCCCCCCCCCAATCCGCCTCTGAGGTTTGCTTTAAATGAAAGGAGATTGCATCAAATCGAATCAAATAGCTTATAACGAAAACAGTATTATCCAGGATAGGCATTTCTTTATTAGCCTTTATAACAAACCATCGACTAATCCCAAAAATGTAAAGAAAAGGTTTAGAAACTTAGATATCAAAAACATTATACTATATCAGGTATTTATCAAAATAACCTCTTCATGTTTGTATGCCCAAACTACGATAGTATGGGGTATTTTGTTTACTGGTCTGTGCGTCCGTTCGTCCGTTCGTCTGTCCCGCTTCAGGTTAAAGTTTTTGGTCAAGGTAGTTTTTGATGAAGTTGAAGTCCAATCAACTTGAAACTTAGTACACATGTTCCCTATGATATGATATTTCTAATTTTGATGGCAAATTAGAGTTTTTATCCCAATATCATAGTCCACTGAACATAGAAAATTATAGTGCGAGTGGGGCATCCAGGGCCGTAACTAGCCTCTTTTAATAGTGAGACGAAACAATTTTGGCGAGGGGTCTGGGGGCCGCTCAAGGCCCCCAGAAGCTCTGAGAAAAATAAAGCAAAATCGTGCATTCTGAGCGTTTCCCGGACTTTTTCTTACATTGAAACGCAATTTATTTTTAGCGCTTTTTTTTTACTATATTCTGGTCTCAAAGCAAAAACATAGATTCATTGTAATTTAAGACTTTTACGGTTTTACGGGGTCAACATTAAAAGTAGACCGATATGAAGGATAAAGCAAAACTCGTGATTCTCACAATCATTAAAATCGCATCTGTCTGTCTGTTCTTTGTCTCGTATTGTTCTTAGACTTTGGTGATTTTTTTTGTGACTAGATTTATATATAGTGACAGTGCAGTAGATGTCATACCACGAATTAAAAGTCCCTATCTATTCAACCAAATTTTGCAATTTTCACAGCTTTCTAAATATTTTACCTTAAGTTTAACTTCATAGAAACTAGGTATATCCTGAATCGTACAGGTGTCACCTTTCTGCATGCCAATTTTCAACATACATTCAAAATCATATAAGAAAGAAGAGAGCTTCCGAAAGGAGGTACCACTAGAAATAACCCCTGGTTTTCTTGAAATCTTAAATTAGTATACTATGGAGCGCATTAATCCTCAATTTTTAATGCAAACTCATAGACAGGTAAATTTTGGCTCAAAATGGTCTTAATATATTTCACTTACAACAAAACTTTCATTTCTGCAAATTTGTTGGTTAGTTTAGGTGAACAATGACATCAAATGCACTATTTTTTGTCCGAGTAGGCCTACTTTCAAAATTTGAGGGAGTAATTGGTGGTATGACACCTAAAGTGTACTTTTAAGTACTAGTACTGCTTAAGTCGACACTAAGGATCATCTTGACCTTGTTTTACGGTATTAATGATTCTTTTATTGTTGAAGACCCTCCAGAAACTATCAAGATGAAGAACAAGAATAAAAACTTTGACCATTAATCATTTGTATTTTTTCTATGCATGAATTTTGTGTGATATTATAGGTCCCGTGCACATTTACTCCATCTTCTTTTATTTTCTGTTAAAGGGTCTGAACACGACTTAATGCAAGTTTAACCCTTTAATGTAAAAGATCATATGGCAATACATTGATGTTTTTATAGATGATTTGATACCGATAAATTGGTGGTCTTACTTTAATTTAAACTATGTCAGCTATCTAGTTTTATCTACAACAAAAAGAGCTAGTTTTGTATTCTTTGATATCAGGTTCAATTCTCCATGCAGAAACGATCATATTTTGTTGTGTCCAGTAGCATTGTAAATATTCTTAAAACATTTTTTCGTACAATGTCTGGACATTGGTGGACATGCAACATTGCAAAACCACTCAGACTATTTGGATGGAGAGTTGTCTCATTGGCACTCACTCCACATCTTCCTTTATCTATATAGTCATAAAGTAGGACAATACATGTAAATGAACAAAAGACAAACCCGGGACACAGAAGTACAAACACTAGACCATCAACTCTGAAAACTAAAAATAAAATAGAAACATTGACCACGATAAACATGCAAGGGCGACATCTGAGAATAAAGAGAACTTGCGTCTTGCAAGACACTTTCCGTGAAAACAATTTGATATGAAGACAATCTTTTGTTTCGGTTTGTTTTATTTTTTTATTTTTGAAATTTCCAACATGAGGCATTTGCCTCAATGTAGTTACGGCCCTGGCATCCGTGTACTTGGAACACACTGTTTATTTATTATTTTGAAATAGATTATCCAATTTAAAAAAAAAAATAACTAGAGCTATTATACATTGATGTTGTTTTCAGGAAATATAAACCAAAATAATGAATTTATATTTCAATTTTGTTTCAGGATTACTTGAGAACAACAGAACAGAGGAAGATATAGAATCGGTCTCCAAAGCAATAAATCTGTACAAGTCTTGTATGAATACAGGTAGGCATAGCAATATCAGTCTTGTATGAATACAGGTAGGAATAGATATACCAGTTATGTATGAATACATTTAGGAATATCAATAACAGCATTGTATGAATACTGGTTGAGTATCAAATTGATACAATTCTTGTATGAATACAGGTTGGAATATTAATGCTTGCCTTGTATGAATACAGCTAGAAATAGCAATACCAGTCTTGTCAATACCATTCTTGTATGAACACAGGTAGAAATATCAATACCAGTCTTGAATAAATACATGCAGGAATAATGATACCAGTCTTGTATAAATACAGGTAGGAATATCAATACCAATCTTGAATGAATACATGTAGGAATATCAATACAGTCTGGTATGAATAGAGGTAGAAATAGCAATACCAGTCTTGTATGAATACAGGAAGGAATAGTAATACCAGTTTTGTATGAATACAGGTAGGAATAGTAATACCAGTCTTGTATGAATACAGGAAGAAATAGCAATACAGTCTGGTATGAATACAGGTAGGAATATCAATACCAGTCTTGTATTTGAATACAGGAAGAAATAGCAATACCAGTCTTGTATGAATACAGGAAGGAATAGTAATACCAGTTTTGTATGAATACAGGTAGAAATATCAATACCAGTCTTGTATGAATACAGGTAGAAATAGCAATACCAGTCTCATATGAATACAAGTAGAAATAGCAATACCAGTCTTGTATGAATACAGGTAGGAATATCAATACCAGTCTTGTATGAATACAGGTAGGAATATCAATACAGTCTGGTATGAATACAGGTAGGAATATCAATACCAGTCTTGTATTTGAATACAGGAAGAAATAGCAATACCAGTCTTGTATGAATACAGGAAGGAATAGTAATACCAGTTTTGTATGAATACAGGTAGAAATATCAATACCAGTCTTGTATGAATACAGGTAGAAATAGCAATACCAGTCTCATATGAATACAAGTAGAAATAGCAATACCAGTCTTGTATGACTGCAGGTAGGAATATCAATACCAGTCTTGTATTTGAATACAGGAAGAAATAGCAATACCAGTCTTGTATGAACACAGGTAGGAATATCAATACCAGTCTTGTATGAATACAGGTAGGAATATCAATACAGTCTGGTATGAATACAGGTAGGAATATCAATACCAGTCTTGTATTTGAATACAGGAAGAAATAGCAATACCAGTCTTGTATGAATACAGGAAGGAATAGTAATACCAGTTTTGTATGAATACAGGTAGAAATATCAATACCAGTCTTGTATGAATACAGGTAGAAATAGCAATACCAGTCTCATATGAATACAAGTAGAAATAGCAATACCAGTCTTGTATGACTGCAGGTAGGAATATCAATACCAGTCTTGTATTTGAATACAGGAAGAAATAGCAATACCAGTCTTGTATGAACACAGGTAGGAATATCAATACCAGTCTTGTATGAATACAGGTAGGAATATCAATACAGTCTGGTATGAATACAGGTAGGAATATCAATACCAGTCTTGTATTTGAATACAGGAAGAAATATCAATACCAGTCTTGTATGAATACAGGTAGGAATATCAATACCAGTCTTGTATGAATACAGGTAGGAATATCAATACCAGTCTTGTATGAATACAGGTAGGAATATCAATACCAGTCTTGTATGAATACAGGTAGAAATAGCAATACCAGTCTCATATGAATACAAGTAGAAATAGCAATACCAGTCTTGTATGAATACAGGTAGGAATATCAATACCAGTCTTGTATGAACACAGGTAGGAATATCAATACCAGTCTTGTATGAATACAGGTAGGAATATCAATACCAGTCTTGTATGAATACAGGTAGAAATAGCAATACCAGTCTCATATGAATACAAGTAGAAATAGCAATACCAGTCTTGTATGAATACAGGTAGGAATATCAATACCAGTCTTGTATGAATACAGGTAGGAATATCAATACCAGTCTTGTATGAATACAGGTAGGAATATCAATACCAGTCTCATATGAATACAAGTAGAAATAGCAATACCAGTCTCATATGAATACAAGTAGTAATAGCAATACCAGTCTTGTATGACTACAGGTAGGAATAGTTATACCAGTCTTGTATGACTACAGGTAGGAATAGTTATACCAGTCTTGTATGACTACAGGTACATGTAGGAATAGTTATACCTGTCTTTTATGAATACAGGTAGAAATAGCAATACCAGTCTTGTATGAATACATGTAGAAATAGCAATACCAGTCTCATATGAATACAAGTAGAAATAGCAATACCAGTCTTGTATGAATACAGGAAGGAATAGTAATACCAGTTTTGTATGAATACAGGTAGGAATATCAATACCAGTCTTGTATGAATACAGGTAGAAATAGCAATACCAGTCTCATATGAATACAAGTAGAAATAGCAATACCAGTCTTGTATGAATACAGGAAGGAATAGTAATACCAGTTTTGTATGAATACAGGTAGGAATATCAATACCAGTCTTGTATGAATACAGGTAGAAATAGCAATACCAGTCTCATATGAATACAAGTAGAAATAGCAATACCAGTCTTGTATGAATACAGGTAGGAATATCAATACCAGTCTTGTATGAACACAGGTAGGAATATCAATACCAGTCTTGTATGAATACAGGTAGGAATATCAATACCAGTCTTGTATTTGAATACAGGAAGAAATAGCAATACCAGTCTTGTATGAATACAGGAAGGAATAGTAATACCAGTTTTGTATGAATACAGGTAGGAATATCAATACCAGTCTTGTATGAACACAGGTAGGAATATCAATACCAGTCTTGTATGAATACAGGTAGGAATATCAATACCAGTCTTGTATTTGAATACAGGAAGAAATAGCAATACCAGTCTTGTATGAATACAGGAAGGAATAGTAATACCAGTCTTGTATGAATACAGGAAGGAATATCAATACCAGTCTTGTATGAATACAGGTAGAAATAGCAATACCAGTCTCATATGAATACAAGTAGAAATAGCAATACCAGTCTTGTATGAATACAGGTAGGAATATCAATACCAGTCTTGTATGAACACAGGTAGGAATATCAATACCAGTCTTGTATGAATACAGGTAGGAATATCAATACCAGTCTTGTATGAATACAGGTAGAAATAGCAATACCAGTCTCATATGAATACAAGTAGAAATAGCAATACCAGTCTTGTATGAATACAGGTAGGAATATCAATACCAGTCTTGTATGAATACAGGTAGGAATATCAATACCAGTCTTGTATGAATACAGGTAGGAATATCAATACCAGTCTCATATGAATACAAGTAGAAATAGCAATACCAGTCTCATATGAATACAAGTAGAAATAGCAATACCAGTCTTGTATGACTGCAGGTAGGAATAGTTATACCAGTCTTGTATGACTACAGGTAGGAATATTTATACCAGTCTTGTATGACTACAGGTACATGTAGGAATAGTTATACCTGTCTTGTATGAATACAGGTAGAAATAGCAATACCAGTCTTGTATGAATACAGGTAGAAATAGCAATACCAGTCTCATATGAATACAAGTAGAAATAGCAATACCAGTCTTGTATGACTACAGGTAGGAATAGTTATACCAGTCTTGTATGACTACAGGTAGGAATAGTTATACCAGTCTTGTATGACTACAGGTACATGTAGGAATAGTTATACCTGTCTTGTATGAATACAGGTAGAAATAGCAATACCAGTCTTGTATGAATACAGGTAGAAATAGCAATACCAGTCTCATATGAATACAGGTAGAAATAGCAATACCAGTCTTGTGTGAATACAGGAAGGAATAGTTATACCAGTCTTGTATGACTACAGGTAGGGATAGCAAGACTAGTCTCGTATATATATATGAATACATGTTGGAATATCAATACCAGTCTTGTAGAATACAGGTAGGAATAACAATACCAGTTTTGTATGAATACAGGTACAAAAAGCAATACCAGTCTTGTATGAATACAGGAAGGAATAGTTATACCAGTCTTATATGAATATAGGTAGGAATATCAATACCAGTCTTGTAGAATACAGGCTGGAATAGCAATACCAGTCTTGTAGAATACAGGTAGGAATAACAATACCAGTTTTGTATGAATACAGGTACAAAAAGCAATACCAGTCTTGTATGAATACAGGAAGGAATAGCAATACCAGTCTTATATGAATATAGGTAGAAATAGCAATACCAATCTTGTGGAATACAGGTAGGAATATCAATACAGTCTTGTATGAACAAAGGTAGGAATATCAATATCAGTCTTGTATGAATACAGGAAGGAATAGTAATACTAGTCTTGTATGAAAACAGGAAGATATATGAATACCAGTCGTGTATGAATACAGGATCACACAGGTAGGAATATCAATACCAGTTCTGTTTGAATACAGGTAGGAATCGTAATACTATATTTGTTTGAATACAGGTAGGGATATCAATACTAGTCTTGTATGAATACATGTCGTGTATGAATACAGATAGGAATATTAAGACCAGTCTTGTAAAGATATTGATATGAATACCAGTAACAGTCTTTCATGAATACAGGTAGGAGTATCAAAATCAGTTGTGTATGAATACATGTAGAAATTCTTTTCGTCTCCTCGTTAGGTGTTTAGAGAGAGAGAGTTTGGTTTTGCGACTAGCCATGATAAAAAATCATTAAAAAATATTTCAGAAGGTCAATTGCTACACATACTTTTGTTTATTTCAGACTTAATAGATAAACGGGACATCTCAGTTTTATTTCCTGTGTTGGAAGAACTCGGTGGTTGGCCTGTTCTTGGAAATTCTACAGGCGGTAGACTAACATTTGATGATTATAGCCTAAATGAACTATTAGGGAGACTAATGCGATATTATAATAGTCCACTCATTAGTATGTACGTATACCAGGATTATAAACAAAGCAATAGGAATATCATTTATGTAAGTATTCAAAAATCATGCAATATTATCAATAATTTTTTTTTTTGTAGTAATGCACTATTTCGTGGTTAACCTTTATTTACCGAAAAAAAATTTGGATACACATTTTCTAAAGCCAATTTTGATAGGAAAAATTCTGTTGCCGTATAGGTTCAATTGAATATCGAAAATAATCTGTTTTTCACTGTACATGCTGGTTTTATTGTCTTATTCTAGATTATTGGTCATCCTGTCAGAGCACGTGAAATCAATCCGTCTTTAGTTTGTTATGTACGGAAGCCCATAGGGGACGTTTGTTTTTTTTCTCGTCGTTTATCGTTTTTCTCCATTCATTTTATCAATCACTTTTCTGCTTTTGGTATATTCTGTTACTTGTTTTTGCTTCTTTATTATTCAGTTATATTTCCGTTTTGTGTGCTTTTACTTTAAAACCCTTGATTGATGTGACTTCAAAATCTTCCAATAGTTCTATGAATTTTTATTATAGATGGACCAAGTCAGTTTACTCCTTCCGAGTAGAGATTACTACAGCAAAGGAAAAGATGACATTGTTATACGAGGTCTAACAAAAGTTATCACTACATTCTGTACTCTGATTGGCTTACATACTGATGACGTACGACAAGATGTATCAGATATGATTGATTTTGAAATAGGTCTTTCCAAGGTAAAATATACTGCAGTTTCTTAGATTGTTATATTTTTTTGAAATGGTGCAATAATAATTAAAACGAAATTGCTAATGACTGAATTTCATCTTTTTGTTTCTTCAAGGACACTGCAGATAAATGAAATTAGCACTTTACAAGTTTTTTACGTTACATGTTCAAGCCTTTTTCTCGGATTTTATTTTCATCCGGAACGCTCAAACCTAGACGCTAAGTTATCAATGCTTGACGATATGTGTACGTTATTTATTGGAAGATGAAAATTATCAAACTTCAGTTTTAGTTAGATATTTGACAGATGAAAAGTATATTGGCCATAAGCAGGGATCTAATTTAAACTTTTTGTGTACTGGTCAGACGGACAAGTGGACTGAAAAATCTACTGGTCCGGCTCAAAATCTACTGGTCCTGCAAAACTGACATTAATTTGACAAACACTAACATATAAAATGATAGATGTTTACTTTGATTCCTCATGTGCTTCCCTCTCCTTTATTATCGTAGGTTTTTTGTGCTGTTCTGATTTTTTATATGCCCGCGACACACTGTCCCGATTTTTATCTACGATGGAAAAAAAAAAATTGTAAGTTCGTACGAAGTTGGTCCCGATCTCGTTAAAATACCAAAAAGTGACCGAAGCAAGTACGATGATTAACGAAGTCTATACGATGGTGCCGAAATTATATACGATAGCAAAAGATGGACATACGAAGGTTAATCGAAGACGGGTATTTAAGCTTCATATCTCAGCCGAAGCCTACACGATGGATCACGAAGGCTACACGATGGATTACGAAGGTTACACGATGAATTACGATGATGGCGCGATGGCCATACGATGTCTAAAAGACGTCGTGTACAGCTTACGATGCATTTAAATTATATGCCGAAGGCATCACGCGTTTTAAATTGTTTGATCAATATTGAATATATATTATATCGTACATTTCATTTCTGGTTTAATCATAAGACGGAAGACCGTGGGCTTGAAGGGTAAAACTTGACTCTAAGTCTCTGCATATAATGCCACCAAAATCAGGGAGAGGGAGAGGATAAATAAAGGTAAAATACATGTATGTACATAATACAAGTATACAAACGATCTAAAAATGCGTTCTACATGTTTTGAACTTTTTTATGATACGAACAGAATTTCGACAACATATCGTTTCTTTACAAGTCTGCCATGCATGGCGGGAAATCGATCTTTTTGTCTAATTCTTATAAAACTTAGTTTATTATCCCCTCGCCTACTACATGTAAGTTGCGTGTAGATAAAATTGTTATGGACACTCTAGAACCAAAATGCTTAAAACTTGGTATGGTGTTACTCGTTAAGAATATCTTAAGCGCTATTGACTTTAAAGTTCAAAGGTCAAGGTCACAGTGGCAGTTGTAATACAAGGCAATATCACCCTTGTGGACACTTTAAAACCAATATGCTTCAAAAGATTTTAACCACATTTGATATATTGTTCCTTCTTGTACTGATCTGACATTTTTTACGTTCAAGGCCAAAGGTCAATGTCATGCAGATGGACTTGTTTTTCTCCTTGAAATATCATAATACACAGGAAATTGGTTGCTCATTTTTTTACCTGCTGGTTCTAAAGACAATATTAAAGGTATTTCCAGTTACTGAATTTTTTGGTTGATTTCTTAAAAAATAGTTTATGTATCAAATATGCATATTCAATTTACCATTTTCTGAATGTGTCATATACAAATATAGTGTCCATATTTGTCCCCAATATGTTACATACGAGGGGATGCCACGCTCGACATTGCCTTGTTTGAACTGTAAAATGTGTGCACTAGTCTGAATAATCACCCATAATTATGCCCATGTTTACTGATCTATCTTAAAGGTAAGGTAATGGGTTCGTTGATCCCTTTTATTCAAAAAGAGCTCTTTCCAGGAGAATATCATAATAATATAGACAAAAGGAAGGATGTGGGGAAAGCAACAAATGCGGCAAATTATGACATATAGAAAACAAAATGGTTATGGATCCCGGAGTAAACATTCGTGTGACAACAACTCAGACGATACATAAAAAATCAGTATAATGAAGAAAAAGTTGGTTTCCCTATATACGTGTACCTGCAGTGTTGGTGTACGAGGCGCGTTTATGATTTTCATTATGTTACTTGATATGAAAAATTGACAAAAATAATATTTTACTTGTAAAAGTAAATCCTGAGCCTGTAATAGCTGCTCTTCTTGTTCTCATAGAATCATATAATATGAGCTCCATGTTTTGTGAACGTCTTTCTTAACTGTCGTATTAGACTGACCAGTGCATATCGCGCATGGCACTTTACACTTTAGCGCAAAAATTAACTTACATTTAGCTGGATTTATTGCCGTCGTAGTTCCATCTTGTCACCTTCGTACTTTTATTCGATGGCAACACGACGGGATAACGAGGTCTTCAGTCGTGTTGCCAACGTAAGACCTTCGGGTAGCTTCGTGATTCATTCGTGTAGACATCGTAATGTCAAAACTGCCCGATGGAAACGATGGAAACACGAATGCAATACGATGTTCAAAGATGCATTCCCGGTGACATTACGATGGTGAGGATGGTGATACGAACTCAATACGAACCCTCAACATCGGACGCACCTTCGGGGATTTTTTAACATGTTAAAAATTTAGAACCCTTCCCGAAGTTGTCCCCGAAGGCTAGAAAAAGATGCCGATGGTTCTACGATGGTTAAAGATGGCACTATGAATAGCCCGATTTGGATACGATCAGTCCCGATTTAAAAAATTTCCATAATCGTGTAGCCATCGGCGTAAATATCGGGACAGTGTGACGCGGGCAATAACCAAGTACAGAATCTAACTGAAAGTTTGAGATTCCGTTATAATGCCCGCGTCACACTATCCTGATTTTTACGCCGATGGCAACACGATAATGGAAATTTTCAAAATCGTGACTGATCTTATCCAGATCGGGCTATTCGTAGCTATTACAATGTCTACACGAATGAATCACGAAGCTACCTGAAGGTCTTACGATGGCAACACGACTTCGTGAAGACCTCGTAATATCGATCCCGTCGTGTTGCCACCGAATAAAAGTACGAAGGCGACAAGATGGAACTACGACGGTAATAAATCCAGCTAAACGTAAGTTAATTTTCGCGCTAAAACACATTTAAAGTGCCATGCGCGATATGCACTGGTCAGTCTAATACGACAGTTAAGAAAGCAAAACATGGAGCTCATATCATATGATTCTATGAGAACAAGAAAGGCGACAGCGTTGTTTCTATTAATTCAAATTGAATAAGAAGAGCAGCTATTACAGGCTCAGGATTTACTTTTACAAGTAAAATATTATTTTTTGTCAATTTTTCATATCAAGTAACATAATGAAAATAATAAACGCGCCTCGTACACCAACACTGCAGGTACACGTATAAAGGGAAACCAACTTTTTCTTCATTATTCTGATTTTTTATGTATCGTCTGAGTTGTTGTCACACGAATGTTTACTCCATAACCATTTTTTTTCTATATGTCATATTTTGCCGCATTTTTTGCTTTCCCCACATCCTTCCTTTTGTCTATATTATTTTGATATTCTCCTGGAAAGAGCTCTTTTTGAATAAAAGAGATCAACGTACCCATTACCTTACCTTTAAGATAGACCAGTAAACATGGGCATAATTATGGGTGATTATTCAGACTAGTGTACACATTTTACAGTTCAAACAAGGCAATGCCGAGCGTGGCATCCCCTCGTATGAAACATATTGGGGACAAATATGGACACTATATTTATATATGACACATTCAGAAAATGGTAAATTGAATATGCATATTTGATACATAAACTATTTTTTTAGAAATCAACCAAAACATTCAGGAACTGGAAATACCTTTAATATTGTCTTTAGAACCAGCAGGTAAAAAAATGAGCAACCAATTTCCTGTGTATTATTCTATTTCAAGGAGAAAAAACAAGTCCATCTGCATGACCTTGACCGTTGGCTTTGAATGTAAAAAATGTCAGATCATTACAAGGAGGAACAATATACCAAATGTGGTTAAAATCTTTTGAAGCATATTGGTTTTAGAGTGTCCACAAGGGTGATATTGCCTTGTATTACAACTGCCACAGTGACTGTGACCTTGACCTTTGAACTTTAAAGTCAATAGCGCTTAAGATATTCTTAACGAGTAACACCATACCAAGTTTTGAGCATTTTGGTTCTAGAGTGTCCATAACCATTTTGTTTTCTATATGTCAAGTTTTACCCTTCAAGCCCACGGTCTGCGGTCTTATGATTAAACCAGAAATTAAATGTACAATATAATATATATTCAATATTGATCAAACAATTTAAAACGCGTGATGCCTTCGGCATATAATTCAAATGCATCGTTAGCTGTATACGACGTCTTTTAGACATCGTATGGCCATCGCGCCATCATCGTAATCCATCGTGTAGCCTTCGTAATCCATCGGGTAGCCTTCGTGATCCATCGTGTAGGCTTCAGCTGAGATATGAAGCTTAAATACCCGTCTTCGGTTAACCTTCGTATGTCCATCTTTTGCTATCGTATATAATTTCGGCACCATCGTATAGACTTCTTTATTCATCGTATTTGCTTCGGTCACTTTTTGGTATTTTAACGAGATCGGGACAAACTTCGTACGAACTTACAATTTTCGCATTCGGGTGTCCATCGTATATAAGAATCGGGACAGTGTGACGCGGGCATTACAAAAATAAATTTCTTATCTTGGTCTGTAACTGCAAATTTTTCACATGTTATTCAATTAATTATATTGCGATCGACTTATTAAATTAACCATTCGCGATCTTTTCCCCAGGATTTTTTATATTTTTAAGTTTCCTTTTGTCAACTTTCATCAACTTCATTCCGATCTTCCTTTAGAATGCCGCATTAGTCAAATGAGGATGTCGAGGATTTTGACTGCACATGGCATGATTGTATAAATTTGTTACGATTCTCACATTTAAAAACATTCCCCTATTACATCTGTTAACTTTAATGTGTGAGATATTTGGATAACCTAACACATACTTTTATTATTATTTTCAATCGGAGTAAGTGTAAGTAATAAAAGGAAATACGTTCAAACACTTTCCAACTTATTGGTGCTGTTCATGTACACTTATAAATTGGCGGAATTTGATTTGGCGATTTTGTTCTATCCGCAAAAATAAGCGAAAATTTACACATCGCGAAAATAACCCGATATACGATATCTTTTTTTTTTTTGGGACGTTCTGATAGGGTAAACAGACACCTATTTGTAGATTAACAGACGTATTCTCTAAATATCAACACATCTTTGTTTGCAGATTCTGACGCCTAGAGAGAAAAGAAGAGATTATGAAAAACGATACAATCCGTTCAAAGTTGGAGACCTAAACACAGAATTTGGAATATCATTAAAAGTACAGTATTCAATAATATTGTTACCTCCTTTCAACAAGACACTCCCGTCAAAAATAATATGACAATGAAACATTCTGGCTAGATGATACCCTTAACAAGATGCTCTAAAGAGCGTGAATAGCTCACCTATATTTTAGAGGAGAAGATTTTAAAATGTTAGAAAACTTGTAGATCTTACTTTGCTGAACATTATTGCTGTTTACAGTTTATATCTATCTATGACAATATTCAAGATTATATCAAAGAACTGCAAAATTTTCCTTAAAACTACCAATTTAGAGACAGCAACTAAACAATTGGTTGTTCGATTCGTCTGAAAATTATGGGCTGATAGATCCTGACCAATTGAACAAGTTTACCCCATGTCAGATTTGCTCCAATATAGATTTAGTTTTTGAGATATAAGCCAAAAACAGCATTTGACCACTATGTTCTATTTTAGCCATAGCGGTCTTGTTTGTCAATGGATCAAAAATTCGGATACAATGTATAAACTAGATACCCTAAGGAACATTTAGTTAACGTTTGAAGGTATTTGGCCCAGTAGTTTCAGAGAAGAAGATTTTCCAAATAGTTTACGACGATCGACCACGACGACAGACGACGACGGACCCCAAGTGATGGCATAAGCTCACATATAGACCTTTGGGCCTCGATGAGCGAAAAAGGCAGAACATATAGTGAATTTGTAAAAAAACAAAGGTATCACAAAAATACCGAACTCCAAGGCAAATTCACAAATGGGACGACCATAACAATTGACAAAATCAAGCGTTGTTCTTAAACATCATTGATTTGTTGAATATGTAAGTTGATACATTTATATAATTTTTCTATTATTAAATTCAATCACTTTTTAAAGAAAATGTGTCATGTCTCTCATTGCAGATATTGACATAACATATTAAGGTGGTAGACCTTGGTTCAGGGTGATAACTCTTTAAATCAGTTATGTGTTTATAAAAGTCACGTTTCATCAATGTATTTTAAGCATTTACCTGAAACAGATTGAAAATAATCTATGTAACCTAGAAGCTTAAAATATATTTATGAAAATGGTTGACACAAACGTACTGATGATTTTAAGAGTTATTTCCCCTAACCTAGGTCTTCCTCCTTAAGATGACAATAACCTACAATGTATTGTATTTACACCATGTATTTGGTAATTTTGGTTTCGGGATATTGTTGTTGCATTGGCCGTAGAGGAGATTTTTTAATCGGGCATAACGTATTCTTTTATATTGCATTTTTGTAATACATTTCGTGGTAGTTATCTACTGTGATTAGCTTAAAAATAAGACACACTCGAAAAGTGAGCAAATAAAAAAGTTAAAAAGACAAAAATACCTACTTCCGATAAATATTCAAAAAGCGGCATAGTTTTATATACAGCGATAAATAGCTTTTCCTTCGTATAATAACATTTTTTTTCTGCAATGTGCTGTCTTGTCGATTAACTCATCATCGATACCAGGAGTACCATTGTACATGCCAGACGCGCGTTTTGTCTACAAAAGACCTCTGACATGAAGATAAACACTATTTTAAGAACTCGCCGACGTACATGTATCTTTTTTTTCGAGCTTCATTTCTAAGGGAATAAACACACAAACGTAAAGATGCAATACACATATGATTTTTTTATAAACGGATACTTTCATCCGAAATGAAAAATATCTTACAATTTAACATATATATTCGTATCAAAGCTTAATGTTAGGTTAAGATATAATTGTTTTTTGTAAAACATGGAGCTTGTTTGTTTTTTGGAGATGGGTGAAGGAAAATGTTTGAAACTAATACTTGCACATGTTTTTATTTTTTTATTTTAGCATAATTTCAGTTTAGAGGGTTACCTTAGGGAGACGTTTTCCATGAAAGGTGTAGATATTGACCTAAACGATGAAGATACTGTAATTATACATGACATGAATTACACGTCACAATTTATTGACTTTTTGGATAGCTATCCTCCAAGGTATTTTTTTCGTGTATATCATTACCAGGTAATCGCTTAAAATCATATATGTACTCTACAGTTTTTAAGAAAACACTTCAAACTTGTTTAAATCTACCGTTTTGTAAAAAACACGTTAACTATTATTGTACCCTTATGTGTTTTTAGGAAGTTCTAAGGATTTTTATTTACCCTAAGGTAATACCAAAACTCTCTACTTTTTGTGGGGGCATGTCTTTAAAATTTTGTAGGAAACATTTTACCATTACTTTTGGACTATACAGTTTTAAGGGGAAAACTTCAAACATATTTTCTCTTTATCATGTTTATAGTGTTGAGGAAAACGCTTCAAACATGTTTTTCCCCAACAGTTTAGGGGAAAACACATACAACATGTTTTATCGAAATAGTATAAGAAGAAATACTTAAAAATACAGTTTGTTCTGTAGTTTTAGGAAAACACTCAAAACATGTTAGCAAACTACAACTACAGTTTTTGTAGGGAGCAGTTGTGTTTACATTTTTCTTAAAATACTTAAATTTGTTTTCACTGTACAGTTTGAGGAAAAACTTAAAACATGGTCCCCCTCAATAGTATTGGAGAAACACTTTTCTTTCTATATTTTTTTTAGGGATGGGGTGCTTTTAACCATTATTTACAACTCTTAATTTGAAGTTTGATAGAGAGATCTCAACGTTATATTTAGGGTGGAGTCGCTGTTACATTTTTGGTCGAAAACAATTTAAACATCCTTCCACTATATAATTTTGTAGAAAATGTAGCTGTTACATTCTGGTTAACAACAGTTAAAGTATGTTGGCACTCTACAATTTTGTAGGGAATAGTCGCCGTTACATTCTAGCTGAACACTGTAAATGCATGTTTGCACTCTATATATTTGTGAGGAGTAGTCACTTTATAGTGATTCAACTCTACAGTTTTAAAACTGTTGAAAACAGGAATAAAAATAACCTTCATATAAACATCGGAATGCTTAATTTAACATGTAACATACAAAATGAGTGTGACCGTGAGATATGACTCCTGAAAATCGTTTGAAATCACAATTAAATTCAAAGGGACTGATCTAAGACTTTAAATATGTATATCGGACATACAAATAAAGGTTATAAACTACAGTTTAACAGAAAACTCAACCTGTGGAGGGTTGAATACCATAGAAAACTGTGTTTGGCTTTGCCGCCGTTGCCGTTTGGCAGACATCAAAATAAAAATCGACCTTATAACGGACAGATCCGCGTAATTTCCGGAGTGTGACATTACATTAAAGGAATTAGTCACCGTTATAGGGACGTTATATAATGATTGACAACAACTAACACGCGTTAGCACTCAACTGGTTTATCGGGAGTAGTCGCCGTTATATTTTAGAGAAAACTATTAAAAGTTAAACATGTTCATGATCATGATGATGTTTGGACTGTATAGTTTTGTAGGGCGGAATCGCCGTTATAATTTGGTTTAAAACAATTAAAACATATTTTCCTTCTACAATTTTGTAGTTAACACACAGAAGAAAATCTAGTTTAATATACTTGCCAAATACTTCTAAGGTAATCTATTCCTGAGGTAGAAAAGCCTGAGTATTTCAGAAATTCACATTTGCATGAACACTTAATTTATAATTATGACCATTTCAATGATAACTCATGTCAACAACATACAACTATAAATACAACAAATATATTGTTATATTGTCTAGCTATACACTATTCACATCTTTACTTGTCATATTGTGTTTTTTAGAACGGTTGCAAATTATGTTATCTTAAGATTTCTCCGAAATAGATTGAATAACTTACCTAAGAGATTTACAGATTTAATTTTAGAGATATCGAAGGTAAATAATTATTTTACGTCATTCCTAAGTCATTTCTATGTCATTTCTATATCATTTTTACAACATTTTCAGTTCAACATCGTGTAAGCAGAAAACGATTCCTATGAATCTGATTAAATGTTGTGAAGTTTTTATTCAGTTATATTTTAAAATACGATAAATACATATTCTAAATTTATACAGAATAGAATAATTGACAAACAAAAAAGGTAGGAAAAGAGTAAAATGGCCTTAATATTGGAGAAAACAGAAATAAAGACCCCTTTATCCATACTTTCATTAAGTGTTGGTATATTACACTGGGATTTATATAACAGTGATAATTGTATTTTGATTCAAAGTCTGAAGTAATGTTAACAGATGAATAGTTACGCCCTTTTTGTACGCCTCGCCCAATACATGCCAAATCAAATTGAAATAGACATTTTTGTTATAGTTAACAGACGGAAGAACAGTTTCGAGACCAAGATGGCAGAAATGTTCTTCATTAGTAACATCTTACATTGGACTCGCAGTGGGACGTCTATTTGTAAAAGATAATTTTGCTCCGGACGCAAAAGTTGGGGTAAGCATGATAACAAAAAACTAAACATACTGTGTGAAGGCAGACTTGTTAAAATTATGAATTAAAAAACGTAATTTTTAGGTATATTGAAAGCCTCCTCTTAAAGCACGATTACCATAAAACTTTACCTCATAAGTCAAATTTAAGCAAAAAGTCATCAAATGAAAGGACATGACTAACTGTTCGCTGATTTATATTTCTGACTATGCAGAAGGATTTTCAAATGTAACAGGAGCTTTAATTTCTTAAACTATTTGTCAATTTAAGTACTCTGGATTCATTTATTTTCGTGGTTACCAATTTAGTTGATTAAGGAAAACTTACATGTTCGTGGATATTTAGTTTCGTGATTTTGCCGAAGTCTGCATACACGCCTATAAAAAATTTGTTATTCGTTGAACATTTTATTTCTTGGTTCACCTGCACTCACGAAATCTCCAGGATTAGTATCCAACGCGTTATATAATGAATCCACAGAAAATATCCACACAATTTCTAAAACTATTTAGAGATAACTAAGATGTTTACAACATAAGACGAGTCATCTCTAGTTCTACAGATAATATAATTATGTTCAGTGTTGTTATATGGAAAGGGTTGAGATGTGGGATTTTAAAGCGATATTCTAAACATATAAAAAAGAAGATGGGGTATGATTGCCAATGAGACAACTGTCCACAAGAGACCAAAATGACACAGACATTAACAACTATAGGTCACTGTACGGCCTTCAACAATGAGCAAAGCCCATACCGCATAGTCAGCTATAAAAGGCCCCGATAAGACAATTTAAAACAATTCAAACGAGAAAATTGACGGCCTTATTTATATAAAAATTGAAAGAAAAACAAATATGTAACACATAAACAAACGACAACCACAGAATTACAGGCTCCTGACTTTGGACAGGCACATGCATAAATAATGGGGCGGGGTTAAACATGTTAGCGGGATCCCAACCTTCCCCCTAACCTGGGACAGTGATATAACAGTACAACATAAGAACGAACTATAAAAATCAGTTGAAAAAGGCTTAACTCATCAGATGGACAAAAATACAAGTGGACGTGGACGGGTACTTATAATATGTTTGGTTATGGTCAACTATAAAATTTACATAAATAAAAAGGATGGAGATGTGCGGTATATATGCTTTGTTGAGACAGTTAGTCACCATAACAATTAATACTAGACATACATTTAGACATTAACAAGTAATCCATAACAGTTACAGCAGACGAGTCCTCTCTAGTATTTTAGCTAGTATAATTAAATAACAGCTGCCTGGATTTTGTAATTAAATAAATGAAATCCATAGACATGAAAAGTTGAACATAGTAATGACTTATAGTTTATAATATGCCACTTACATAATGAACAAAAACATTTATAAAATTTAAGACTGGCTGCAAACGATTGGCCATCAACTCAAAATACCGCAAAACATTTGTATAGAGTAAAGACGCTTTTAGACTATTTTCGATGAAAAGTAAGGTGGGTTTTTTTGTGAGTTTTTTAATTTATTTTTTAGATGAGCTCTATGATTAAATATATAAAAGAATCGTTTAATGATATATTAAACGAGCTGGATTGGATGGATACAGATACAATGACTGTGGCTGAGGAAAAGGTATATGATTTCACAAGACAATGGACATACTAGTATGCATTTCCACAGAACATATAATCATGTTACGGCCAGTTGCAATAGTGCAAATACTAAAAGCACAAAACAAAAACTGAAAGCTTTAAGACATTCAGAACCGATAGCATGGGTTATACCGTTTAACGGTAAAAGTATTCTGAATGACAATATTTCTAACCCCCAGTTAACCATTAAAATTACAATATATTCAACATACTTCAACAATTACACACATGTATCATGAACTAATTTTAGATTCAATAATATACCCAGACTGTCATTGGCATTGCAAACAAAGAATTAAATAGAAAATAACTATTGTCGAAATTTGATTATTGAATATAAACTCATCATAGATACCAGGATTACATTTTGTATTTACACAAGACGCGCGTTTCGTCTACAAAAGACTCATCAGTGACGCTCGAATCCAAAGAAAATAAAAAGGCCAAATAAAGTACGAAGTTGAAGAACATTGAAAACCAAATTTCCTAAAAGTTTTGTCAAATACAGCTAAGGTAATCTACTCCTAATAGAGTTTGAGTAGAGCATAGCTTCCTAAGTAGCAGTCAGATTCCCCAATTTGTTTCCAGTATTGAGAAAACGTTTTACATAGTTATCAATAATCATAGTTTAATATATTGTATTTGTTAAAAATATCAATGTAGGACAACGAAGTCTGTAAATTATTAATCTTTTTCAGATTGAATTTATGGACGTCAAAATAGGATACGATGAAGATATCTTGGATGGCGAGTTGTTGGACAGGCGCTACGAAAATGTATAATTATCGTAAAATTAGTTACTTTAAAACTATTAAAACGTTCATATTGTAGGTTACATGCATGTAAATCATAAAAAATCATGAATATATTCTGACCTAATTTTTTATTTCTCTGTGCATATTTTTGTCTCGAACAGAAGTACTTGCTCAAACATACTTACAAGTTTTGACAAAAACGACTTGCCATATATGATACATCTCAGAGCCCCATATTGTCATTTCTCTTTTCTGATTTTTTCCTTCCCGTTTTCGTTTATTGTTCAATTGAATGATTTTTTTCTTAAAGGGACATTAGCTGTCAAATTTATGTTCACCAATTTGACTTGAATTCTCATATTTGATTCATAACATACTAAACAATTTTCCAAATTGTAAAATGTGTAAATAGTAAACATTTTAAAATGAGGCATGTATCATTGTTTTGTGATTATTTAAGTGTAGACGCCACTCAATTGACCATCGAGGTGACCCTTGAAGACTGCTGACAGTCATATAACTTGATTGATATAAACATAAATATAGACATACATAGCTATAGATAGCAAACTCGTACTATTTGATTTGTATAGGTCTGATTGATTTCATAAAATAAGTTTAAAATATATATTAATCGTCGTGTTTACTTGTATAAGAATGAGTTTTTGTGGATGGAATCGGTCAATCAAATGGCTTGCCTTTGTTTCACTTTTAATGTTGATGTTGTGTTCCTTTAAATATCTAAACACAAATAATTCATACGTAACCCATCTCTAGCTAAGGGGTTGAATTGAAGGTCACATTAATACAGATTTAATGAAGTCGAAATTTTTACTTGCAAGTGAAAATTTATTGGCGATTATAAAATAAGAAGATGGCCAATTTCTTAGCTTATTTTTACAAAATTGAACAAAACTGGTTGTTACATTGTAAAAGCGACTTATTGTTCCGACTCTTTCACTTCCATTAATGATTGAACAAAAAACTCTTTTTTGTTTATATCTTGCAGCTAATCCCCTTTTACATCAAATGAAAAGTGTATGACGTGTACATGCTCGAAACAATAAAACCTTTGAGCCCTGAGCTGTTATTTGTTTTAGTTTTGTTTTGAAGCTGTTAACTGACATTAAACACGAGGATACAACATTTTTTCAAAATTGAATTGTGTCCACAACAAAATCTTTTTTTTTTCTTCTAGTGCCCGATTATTCTCTATTCTTTATGTTTTTGCTATTTTTCTTTATTCATTGTCATTTTTTTTTCTCGTATACTTGGTCTATTTGTCTCTATTCTGTAAACCCCATCCAGACATTCAAATATATAATTTCAATTTTTATTTCAGGTTAGCATTGATCCTAATTTTTACTTTGACAATATATTAGGATTATTAAACACGGCTGTTAAAGAGAACTTGATCAAGCTTCGATCAAAAGTATTTCGCCTTGGGTAACTATATTGCAATTTCCTGTGTGATGCATGATGTATGTTCAGTCTTTAAACTTTCGAATAAAAAAAAACGTGTGTTGTGAAAATGTGTATTCGGATGATGTTCGACGGGTGTGGCATGAATAATGAATTTAGCACAGTGTATGAGGCGTTTTTGTTGTGTTGGTTTTTTTTTATTTTATCACTTTACTAACAGATATCTATTGAAATTAACAATTCCTCTCAAACACATTGCATTGTGGACATTTTATAATAGTGCGACTTCGCGTATGATTCAAGTAGGAATGAATAAAGGGGAATAGTGAATGTCGTTAATGCCGTGTGATGTATGGTGTAATGGTACACGTTGTATGGTGAGGATGAGAAGTGTTAACCATTCAAGGACTGATTAAAATTAAGGATGTTTCAAATTTTCCTTAAATTAACCTGAATAAAATAATAGCCCCTCATGTTTTCCCTAAGCAATACATTACACAAGTTTGACTTGTAACTCCCTTAATTCTTAATACGTTTTAAAAGCATGTGTCTAAAAGGCGCACATGCAAATGTTATATAATCATCACCCATGTCTTCGAATTGTTTGCCTTGTAGTTTTATAATATTGAACTTTTTTAACTTGACCTATAGAATCAAAGATAGCCTCTGGTTGCATGCCGTGTTTTACGTCCAATCGAAATCAAATGTGTTTCGCTTGAATGAACCCTTCCATACACGATTTGCCGCAAAGATTCCTCAAAATAACCAAGTAAATTCGCAAACGAAATTCATAATGAAAAGTTTACGCACGACAGATGACAACAGAAGATGAAAAATCAAATAAGAATTATCCTCAAAACCATTCATTAACCGATAAACACATCATATAGATGTGGGTTGAATTCATTATATATCTAGACAAGCTGCTCAATATTTTCCAATATACTATATTGTATGAAAGAATGTAAGCTATAACTAGTCGTTAACAAGATATCTCTGTCAATGTAAGAAGGTGTAGGTAGTTGTCAAGGATATAGCATCCTATACGCCCATGCGCACAACCATCATCAAAAGTGAGTTTTATTTATCAACATCTTAAGAAGCACAATCATCCTATTTAATATTTAACAGTTCAACCTTTAGAAGTAGTAAATAAGCAGCCTGGTGAATCTCATTCAAAGTTTGTACGATCACGGTAAATTATTGAATTAAATTGGATTAAAAAATTACAGACAGTCTACCCTCTCGGTCTTAATGATAATATCATGGGAATTGGTAATATATATCAAGAACCGATTCTGTTAACATTTTGGATATAGTTTCTAAAACTGTTCGTAAAAATCGTTCTCATGGACGAAGAAAAAATTCGCAATCAAAGAAAATTTCGGACCAACCATACAAATATTTCGGACCTAATTTCTATTTAAAAAAACAACGGCAGACATTATCTGTTAACCAAGCTCTGTTCTTTACCTATAAATAAATTAAATAAAATTTTAGAGGATTGCAACACAATTTCATATTACAGTCCTAAGTATGAAATCGTTCAAATTATAGTGGCATATTGTTATTCTAAACTGTTTCCCAAAATTGATCGCCCGGAAGATCATAAAAAACATTTTATTAAAATAAAGTATGTCAATAAAGGTTTTGAGTTGTAAATGTTCTGTTAAAGACCAAATTCCTGGATATTTTGATAATACTGAACTCCCTCTTATTTGTTATATTTACAAGAAATCTACCCGGAAATATGTGTTTAATTATAGCCAATTGTGTAAAGAAGTAAATATCATTGAAAATACCACTATGTCATGTAATTGCAGTAATTCAGAATACACTTATGGCCCCATTTCCCATTTGACATGACACGGGTTATGTTCTTCTCATATATTTTATGATAGTATGATACTAAACCACTAACGCGAGGGATTTTGCCTGATATTCTTATGATGAAGACATACTCTTTTAATCAGTTTAATTGAGGTCTGGAGCTGGCATGTCGGTTAACTGCTAGTAGTCTGTTGTTATTTATGTATTATTGTCATTTTATTTATTTTCTTTTGTTACATTTTCTGACATCGGACTCGGACGTCTCTTGAACCGAATTTTAATATGCGTATTGTTATGCGTTTACTTTTCTACATTGGCTAGAGGTATGGGGGAAGGGTTGAGATCTCATAAACATGTTTAAACCCGCCGCAATGTTGCGCCTGTCCCAAGTCAGGAGCCTCTGGCCTTTGTTAGTCTTGTATCATTTTTAATTTTAGTTTCTTGTGTATAATTCGGAGTTTAGTATGACGTCCATTATCACTGTACTAGTATACATATTTTTAAGGGGCCAGCTGAAGGACGCCTACAGGTGCGGGAGTTTCTCAATACATTGAAGACCCATTGGTGGCCTACGGCTGTTGTCTGCTGTATGGCCGAGTTGTTGTCGTTTTGACACATTCCCCTTTTCCTTTCTCAATTTTATTTAACTTACAGATTTTTTTTCATGTTTTGTAGTTGGGAAACTTCTCCGTCAACTGTCAATGCTTACTACAGTTCTACTGACAACAGGATAAGTAGGTACATTATTTTTCCTTACAGTTTTATTTTTTGGCAGAAACTTTAAGAAAAGAACTTTGTTAGAATGATATCTGATAAAGAAAAATAAGACCAATGCCTGCTTGTCGAATTCGTACGAAACTTAATTTTATTGGAATTTTGATTTTTCTACGGAAAGCTTGAAACCTTAGATACAATATATGTTTCAACTTTATACGAAATATTTCTACGAATCGAATGTACATGTATGATCAATATGATATGTAAGGCAGGCAAAGCATGTTTGATTCAACAATAATTGTACAAGTTACAATTACGTAGGTTTCAGGATAAGAATATATATTTTTTTCTATTTATAGTATTTCCTGCCGGAATTTTACAGCAACCATATTATCATAAAGACCAGTTGTGGTAAAAAGTGTTGTATTTGTATTGTTATTGTGTCCTTATTAAGCATGAAAACATGCAAAATGTCAAGTTCATATTCGATCTAATGTAATAAATCTACTGCAACTATCCTGCTTTGGTGGTACATTAAACTAATGGGAGGTAACTCTGCAAAAATCAGCTGAATGTTTTAATCACGTTCTATTGTGAAGGAAATATTAAGCTTTTCATTGGTCAAAATAAGTGATTATCAACTGTTTTATATCCAACGATTTTCTTCTGATAAAGAGTGTGGTTCAAGTTTCTTGATTTTTTTTATTTTTGTCAAATTGTCAATGAAAGTAAATGTTTTGTCAAAAGTTTATGAAATTAAAACGAGCCAAATTAATTTTAGTCAATGTGTTTGGCACCACCTTAAAGTCATATACTAAACGAATTACTATTTTGGGACGCTCAAATGCTTAGTGGTGCCAATGTGTGTTTTCGATTGATTGACTGATGTTTGCCCTATGCCGCCTCAGTGTGAATGTTATTGTTTTTACTGAAACTAAATTCCATGACAAATTTAAGAATTTTTATTGGGGGTAAAACCCGTGGCAAGGTATACGGGGAAAATTAGCCAATGAAAGGTATAAAAAATTCTTTTTCACTGACAGACTATATCTTTCATCAAGCATGGTCTTTTTTGCAAACCCTTATAATAAGTTAATTGGTTAATTCGTTTTCAGTCTTGTTATGTTTGCCATATTCACCAATAAAGAGAGGAGAATGCATCAAAAATATATTAAAACTCATAGCTGAAAACAAACTCACAATGCCATGGCAGAAAAACTAAAAAAAAAACAGTATACAAAACACAACATGGTTCACCTAAAGACTGAACAACACGAACCTACAATGTAATTTGATTTGATAGTGAAAACTATCTGAAGCTCCGAAAGGGGAAGCTTTAGCTTCATAAATATTTATTCAGTTGATATACTTCTTCTACAATATTTCTCAGGTCTTAGTATTTTGTACCTTCTAATTCTATAAGATATTTTAAAAGAAATTTTATAACAGGTCTCTGAACTTCGGCGCCATCGGAACTTTGATTGGACATGAAATAACACACGGATTTGATGACGGAGGTATGAAGGATAAATTACATACTTAAATATAGCATGTGTAGGGAGGAAGTACTGATGTATATCAGCTCCATAATACTTTTATAGAAACAAAATGCATTAATTCCGCGTCCTCTAGTCGATGACAACCAATCAGAGTAAGTATAGCAATCGGAGATAAATCGGAATTTAAAGACTGGTATTATTCGGTTTGACATGAATATATACAGAATAGAATAATGGCCGTAAAAATGTTTACTACACAGAAGGCCCCAAAATCAAATAGTGATGCAATGTTGTATACGGAAAAAAACTCAATATATCCTGTAAATGATCAACAATCCTAATTTTTCACATTTCAAAATGTACAAATTATTTATACTTATTTCTTAGTTCAATATCCAACTGACATTGTAAATGTAAATGTAATTTAATGTTGACGCCAAGCAAGTGTACTCCATGTTTCGTTGGAATTAGAGCAAGACTGTATTTACATATTATGACATATACCATGTCTTTTAATTGATGTTGAAGGTCGTCAATTTGATAAAGATGGTCGACTTGATCAATGGTGGAACGATAGTGCTATTGAAAGGTTTAACGAAAAAACGGATTGTTTTAAGAACCAGTATGGTAACTTTAGATTACCGGAGGCAGGTGGAATCAAGGTAATATTTGATTTATGGTTGGGAGGAGACATGTAATTTGTTGTTAGGCATTATACTAACTTATAGGATGACTTTCAATTCGCCGTTTCAGAATCTAATGCATTTAAGGTAAAATTTTCAAAAGCAATCACCAAAACGATGTGATTGGTTCAAAACGTTCTTAACAATGGAAATTCAACCAATGACGTAACGTGTTTTTTCTATTTAGGTGTACGAACCACGGGATTACCCATAGTCCTTTTGCTTATGAAAAGGAGAATAAGCTAGATTTATTTAGTACTTACCGGGCAAGGTTAATAAAGGCAACAGTAGACTACCGCTGTTCAAAAGTCATGAATCCATTGAGAGAAAACAAATCCAGGTTACAAACTACAACCGAGGAAAACACATCAGCTATAAGAGAAAAACAACAAAACAACAGAACACTGAAGTGCAACAAAAAACAAACAACAATGCAACAAACATAGAAACGAACTTTATTTTCTTTAATCCTCGGTCATACCAGCAGATAATCAAATAGTCTTCCCCTAATCTGTTAAGAACATGTTTGTGGTCATGTCTATTGGACATTCATTTTTGGTGTTGCTTTCTATAATTTTTCTATGGTACTGTCTATTCGTCTCCGTGCACAATACCGAATTCCACTTGAAGGATCACACACTAAAGTTGTGTGCCTGTTGTAACAATCTATATAACGAAGAATATTCCTATAGAGGAATGGCGAAAAATACCAGAGGGACAGTCAAACTTTAAACTGGCAAATCCACGGCTTAAAATGAAAAAGACAAACAGACAAATAATAGTACACATGACATAACAAAGAAAACTAAAGACTAAGCAACACGAACCCAACCAAAAACTGGGGGTGATCCCAGGTGCTCCGGAAGGGCAAACAGATCCTGCTCCACATGTGGCACCCGTCGTGTTGCTCATTTTATTACAAACCCGGTAAATAGTCTAATTCGGTAGGTCACATTCATGAAATGGGAAGGGGATTGTAGTTAGGATATAATCCTATTGATTTTTTTTTTTTTAATTTGTATCGTCACAAAAAGTAGAATATGTATAAAAGAGCGGTAAAATAAGGGACCCGTTTAAATCATTAAGTCATATATTGGTGTTATGAACAACATGACAGGTGCCACTAGTGGAGAAAGATTTGCTTAAGCTGTGTTTTCCTTGTTGTTTCGTCAGTGTGAAAGAGAGACGAAAAATACATGTGATAAGATGCATTTTATTTAAAGCCATTTTTTTAATATCCGGAACATTTTATTAAATTGTTCAGACATTCAAAATAAGACTTGTTTCTTTGGCTGTAAATTAAGCATAAAATGTGTAATGAAAAATAAAACAGTTTCTTTAAAAATATTTCAGATGAATGGTATCAACACTCTTGGTGAAAATATTGCTGACAATGGTGGCATTAAACAAAGCTTCCGTGTAAGAAATACTAAATCATAAATTTTGTGGAGACTGTTTAAATACAACAGTCCCAGGCTAAGAACATTCACCTGTCATTTTCAAGTGTTACGTTGAGAATAAGAAGAGATTGAAAAATAAATTCAACGTTGAGTTTAAAAAAATAAATTGCTTCTATATGTAATTGCAAAAGTTGGATTTTTTTTGTTAAAGATGGACAAAAAAGGTCCAATCCGATGACAAATTCTTAAGTTCAAATGTCTCATTTGTCATAGATTCTGGTACTGTGATGACTACTTATTTCAAATTCTAGGTAAAAGTCTAAAAATGAGGCAGAGGAGTGTGTGTCTGTCGTTTCTTTAATTTGTAGTTCTTTAAGATATATATTAATGAAACAAAAATAGGGAAATTTTAATTTAGCCAATTTCGTGGCGTTATTTTCTAGTCTTTTGTAATCTGGAATTTTTTTTATTCAAAATACGACATTCTTTCAAATTTTAACCGCAGTGGAAACTACCTCATATACGTAAATAGTGTTTATCGATTTTAAAATCAATTTCAGGGATATCAAAAATGGCTAAAGCACAATGGTGGTGAAGAAAAGTTATTACCTGGAGTTAATCTGACCAATAATCAATTGTTCTTTATAGCATTTGCTCAGGTACATTGAATATGAAAATGGATTACAATTACTAGAACACCAATCTACGAAAAACAATAACTCCAACTCGGTTTACTTCGTTCTGAATATGCATAAAATATTTACCCCAAAACGTTTAGTAAAGATGTTTGCTAACTTCTACATCCATTGATCTTTGGTTGGATGTTGTCAATTATCCGTTTTCTTTTATTATATTCAGACCATGTTTTGTATTGCATCAATACAGAGCACAGGAAATTTACAACGACTGACCTCAATTGTATGGCGGCTGACCAAATTATTTCGAGTTTTACATATGATCCGTTGCTGAAGACAGTATTTTAAACACTAACTTTTATGGTTGTTTTTTTACCTCATTGAAAAAATTGCTATTTGAATTCAGTTGAAATTAAAAATTCCAAGAAATAGACGTACCTCGTAGAATCTAAATTATAATCATTTAAAATATGAATAATATAAATTTCAATATGATTTTAGATTAGATGCACAAATATGAGAAAGAAAGATGCCATCGGCAGTATACTGACTGCTGTTCATAGTCCAGCAAGGTTTAGGTAGGTTTGAAAAAGACTATTTTCATATCTATATATATATTGATATTGATAGAATTTTATGCTGAGAGTCTTTAAGTAACTTCTGGGAAGGGGTATGGTTTTTCCTGTAAAAATTATTCTGATTCCCACATTGATAAAAAAAAAATATTCTGTTCAAGCAGAGGACAAAGAACAATTCTGAACTCAGATTTTCCCCATTACTTATAGTGTAAAATATAGAAAAGAATAATTTGATTGAAATCGTTGAAAAAGTAAATTTAAAAAAAATTGTTCGCCAAACAAAATTCTGACTCAAACAAAACAAAAATAACACTGCCCCTTCTCCTCCCCTTGAAGTTATCTGGTTGCTATCTAAGATCAAGTTCTTATATTATTGATGATGCAAAAAGCAAATATTTTTTTATTTGGTGTTTCTCTTTCAATTAAAATATACCATGATGTTAGGTTTTTTTGTAATTTCGTATTCTTAATTATTTATGTTTATTTTAGGGTTATTGGCACTTTGCAGAACTTTGCAGAATTTGCAAGAGTTTACAATTGTCCGGTGGGGAGTTTTATGAATCCTGTAAAAAAGTGTTCCGTTTGGTGAGGATATTCTGTACAAGGCAGTAGATCGGAAGCTGTAACAAAGCTCGTGGATATAAATAGCAATCCTCGAAACAGAGGCTACTGGTGACATTTGTACAATATGATACTGGTTCTCTCTTAAGCTTGTTCTTACGATCGGACAATAATCAATTCAAAGGACCAGACAGTGGCCTATAGCATTATCATTTTGTTTTGTTCTTTCAAAGAGAAAATCATGTGCAAATTATTCCTGAAATTGACTTTTCGATTTTCAACTAGCAGTGAATTTCAAAATCGCAAACGTACCCAAATTAAAAAAAAATACCCTGTAATTACGTTATGATAACCATTGATTGGAATCAATTTGTTCATGTTACCTTTCTTTAGAAATATGTAGAAAAATGTGAATTCCGACACAACATATTCAGACTTAGAGCCAGTTACTGTACATTAAAACTATTATAAATAAATGCTTGGTATGTAAACATTGAGCACATGATATAGCGTACGTTACAAAGCTTCAATATGCATCTCAAGGATTACATGTATCACATGGATTAATTTAACTTTCTGTTTCAAAGGTTGTGTGGAAGTGTGATAATTCAGTGAATTGGATTACAAGATGCAAATGCAGATGAACATTTACATTTTGAATATATACAAATACAAACATAAAATGTCATTTTAAATTGCATCAACTTGTGCCTTTTTCATTATTCAAATTAAACTCCTCATTATTCAACAATTAAACCGCATGTCTATTTATTGTAGTGTCAAACGAGCACTTGATGTTGCAGATAGAACATTTGAGAAATGATATGTCATTTCAAACAGCATCAACTACAAATATAGTGCTTCGTAATTCAAATTGAGATCATTATCATTTAGAAATTGATGTATGCTTATGTATGCAATGTAGTGTCAAACGAGCACTTGATTGATGTTGCAGATTGGTCGCGCCGAGAAATGATACGTTGAGCACACCTGTATTATATATGCAAATAATGGTTTCTATAATCAGGGGCGGAGTCACAATTTTTTTTTTGTAAAAAGGGTGACATTCTAGCAACGAAATACGTATGGCAAGAAAATAGTGGGACGATTTAAGGATAAAGAAAATCATGTAAATCGTCAGATAATTGTTTGCGAGTAAAGGGCAGCGCGTACGCCCTCAACGCCTTTCACTTGGATCCATCACTGATATTGTAAAATTTTGTAAATTTCAGTGGTAGGAACTACCATCATTATAGAATTCTGCAAAACTACACAATGTTGATACTTGTTCAAGAAATATCACATTTTTCAAAGTGTTTACCTGATTGAGTTGCCACGAGATAGTCCTATGTAATTAATATTTTTCATAATAAAACCATACAAAGAATTTTTATCTTGTTGATAAAATATCAAAAATGGCGGAGATGATGAGCAACATCAACATAAGTAACCATTGCACTGTCTATATAGGATATTAACATCTCGTGTGGAGAATTGTCTCATATGCCGCATCTTCTTTTTTGAATTAGCAATTTTTCTTAAACGAATTGGATTACCAAAATCAATCTACATTAAAAAAAAAAAACGAAAAACGAGAAACACTTGTGAACCACATCAACAAACGACAACTACTGAACATCAGTTTCGTGACTTAAGACAGGTGCAAACAATTACAGTGGGTTTGAACGTTTTAATTGTACCAAACCTTCTCCCTTTTCTAAAACAATAGTATAACATCACAAAATATAAAAACACACTATAATATATCAATTGGAACGCTTAACGCCATCAAATAACGCAAATTAACACACAATGAACGAATAAATTTGATCCGTGATACCCGAATGCAAATACGTAATTAATACAAATTATATGTAATAAATAATTAAGGTAAAAAGTAATTAAACAGGTTTAAACAAAGTTAAAGTATGATAACGCTGTGAAACGTTAAACAATTTTGAAAAAAACCTGCGCCATATTATACACAGGTAAATGAAAATAATTTTGTTGTTTAGTATACTTCTTCTTCTGTGTGTATAATCTTCCGTTTAGGAATACCAAGAAATTCTTGTTTATCAATAAAACTAATCTGACACTTGGTACATATGGAGCGAATATCAATAATAAAACTATACAACTGGTGCTAGATAAAAACAGCCTGTACAACAAATGGAAGTTTTTAACGACCTTGACTGGCTATACAGCCCTTGCACGGTCGGCCAAAAAAAACAGCCTGTACAGGTGCCAACACAGTATTTAAGGAGAAATTAAATAATTTTGATGTTCGGAGTACGAAGAAGTGAACATTTGTAGTAATTTCAAATAACTAGAGCTGGTATATAGACAAGAATGTAGGACAGAAAGTCACAGGACAAAAAGTCACGGACAAAAAGTCACAGGACAAAAAGTCAAAAATTCATTTTTTCTGATTATTTTCTTTGAATAAAAAACGCTTATTTCTACAAAAATATTTTTGTATTTTTCTTAAACTATTGTATATAAACCAACTTTTTAAACAAAATATATCAAAAAAATATCAAAGATTATCAAATAATTGTTAAAAAAACAAAATGTCAAAGTGACTTGGCACTTAAATGGCTTCATGGTGCCAAGAAAAACATCTTATGCATGATTAAAATTAAATAAATCTTCATTTTTCAAGTATACTGACACATTTCCTAAACTCTAATACGAATATATGTATTTAAACGTAAATATTTCAAGATTTATTCTTGTATATTAAAAATAGGTCAATAAATTATTTGTGACTTTTTGTCCTATCAAATTTGTGACTTTATGTCCTGTGACTTTTTGTCCTGTGACTTTCTGTCCGTTTACCTATAGACAAGATCCATGGTAACATTAAATGACAAAAAAGCATAACAAATAGTATCAACAGGTCAAATTAATACGAAAGTACAATTTGAGAGTACTTGCAGTTACTGACAGCTAGTTTAAAGCCAAAACAATTAATAACAAAAAATCGTGCATCAAAGACTAAATTCAACGAAAACACTTCCCAGGGATTTAGTATTTTAACGTCATGAACAGTCAAAGAAGACATGTGTGCAATGCAATGCACACGAAAAAGATACTTGTTTTTTAGGGAATACATTTAAAAAGTGATCAACAGAATCAAAAATGCAAGGGAACATCCATGTTTAGAGGTGGCGGATTGGGGGGGGGGGGGATGTTGGATAACTGAATTAGGAAAAAATAGACAGGACAGGAGGATTGAGTAAAAAAAAAAGGAGAGAATGATCAACGTGGAAAACAATCATGATGACAATTTATGTGGAAAAGTCGGGATAATCTAATACTAAATTAAAAAAAAAGGCAGGACCGAGATTAAAACTCAAATGAATAAATACATGTACCACATATACCGAGGGTCTGGATGAAAGAAGGTTTTATTTAGGTTTTCTTTAAATTTGTAAATCCCTTTCGTTCTCTTATGCTTAATATTCCCAAATCTTTATCGTTTAATTCTCTATTTTGTTTATTGCAAATTCTTCTATTTTCAGACCCTCATGTATTATATAAACCATCTAGTATAAATAATGTAATTTATGGAGAGTGTTTTATAGAAATTTATCTTTTATTCATTTAAATGAAAAACAGGATACACCGATCACAACTAGAAAGTATAGTCATTTTTTGTCGATCTCTACCATCTCCATATAAGTGACCCCTATATATACTAAGAGGTTTGTTTGTACGAGGGTAGAACATAACATTTTACTGACAACGAAAGAGCTGACGACAAGAGAAAATGTATTCGTGCGTAATGTTTATTATTATTAAGTGTAGCAATCTTTTTATTGCATTTAATTTTGCTAAGCTTAAACTTGATATCAAGTTATTAAATGGGAATATATCCATGGGACACAGACGATGACCACGCTTGCATAAAATGTAAAGGAATATAACTCAAGACACTTAGAAGTTACGCTTTCCTTTTGAGGTAAAAAGCATTGTTCATAAGATTCACAACATTTGGTTGAGGCATACAGTACTTCCGTTAGAGAAAGGAAACGAAAATTCAGCATATGTTTTCCATTTGTAAAAGGGGATAACTCTAGAACGGTAAAAGTTCAATCTTGATCTTTTTTGTGGTAATAAGCATTGTGTATATATTTCAAATCATTTAGTTAAGGCAAACTAAAGTTAGAGAACGGAAACGAAAATTATAGTCATTATTCCATTTATAAAGGGGAATAACTCTAGAACGGTAAAAGAAGTGACCCCATCAAACTTCAGACTCAATATGTGTTTTGTGGTAATATACATTTTGTATAAGTTTCATAACATTTGGTTGAGGAAAACTAAAGTTGGAGAACGGAAACAAGTTTTGGGACAAACGAACGATTGCCAAAGGAAAATCATTTGTAATTAATGTGCCGTTATAACACAGAAAAATGAGCTACATACATAATGTAATTCGGTCAACTCTTCTTGCTCAAAAAGATTTACAAAAAAATATTCAATTCCTAAATATTAAAAAATGACCCTTCAATTCTTGAAACAACCGTTAAATTGTATTGTTGATTTTATTTGACATTCTAACAGATCAGCGTTCTAGTCTACATACATGTAACTGTACACATTTTTGTACAATCGAAACAGTTTACGAAGTTATTCATGTTATTCATGTTGCTGGTTGGCTTGATGCAAATGAAAATCATTTTTATTCAGGCATAGTTTGTTACACACATTACACTGCCACGGATTCGACTGTCCGTGAAGCGAAGTATGGAGTATGTACAATCCACGGTCTTCAAACATAATGCAACAATGGTGACAACGGAATATTTTCCCCTGTGCCTCTAGATATGACATTATTTCTCTTACAGAAGGAATATCTGACCTCTCAGATGTGAACTGTGAACTGAAATCACGTGTATGTCTCGGTGGATCGACGTTAATTGAAAGACGCGGAATGGTTCGTGCGTTCAGTTCTTCAGATGATCGAATACACGTGTGGATCCTTGCCAAGACTTCCGCCAAACCACTTGTTGAATCAGCAATTCCCCCTTCTCTGGACTGCGATGAATACGAACGTGGAGTGGACACTCTATCATCACTAACAGAATGAATATCGGAAAAGTTCAAAACCGGGTTATCTTTTTGAACGCTTTCAATAGCACTAGTGCTCTCTGCATTATGTAAGTACATGTCAATCTTTGGCGACATCGGCTCTGCTTTAATGATTACATTCTCAGTATTGCTTTGGCTAACTGCAGAAAAGGGAGCGTTATGAATGATTGCATCGTCTGCTATTGGATGCTGAAAATCTTGTTTGAAAGTTGGTAATGAATCTGGGTCAAATGCCTGTTGTCTAGAACTTGATCTACGACGCAGTTGCTTTCTGTCATAATTACCAGGAGTACTAACAAATGTCTTTTGTTTATTCAATTCGGTCGCGTGACTTGTGTGAATATGGTCATTTAACGTAATTTGATTTGGAGTTGAAAATGAACACAAGTTGCAAGATAGCACAGTTCCTTGGTGCCCCTTTATGTGTCTTTGTAATGCATCCTCGCTTAGAAAACGCTGTGGACACACCGTACAAGATAGAGGGCGCTTATGTACAGTTCTGTGCTGCACGAGATTAGAGCGTGCAGCAAATCTTTTATCGCACAGACTACATTTATACGGTTTAATACCAAAATGAATATTTTGATGCTCTAACAGAATATTTTTGTATCCGAATCTACGATTACATATTTCACATTCGTACTTTCTTTCTTTAGCGTGTGTTAGTTTTTGATGACGTAGTAGGCCATTTTTGTAATTGAACTCTTTACCGCACTGCTTGCAAGTTAATTCCTCAGGTTCCATGTCAAATAACTACTTCTGTAAAATAAAATAAACAGTTAATATGTTACATACTGAAATAATTTTAAAAAGTTCAATATCTGTATCTAAAAATAGGCAGATTATACATCGCGTTTAAAATACCACTGAAACTTGTTCCGTTTCATTTGACTCTAATAACACCTATTACGGTACATATGTCAATCAAGCGACAGCAAACTGACTCAAACATGTAAAATAACAGTACCAATGCCAATGAATAACGGAAAACAAGCTGACGCTAATGCAGTACCGATGTCAACCAAATACGAACCACATGCAGACTCTAATGACAGCATCTATGTCAATCAAAATAATACGGACCACAAACTGACTCAAACCCGCCAGACAGACAGACTTATAGTACTCGTTTCAATCAATCACGGACCACAAACTGTTTCAAATGAAAGAAAGTATATATGTCAATCAATTACGGGTCAACAAACTGACAGACCTGGGGAACAACCAACACCTTAATAACAGCCACACAAAACAAAACAAACAATACACGGTCTGACTTGGAAAATGCCAAAATTCGGAGAGTTTGGATGATCTTGGACGTACCTGCGAACAAATCTCCCCCTTTTATGTACATTGTAACTATCAAGACCGTTCATTATGTACATATTACAAGTCTTAAAATAAAAGATAAAGAAATAAGGCAGCAACCATTTGATTTTCTGGGGGGGGGGGAGGGCTATGTTTTTTTTGGAAAAAAAAGTTTGTTTCCAGTTTTTGGAGAGAAAAAATAATTTGTTTTTGATTCTGAGAAAAAATAATTGTTTGTTTCACCCTCAGCTGCCACTATATGTAATGCTAAAATTGAAAGAAAAAAATAGATTGTTTTTCGTCGCAGGCGGGAAAAAAAAAATTGTCTAGAAAAAAAAACCATAGCCCCCCCCCCCCAGAAAATCAAATGGTTGCAGCCTAAATAAATACTCTTAAAAGTGCAGCTTCGAATTAAGCGTATGACCACTTCCTTGAACAAGAAAAAAGAAAAGAAGAATGTCTCCAATGGACACTGATGCCCCCCGTTTATAAATGTACGGCATACTGCCAGTGGCGTAGCTTGCATGTATGCTCAGATGCTCAAGCATCCACATCAGTTTGACAAAAAAATACATAATTGCACATGTTCGCAGCAGATGCACACAGATGTGTCTAGATGTAACAAGGGTGACTGGGGTAGGGACTTTCTATACTATATAGATAGTCCCTAGATGAGGATATGAGAATAGCGTCCAATCATATCCAAAGCAGTATACATGTACGTGGTTATTTAGTTCATTTAAAAAAAATAGATATCGTATAAAGTCTACGTCTTAGCGTGTCGTCGGCAACGGCAATCTCAGAGAATAATGATACGTAGACCTGCAGACATGTTAAGTAGAGTTTGGGTCAAGCGGAGCGATGATATAGCAACAATACTAGTTAACAACGAAACTACCATAGTCTATTACCGTTTCCTATGACATAAAGACGACTAGTATCTATAATGGAGTGTGATCTTTCAGGCTGGGCTAGTGAATATCCATTTCCAACTAGATAATTATTATACAAATATTGATATTAATTTATAGTTCCAATGCCCCTGCAGTGCACATGTTTCATCTATTCGAAGATACAATGGCAATAACTAAAAAAACACTTTTTACTTTATTTTTTTAATTTTATATCTCAAGAGAAATGAAAGCTTCATGCCAAATGCAATGGGATTTCCATTATAATTTAAATTTCAAAAGGGGCATAGTTGGTTAAAAATATTTGATCAGGACTTATTTTCGCAAGTGCCAAAAACATTGCGGTTGATATAAGTTTCACAAAAATCTGGCAAGAATGGTACACATGACGGACGCCCGCGTATTTCCATGTCCCCTGCAACGCGGTAAGACAAGTCATCAAAACACCCATGTGGAGGCTCAAATTCAGGGAAAGGGGTCACTTTGGAGCCTACATTCCGAAGTTTTATATACAAAGAGACCGTTGTAATGGGTCCGTTTTCAGATTTCAAATATTAGATTGGATGTAAAACTTTAACATCAAATATTTCTGTATTGAATGATGGTGAAAATTTGCTAGAAATGTATATATATATTTTTTTTTAATTAAACAAAAATCTAGCCATTGTAGGGGAGTATAAATGCATACAGGGAAAACGGTCGAAAAAATAATCATTTTTTTTCATATAAAGGTCCAAAAAAATAAATTACTGATTCGCATCCACATCATTTAAACCCTGGCTACGCCACTGACTGCATTTAATCAATTCACAAAAGGACATCATGAACCCACAAACTGCGAAAGAGTTGCCACCCAAGTTCGATCTTGATCTGTGTTTGGTAGTATTATGCGTTGTGTATAAGTTAAATTACATTTTGATTGAAGCAAACAAATGTTAGAGTGTTAATTTTACATTTATAAAGGGACATAACTCGAGGACGGTGAAAGTTACGCTTACCACTTCAAATACAAATTTGAGATGTGTTTGGACAATGGTGTTAGGTGGTAATCATTATTGTGTATACATTTCATAACATTTGATTGAGACAAAATAAAGTACGTTTGCGGACACTGCAAATTTTTTTTTTTCTTTTAAAAAAAAGGTCACAATAATTGAATTACTCAAGAACGATGAAAATGACGCCATCCAATTTCAACCTTCGGTGTTTTATTGGTAACAAGCACAATATTTGCAAGTTTCAGAAGATTTGGTTGAGGCAAACTAAAGTTACGAGGAACGGAAACTAATTTTGTGACGTGCAAACAGACAGAAATAATGACGGACGTATAGACGGACAAGGTGGGGGGGGGGGATAAAAATGGCACACAAAAATTAAGAAAGTAGGTTCAAAATGTGCTCGCTATTACGTGTATTACATGCATACATGTATACATGTCTTTATGGAAACATTTCTTGCTGGAATGATTCTTACAATTGCAAATAAAGTCTTATGAACATGATGAAGTCTTTAAACAAATTAAAACATATAATTTCCAAACAGCCAAATAACGTTAAAAACATCATATGAAGACTATTGATTGTCTGCACTTTAAGCGTTATGGTAAAGACATTAAATTATGTGTACATTGTAAAAGATCGTAAAAAACTATGTTGACAACTTTATTGTGTTGTATTGTTGGGTTTCCGTCTTTTAACTATTTCAATTAATATCAAAACTCAGAATGCTAGCTAAGATAACGGTGCAATTTTGAAAAATAATTGATTATTTATGTGATTCCATAAATAAATTAATCGATTCGAGATTTGTGGTAGATAGTCACACTTAATTGTTCAACTTGGATGTAAAATGATTTGTTTTGTTTGTTTGTCACTTTAAAAATAATATAATATTTCCCATTATATTGCCCTTTTCGCATAAGAAAATATCATATTAATGCCATGCATGTTCCTTCGAATGATAACACATGGAAATAGTGCATTAACCCCAGGCTACACCATTTGTGTATGTACATGCTTTAGTATAAATCACGACGAAATATTTATATGTTAAACATATACGTTTCATGTTTAGCGTACTGATATGATTATAATGATCTATTATGAATGTACATGAAATATATTTATAACGTAATGCGCATGCAAACAAAGAGATTTCTTTCTATAATGTATTTATAGATTTTTCATCTCAATTCCATATCAGTTTGTGCCTGCATGTGGAATACACATGATATAAATAATGTACAATGCATTATGAATGCAGATACTATACAGAAATGCCCACACATAGAAATTTAACAATACGATAGTATAACAATAAACATTATCATTATGTTAATGCATATTTTTAGAACTATCAGCTAAACAAGGTATACATAATGGCAGACGCTATATTTATGAAATAATATTTACCCTGCAGATCACCTCAAATCGACAATAGTGCAGTTCAATGTAGATTAAAAATGTGGGTCACATTTTTTGTGTTAAATGTATATAAATATATTATTTATAACAGAATGGTAGACATTAAATTGCATTGTTAAAATTTAAATCTGATGAACTTTAAATATAGTTGCATACTAAATATATATCTAAAAGTAATAAACTTACTTGCGTGAAATTGATTTGATCAACCGGTCTTTGTAATTTCTTTGTACATGAACATGTTTGCATAACTATGTTGATTCACTGATGGGGCGCTCGAGGGTTTTCCGATATCATATTATATGTAATCATTTTAAACTTAAATTTTAAATTGGGGACTTCATAATTTTTGGGGAACTCCGAAGGGTGTAGCTTTTAAATTACGCTGAATACCCAATATATATTTTAATTGGGATGGCAGTCCTCTTATTTTGCCGGTTTGTGTATTAAAGAAGGGTTGTAATGTCCATGGAATATATAAATACGATGTCGATTTCATTGAAAAACGCGTGCAAGTATCAGTGTATTCATGATCGATTATTTTCCCGATAATTCTGGAAATAATGAAGCACAATATAATGGATGCTTGTGCTTTAGTCATGTTAGTACGTACTATAAATGCAAATCATACTAGATAATTTTTTATGTTTAACATGTTTAATTAACAAAAAATAAATTATAAAAATTTATACATACAATCAATCATATTGCAAACAGACCCCATTTTAATTAATTAATTTTAATTCAGCTGGCCCCTAAACAAATATATATATATATACTAGTTCAGTAATAATGAACGCCATACTTAACTCCAAATTGTACACAAGAAACTGAAATTAAAAATAATACTTGTTAGACTAACAAAGGCCAGAGGCTCCTGGCTTAATTGGGACAGGCGCAAACAAGCGGCGGGGTTAAACATGTTTATGAGATCTCAACCCTCCTCCTATACCTCTAGCCAATGTAGAAAAGTAAACGCATAACAATACGCATATTAAAATTCAGTGGCGCTTCGCTTTATAAACCTTTACCAGGAACGCAAAATCATTTAGATATTCGATAGCATAAGGTGGCACAGTAGTATTTGCATTCCAGAATTTAGGTTGCTCTTTTGGGTACCTAAGTCAAATGTATCTGAACAGTGTGATTGGACAAAAAATACATTATCAACTGAACACACTTTCCCAAACTGAGGGGTGAATCAGGTGTAGAAAAATATGAAATAATTTTACAAACAGATGAAAATGAATTTTTGAGAATTTTTGAGAATTGTGTATTCGCTGCATGATAAAAGACCTAAAAGCACAAGTGAACTTAGTAGGTTTTTAAATATAGCAAAAAACGTAAACGGTCATGATACACATTCAAATTCATTTCTGAATAGTAAAATGAAAGTACTTCAGTAAACTGTGAATGTAGAATTTTTTGCAGTGTTAGAAAGTGGTGAAAATTCTAAAAAGGCTATTATTATCCCTTATGGGCCAGAAGACCCGTCATATATAGTAAAATGTAGAATACAACGATCGTCGATTCGGAGACAAACCGGCCGGCTAAACCACCCATTTGGTCTACAAATTTAATAGTTACAGTATAGAAATATAAAGGCCTTTTGATATAACATGGAGTACACCTGTTCATACTTTTCTGTCATTTTACTTTGGCATGAATATATTCTTTTATACTATGAAGACGTTATGAAATAACATGGAGCTATTCATGATACCTTTTTATACATATTTCTAATTTTATACTATACATGCTATGCCACTACGTCATGTTACTGTCTTATTAAGAATAAGAATAAGAATATTATGATAAATGTGTATACTATACATTGTCAACCATCTCGATATAACATAGAGCAACCTTATCATTGCTTACTGAGCTTTTCATACTTTTCTTTCATACTACTATCTTACGACGATAAAGTTCACTTGTGTACTACAAAGACATCTTGGAACCATTTTTGCATACCATCTTATCACCTCACTATTCTATTCCGACAGACTACGATTTATCATAATGATGCATCTTTATACTATAAAGACGTTATGATATAACAGTAAGTTTATTTTCAAAAAAATAAAATTCTAACATTTTGATTTGATAGTTTTTGTTATAAAGCACACTTCTCAGGTAATATGCAATAACTGTTATTAAAAAATGATATACTTCATATGATGAAGACTTAATCTTTCAATTAGATTAATTGAAGTCTGGAGCTGGCATGTCAGTTAACTACTAGTAGTCTGATGTTATTTATGAATTATTGTCATTTTGTTTATTTTCTTTGGTTACATCTTCTGACATCAGACTTGGACTTCTCTTGAACTGAATTTTAATGTGCCTATTGTTATGCGTTTACTTTTCTACATTGGCTAGAGGTATAGGGGAGGGTTAAGATCTCATAAACATGTTAAACCCCGCCGCATTTTTGCGCCTGTCCCAAGTCAGGAGCCCCTGGCCTTTGTTAGTCTTGTATTATTTTTAATTCAGTTTCTTGCGTACAATTTGGAGTTTAGTATGGCGTTCATTATCACTGAACTAGTTTATATATTTGTTTAGGGGCCAGCCGAAGAACGCCTCCAGGTGCGGGAATTTATCGCTGCATTGAAGACCTGTTGGTGACCTTCTGCTGTTGTCTGTTCTATGGTCGGGTTGTTGTCTCTTTGACACATTCCCCATTTCCATTCTTAATTTTATTACAATGAATATGATTTTCCATGTTCTTAAAGTCTTTTACAAAAACATAGCTAAGTTAACCTTAACTTGGTTGGCCAAAATCATAACTGCTGTGCAGTTTGAAAAATCAAATGTTCGCCATGACTGCGTCTGCAAACCAAAATGGCCGAAATGTCTAAAAATAGATTATTATTAAAGGATAAAATATAAAAAAAAATGTGCCAATGAGACAACTCTCCACAAGAGACCAAATGATACAGAAATAAACAACTGTAGGTCACCGTACGGCCTCAACAATTAGCAAGGCCCATACTGCATAGTCAGCTATAAAAGTCCCCGAAATGAAAAATGCACGTTTTATCTACATGTATTATATCTTGAAAATCGCAATAGAGAAAATCTAACACGGGGTCAGAAATGTCCCGAATTTTTAGATCAATCAACAGTTCATTTACATCAAAACTGTCAGACGAAATATTTTAAGAGTTATTGGCATTATGTGACAAATTATACCTATGGTTTCCCTTTAGAATTAAAACAAAGGATATTGGGTATCCATGGACATAACACAAAATCAGTACATGCACAGGAACACATTGCTCGCATTGTTTTTCTTCATCTCAACGCTACATTGAGGCCTTCCACACAGAGGCAAAAAACGTACCTTAGTGCAAGTTTAAGACAGTCCCTATAGAACTGGCTTGAGCGAAATTCATTTACAAAAATAATTCAGATAGACTTTGTAAGATATGACACCACAAAAGCAGGCCCGGCCAATAAGAACATTTTTGAAAGAAGTACACATTTGAAACAAAAAAATCCTCCGCGTAGGTGCAAATTTAAAACTGTATGGAAAATATTTTGGTTAGGTATCAAATGAAAGATGAAAATGCATGAAATACAAATGTATTTGCCCCTGGATATTAAATATCCATCTGTCCAATCAGTTCAGTCATGACGTCGCGTACGGTGTTAGTGTTAGTTTTGGTAACGTTAATTTGACGTTATTTTCATGCATTCTTGTGTACATTTGGAAATAAGTATGGCGTTCATTATCACTGGACTAGTATATATTTGTTTAGGGGCCAGCTGAAGGACGCCTCCGGGTGCGGGAATTTCTCGCTACATTGAAGACCTGTTGGTGACCCTCTGCTGTTGTTTTTTATTTGTTCGGGTTGTTGTCTCTTTGACACATTCCCCATTTCCATTCTCAATTTTATTGTGTCGTAATTCTTTCATTTCTTTCACTTTTTATTCAAATTATCTATAACACAGAATTACTCATTTCAACACATTAAAGTATATTCTGGTGAATGTCTTCAGAAAGTTTAACTTCACCACTACGTACACAAACATCAGTGCATATATATAAGCATGAATTTGAAGGAACGAGCCAATATTTTCGTTTAATCATTTTGAATGAATTGAGTAAATATTGTAAGTCATGTACCACTATGACATGTATGACGAGTCTGACACGGCGTTCTACTTTCGTGTGGTTGTACCATAAAATAAAACACATAAACACAGTGGTTATTGATGTGTAATAACGACAGCATTAACGGTACCATTGGTACTACACAACTTATGCATTTCGGCTAGTTATGTCTCTTCGGTGATGCTCCAGGCCGGAACACTACAAAGAACTAACCAATTCAATTCTTGAAAAGTTTGAAAAATCTAAAAAAACGATCAAAGATAAATCAAAACTCAGAAAAGGAATCACAACGACTTTATTAGGGTCTGGATGCGGGGTCCTTAGTTTCTGTATTCTTACATTTTTTTTCTTTATCTTTAAAAATGGTGCTTATTCTGTAAAATTATGAGAAGATGATTGTAACTATAAACTTTTTGTTTAATTAGGTGATTTCTTTATTCAATTATCGTTCTTTTATGTAATCAATATAATTGCATTTGTAACTCTTTTATTTTCAACAGTTATTCTTTAAACTTTTGAACCCCATCATTCTATACTCTAAACATTTTTGCTCATTTTTATGCCCCACCTACGATAGTAGAGGGGCATTATGTTTTCTGGTCTGTGCGTCCGTTCGTCCGTCTGTCTGTCTGTATGTCCGTTCGTTCGTCCGTTCGTTCGTTCGTTCGTCCGTCTGTCCCGCTTCAGGTTAAAGTTTTTGGTCAAGGTACTTTTGGTGAAGTTGAAGTCCAATCAACTTGAAACTTAGTATACATGTGCCCTATGATATGATATTTCTAATTTTAATGCCAAATTAGAGAATTTATTCCAATTTCACGGTCCACTAAACATAGAAAATGATAGTGCGAGTGGGGCATCCGTGTACTGTGGACACATTCTTGTTTTCTATTCTTTAATACACCTTTTTTTTTGCCCATTTTTTCTCTATTTGTTATCTTTGTGCCATTTTTTCTTTTTGTATTCTCAATTTTCTCCATTCTCCTTTCTAGACCCTTATTATTGAAATTGTTTTAGTCCTCTGTCCAGTTTACACCTCAGGAACCTCAAGAAAAATGTGTTTAATCCTTATAATTCTAAACTAAACATTTGCTAAATTTATCAATTTCAACTCTCTTGGAAGCCTAAGACTCCATTTCCGCGCATTAGCATATCGAATCGAAATCGACACACTTGTCATGAAAGAAGTTGCGGCAAATGGTCTATCTAGGTGTAAATAAATGGAATAATAATAACTGACCAATCGCATTCAAGTATTTGAAAATTTGCACACAAAAAAAACGTATCAAAATATTAACATGATTAAGATTATCAGAAATTGACTGAATGGCGTGCATGTACAACGTGTATCTTACACATAAATATAGCATAAAATATGTCATAATAATTATGAACGACAAATATTCGGTCAATCTTAAAGACGAGTGTCCTTATTATATTTGTACGTTATACTTTATCATACCACCAAGTCAAACTGATAATTTTGGAAAATAATTTTTGAATTAGATCCAATTTGTAATAATTTCATTATACACCTGTCTACAAAAGTCATCAATTTGACAAGCAATTTGTCGAAGTAAACATTCAATTACGATTTAAGTATCAATTGAATGGACCAATACAGATCTAATTTCCTGTTTCATTAGAATTCAATTGGTGATGTAAATTACAGAAATGTAAAGATAAGAGAAAGATATTCTCAAAATGACACATCGATTGTATCAATTGTTATTGTGATTGTCATCCAAGATCTTCATTGATAAATGTAAGTTTTTTTTAATTTTAAAATTCAATTTTATTGTAATCTCTTTTCTTAATTATTTTGTCATACCAGATCTCTATATACATGTAGCTTTTCCTATTTTCAGTCTATTTTCTGTCATACCAGATCTCTATTCCTATTTTAAGTTTATTTTCTTATTTATTTTATCATATCAGATCCCCATTCCTAAATTAAATGTAAATCAAAAATCGTATTTCCATCATGAATGAGAAGAATTTATGATAAATGGATTTAACACCAATAATTAAAATTTGCAGAAAACAATAAAATTTAAATTCAAATCCAAACGTTGTTAAAAAAAATAGACGTAAATTGGATTTTGCATTTCTTCGGATTAAAGTTTGAACTTTCAAATCCAGCTCATTTTAGATTTGCATCAACTGTTTGCCACTGGAAGTTAAGTCAACGAAATTAACTAACATACACAATAAGTCCCACACAGCTAATTTTGAATGTTTAATTCATATCAGTAATGTTCGTATTTGTATTATGAAATATGAACAAATAAAAAGTATAGTTCACAAATCTTTTTTTTTTAGCAAGTTTATTCCATTTTAAAGAAATTCATTTTATTGTTTTACAAAAAAAAATCATCAAAAATGTTTAATAACTCATTTTCCGGTTTCACAGATGATATCGGATATATGTTCCTTACGTCGTAACTACAACCCCCATTCCCTTTCATGAATGTGACCTATCGAATTAGACTATATATATATATATACCGGATTTGTTATAACATGAGCAACACGACGGGTGCCACATGTGGAGCAGGATCTGCTTACCCTTCCGGAGCACCTGAGATCACCCCCAGTTTTTGGTGGGGTTCGTGTTGCTTGTTCTTTAGTTTTCTATGTTGTGTCATGTGTACTATTGTTTGTCTGTTTGTCTTTTTCATTTTTAGCATGGCGTTGTCAGTTTGTTTTCGATTTATGAGTTTGACTGTCCCTCTGGTATCTTTCGTCCCTCCTTTCTTTTAGTCGATAGTTTCAATTAATTCAACATCTATTTAAATTCAATATTATAAATTGCCATAAACCTATTTAAGTCTTGTATCCAATATTAAGTTATTATGTTATCAAAACAGATAAAATATAAGAAGAAATATTAAAATATGCATCGTTTAAACATATATTAATTAACTTCATATTCACTATGTAACTCATACTTTTCTAAAAGATATATGGACTTATATACGGAGAGCACATTTGCAGCAAAAGTTCAAAGGCATCATTAAAGTAAATCTTCCAAAGTAAGATCACATATTCCTGCGCGTCTGCTTGGGTTATTTACTACCAAAAAAAATATAATTTACGTTATCATATTTTGAAATATGGAGATGTGATATGATGGATTGCAAGTAATACAATTACATGTATGTACTAAAGGCGAACAGAAAATTATATGAACAACTACGTATGGCCATTAACAATGAGCAAAACCGATACAAAATATCGGTTATGGTACTTGGCTTGAGCACTTTACTCCGCCATATTTTGTATGTGCCTGTTCCAAGTCAGAAACTGATAATTAGGTGATGTCGTCTGTGGCTGTCTGTAATGTTGTTTATTTTCTCGTTTTTTAAAAACATAAACCCAAACATTAGGTTTTCTTGTTTTTTGAAAATAAAAACTCATGTTTTCTCGTTTGAAATATTTCACCAAAGACCACGCGTTGACCTATTGTAGTTGTTAATAGCTCGACCTCGTATGTGTTGCCTCATTGGACATCATACAGCTTCTATTTTTGATGTATTCAATCGTCAATATCTAGCGTTTAACAATGCAAAAAGTGGAACTTGACTGTCTGATTGGTCCCATTACCTGGCATACAGAACGAATTAAATCATATGAGTCTGCAATTATCGACTGCTTTTTAGTGTGTCTTTATCTTGTGTTGCTACACTGCTCCAATTTTTGTGCAAGCTACTAGTATTTAACTCTCCCCGAACATGGGGATAGTGTAGAACCACAACATAACTAAGAACAAACTAAAAACGGTCAGCTGAAAAAGGATTTAAGTATCGGATCATTACAAAACACACCAAAATTACTAGTACAAAGATTTAAGACACAAACTACCGATTTGGGATTACTCACAGTCAAGGAAAGCTATTTCAAACAAATATAAACTTATCAAATACTCATTTTTCAAAGACAAACGCCATGTGTTTGAACACTCTGGTATCCCTGTTATCCATGTTATCATGGCAAGTAGAGTAATATAACAGAAAACTAAAGCAATCAGTGGCAAAAGGATTGACTGTTATTGACTATTATGATTAATTTGTTATTTAGCTTCTATCTTGTGAATCAGATGTTATTTCATAAGACAATATGTATAAATGCATTCCAATTTAAATATGTGAATGGTTTTATTTTAATTTTTATCTTAGATCTCCTTTACATCAGAACAGTGGATGGAAGTTTTGAGAAAGACTTCAGAAAAATATCAGACAAGAGATGCGCTAATTCATTTTTGTTACTATGACGACATTCAATACACCAGCGATAAATCTGTCTTCGTATATAGAAACCATAGATTTCGTTATTAGCTCAAATGACGGAAGAAACTCTTCAAATAATGATATATCTAATACCGAAACCGTAATTGATCAGTATTTGCCGCCATTGCTCATTGTAATAGGTGCCATTTCAAACATACTTGTGATTAAAATCATGCGCAGTGTCTTCTTCCGGTTTGTCTCTACATCATTCTTTATATTAGTCACTTCAGTTTTGGATGTTTTTAGTTTGCTTGTGTTGCTTACAGTTCACTGGATAAATGCGAATTTCCCAGAAATAATGTATCGAGGAGAGCATGCGCATGTCATGTGTAAAATTTTCAATTTCACTGGATGGGGGACAAGTGACCTTGGCATAATTCTAACCGTTGCCATGACAACAGAAAGAGCATTGGCGATTTTGTTTCCAATGAAAGCGCATAGATGGTGCACTGTGAAAAAAGCAAAGGAAATGTTTTCAATATTAACTTTAGTTATTATTATCAAGGACTTCCATTTTCTTATAACGTCTGATATGACGCCTGCAACACGTCGCGATCTTTTGTGTTTTGTGTCTCCGTCAAGTAAGTTTTTTCAAACTTTTTGGACGGATGTTTGGCCATATCTACACAATGGATTCCTTTTGGTTTCGTTTTCGATTATAATGATTAGTAATTTCATCATAATTAGACACATCAGGGAGTCTGACAAAATATACAACAGTAAATTATCGGAAACTAAACAAAATTACGACGCACACAATATGTCCAAACACCAACGAGGACATTCTAAGCGTCGACAGATAGCAATAATGTTATTGGTGGATTCGTTTACTATAGTGATATGTACACTTCCGTTTTCCGTCTTTGTTACCCTGGAATCAAATAGTGAATTTTTAAACAGCAATTGGAACCAAAAGCAAATCAGACATCTCATTTCGTCCTTGGGATTTTATTTGCTTTATGTGAACAGGTGTTGTAACTTTTTCCTTTATTGTATCAGCGGAAGACGGTTTCGCAAAGCACTAACAATTGTTGTTTGCAGATGGCGACACACTTTGGAAGAAAGGGTCTTATCTGATAATTTTAACTCGAAAAAGAGTAGCTCGCGACCTGCTAATGCCATTTTGTCGGTATCACAAGATGTCCGAAACAGCTGCCATAGTTTTAGCACCAGATTATAATAAAAATGCCTGACAGAGTGGAGTACTAAATTTGCATTGTTTTATAAAATTGTAAGTCTAAATAAAAATTGATTAAAAATAAAATATATTTCAAGCAAAATTTCTATTCAATTAAACACGGCGTTGAAAATAACCATTCAAGTGCATTATTTATAAAAAGATCATTGCATTTAAATTTGTACTGAATAGAAACATGAAAAAGCCTGGCTCGACGATTTTTGTCTCCTGTTGATAGTATAGGGAGTACTACATTTGTTCACTTATCATTTTCCGACAACGTATTACGAAGATATTGTTTAACATTCGAACTCGATGCTGCCCGTTCAATTTTAGTTTTAACTATTCCTAACCGTTTTAATTTTTATGTATACACTACCCAAATAAAGCAAATAAAAGTGTTTGATTACAATATTTGGCCTTCAAACGTATTATGCAAAGATGTCTTAAATTACGAAAAGTGCATCGGACGTACGAAATTTATATTATCATATACTTCTTTTTGAAACCGTGGAAATGTTGATACAATTTTGCAAATGAAATGGAACAAAATTGATCACAAACAGGCGTTTTTAAAAAAAAGAAAAAACTATCAAGACAAGTAAAAGTATATCACATTTTCTTTTATCACCAACTACTCATAATGTATTGCCCTGAAGGTATCGTCACAAAATCTTTTTTCCGGCAAGTAGAAAAAAAAATTTCAACTAGATTTATTCATATTCATAACCCCAGACACATACTTGTGTACAAGAGGACAATATATACAAACATATTAAGATAATACATAGCGAGACAGGACAAACGAAACACAAATACATAGTATATTTTAAAAGACAATTGGTATAATTAGATTAAGTATTTTATGATTTTCTTAACGAAAATTGATAATTTCCTTTGAACTTGTACGTTACATATAGACAATTAACAAGCCAGTGAATTTGTTCTTGCTTGGATTCATTACATAGTAATTAATTGGTATAAACTTTGATCTAAGAGCAGAAACATCAGCATTTTTACAGGTAAACAATATATGAAACTCATCCCCTATTCCCTCATTACATAATGTACATATTCTATTTTCCCTCGCGAACCCCGCCCATCTACCCGTCTCAATAGGTAACTTCAAATTCGAGCATCGAAGTTTAGATATGTAATATCTGTCCTTGGGTAATAATCGCAATAGATACGGTTCTAAACCAAACTCGAGTTTGAATAAAGAATAGAATTCACCCCTAGATGCATTATGTATCTGCGAAAACCAATGCTGATAGTACTGATATGTTAATCGCTGTTTAACCATACTTTTTAACCAATCAATATTTACAACTAATTGATCGTTCCATATAAAACTAAGACCTGTATCATCAAATATAGATTTTACATATTGAATCCATTTAAATTTGGTAGGATTAGATTCATGTAGTTTAATCATAAGTCTTTGAAGGATATTTGACAGTTTGCTCTCTGTTTTAATAGTTCTGCACCAAAATGATGCCATCCTAAGTTTTATAGAGATATCTAACGGAACTCGACCTAATTCCCCGTAAACAATAAAATTTGGTGTACTATTCCGAACACCAAGAATATTTTTACAGAACTGCAAATACATTTTCTCAATATTCTGTTTATTTTCAAACCCCCAAACCTCTGATGAATATAATAATATAGGTGCGATTACAGCATCGAAGAGTTGTAACTGAATATCAATAGGCAATGATATATGTTTTATCTTCCTGTAGAGAGCAAACATTGCTTTTTGTGCTTGATTAAAAATCCTTTTTCTAGCAGTACAAAAATTACCGTTATAATTAAAAGTTATTCCTAAATGATTGTAAGAATCTGCAACTTCTGTAGCATTACCATATACATGAAAATCAAAGTTGTCTCGTTCCTTTTTTTTACTAAACACAATAATTTTTGTTTTATCTATATTAACTTGGAGTTTCCATATGTTACAATATTGTTCAAAAACATCGAGTGCATGTTGTAGTTCTTCCTTACTATCTGACATAATAACAGTGTCATCTGCGTACAAAATTACAAAGATTATAACTAACACTTGTAACAATTGTTCACAGTTTTTAGAAATATATTCCAAATCTTTTACATCATTTTCCACAAAAAAGTTTTCTAAATCATTCAAAAACACAAAAAACAAAAACGGTGATAAATTTTCACCCTGCCTAACACCAACACCCAGCTGCTCATTAAACATGTTTTCCTAATTGATTAATAAGTTTAAATTAAATATAAAAAGTCGACTTCCACTGGACCGGCGATTTTTATAGGATAATTTGGAAATTATTTTCTCTGCAAAAACTAGGTAATAGATACATGTACATGCAAAAGAAAGGGATGCATTCATTCTTGCCCATGATGAAAGAAAGGAACAAACAAACAAAAAATATAGTTCATATGATACCAAATTATGTTATATTTCAACTTTGTAATATCAGAGCAAGAGTGTCTATTCAAAATAAAAGAGGGACGAAAGATACCAAATGGACAGTCAAACTCATAAATCTAAAACAAACAAACAACAGCACACATGACACAACATAGAAAACCAAAGAATAAACAACACGAACCCCACCAAAAAACTAGCGGTGATCTTGATATTATGTTGATAGTCCTAAGTATAAAGCTAAGCTTTATTACAACTGTCACATAAACTTAACATTAACCAAGATATCTAAACAAAGACCAATGAACCTTGAAAATGAGGTCAAGGTCAGATGAACCATGCCAGGCAGACATGTACAGTTAACAATGCTTCTATACAACATATTATATAGTTGACCCATTACTTATAGTTTAAGAAAAATAGACCAAATCGCAAAAATTTAACACTGTGCAATGAACTGTGAAAATGAGGTCACGGTCAAATAAAACCTGCGCGAATGACATGAAGATCATAAAATATTTCCATACACCAAATATAGTTGACCTATATGGCATATAGTATTAGATAAAAAGACCAAAACTCAAAAACTTAACTTTGACCACTGAACCATGAAAATGAGATCACATGACATCTGCCCGCTAGACATGTACACCTTACAATCATTCCATACAACAAATATAGTAGACCTATTGCATATAGTATGAGAAAAACAGACCAAAACACAAAAATTTAACTATAACCACTGAACCATGAAAATGAGGTCAAGGTCAGATGACACCTGCCAGTTGGACATGTACACCTTACAGTCCTTCCATACACCGAATATACTAGCCCTATTGCTTATAGTATCTGAGATATGAACTTGACCACCAAAACTTAACCTTGTTCACTGATCCATGAAATGAGGTCGAGGTCAAGTGAAAACTGTCTGACAGACATGAGGACCTTACAAAGGTACGCACATATCACATATAGTTATCTTATTACTAACAATAAGAGAGAATTCAACATTACAAAAAATTTGAACTTTTTTTTCAAGTGGTCATTGAACCATGAAAATGAGGTCAAGGACATTGGACATGTGACTGACAGAAACTTCATAACATGAAGCATCTATATACAAAGTATGAAGCATCCAGGTCTTCCACCTTCTAAAATGTATTTAGCTTTTAAGAAGTGAGCTAACGCCGCCGCCGCCGCCGCCGGATCACTATCCCTATGTCGAGCTTTCTGCAACAAAAGTTGCAGGCTCGACTCAAATCATGATATATATAGGAAATGCAAGCACGGGAATATCGTATCAATTGGGAGATATATACCCCGTATGCAGGTGCTGCTGGAATATTGCTACTTAGAAATGGAAAGTTCACAATTGGAAAGCTGAAATTATCTCTTTTGTCGTAAAGTTTTGTTTTCAACCGACCTTTATTGTCAATTTCTAGATGTAAGTCACGATATGAGGCCGACTTAACTGTATCTGTAGTATCCTTTGTCATAAGCTTTGGCTCACACCGAACAGCAAGCTATAAAGGGTCCCAACAATTACTAGTGTAAACCCATTCAAAATCATAATTAAGTAGTTTTTAGTCTGAAAATCGCATTTTAGAAATCTTCAAAACGGAAAAGTTCAATGAGAGACTTGGGACGTCTGCTTTTCCTTGATGGTAATAATTATGGATCAGTACCTTCCGTGTAAAATATTACATGGTGCTAATATACTTAATAAAATATAAAACTAATTTTTTCCATGATAATTTTTTCTTCGCTTTGAAACCGCCAACCCGTGTCAAACACAGCAAACACCCCTGATGTAGTAGTGTTTTACACAGTGAGTGTGTAGGTTTTGTTCTGGTAAGTGGTAAGAATAAAGGGAAATGTCTTATTTCAAAACAAAAAAATACGGCAAAGAAACAAAAACCAAGGAAAGGAAACTCTTCTTTAAAAAATCGATTAAAACTCAAAGCAGAAAAGTTGCAACTCTCAAAAGGTCAATTGGTAACTAATTCTAAGGAATATTAAGCCACCATTTTTTTTAAACCCGTTCTCGCCAATGATTCGGAAATAGTATATCTATGGTATGTCTGATAAGGAAACCTTAAAAAATTCTTTGTTTGATGTTACCAACCCATGTCTAGAAGTGTTTCCCCCCCTCTATTTTTGGCCATAAACATAAATTATATGCGTAAGACGAAAATAGGGTGTTAAAGCAGGTAAAAAAAAAAAAAAGAGAAATGATATTTGTGACATTTTTTTTTTGGGGGGGAAGGGGGGGGGGGGGGGGGGGTAGCTGGGATGCTTTTCAGGTGTGTAGGAAGGTAACATTAAATAATTCAAATGTATTTTTGGCCCAACAGGGTGTCCCCGTTCATATTTAACATTTCCTATTGCTACAGCTGGCATACATAAAAATTTACACATCAATCCTGCAAACTCAGTGGTCCCAGACACTGAACATCAATAGCATAATACTTATGAATAACTTCAAAACATAACAGTATCAACCTATTCCAGAAATCAATTACAACTGGCTGTATACCATCTGACTGGAAACATTCAAACGTCGCGCTATATATCATATGCAAAAAAATACAGCGTAATAGCTGAGACTCCCTCCCTTGCATCAGTTGTAAATCTTATGTTGCATTTCATACCAAAACATGTTGTTAAAATAGCTACTTTTCATCCCACATTCAATTCTTGTGGATAGTTGTCTCATTTGCAATCATACCACATGTCTTTATCTTTAATTAGTTATCAAAGGTACCAGGATTATAATTTAGTACGCCAGACGCGCGTTTCGTCTACATAAGACTCATCAGTGACGCTCATATCAAAATATTTATAAAGCCAAACAAGTACAAAGTGGAAGAGCATTGAGGATCCAAAATTCCAAAAAGTTGTGCCAAATACGGCTAAGGTAATCTATGCCTGGGATAAGAAAATCCTTAGTTTTTCGAAAAATTCAAAGTTTTGTAAACAGGAAATTTATAAAAATGACCACATTATAATATTGATATTAATGTCAACACCGAAGTGTTGACTACTAGGCTGGTGATACCCTCGGGGACGAAACGTCCACCAGCAGTGGCATCGACCCAGTGGTGTAAATGGTTATCAAAGGTACCAGGATTATAATTTAGTACGCCAGACGCGCGTTTCGTCTACATATGACTCATCAGTGACGCTCATATCAAAATATTTATAAAACCAAACAAGTACAAATTTGAAGAGCATTGAGGATACTACGTAATTGCCTATCTATAGAAAATACTAATTCATTATAAGATATCAGACACATCATCATATATTCCAAATCCTAGAAGACATATCTACAGTCTCTATGTAAGAACTTGCTTCAAATTTGGACAAAACACTACACAACATGGTCATTTTGAAACTTTGCCAAAGCTTTTGACGAAGTCCGACAACAGAGACTCTCATACAAATTCTATATTCAATTTTGTACACAACTAGTTCATGCATTTTATTTGGTCAGACGATTCATTTTCGTTCTGTCTAATGCAAGAATTTTTTGTTACTTCTTAGTTTAGGCAAGAATATTCTTATACAAACATTTCCCATTGCAGATATTCAAATGGTTGACCTCTGACAACTGCAATTGCAGTGTAATTTATGTCTTCTTGATATTTTACATTTTGTTTATTATAATACAATATGTGATGCCGTAGTTCAAAGAAGAGCCAGTTCACATAAATATATAGTGAATTTAAGAGGGAAAGATTAGATTAAATTTGGACAATTTAAGAACAATATAGTGCTCTTTGTGATGTAGCTTCTAGGAGTGAAAAATTTGAATTTGCAATAATGAAATTCTCTGGAATTTTTTTTTTTTTTACAAAAATTGAATTACATACTCCATAGTTTTAACATCTTTGTTGTATGGTCATCTGACCTTCAAAAATTGTAAGATTCAATCAACACTTTAAAACAGTAGGGTTTCCAATAAAAGGAGACAGAATTTTAGTTTTCATGATATCCTAGTGACAAAAAAACAACAAAAACAAGAGTCACTGAGGCCAGGGCTGGACTACATGTTATCCCGTGAGCTTCATATTAAGGAATATTAACTTTCAATGCTTTTTTTTGTAAAAATGCAAATTAGTCAAACTTAACCAAAGTTATGCTCAGTAATGGATCCAGTCATTTTTAAAAGAGAGAGAGAGAGGAGGGGGTCTTCCCAACCCAGGAGGGGGTTCCAGTCATATGTCCCCATGGTCATCCAAAAAAAGAGGGTTACAACCCCCAGAACCCCCTGGATCCGCCAATGATGCCTATTGAGTTTAGTAAATTAAGAAAAGACCTTTCACATTAAAACTGATACTATTTTGATAGTAGAGTACAAATGTTGAATTCAAAGAACCATGACTGAATGTACAAAGCCGATTAATCTACATGAGAATTAAATGTTCCAATGCTTATAAAACTGCATACAAAATATCATTGATTCATCATAAGTGGTTCTCATTAAACTGCTGACATTATCCAAAACTGTAATTTGTAAACTATGCAAAAGTTCCAAAATCAATAGACCCTGAATGATGGGCATGGACAATCAATCTTCATGGAAATGATTACACAAAAAACTGCATACTAAATATCTATGATTTATCATAATTGGTTCCACTTGAACTGACCGAAGCACCAACTTCAACAAATTGTTGACACAGAGGATTTTGTCGCTGTTGTAAACAGCATCCTTAGCTTTGTCTTGCTTTTTGACTCTGTCAAGACAAGACAATTCTAATGTTTGTTATAAGCATTTATTAGATTGTACAAAGTATGTATATAAAAATATTATTTATAAAAATAGATTTTGTTAAACAGTCAATAAACAAAGTTTAATTACACTGAAAAATTCCTTAGTTTTTTAAGCAATATAGAAGATTTAAACAGTGCTAACAAATACATTGTTTGCTCATCATGCTAAATTCAACTTGCTTATTACATTTTTTTTTCATTATGGGAAAAAAATCAGACAAACAAAACACTTTTAACAAAAGATATATGTTTAAACAGAGAGATGTAAAAAAAATAGTTCTTTCCAGTCCACTTCATACAAAAAAAAAAAAAGGTTTTATTTCTTATTCATGTAGAAGATTTTATAACAACAAAATAAACAATGAAACTAAAAACAAATAGCAAAATATACAATGAAACATAAACAAATGGAATATTATACAACAAATCATAACCAAATGGGAACACTAGGTTGTAATACTTGAATACTTAAGGTGGTACCTAACACTACAGGGAGGTAACTCTGTAAAGTCAACTAAACGTTTTAATCACGTTGTGTTGTAAAAGGAATATTAAGCTTCTCAATGATCAAAATTGGTGTTTGTAAAATTGCTATATAACCAGTGTAATTTTTCTGACAAAACGGTTGGTTCAAAATTTCTGAAATTTTTATATTTTTGTTAAAGGGTCAAAGTAAATACTTCGACAAAATTTTATGAAAATTAAACGAGCCAAATTAAATTTAGTGAAAGTGTTGGGTACCACCTTAACAAAAAGTCAAAATTTCTAAAAACTCCGGGTAAAGATCAAAATTTTCATGTAATCTTGTAGGAAGTGTTACACCATATGATGTATGCCTATCACACACAGTTTCATACCAAGGAGACTGTACATTAGTAGTTGGTTGAGTTTGTCATAAGGGTTTTTCTCATTGTTGTAGGCAGTTTGTCATAAGGGTTTTTCTCATTGTTGTAGGCAGTTTGTCATAAGGGTTTTTCTCATTGTTGTAGGCAGTTTGTCATAAGAGTTTTTCTCATTGTTGTAGGCAGTTTGTCATAAGGGTTTTTCTCATTGTTGTAGGCAGTTTGTCATAAGGGTTTTTCTCATTGTTGTAGGCAGTTTGTCATAAGAGTTTTTCTCATTGTTGTAGGCTGTATGGTTGCCTATTGCTATACTTGCTTACATTTACCTCATTTGAAATCTGGTTAACAATTGTCTCATTGATAATAATACTACATCTCCTTATTTTTAGACAAATAAAAACTTTGACAACTGAGGTGATTGATTGATTGCTGCTTGCTCAACACAGTGACAAATATTTCAGGGCTTTTTAAGAGATAACTGTATTGTACTTGAAGCTTTAAGGACGTCCATCGGTAGTTTTACTGTCGCAAATTTAGTTTACCTGGCGACACGGAGCGGAGACAGGTAAACGGGTATTTGCGACAGTAAAACTACCGATGGCCGTCCTTAAAGCTTCAAATACAATACAGTTATCTCTATTCTATTGCAAAACAAGTTCATAATTAAATTTCAATCATTATATCAGTGTAAAATCTTCATTTAAGAAAATTCCGCGAAAAAGATGTTGTCTTCTATGGACCCTACACTAGGTGACGTCATAGGTATGCTTCCGGCGTCAAACATAAACACCAGGAGTTTTCTGGCTTCTGTGTCGCTTAAGAATGTAATAAAGTTTGATAAAAAGAAAATTTTTAGGTGCAACATGTGAGTTTTTATGCTTATTATTGTAGAAATTACATGTCAATACATTCAGCAATTCAAAATGTCGGCTTCCTTAGTTACAGACAAGGAGATAGAGAATTTTATGATAACTGTCATTCAAACAGAATCATTGATACAAAATAATTGCATTAGAATTATATATAATTAGGATGAGAATGTATTTATAATATAAAGTTTTTGCAGAGTATATCAACATTAATGATAAGCAGGAATTTCCAATGGAACTGAAAATGAGGATGTGTTTGATAGGGACAGAAATTAATTATGCCATGCAAAAAGCAACATACAAGTACCATTCAAGCATGAAATTGAATTGAGGTCAGACATACAGTATAGCATAAGTCTGACTTCTTCCAACAAACTAACCTCTGAAATATTGATGAACTCTCATGCATGATAAATAATGAATATACCTTCATTTGTAAACTGAACTAAACAACTGAAAATGAGATTTTGGTCCCATGACATAATTCATACCTTTTTCCAACTTTCAAAATTTCCATAGGGATATTTAAGCATATGAGGTATAAAGACATGTCTTATAGATGTCATTAAAATGGATGTGCAAAGACATGAAGAGATTTTCAAAGTCTTTCAACATCCAACATACTTTCTGAGAGTATTTTTGCTCACATTAAGTGATAAACATTTATAAAATGGTCCATAATACAGGTAAAAGTATAAAACTTCTCTTACTTCACACCTACATCAATTTAAATGGAATAGTCCTGGCTCTCCACTACATTGCTATTAATGAAATAGCACTTCCAGGGGTTGAAGTCATAAAACTTTGATCAGTGCTCGGGGCACAAAAATCATGCTCGAAATGTTGAAATCCAGCATTTTGATTGGTTGATTTTCCAGGAAGTATAAATAACAGACTCAAAAGTTTTATGACCGCAAGGCCTGGTCACTACATTGCTTTAAATGGAATATATAGCCATTCATCTCTACTACATTTCTTAAAATGGAATAGCCCTTCCTCACCATTGCATTGTTTTAATGTACTGTGGATTCATTATTATTCGTTGGATACCAGTTTTCGTGGTTTTCGTGGGTACAGGTGGACCATGAATTCAAATGTTCAACATGTTCAACGAAATACACCTTTTCTGTAGGCTTTATATGCAGAGATTGACAAAACCATGAAATCAAATACCCACTAAAATGCTGGTTTTCCTCAATCCATGAAAATTGATACCCACAAAAATAAATGAATCCACAGTGATAGCTTCCAATAACATCACTTTTAATTGAAAAGTCCTTCCTCTCCACTACATTGCTTTTAGTTGGATAGCCCTTGCTCCCCACTACAAAACTTTTGATTGAACAACCCTTCTCCCCACCTACATAGATTTGAATAGAAAAGTCGTAACTGTAACACTTTTTAACATGATTAACGTTATTTCATGCTGACAAAATGTCTTAAAAAATCAACTGTTCAGTAAAAGTTTATAAATAGGCACATAACAAAGAAATAATCAAAAGCACTGAATAAACAAATATGTAAATAAATAAAAGAAACACCCAAATGAGACATAGTACACATTAAAAACCTAATATAAGCAAGCAGAAAAAAATCACTTTTAGTATATGAGCTTTGTTGGATATAAGGCAGCCTACAGTTACCCAAAGGCACCTATGGGTTAAGTTAAGGATAACAGATGTATTGATATTCAAAAATAGTTTTATATATATTGTGGTAGGTTCAAACAGAAAAAAACAGATATCTGAGTTATCTCCCATTAAAGTTTTTTTTTAAATTAAACAATTAACATTCTATAATGTTAAAAACAGTTATAATAATAAATTTTATATTTTTTCTTCATTCTAAAGAAAGAACTTTTAAACATATTGCATTTCTGATTCAATATTTGCATATTACATTTAGATCTAGAGATATTTTTTTCTGTAATTTACAATCTAAGACAGTAGAAGACAACTTAGCGTTTAATCATCCAAATACCTCTTAAAATATTTGATATTTACAACCATATATTGAGGTATGTACCAAGATAATAGAAGGTGAGTTTAATTGTTTGCTAAGTGGACCATGACTTCCTTGATAGCTAAAATGACAATATTTAAAAAATTAAATTATCTGAGTTATCTCCCCTTATATATAAAACTTAATTTCCCAGATTAAACCATTTAAGGGGAGATTGAAAGCCCAGTTTTAAAGACCCAAAACATCCGAAATTATTTCATTTAGAGTACATACAAAATTAAATAAAAAATGCAACCTTCAACTAGTCATTAATTTATTGTCTGTAATCCCCCCAGATATTGATAAAGTATCTATAAATTATGGAAAAAGTAACAACCCTGATTGGAAACATTTTTCAATATATACATAAATAGCTCAATTTCCAATTCAACAAACAAACTTAACATTTATGTATTCAATACAAAGATTATCTGGAATGTTGCCAAAATCTTCTGGAACCACCAATACCCAGATTTCCTAACCTTGAATAGACTGCAATGTTTCAATCGGATATCAAAGAAAATTAGCAAAAAAGGTGTTCAATATTTATAGAGATGTATAGGAACATACATACACTTTCCCTCCGTTTTACTTGGCAAGCGGAATGGTTTTACACTAGTAATTTTGGGGCCCTTTATAGCTTGTTGTTCGGTTTGAGCCAAGGCTTCGTGTTGAAGGTTTTACATTGACCTATAATGGTTTACTTTTATAAATTGTTATTTGGATGGAGAGTTGTCTCATTGGCACTCATACCACATCTTCCTATATCTAAGCCTACCATTTTCAATTTTAAGGACATTGACTTCATGTTACACATTTCAATATAAACAGGATTTGGGATAAAATCTATATTTCTCTATATCTTAGGAAATTTTGCAAACATGAAATGTTCTTAAAAATTTAACTTTAATAACTTTACTTTCTATTTGAAATTGCCATCACAAGTACATGAACATTTCACAATATAATACATGATTCTTAGTTTACATGTAATTCAAACTGATAACCCTATGAAGTTGATGCTTGTATTGGCACTGTTTCACACTGTTGTGGGAAAAAATAAAAACGTTTTGATAATGTTGATTCAAACTCTGACACCGCAACTGCATCCCTGTTCTCCCTATCCTTAGCTCTTCCAAGACTTACTAAATGATTGACCTGAAATATATAATAGCAAATAAAACAGTTTGAAAATGTTTTCTGAAAATAACAAACTTAAGGGGGCTTGCTGGTATAAATCAATTTCTTTTTTAATATAGATTTCAATATTTTTTCTATAAACTTTATCCTATACTTAATGGAAAAATTAAATGAAATTATGGGGTCACCCTTCATCTGCCTTCGAAAAGAAGCATGCAGATTTGTTAAGGTACTTTTTTTCTGTTGAACTAATAGGAGAAAAAAAAGAACTATATTACAGAAATCACTTAAATTTTACAATAGTTAAGTTTAACCCTTTCACCGATTGCTGCCCAGACAGAAGCTACTCTGAGACGATAGCTTCCCTGGCTACTTTTACTCAAGTGGGAGATCTTCATAATAAATGTCAATAAAAACTTGTTTGTAGTTATTTGTGTATTTATTTCATTCACTACCACAATGTTCACAGTTTTGTTTATGTTTTGATAATTTTTTCTTCATAAAATATTCAAATTTTCAAATTTTCGGCATTATTTATGTGAAATTCTCAAAATTCTGCTCTTTGACCCCAAATCGTAATTTTTTAACCCAAAACGACAAAATTTTGTAAAAATTTATGAGGCTGTACAAATTCCTCACACTGAACGATGTCCATTCCTAGTGTTTTGTACATAAAACGACATTTTATTCAAAAAAGTATACTAGTTTGGCTTCAATTCTTCCATATTCTTTCAAAAAAATTGTTCCCTCATTTCAAATTCTCGTAAATTCCGTAAATTTCCTTCGATTTTGACAAGGTTTTCAACAAACGGAAGCGACATGTTTACACTTTCATCTGGGTATTCATCAAAGAAAGATAACTCATGTTTGCACTGTTTTGAGCGGGAAATATAAAAGTTGTATTCTGATCCCGGTAAAACGGGACTCATCGTCAGCTGTCTGAAGCGTGAATCCCGGTAAACCGGGACTCATCGGCGAAAGGGTTAAGTACAGTTATTTGAAGAAAAAAATCAAAATATAGGTCAACGATGAGTTAAAAAAGATGTTTCAATTTTAAAGCAAAGAAATGGATTTTTTTCACCAAAGGCAGATAATTTGAAGCTTTTCCAATGATATAAACATTTAATTCATCTGGGGCCAAAATGATTTTTTTTTGGGTTAATTTTGTACCATATCATAAAGTAACAACTAATAGTGTAATAAATAAAATTTGTAATGAAAAAAAAATGTTTCAATTTATGCTGAATTTTTTGTATCCTCGAGCCTCCTTAAACATAACTGTAAATTTTTTGGTATTGTTCCCTAATAACAAAGATATCTATTTTATTTTATCCAATTGTTTTACATTTGTCACTTCAGGATTTATAACTGGCTATATGCAGTATGGGTTTTGCTCATTGTTGAAGATTTTAGGTGACCTATAGTTGTTAAATCTATGTCATATGGTCTCTGGTGGAGAGTTGTTGCATTGCCAATCATACCACATCTTCTTTTTTTAATAATTTTATAACTTTACATTGCTACTGTTAGACCATGTCCCCTCTCCCTTTTTCTCAACAACTTGTGGTTTATGTCAACTAACTTACATCTGACAACATGGAAAGAATGTCTTCATTATGTGAACACTTCCTGAAAACATAAATGACTGCCTGCATAAACCAGGAACCTAGAATTCTGTTCCTAAAGGATACCATGTCTGAAATTACAAAAAAAAGTTTATTTTACAAAATATGGAACAAAAACTCCAGTCAAATTACATGCAGTGAAACCATCTGCCTCCACCAAAAAAATCATATAAATCAATGTGACTTGCTGCAATCTGGCTTCTTTGAACTTATACATTTACAAAATTTATTTTGCATACATCAAATAGACAAACAAAAGTAGTAAATCCCGCACCCAAAGATGGGCCCAAGATGGCACTTTAACAAAAATGTGTCCTAGTTCAGCTAAAATGGATATCATACTGAACTCCAAAACTGCATAAATGAACTAAAATTAAAACAACCAAGACTAACAAAGGTCTGACTTGGGACATGCACAAAAATCAATGAGTGTTAACATGTTTAGTGAGAGCTCAACCCAATTCCTATACCTCTAGCCAATGAAGAATAATCTATTTGACATTGTTGACATTGTTAAAGTATCCTAAATTATCAAATTCCCCTGCATCTAGTTTTTTCAATGACAATATATATAGACCTTTAAACTCAAAATCCATGAAAATTAGTATCCTCAAAATGATAATTACTTCACAGTATCAATATTTGTGATCCCATGTTTAATTCCCCATTTTTCTTTTAGGCTGCACTATCCTCTGAAGGTACAAGCAATTTAGATAATTATTTACAAACCCATTGTTGTGGCCATGGCAACCAGCCGATGTGAATCCGTTGCCACACTTTTCTCCACTGTTGCATCCGTATCATTGGCGTTATTTACAGAAATTCTTTCAAAGTCCTTTATTGTTCTTTCTAATGCCAGATTGACCACATTACCAGACATTGCACAATCAGTACTTGATGCATCAGGAACAGTCTTATTCCTGCCCCCATCATATTCCTCTAAAATGAAGAAAAATAAAGAATGCACTAATTTTTGTGTTAAGTATACACCAAACTTAAAGTATCCTAAAACAAGAGGTAGATGCTTGACATATATGATCAGAATACACAATTACGAATCAATGTCAATAAGCTGCTGAGTAGTATTGAGAAATTTGCAAAGAAAAAAAAAGAAAAAAATGAGAATGGAAATTAAGAATGTGTCCATGAGACAACAACCGGACCAAAGAGCAGAAAACAGCTGTTCTCTATAATTCAAAGTACTGGCAAAAAAACACTCTAAGGATATTTCAGCTTACACCTCCAACGTATCACTTTGTTTCATATAGCTGATGACCAAATATGAAGTCATTCTTCTGGGTAGTTTTTGAGAAAAATGAAATTATTTGCATATGTTCTGATTGAGGGTCAATGTGGTTGCAATATATACTATGGGTTCATAATTTTTCTTGGGTACCAACTTTCTTGGATTGAGGAATACTTGGGTATCTTATGTCAATGTTTTGGCAAAGTCTGCCTTCATTCTGATAAAAAAATTTGTAATTCGTTGAACATTTAAATAAGTGGGATCCTTGTACCCACGAATACTAATGAATCGACAGTAGCCAACTTATAGAGTTAGGAATAGAATCATAGAATACATACCCCCTCTACAGGCCTGAATGAAGAACAGTTTTGGTTTATTCTCCATACAAGGGAAATTCCTTGCATTAAACATGTCTTTAATATCTCTTATTTCTACAGTTTTGCCATCACTACCATATATAGCATTTTGTTTTCCGTGGGTGAGAATGATCAGAATAAAACAATCAGCATTTCTGTGGAACCCTACATCATTCGCTTCATCTCGTAAAATATCTACGATTTTCTATATAATAAAAAAAAAAAAAATGCAACAACAATAAATATATCATATTATTTGTAATTATCTTAAAATAAATGTTTTTGTTTTAATCTTCTTTTTTGTTCAATATCAAAAGTAATGTGTTTCCTGAACATAAATTGTAATGCTTTTACCCCATGACCCTTAAATCAATGAAACTAGAGACACCTGTTACCTCCCCTTGAAAAGCCATAAAAAATTAGTTTCTGATTTCTAATTTTGACTTTCAAGTACAGCTGTTATTTTGATAATAATTGACTGCCATTCATTTTTATGTTCAGAAAAGTAAGGAAAGACAGATGGTAAAACAGCTCAGTCCCATTTTCTTTTCTGTAATAAATTCTAAAATTCTAGTTTATAAAGTACCTGGGCATTTTTATCTTTGTGAATCTTTACATGAAAATGGAGATCTGTAAACAGTTTATGTAATCCTTGGACATCTTCATCGGTACCTTCCCTCATGGCTAACATCACTCGGTTTTTACCGTCAATCTTCTGAACTGGTCCATGGAATATTTTATTGTTTATAATCACAGCTCTGCCTCTTGGATTCCTCTTCATTTGGTATGCCTAAACAAAATATTTTAAATGGTTATTGACTGAAGATGCAATCACAGGGCATGAAAATAAATTTATTCATTTAAATTATTTGGATTATTTCCCCTTCTTTTAAACCATTTATAACTTCTAACAATCTTAACTTTCATTTATATATAATTTTTAACACTATTTTCATATAAGCTTTTTCTAACCTTTTAATGACAAAAACAAAGCAATTTATAGTAAACAGGTAAAGGTAATCTTATGAAAATGTAGATATGTTTTTCATTATTCCATTAAAGAGGGGGGTAGGAGGGGTCCTGATCCCAAAATCCCGGGCTTAAAAACACCAAATCCCGAAATCCTGGGCTTAAAAAAAATAAATCCAGAGGTCCCGAAATTCAAAAAAAAAAAATCCCGGATCCCGAAAGAATCTCCCGAAATCCTGAGCTTAAAAACACCCGATCCCAGAGTCCTCATAAAGGTCCTATCCCCCCTCATTAAATGTATGTAGGAGGATAGGAAAGGACTTTCAAAATATCCCTACAACCAAGAACCCTTTTTTTAGATAATTTCACTTAATGGCAATAGAAGCATACTGAAAAAAAGATCAAGGACTCACATTCAATAATTAAACTTTTCTTCCTACCCTCCCACATACATTTTAATGGAATAGCCTTTACAGAATAAATGACAACATCTGAAGAAAAAAGATAAATTTATACACAACAAATACATTTAAAAAAAAAAAAAATAATAATAATTCTTTCAAACGTAAATAGACCCTCTTTTTAAACTACATGTACTGTACTAGATAAGTGAAGGGCCAATTTTTTTCTCTAATCTGATTTTTGATTGCTTTAGAATTTTACCCTTCCAGAGATACTGTGTTGCATCAGTGATGGATCATGGGGTTTTATTTTACATTGGGATGCCTCCAAAATACTTCTTTCATCTGGCCATGCTGTAAATATAAAAAGTACTTTATAAACCAAATAAGATCAAAATGAGATGTGGTATGATTGCAAAAGAGACAACTATCTATCTTGTTTTAAGCAATTATAGATCATTGTATGGCCTTCAACAAAACTTGAAACGCAACAAACTTTTGTGGTCTTCTCAAAGCGTGCATAAAAACATATAGAATAAATATTTTGCTGAAAATATAAATTTGTGTTTTATCTGTACCCATGAAATTAAAAAAAAATTGGTAACTCAAAAACACAATAGGTTTTTATTCTGTTTCAGATGATAACTCGATGCATAGAACTACCACAAATACAAATTCAGAAATATGTGTGTGCATTAGCTATTGCAATTATGGAACAAATGTGAGATCAATTATTGTTAATTCAGGAAATGAGGCATAAAAAAAATTGTCTTTTTATTTTATGTACTAATACCGTAACATTCACTATGGAAAAAATATTGCAAAAATTACTAAATTTAGTCAATGATTATAAAAATTATCTCCCTTTAAAGTCCTCTCTATTTTAAACTTACTTTCTGGTAGTTGGTTATCTCCCCCTATAGTGGGAAGATTAACAGGCTGTGCAATATATGATCTTTGATAAGTAGTACCAGGAGATCCTGTCATTAATCTATCATAAACATGCTTATTCTTGGTTTGATTAAGTACATCCAGAAAGATGTCAAATGCTTCAGGTCCTCTTCTTGGAAGTATATCTAGAAATTTCCTCACTTTTTTCTCCTTAGTGTCTTGGACCTATATAAAATATAAGTAAAATAAATTCAAAGACAACACTTTCTATGTTTTGTAAAAAAAGAAAAAAAAATCTTTTTTGTGCACTCAGACTGTCAAATGACTGTAGCTAACTTAACAAAAATTACATTATTTTATTTATATAAATAACAAAAATCAAGGTAACTTATTAAAAAATATTACAATTGTAAGAAACAAAATTCAATTATTATCTTTACTGGAGTTGTTGGTGGTCAAGTCATGCATGTGGTCAACAATGGTCAAGGTACATTAACCACTTGCCTGTTAACACTTAGATTGTGAGTTTAAATCTGGTTTATGGTACATGTATCTTCTTCCACTTCGAACTAATCTTTATATTAATTAACTGAAAGTAAGTGGTTCTCTTTAGATTATTCTAACTGAAAACTGGCCTTTAAGGTGGTACCTAACACTACAGGGAGATAACTCTGTAATATCAGCTGAACGTTTTAATGACGTTGTGTTGTTAAGGGAATATTAAGCTTCTCAATGATCAAAATAAGTTTTTGTCAAACTGCTATATAACCAGTGTAATTTTTCTGATTAAACAGTTGGTTGAAATTTTTTGAAATTTTTGTACTTTTGTCAAAGGGTCAAAGTAAATACTTTGTCAAAATTTTACGAAAATTAAACGAGCCAAATTAATTTTAGTTCAAGTGTTGGGTACCACCTTAAATAGACAAGAGTTAAATAAGTTTATTCTCAGTTTTGACTTTAATTAGTTCATGTTTGTAAATTTTCATTCTGATTAAAATTAAATCTCTGCACTCACATATTTTATCCCAACACAGCAATCAAGCATAAAAACATGAGATAGAGAGTGCAAATTTAATTGTAATCAGATTGGTCAATTGCATGAACACTTCATTTACCTAAAAGTGACCATTCACATTAAAATCGCAAGTAATAGAATTGGTATTTCAATTTTTTTTCTTTTCAAAATGGTTATCATCAACTGATAATATTCATATGAGGTCATTCATAACGTAACTTTACCTGTGACAGTATTCAACTGTTTAATTTATAGAACCCATCCTGTCCCTTTTTCAAGATCAACCAATGAAATAATAAAACAAAGGTACCTCAACATCAGCTTTCATTCCATCCGTGAACACTTCACGTGTATATAACTCTTCATTTATATCCTCTATATTTTCTATATTCTTTACAAGAAATGAACGACTGGTCTGTAATTTTCTTCTATCTTCGTCATTCATGTTGTAATTTTGTGGTTAGTTTTACTGTTCTCCTAAAAATGCATCAATAATTGGTTAAATATAAAATTATACCTCTTATTTCAATCACTATATTCCTATCAAAACTTTTTTTTTTTGGCAACATTAAACATGTTATAGGTTGCAAAACTTCATTTTTTCCCCCTCTCCAACCAAGGACTAACAGAAATCAATCTTTTGATTGTGTTAAAGATATGTAGTCTTTCATTTTTGGGGGGAAATTATTACCAACTAGTTAGATAATAAGGTGTAAAATATTCAAAAATGAAACTAAAATAAAAAAAACTGAAAAAGAATCATTTTTTAAACATAAAAATATGTAGTGTCTAACTTTTCTTAAGCAGCTGTCACTCATGAAAAATCAGCAATTTGTCTGTTCAAGAGAAGAAGTTTCTAAAAATTCTGATTCTGATATCACACATGGCTGGGATCTGCAGGTTTTTTTTTCAGTGTTAACTGGTTTACAATTATACAGGCAAAATACTCCCACTGCTGGAGAAATATAGAATTTACAGCTAAATGATTGAATCATAGTGATAAACCTTGCTACTTATAATCATGATAATAAACATGATAAGCATGATAAGCATGATAAGCATGATAAGATATAGTCGTTCATTTTTTTATATAAATAAGGCCGTTAGTTTTCTCGTTTGAATTGTTTTACATTGTCATATTGGGGCCTTTTATAGCTATGTGGTATGGGCTTTGTTCATTGTTGAAGGCCGTAAGGTGACCTATAGGTTTTAATGTCTGTGTCATTTTGGTGTCTTGTGGACTCATTGGCAATCATACCACATCTTCTTTTTTATATAAACCAATATATCATGTATATTTAAAATTTTGGTAAAACTACAAAATCATACTTTCTTACAAAATATTGAACTTGCTACAATTGTACTTAAAACAGAGATTTTATAAATAACTTTTATATATATATATATCATGTATATACACATGATATATCAGATATTCCCCTGACTGTTAGACTTAGGTTAGGCATGGGCTAGAGTTCAAACCATCAACCACCTACACCTCAGGCTACAACAAGACCACTGAGATGCATTTATAAACAAGAATGTGCCCATAGTACATGCACTACCATTTTCTTTGTTCAATGGACCATGAAATTGGGGTAAAAACTCTAATTTGAATTAACATTAGAAAGATCATATAATACATATCATGCATGTAGATAACATGTGTACATGTGTACTAAGTTTCAAGTTGAGATTTCAACTTCATCAAAAACTACCTTGACCAAAATTTTCACCTGAAGCGGGACAGACCAACAGAGGCATACTTGCCAACTGTCACATGGAGTTTTCCCCCATGGAGCCTCCCAATTTGAAATTTGAAAGAGCAATTTTGTCCACAATTTAAAACAAAACAATAAATTTTACCATGGTTTTATGATTGCAGAAGTATGAAGAGGCAAATAGATATCATTAAAATAAGTTTGAAGGCCACTTTTCAGGTTTTGTAGGACTATGAGAGCCATCTTGCATGTGAAATGTTGGAAGGTATGCGGACAGACCAGAAAACATAATGCCCCTCTACTATTGTAGGTGGGGCATACAAATCAACTTGAAATCATGAGATTGGCGTTTAATTTTACATTTGTCATTTCAAAGCATTCTTTTAGCCAACTAAGTATGCGGTTTGAATTTTGAGAATCCTGGTCTGTTCGCGCCCAATCACGTTCGCACCCTTTCACATTCGCCCCCATTCACTTTCGCACCCCACATGTTCGCACCTAATTTTACCGATTTTTTGGAGGTGTATTGGTATAAATATATATGCCATTGTTTCTAAATAGTTCGAGAATCTGACAAGTTTATAAAAAAAAAGTCCTTGTTTTAAGTCGGATTATGTTATTCTGGCAACAACTATTTCATTTGTGTGTTGAATGATTCTTAATCGTGTTTTGGTTAGTGTATTGAAATAATTTGTTTTTCACTGTTTCTAGTCAATTAAGTGCGAATCTGACAACATGTTGAACAACTGGTATGCATGGTAAGTGTATTGCTATAATTAATATTTATTTTATTAGTATTTACATCAAAGCAATTTAAAACAACAATCATGATTTATAAACAACAGTAAACAATAACACCCAATTAGGCTGTTTATAAATACCAATTAGCAATAATCATACATAATCAACATTTAATAGTTAATCATCAGATTGATAAAAAAAAAAATCTATTCAATAAATTCTCAAATTTTATTCAAATAGAATACAATTATTTGTTATATTCATATGAATATTTTCTAACAATTTAACTTAAATTTTATTAAAAATTGGGCGCGAACAGACGTGGGGGGCGAAAATGTGGGTGCGAACGTGTAGGGTGCGAAACTATATTGGGCGCGAACGGACCTGATACCGAATTTTGCGCATTATTGAAGGCTTTACAATGACCTGTAGTTGTTAAGGTCTATGTCATTTGGTCTCTGGTGGAGAGGTGTAAACACATCATCTTATTCTTATTATTCAAATAACCTCATGTATAATAATTAGTATATATATATACTTGATGCAAAAAGTTGTAATTTATTTCTTGACATGCTTGAAAGGGGTAGAACTTTATATTATAACTTTTTTTCAAATCCAGTGGTTATACTTAATATCTATAGATGTAGGTGCGTTTATTGATGACCTGAATCTTTAATTTTTATAGAGTAATTCATCTTTCAGGTGTTTTGTTTTGTCAGATTGTAGGAAGACAGTTTTTATGGTAAATTTACAACGGGTTGTTAATTCTATGCTAGATCATTCCACCTTCAAAGATTTTAGTCGACTTTATCTGGTCCTGACACTCCAAATGATGACCATAGACATGTTTCGTCTGATGTGAATTCAGGATTACTAGATTACATGCGAAAGCTGATCATGTTTCCCTGACAAACAGAAAGTAAAGATATTTTGTGTACAACGTCATCAAAGTGGAGAAAAAACTAAAAGCCCAAACAAATAACGGAATTCCGAAATACTCTTTTTACTTGCATTTGACTCCTGAATTAAGAGCACCTCTGAAGCGCTGTAAACGTTTATTTTGTGAACTTCAGTTCTTATTTAGATATTCCGAGTAACAACTTTCGGGAGGTATTAACAGAGGTGCAGACACTTTAAACACATTTCTTTTAATTTACAAATTGAACAACGTAATGGATTCAAATAATTGAATTGTGATACTTGCCGGGGTAAAGGATCGTAATCATAATATAAGGTTATACAAAAAATTGTGTAGAAGTTTAAAGAGTTAATGATATTCAAAATTTATGTTTAAAAGGATATTGATAATATTTATTTTGACCGAACGAGTTTTTTTAGCTGCCGCGGGTATCATGAATCTTAGTATATATCATTGAATGGTTTTTAGTCGGTGTGGTCAGAGACATATAATACTTTGTATTATACGTCTCTGGTGTGGTGAAAAAGTGTCATGCACTCATGTACCATATATATATATGTCAAGCCGTTTTGCTTTTTATTCTAACCGTCAAGATATCTCATAAACTTTATAAGATATCTTATAAACTGTACCAGTGTGGATACAGATGAGTGTGGACAGTATGTTTGGATGTTTGACAGTGTTTTATCACAGGTACTTGTCTCAAATTTTTTTCCCCTATATACCTTAATGTTATATTAAGCTATATAAGATTTTTTTTTGAGACAAGTGCCTGTGTATAAGATATATCTTCTATATTATAACATTTTATATAAATGCATTTGTTTTTGTACACTTGAAGGATTCAATGCAAAGAAGTTAAGGATCAGGGATACCTGACCAGTCAGGACAAGTTCTACGTTTATTTTTTCTCCACACTACACCACGTATTCTTTAATTCGTGAAAATCACAGGCACTTGTCTCAAAAAAGGATTTTTTTTTAGACAAATGCCTGTGGTGAAAATGGAAGTCATTGTACAGGCAGAATGATACCAAGTTGAAGTTTTCATACAAATGGAACTCTTTGTACATGCTTGCCCAAAGCGGAAAGACTTTTTACAGTCGGTCTTTCATTTGACCAACCCTGACACCCCTCAGTGTGTTATTCAACAAGATAAAACCTTAAATATGCATTATCTTAAATGTTACGCAATAACTTCCTGTTGTAACGGTCTTCCGAGAAAACAGCGATTATCTATAACTGTGCTGGCTTGTTTTAACCTTTCTGTAAATTGTTATATGTATCTGTATGTTGAATCTGTATGTTAAGGGACTGTATTGTCTTAACCATGATTGTTGTGATGATTACATGTAACAGTCTCTTTTGGCGTTTGAATCCAAAGTAAAAGGATCATAAATTGAAAGCTCTTAGTTTTATTTACATTATCTTTGTCTTTAGTCCCCCAAACCTAAGTCATGGTGGAGGAGCCGGGCACAATTCTTTTATTGGATGTTCTTTTATTCATGATTTTTTTAACTAATTTTGTATTTCTACTTGTTTTAAATTTCAATAACATTATAGTAATGCAAATATATGGATATAGTGAACGTGTATAACTAAAGTAAAAAAATAACGAGGTTCATCCAGAAATCTCGGAAAAAACTACGTACGCAAAACCAGGAATTATTTGACTCTTAAATATTCTTCTTCCTTTGCGTCAAGATAAAAAAAAAAAAAACCACACCACTTGTCATTTTTTCAACCTCTCATATTTTCATCTTATATCAAGAATCGACTTAAATAAGGAAGAAGTGTCTTATGACAATTTGATAAATTTTATACAACGCTTGTCATAAAAATAGGAAATAAGTGGCTGTAATTAAGTTATATTAACACTTAACCGATAATTTTCTCTACATGACTAAATTAGCATTATTTGTACTGAACGAAATATTAGAGTATTCATAATCGATACTCTGGATGGGAGGGTGGCTTTATTCTTTATCTTTTAAATTTTTAGATATTTTTTCTCTATTCTTATCTATTTTGTCAATTAATTGTTCTCTTATCTCTGTTTTTTTAGCTCCCCATTATTCTTATTTTTTGGTATTTTGCCCTTTCATTTTGCATATTTTTGTCCATTATTCTCTTTTCATATTGACCATGGTATTGTCGGTTTTCCCGGACGAATTGTTTTTAATTGTCAACTTGGTTGTCGATCATCTCTAAATTTTACTGTAATCTAATTGAGATTTATCAAATTTTAGTGAAAATATTATTTTAATTTTATTCAGTACATAACATTATATTATTTAATTGAAAACCAGAAACGATTAAAAAAACATGCCTTAGAGACTTTAAAAATCAAGGAAAACACATCCTTAGAGTGATTTTAGTGTTTTAATGCTTTGAACAGTCAAGAAAATAATTTCTTGTGCAATGAAAAAATAAAAGTATCGACATGAAGCAGGATCGTTAGGAGTAAACATTGAAATAAATCAGTATCATGTTATATATTTATAAATAATGCAATATGTAAATAGAAAAACAAAACGTAAATGTGAATTTATGCTTAAAAAAAAAATATTTGAAAAAAGATCTAATTAAGTTATGTTTTAATTTGTTGATGGAATAATCTATATAAGTGCCAACGTAAACAATATTCAAAGATCTTATTGTTACACTAATAAGATAACATTAATAGTAAGTTTGTTTCAAGATTGATGATTTAACACGGATCACATTTTACATGTTTTAGTGGTTTCTGCGCTTTTGTTATATGCATATATCACCTTCAACATGCCAAAAACTTTCGGGTAGATGGTCTGATCGATGACGAGTGGGACAGACTATCCCAAACATCCTTGTCGATTGAGTCAGACCAGTCTCCCGATCACGTAATTTGTCTTGTTCGGGCTTGATCGAGTTGATCTGATCGGCAGTGTGAACCTAGCTTAAGGTAACTTGGTTGTTGTTTTTTCCTGGCCGGCGGGTTCGTTTATGACGGAGTCAATGTTTTCATTTCGTATTGAAAGCATTGTTTATATATAGATATAAATTATTTGCATACAATACTATGTGTGTTCTGATAGATTATAATAAAATCCGGTGTCCTTCTAGTCTTATGGGCGATCGGCAATTATAAATTGAGTTTGATATATTTTTTGTTATATATATGTATAGTGTGTACTGGTATAGGTATTGTTGTATGTGTCAACTAAATGTAACAATAACGTGTCTTTACTGAGTTTGACCACGAATTGTTATTTATAGTAAACCGGCTGACCAGGAATATGCCATATGGAATGAAAATTATATTTCAGGCAAATGAGTATTTGAATGATTTTTTTCATAATTTAAACTAGATGGCAAATATTTTTTCTCACTATTTGAAGTCCTGAACTATGTTTTAAATGCACTAAGCAATATCATAAGACACTTCTGATCATGGTATTGAAAAAAAATCTATTGTTTTGAACAACAATGCTTTCCGGATGTAGAAGCAGGAGTTTCCAAAAACCACACACGTCACACCCTGTTGTCAAAATCCATTGTTATTCGTAACAATAGATCTATAAATCTATTAAATTTTTACTTTTTATCAAAAATAGAAACAATGAAGTATAACAATAGAACTGGGGTGTACAAATATAACTGTAACTGCTTGAAACTAGACACAAATGAATTGTTACGGTGTATGAAAAATACAAGTCACTTTGTAAGTAAATGATTTATCAACTTACTTTATAAAAGGGGGGTGCTTTCTTTATTTCTTTCTTTTCTCGTGAAACGTTTTTGTAAATAACTGTTGTATATTTTGAACAACTTTTATCGAACTTCTCAGAATAATTGTTTTCTCTGTTTTGTCTAGCATTTTTTTGTATTAAGAATAAGAATCAAATATTATACTGAACCTCATTATAATATGCGAGACTACTATTGTATCGAAAATAAGAATATTTGGTCATTTAATAGAGTAAAAATGTAAATCGTATTGTTAATAGAGAGGTAACAAGTTAGGATCTGGCACGAAAAGTATGAAATCATGATACAAGTGCAGGTATATAATACGAAAAACGAATATTTGTAGGTAGAAATATGTGTTCAATTAGATTGAGTATGAATCTATAAGATAGTCAAAATCCTACACACGATTGTGTTTAATCTGGTTTGTTTAAAAGCAATATAAATATCTTCCATTATCGAATTCATCTCGCATGATGTCCTTGTATTTTGGCGATAACTTAACAAAAGTTCACTTGTTTCTGAAGTTAAAATGTGCGTCCAACATTTTTTTTTTTGTATTTTTGTCTTGTAAACGGCGGAAAGGAATGTTCCTTCTTTTAACCTATCAAAGATAAAAAAAAAATGAAGAGTAAAACCCCAATTGGCAACAAAACACGATAACTATCGAGTTGAATGTTTAACTAAACTTTTATTTGCATTTTAATCAAGCAAAATAATAAGATGTGTCACATTAATTTATTCCTTAAAGTAAATTTTATTGAAACTTGGTATCGTTCAGGTTGATTCTTAAAAAGATATCAGTCTGAAAGAAAATAACTCCATATACATGTATGTATATACAGACAACCAAGTTGTATTTCATTGGAAAAGGGAGTTCTTTTATCTACTCATCATGTTTCAGAATATTCTTGTTATAACAATGAAAAAGAGAGACATTTAGCAAGACATAAGTGGAGTTCGTGTTGTTTCTTATTTATTATTTATAACTGTTGATGTAAATGTCCATTGGTTTTTTAAGTCTTTGTTTACTCCTTGGTTTTGATTGTTATTTTCTTACCAAGACATACGTCGGAAATATTACAGGTTTTAAGCTTCAGTTAAAAGATAGTTGTAACACAAAATTTATAATTATACAAGTTAGTGAAATTAAAACATGTATTTACAAGTATCGATCAACAACTGTTGCCTTTATCTATTCTAGAGTCACTAATGAGTCTTATGTAGACGCAACGTACATGCAGCGTACTAAATAATAAACCTAGTATCTGATTTTTTTCAACAATTTGGTCGTTGTCAAACGTCATGAACGTTTCTTCTAGCTGGTATGATTAGACAAGACTTTAGTGTTTACCAATTTTGTGTTTAAATTATTTTGCATTGATATTTTGTTTCTTTAGATTAGTTTTTCAGAATTAAATGTTGATCAATTCAAATTAATAATGTTTTTCTAACCAAGGTTAATATATATATCGCTTTTAAGTTGTATTTTGCACAATTTTCGTAATTCCTGTTTTTCAATGCTTCGTATTTTGGTTTGCCTTCCAAGTGTTTTGATTTCAGCAACACTAGTGAGTCTGATGTTGACAAATCGTTCGTGTGCATTTTAAACTATTTCCTTGTATCTTTTATGATTTAATAAAAAAAAAAATTATGTATAATTACTGGATAATATTGATGTTTATGATGATATTTTCGTGGTTCACCTTTACCCGTAAAATCGTAAAAGATAAGGAAATAATTAAATATAAAAGTTAATGCTATTATAGCATTAACTCTACACTTTTATTCTGAGCCAATGTGTTATTACGAAATTGAATAGTTATTTGTTTTTGGCTGTTGTGTTCATAAGGATTGTTTCAAAGAAGACATTTGTTTTAATTTGTTTTATAGAATTTACAATTTAAGAAGACACGTGAAAAATGAGGAAATGAACATTTCGTTGTTAATGGTATTCTCTTTCCTGTCATATTCATGCAATGGAAGTTTGAAGGATCAAAGCACTCAAAGTTATAAAGCGGCGGCAGTTGATGGGAAAGACATAACGAAGATCAAAACGGAAGTTGACGTTATGAAGGGAAATTACCATGCTCTATTTATGAGAGTAATTAATAACGAACATGAAATCACTTTCCTGAAAGGTCAAACACAACAGTTGGAACATAAACTTGCAAACACTAAGCGTGCATTTTCATGTGAAATTGAAGGTCTGCGAGATGGCACCATACAGCTCGAACAAGATCTAAAGGAAACAACAAATGCATGGAAAACAATTAACATGATTAATGACACAATACAAGATCTACGTCAAAGGGTCAATGTGTTAGAAAACAAAAACTCACATTTGAAGATACCGAGAAAGCATAGCAAGAAGTCAGGTGTGTATATTTATTTCTTGTGGGAAATAGTAATGAGTCAGGTGTGTGTTTTTATTTTCTTGTGGGAAATAGTAATGGGTCAGATGTGTATATTAATTTTCTTGTGGGAAATAGCAAGAGTCAGGTGTGTGTATTCATTTTCTTGTGGGAAATAGTAATGGGTCAGATGTGTATATTCATTTTCTTGTGGGAAATAGCAATGAGTCAGGTGTGTGTATTTATTTTCTTGTGGGAATTAGTAAAGGGTCAGGTGTTTATATGTATTTTCTTGTGTAAAATAGAAATGAGCCTAGTGTGTATAAATTTCTTGTTGCAAATATCAATGATCCAGGTGTGTATCTTTGTTTTCTTGTGGGAAATAGCAACGAGTCAGGTGTATACATTGCATACCTATGTTCTTGTAACATGAGTATAACTGTTATCGATGTGTAATATTCCTTTGAAAGCTAGGTAAACCGCCATAATAATACGAACGGTACGCAACCAATTGTACTGCATCATAAGATTATATTTAATAAATATACCTAAGAGATGTCCATTGCCAAAGCACTCAAAACTAAGTATAAATGATGCAGACATGGTAATAGGCAAACAGGACCTAGGAATGACAAAAAATCCGGTCATGGAATAAAACTGTATGGTAGTCATCTTTTTATGAAATAAGTCAAGGAAAATCAATATGAAAGCACAAATTACTGGTTGGATTGTAAGCTGTGCCGCCCATTATAGAGCATGAAGATTATCAATGGATAAAAAAACATTTTCTGGAAAGGTTTCCATTAAAGAAGCGTCGAGATTGTAAAGTTTTGTTAAAAAAATACTGAAAATGTTTGTAAGCATGAGAGCTAAATGTATCCAAACAATGCTGCCAAAACTTTATTAAGGAACATTATCATAACAGCAGTAGAGACGCCGATGATATCCAACGGGCATGGTATCTTCATGCTTGATATAAATAATAAAGTTAAGAAATATTCACAAATCTGAATTTATTTTATATGTTTGTCTTCAATCTTCTACAAACGCAAGGTCAACAAATATATCTACAAAATTGTCAAAAGAATATATTTCTGATCAGCCAGTTTTTTGGTAATTTGTTACAATAGCCTCACCGCCTTGAACTCATAATACACAGTTATCTTTAAATTTATTATCCATTGCCTTTTTTATTTGAGATATTTTCAATTTTACGCAAAGTACAAAAAATAATGAGTTTTGATCGAAAAATTTAATCTAAGCAAAGGCTAGTCTATTGATTTAATATTGCATACACACATAAAATGCAGAAACCATATATTTCTGATTAAAACAGTTTTTGTTTATTATAAATACAGGTGACGGATCAGAATGCCCTTTAGATTGGGTTAGACGTGTTGGCTTTTGTGCCTGCTATTTTTTTAGTTATTCACAAAAGTCCTGGAACGATGCACAGGTAATTGGGGAATCAATTATGTTAAGTATTTTCAATGTATCATTCCTATACTATTCTAGCTTTGAATCGAATAGGAGAGGCCCTGATGTCCGTCCTTTCTTCCTTCATAAATAATTAAGGTATAGGTCTTTCACAGCATTCCACGCTGCATACTTAAGGTTGGCATCTAAAATTATATCGGTATCCACGGATTTCTTGAATACCATATGTAGCTGCATAGTATTATTTCACTAGAAGGAGCAGCCATTAACGTCACTGTCACAGTACTGTTATGTACTTTAAAATTATATACTTTAAAAATGTTATAAATTTAATTTTTATGATGACAAAAAGAAAGAAAAATAGATAGCATTTGTTGTCTGTGTGAACAATTTATTTCGTTTATTGTGAGTACCTCTTATATTTATGCATTTCCCTCAGTTTTAGTTTGTTACCCCGATTTTGTTTTTTGTCCATGAATTTATGAGTTTGAACAGCGGTATACTACTGTTGCCTTTATTTGACGTAATATGATCAGATTATGTTATTCACAGCATCCATATCTTTATCTTGAACTTCAAAATCGGAGGCTGTTTTCGATGGTTCGCATTTGAATGTTGTCTTCCTTCTGTTCTTCTTATAAAAGTGGTCTATGCCCGTTTTTTTTTCTTTCTTAAGACAACATTCTTTTCAAAACTCAAGTAGACGAAGGTAACACGTTGAAAGGCAAAAGTTCCTATGAAAGCCTTACTCCAAATTCATAAGAACTCCAGCCGCTCTTTTCGTCTAGAAGAGACTTATCGATGGTGTTCCATTCGAAAAGGTTGAAAGGTCGAATCAGTAAAGAAGTTAAAAATCAGACACAATAGGACTCACAAATCGTGCCTAAATAACTATGCTCAATGATATTTTATGTCAGGAAAATGCCCTGCAGCGGAAATATATTTGAACGACTTTCAAACCTTACTCAATAACTGACAATTATTATATTAGTATCTAATATTCTTTGATCAATTTGTCGCGAATAATATAGAATTAAAAGCTGTAATGAGGCAAACTAACTTGGATATCCGCGAATATAGATAACTGTTTTATCTTGATTAATAGGCTGCTAACCTGTCTTTTTGACTTTTAAATGAAATATGTACTTAAAAAAGAAGATGTGGTATGATTGCCAATGATAAAAACTCTCAACGAGAGACCAAATGACACAGAAATTAACAATTTTAGGTTGTCATACTGCCTTATACAATGAGCAAAGCCCATGCCGCATAGGCAGCTATAAAAGGCTCTGAAATGACAAACGTAAAACAATTCGAACCAGAAAACTAATGGTCTAATTTATGAACAAAATACATGAACGAAAAACAAAGATGTAACATATCAACAAACGACAACCACTGAATTGCAGGCTCCTGACTTGGGACAGACACACACATAAGAAATGTGCGGGATACCCAAACTCTCTCTAACCTTGGACAGTGGTGTAACAGTACAGCATAAGAACAAACTATCATATTCACTTGAAAAAGGCTTCACTCATCAGATGGATACAATCAGAAAAACATCTAACAAACACACAGAGTTGACGTGGACGGGTACTTGTATATCACATATTTTAGGCCAAAAAATGATGTAATCCTTTTCAAATAGAGAATCTCAAAATTCAAAATATCAATGTTTTGAAGGAGCAATGCAGACGACATAACGGATCACTTACAGATATCAATTCTGAAAATGAAGCCGTGTTTCTGGCTGAATATAGTCGTAATCATACAGGTTTGTACTTATTTAGCACTATTTCTCCTATTATAAATGCATTCAAAACCAACTTTATTTTCCGTTGAAAAGTTTCTAGCTAGGTTAAGGGTATCATATTATTTGGTATTCTTCTACTTTTGCATAGGTACTACATTTGTACCAAAAATCTGTAGTACCGAAAATCTACTTTTAATATTCAGTACTATTTTGTTACTTTAAAATTATTCTTATATTTAGGTACTTGTATTTTACACTACTTGATTTGTACTGAAAAATTTAAGTACGACAGATTTTTGGTTGCACGGTTACCTTTTCAGCATTTTGAAAGTTTGTCTTTATGAAATCTCATTAGTCATGTGTTGTTAGTTAGATTGTTCAAACATTGAATATTGTGATCATTGTTGGTATTTTTTTTTGTACCAGTATTTTTAAGTACAAATCAAGTACTGGAAAATACAAGTACCTAAATATTAAAATAATTTTAAAATAAAGAAATAGTACTAAATAGTAAAAGTAAATTTCTTGTACTACAGATTTTAGCGTGTAACAATTTATAATTTAATTGTTTAGATAACGGAATATATGATTGCAACATGTGCCAGTGGTGAGGGCCCTCATGGGGTTTTTGATTATGTGATTACTTGGCCGTTTTTTTTAATGATTATTTGATTATTAAGCCAAATATTTCATGATTATTTGATTACCTAGGACTGTATTTTTAGTTTATGATTATTTGATTACTAAAGATAAGCAAATATTTAATGATTATGTGATTATATTGGCAAAAAAATGGTGATTATGTGATTACTAGGACCCCCCCATGAGGGGCCTCAGTGGTTCCTGGAATTTGAGATTTGAATAATTGTATAATGATCTGATAAACTCATCCTTTTAGCTAGTCAAAGTCAAATATATTTGAACTAATCGAAATTCATTTCTTGCTAGGTGTCAGTTTAATGTATCGCCTTAAGATTAAACCATTTGTAAACAAATAATTGATACTGGTTTTTTTTTCAAACTTAAGATAACAAATGCAAGTAAGAAATATTCAACTTCTATTTAGATTTCGAACCTTCATGCAATCTTGTAGAATGTTAACAACATACATTGTACCGATTAATTAATTATATATGAACTCTAATAATTATATGTTTGTAATGGAATCGATTCCACATAAGCGATCTTACGTCACGACTTTGTTTAGATATCCTCAAAAATTAAAATTTGATTTGCGTTCCACTATGTAAATGGTAGTCACCACCATTTAGATGAAAAGTCATATATAATCATATAGGTGTAAATATTAGCCCGGACGGAGAAACGACATGTAAATAACACATGTCTTTCTGTTTATGTTAAATAAAGTGGAAATAGTGGTCAAGTCATGTAATGTACTCCAGTATATATCATTAGACATGGTTTTCTAAAACATGCACCATATTTCTTACATATTCACAGTGATAAAAAAGAAATTTTTTCTGAGCTCGGAATTTAAATGAGATCCGACAGTATTTTGTCGAAGTTTAAAACGCATAAAATACTTAAGAGCATACATAATAAAGTGCATTAAATAATAAAATCGCATGAACTCCAGAGGAACAATAAATGGCGAGTTTATAGTGTAAGCGTTTACTGCTTCTCGTGTATTTCTCGTTATTCGAATCTGCACTCAAAATGTCATAACAATAAAAGGATTACAATCGATGAACGCAAATCAAAGTGAGTTGATGTAAGGGAATTGGAAGTTGAAGATTTGAAATATGACAACACGTGTGTTAGAGATTCTAGTTCGTGATTATCAAGAAAACGACCGCGATATGAAGTGTACACGTGTATCCTTCTTTTTTTTTTTTAAAGTAAAACTTATTATAAGTTCCTTTGGACACTTATATGTTTAGATATCCTCAAAGATTTAAATTTGATTTGCATTCCACTATGTAAATGGTAGTCACCACCATTTAGATGAAAAGTCATATAGGTATTAAATGCAAGAACTCATTACAAAGTGGGAAATTTGAATTGCTAGAGAAAGAGTATTAAATGATAGGACACGTCAGTATATCAGGAAGTTAAATTGTAACAACTTGATAGCATGATAATTTTATCTTTGGTTTTCAGAAGAAACTTAATTGATAATAGATCTAGATGATCACGATAAGTTGGTGTGTATTGGGATAAGCAATGTGACAGGTACAAAATAAAGATTGTTGGTATTTCTCCAGCTACTGGTTAAGCATACGTCATCATACTAGTTTTGCATGTCGTCTTTACTGTACAATATATACTGAGTGCCAATGAAAACGTAACACTTGGTTTTTCAAAAATAAAATTTATATTAGCAATGACAATCTTTCAAAATTAATTGATCTTGAAAATTAACAATTTTAACAATAGATCGATATCAAACAAAAATGTTTCTTGTCATCTTCCGGGCGCAATAGGTAAACGAAACATCCAATGTCGAATCATCAACTCACAGTCCTTACAAAAAATGTTACAACCCCGTGGTGCAGCGCAATCTCGACAGCGCCGTGGAATTGATCATCCTGGACGTTTAATGTGATCCCGAGGAATGTTATTCCGCTTGTCCCGCAAAGCAAACTCAAGTTGACTTTATGATATTGGTGGCTGTTTTCATCGTCTAAACCATGTCAAATCTGATGCAACATTGGCTCGATCGGACCAAAATCCGAGGAAAAGAATGACTTTTGTCCAAGGCGGGTGCATTATGCCTATGTAACTGTTCCGGACCATATGAGTATTTTGACCATACGCGTATGGTCATGACCATATACGTATACTCATATGGTCCGACCGCACACGTATGGTCGGACCATATCAGGATATATACTCGTTTGGGTATTAACAGGCCGGACCATATGAGTATTTGGACCATATAGTTTTTTTTCAAATATGCATTAGAAACGTTTCAATTATAAAATAACTTTATCTTAAAAAAAAAATGATGGTTACTTAGAAATGTATTAATTTTCTAATTCAAAAGCTATTAAAAAATAAAATATATATGCCACAATCAGTTGACCTTAGTTTTCATCGCTTATTGTATTCTTGCATGTATGCTTAGGGTGACGTTATACTTCCACATGGTACCAAAGACTTTCTGCATTTGCATGTCTTTGTTGTGCACGTTTCTTTTTAGTTACACCTTTTGCTTGTGAATGACAAGACAGCCTTCTTTGCAACTGCGTGCAGTAATACCGAGGTCTCGGGCCATTCCGATGTGTCTACGGTGTTTTTGAAAAAGCTCTGGATCTGTAATATCTTAACATGACTGCACTACACCATATTCACAGGACTACATAAATAAAATATACCACGGTCCTTTACACAATAAACGTGGCAGACGCCCTGTCAACCACCGGTATACGTAAAGTAACAAAACTTCCTTTTACAATATGTGCATTTGATTTTGACATCTGCATATTGTAAAAAAAAAAGTACTTTAAATAAGGGAGTAAAATAACTGTGGGAAACTGCTTAATTTTTATTAAGTTAATCTTTTTTTATTATCAAAATATAATATATGTTGCGTTTTCATTGGCATTCAGTATATGATAGTTAGAATTTTAGAAAAATGTCAATTATTTTAACGAGCGTTGTTTTTGGATTCAGAAAAATCAGTACAAAAGTTATTCTTTAAAATGCTTTGCTCATTTTTTTTTGCAGCACGTTCTGTCTGGATTGGTGGGAAGAATGACCATGGCGTGTACAAATGGTTTACATCCGATGGAAAAACCAAACATATGAATTACACTCGATGGACGAATACACAAACACAGTACAATACAAGAAATCGTTCGGTGTGTGCTCAGTTGTATGACGGTGTGGAGTATAAATGGTTAAAATGGAATTGTGATGTGACAGAAAGTTTTATCTGCAAAACCTATATTTGACATTTCATTCGCCAATTTTTGTTGATCACTTGATGTAACATTATCTAACAAGAGTAAACACCTGAAAAATATCTCGCTGGCTTAACTATCCATTGATTTTATGTCGAAAGTATCTAAAATAAAGGTATTACAAAAAGCATTACACATGACAATGAGATCAAGGTATGATGTTTTGTGTCGCACAGACATATCCACCTTACAGATTATAATACATCATTAGTTGACCTGTTGCGTATGATAATTGAAAAACAGACCAAGACAAAAAAAAACTTTACATTGAAGTATGAATATGAGATCAAGGTCAAATAATACTTGACAGACAGACATTTGACCTTACAATAATCCCATACACCAAATATAAATGACCTAATGTAATTAGTTTTTTGAGACATTTGCGAAACAGACATAATCACGTAACTTTCACCTTGATCACTGATCCATTAAATGACGTCTAGGTAAGGTGCACATCCAGACTGTCTTACGGATATATGTTCGTTGCAACGAACCCATATACCAACAAATATATAGACTTTGCAACGAACTCATATACCAAAAACGGTTATCTTATTTCTCATATTAAGTGAGAAATATTCATGACAGAGTGTTTTCAAGCCGTCGCTGAAACCCATGAAAATGAAGCCAAGGACAATTGAAATACGATTGACTGAAAATTTGTTGTATAAGATTTTTGCAAACAAGATATGAAGCATTCACTTCTTCTACTTTCTGAAATAAAAAGCTTTACACAAATAGTTTACGCCGCCGCCAGAAAATTATGCCTCTGTCACGTGCACTGCGACGAAAAACGATTAGTAGGGGAAAGGGAGGTGGAAAGGATGAGAAAACGATAATTAATTACACATGATGGCAACAGGAGGTCCAAAAAATATCAACATTAACTTAAAATAATCGCTCAGTGTGTGTGGAATTATGAGTGTATATCAAGTTTAAATGGTTTTCTTAGTATTGTCATGTGGAATTTAATTGTATATTCAAAAATGATATATAACAATAAATTAGGCTTTGTTGTTGATAGCACTTACAAAAAAAAAAATTGCATTTGGGATAGGGGACATAAAACTATATGAATCAAAATAAAAGAAGAAACAAAGCATTAAACATGTTAAAGAAATACCAAAAACGTCTGAGATTTTTGTGCTTAGATCATTAGATGATAACCAATTATCATATATACAAAATTGAAACATTGTGTATATTATTCCGGGTTTATACAAGATTCAAGGTATATCATCGTGAGTTTTCCACTAACTGTAGAACGTCGCGTATCTATGTATAATAATGTAACTACGTGTATATATATATAAAAAAAGGAAGATGGTGTATGATTGTCAATGAGATAACTCTCCACAATAGACCAGCATGACACAGACATCAACAACTATAGGTCACCGTAAGATTTTATTTTATATTTTCTAACTTTGCTTTCTTATTCTAGATAATTTTTATCTGTCTCGCTTATCTCATCCGTTATTTCTTCGGAATCCACTGTGTTTAGTGTAATATCAAATTTGGCTAGAGTTTTTTTTTCTATCAACTGCTTCAAGCAATTTTGAGTTTTCCTCCGGGTCGAAAGTTTTATCATCAAAGGCGTCAAATTAATTCAAAGTTAAAGATAATTAAATAAAGGCAAAAGTAGTATACCACTTTTCAATAGTCATAAATCGACTGAAACAAATCCGGGTCATTAACCAAAACTGAAGGAAACACATCAGATAAATAAGAACCGAATATTGCAAAAATGTTTGCAAAATAAATCTAAATCAACAAATTATTAAGAATTCTCTTCTTTGAAAACGTCAATACATAAGTAAGTGATTTGTATAATTCAGCAGGCTAAAAACGGTATTTCTACAGGAAAAAATTAACACATACATTATATTCCATGTCATCATAAAAGTGACGAAAGAGACGATTCAACTTTTGTTTAAGTTTTTTTTTTTGTTGTTTGTGATATTTTGTTGCACATGTTGTAAATACCTTAGCTAGCTTGCTGTAGTATCGAACACATGTTAAGGCTGCTACCAAAAGGATTAGCTTTTTGTTAGTTCCTTTAAACCAGTGGTCATCCATGAAGTTGGTTGCTGTAATGTGCTGGATTTTACTTCAATACGACTAAATTGGATAATGCTGAGGTTTTTGACAGCGTGAAATTGGCTTAACTCCACAACAATTTTGCCCATACCGAGTCAGGCTATCTGTACCATGTGTTGTTCTATTTCTTGGTTATTTGTCTTCCTGTTAAAAACGACGTTGTTTTTAGTTCGGTAAAAAGTAAAATTAATAGAGTACCGAGCTACGTGGAAAATTCAAAACGATAAGTCCATAATCAAATTGCAAAATCAAAAGCTCAAAACACGTCAAACAAAAAGATAACAAATTTCATATTCCTTACTTGGTACATGCCTTTTCTTTTGGTGGAAAATGCTGGTTTAAACATGTTATACCTGGTGTTATGTCAATTTAATAAAATGCCATTATATTGACAATTTACATATGTGAACGAAACAGCAGACATATTAGGTAAAAATTTCAAAAAATAGGAAAACAGCAGTCAACATATTGTGCTATAAAGATATAAGAAGATGAGGTATGAGTGCCAATAGAACAACTCTCCATCCAAGTCATAATTTGTAAAAATAAAACTATTATAGGGCAACGCACAGTCTTCAACACGGAGCCTTGGCTCACATCGAATGGCAAGCTAAAAAGGACCTTAAAAGTTACTAGTGTAAAACCATTCAAACGGGGAAACTAAAGGTCTAATCTATATAAAAAAAAACGAATAACGAGAAACACTAATGAACCACATCAACAATGACAACTACTGAACATCAGATTTTTGACTTGAGACAGGTGCAAACAAATACAGCGGTTCTAAACGTTTTAACAGGTACCATCCCTTATCTGAAACAATAGTGTAACATCACAACATAGAAAGACACAAAGTATATTATCAATTGAAATGTCTTAACTCAATCAAAAACATATCAAAACAAGTGAACATCACAATGAAAACAAACAAATATGTCAATAAAGAACAACAATGAAGTTGATACGGAAAATTTATCAACCAGGTCTAAGTATCTTCCGATAATTTTTGAAAGAAAAGGACAAGATGCTTACGTTTTTTTAAATAACCCTTGTTCATCAACTTTCTGCTCAGATACTGGACTGATGGCGTTTTACAATGTCTAAGTAGTCCTTGAATACCGAATGATTTGGAAAATATATATTCCATATGTGGATGCTATTAAGGTTGGGGAAATTGATAAATTCAAAATTGAAATCGTCTCTTTTTCCAAAGATTGTGTTACTGAGATGATCGCTTATACATATGTCAAATTCGATGTTTAAGTCTAAAAAATGAGACAAAGTCGTGTCTGTTAATTTCTTTAATTTCTAGCTCTGGATGATATAATAATAGAAACCAGTTAGAAAAGTTCAAATTTTTAATGGAAAGCAACATCACTAATATATCTGAATATGAAATAAATGATCTGGCGTCTTTGATAAAATTATTTTTGACACTTGTCTAAAAAAATAAGAAGAGGTGCACAGATTGTGTCCGACAATGCTTTTTCTATAAATATGCCAAAAAATCATTTATGTAATCTTTTTCTTGATATTTTGAAAAAAATACGATACATGTACTGTTTTCATATATACTAACTGGTGGTTTTTAGCGACTTTAACTGACTGGTAAGCTCTCGCGCGGTCGACTCGGTGCTCGAATGCGTTTGTTGAGCATTATATATTTTGCATATATATTTTGTTTTAAATATAAATATGGAAAATATTATAAATATATTTTGTAAGTTTTAAACATGATGTTTTTGTAATCAATATACTATCTTTTTGTTTGGATATTGAAATATTTGACGTGTCAGAGTCAACAGAGATGTACATAATGTTTCCATAATTTATTGTAAAGGTTAACTGATTGGTTGAGTTGCATATATTCAGAAATAATATATGGAACGATTTCGTTTCAATGCCGATTCCATTCCTTGTTCTTTATCTCTTTTTGCACATGGCGTGTATATTTATTCTTTTTAGGTAAAGGATGCTTTTTCGATATTCGGCTTATAAACATAGAACATAAATTGATAAAAAGACCTATCTAACAAATGTTAAAGATATAAGAATAATAAGTTGTGGTATTATTGCCAATAAAACAACGCTCCGTTTAAGACCAAATGACAAAGAAGTTACCAAGTGCAGGTCAAATTACGGTTTTCAATATTAACCAAACCCATACTACATATATATAGTAAGCTATAAAAGGCCTTGACATGAAAAATGGGAAACAGTTCAAAGGCCCCATTTATAACAAAACAATTTACGAAAATCTTTACATGATATTTAGATTAGGTCTTTATGCATAGGTATAATGGTTTCTTTTTCTTTTCTTTTTTCTTGATTGGGGGCGGGGGGGGGGTTCATTTTCTGCTGATGGACCTAGGACCTAAAGTTAAAAAAACTTGTTCTGTAATTAAAGTTTATTAGTTCACCGGCATTCTGTTAAGTACAATAATTCTTACTTATTCAAGTTCTGAAACTTATAGACGAAGCGTTTATATAAATTTCAGCCACTTATTTTCTATTTTCACATGCTAAATAAATGTTGTAAAAGTAATCGAATTGTAATAAGAAACTTCTTCCTTATTACTTTGGTTCCTCTTTAGAAGATGAAAGTATTGGAGATGTAATCTACGACAAGTGGTGATTATTTTTCAAACTTGACGGAAAGGAGGAAGAAGAGTCAAATAATTTCTGGTTTGACGTACATGTCGTAAATATTTTTCACTAAGTCTCATCGATATTGATTAAATGGTGACAATAATCACAATATTATTAAAGGATTATAATTCAGGGATTAAAGAAAAGTATAACTTGAATATAACAGTCGTTATCAAATATACTTATTTGAATTTCAGATACATGTATAATACCCTTTACTTTGCCTAGTGATGACTTCCAATACTGTAAAAAGTAAAATTACAAAAATACTGAACTCCGAGGAAAATTCAAAAAGGAAAGTCCCCAATCAAATGGCAAAATCAAAGGTTCAAACACATCAAACGAATGGATAACAACTGTCATATTCCTGACTTGGTACAGGCATTTTCTTATGTAGAAAACGGTGGATTGAACCTAGTTTTATAGCTAGCTAAACCTCTCACTAGTATGACAGTCGCATCACAGTACTGTTTATGTTTTACTGAAGTAAATATATCAATTAACATATGCCTTAAGTAAACAAAATATTTTAACAAGCTAAATATTAATTAAAGGAGCATGTAAGACATGACATTTTGACCATAAACACAATATTATATATTGTTTTTCATTGGTATCAGAATGTAATCAAAAAGTAATCAGGATTACAAGGTGTTTTAAAAAACAATTGATTAAACTCAATTCACTTCAATCAGATGTTTGGCTGATTAATGATTTCAATGATTACTTGGAAATTGTAATCAATCACAGCTGATTACTGATTACAATTACAATTACCCAAAGAATGGTTCAGGGTATATGCGAAAGATAGTTCTTCCCATATTTTTTTTTATAAAAGACAAGTTTTTGTTTGTCAGACAGTAAATAGACAAAAATCATCGGCGAATACTTTTAAACAAACTTACGCTCGTGAGTACAGCAATAAAGCCAAAATAAACTGTCGTGTATGTATGAATTAAAATGTAATCTCTCTTAAATGCATTTATTAACAAAAAATCTTAAGAAATCATGAGGACAAAATATGCACTTAGTTGGACAGAGAAAATAATCAGGGAAGAAGAGTGTTTTTGTGTGTGTGTGTGTTTTTTTTTTATTATTAACATGTTCTTTATTTCCATTGAACAATTCTGACAGAATTAAGAAATACAATGATTTTAGTAAGAAAGAGATGCATGTGCCCATTTTGTTTAATTCACGAACGAAGCCATATATAATAATATAATAGTGTTTTCGGTAAATTTGAAAATAATTAGATAATTTTTACCAAGACTATAGAGAAAACTAGACATATGAAAGATTAGAGAAAATGTGTGTGCAAATCAAAGTAAATGTAGCTATTGCTGAAAATATAGGTTATTACAGTAATAAGCATGCAGTTAATAACTTTAATTGTTTTGACTAAACCATAAAGATTCTACTTTCTACAGAGAGAAATTTGTTAAAATAATGCTATCAGATTATTATATATATTGTATTTACTTGATATTTTCTTTGCTCAAATAAACCAGTTGATTTGTTTTGACAATACCTGTGTTTATAAATCGTAAAACCTGAAATTGAAAAGAATACCGAACTCCAAGGTATATTGGTAGCATGAAGTTTGACGTTTATTCGTGGTTTACATTAACCCACAATATAGTAAAAGATACTTTTAACTTTTACTCTGAGCTATTTTTTTTCTTTTACACAATGAATTAGTAATTCGTTTATCCCTTGTAGTGTCTGATAAATCGCAATTGTTAAATGGTGATAATACGTTCACTTAAATATGCATAACGTTAAAAACGAAAATAGTTTAACTTCCGCATAAACATTCATTTAATCTCAAAATAAGTTTGTTTCCGATTACAAGTACATGGAGTATTCAATTCAAGTGTTTCAATGATATGACCCCCTTACGTTATGACGTTATGCACATCGTGTGCAATCATCTTGAAACTATATTTCAATTCCTATTCAAGAGGAAACTGAAGAGTCTTGTAAGTTACACGTTTCGAGAACCTTATACTGTCCGTGTAAAGTATGCTGAATTACCCTCATCCAACATGTTTTCTGCAACATATTGATTTTTACCGTGATAGGACAACATTATTTCATTTTTGCTCATCATGCGAACAATATAATTTTCGTCTGTGCTATTTTCATCTAAAAAGTTTTTAAGATTGTTTCAAAGAAAACATTTTTTTAATTTTGTTATATTTTTTTTTTAAAGAAATTACAATTTTAGAAGACGTGTAAAATTTTATGAAATGTGGTTAGTACCCAGTCAGCAGACTAACAGTGGGCCAACGTTGGCAAATGGTCGGCCCGTTGGTCGACCGTTGGTGTTGGCTTCACAACATTGGCCCAACGTTGGCAAATTGTTGGTCCGTTAGTCGCAAGTTTATGTTGGCTGTACAACATTGGCCCAACGTTGGCAAATTGTCGGTCCGTTGGTCGCAAGTTTATGTTGGCTGCACAACATTGGTCCAACGTTGGTCTGTTGTTGTAAATTCATATTATTATCTCATGTTGGTTATAAATAATCGGGCAAATGTTGGCATTATGTTAGTAGCAACATAGGGCCGATATGAAATTTTGTTAATAGAATTGATTATATAATAATTTACGCTTTATTTCTCTTGGGAGGCGGATAATTTCGATTGCAGCAGGCTTCATGAAAAGTTAATGTTATACCGAAAGTGTTTATCAACTGAAATTACATTTACAACTCTATGTTGGGCCAATGCTGGCCCAACGTTGCGTGATCATATATTATACTCTATATATAAGTCAGGTAAAATTTATACTGGAATATCATTACCGTAATAAAAAAAATGTATATCGTAAACATAGATTGCCTGGTTAAAAATTCAAATTTATTGCAATCATTATTTATAATAACTTTATTCATTAAACTTTGTGAAACATAATAATAATAGCAATTATATGCAGAGTGATATGTGATACAGCCAGTCTGTTAATCTAGCCTATTCTGATAAGGTTGACCATATGTTTCAAAGATAGTTGTTATGGTAATTAAGTTTATAGGAAATCTGAATGTAATGGGATGGTCACTTTTGTGATTATTTCCTGTTGTGTATTTGTAAGAAAGCAGTGATACGAAGAAAACAAAAAGAGAAAATCATGTCATCTGAGATTCAAAGAGAAAGATAGTAACATGTAAGTTGTAACTTTAAAAAATCTGATATATATATATACGATTCAGAATGACAAATACAATATGACTTTTTAATCTAAGGGATGTTGTTAAAAATCAAAACATATATTAATTTCTATTATTTTATAATGCTGATCTTGAAGTTTATACGTTTCGGGCGAAATATTTTCTAGATTTTAAATCATTTCAATCCTATCAATTATCATGAAATATTTGCCACTGAACATTAGTATTTTCAAACAAATGGTAAGTTATATAAATCTATAACCACAACATGTATGATCATTACCGAAGTTAATGGAATAAAATTGTCTTAAGATGTACCTTATTCCGTAATGTTTCAAAAATGTGGTATAATGATTTCTACTTCATTAAAATATAAATGAATTCGTTAGTTTTATTGTATTTCTAAATCGCATGCAAACAGATACGATATATTTGTGAAACCTGATCATACACACACTTTAATGTGTAACAGTGTTTTTATATATCAAATATATAACTTCATTAATACACATCTAAATTATTCTTTATATATCATGTATATTACGAATATATAAAGTATGATACCGAATTCTGAAATAATAGTAATAAGGGTTTGTTATACCCACAAATCCGTCTAATACTAATGAATTTCTGACCATTAGACAAATAACCAATATAAAAAAAATGGTTATTTAAGATTTTATTTTGTATTAAATAGTGTTTAAACTATTTAGAATATACATTAATTTATATTGCATATCTAGAAGGGAGATTACGCACGAATGCATTAGGCAAATACAAAGTTCAAGTTTACTTATAACTTTATTACAGAGTCGGTTAGAAAAAAAACATAGCTGTAAAGAGTCTTCGGATAAGGAGATAGATGATGCAGCTAAAGATTGGCGGCGCTTAAGCCTTGACAGAGAAGGTGGCAAGAAACAGAAAAGGGAAAAAAAGAATAACATATATAAATAATAATGACACTGTTGAAGTTCAAATTGAGGAGGACACTACTCGTGGTGACGACCAATGATATCAAATTTAGAATAAATAAAGTTTCATCTTCTGAATAATTTAATTTTCATTCTGGATCTGGAACCAATACAACTTAAATTACATCTCCGAAAAAACTATTTGTATGATCGCCTAACCATAAGCCATATGTCATTTGTTCTGTTAAAGAAATAAATGAAATTGATATGAAAAAAGAAGATGTGGTATGATTGCTAATAAGACAACTCTTTACAAGACACCAAATGACACAGAGTTTATCTGGTCGATCCATCAAACATTGCCAAAGAAATATCTTAGCGTCACACAATAAATAAAATTAAAGAGGCAAAGTTCATGAAAAAAACAAGGACAGTAACAACAATGGGTAATACAAAAATACAGAATTGCTACCTTAAACTTTGGCAGTTTGGAATACAAAAAAAGATCAAATGCGCTCCGGAGTATTTATCATATACAGCTCCTCGTGCAGCATCCATTGTAATTTGGTTGAAACGATAGACCAACGTATTGCCAACATAAAAATGAGAAATATCTACATTGGACCAACATAGTGCCAACATAAGAAAAGATATTTCTACGTTGGTCCAACGTTGTGCCAACATGGATTTCGTTTTTCATACAATGGGCCAACGTTGGCTCTATGTATTGCATATAACCGTACAAAATTATTATAAGTATTTTCATTATTCATACATTGTGTTGAGTCTATCAGGCTCTAAAGTTTTTATTTTTTTTTATTCAAAAGGCTTCTTTAGTTTTTCTGTAAATTTCTGTTCCAAATACTCTTTCTATGGCGGCAACTTTTAAGTTTTTCATCGTATAATTATGCTGAATGAAATGGTTGGCTACCGGATCTTCTGTTTTCTTTGTTTGTATTTTTGAAAAGTTTAATAGCATACGTTGATATGGTGTATCACCCGTTTGTCCTACATAAGTAAGTTTTTCGCATTTTGTACAATTAATTGCATATACTACGCCTACGGTTTTACAATTTATTTGTCCCTGAATAGTATATTCTTTCCCGGTGTTGTCACAAAATGCCTTGGTTTCATTTATGTGTGAGCATAATGCACAATGTTTACCGCATGGTCCGCATCCATTAGTTTGTTTATAAAATAGTAAATTATGCTTCTTGTGTACTAAGTACATCTTAGTACACAAGAAGCATAATTTACTATTTAAGATGTACATCTTAGTACACAAGAAGCATAATTTACTATTTTATAAAAAACTAATGGATGCGGACCATGCGGTAAACATTGTGCGTTTTGTTAAAATAGACTTTTTCACTTTTTTGGTCTTTTGAAAAATGTTTTTTGTATTTAGACCCCTCTACAACGAAATTTGTTTCACATGCACATGTATAAAAATTGCGGTTTTTATCCAACTCAATCATAGGTTTGAACGTTGTTTTCAAATGAGACTTGTATATATATTTAACTTCAACTGGAAAATTAGAAATAAAAAGTTATTAGCTTAAGAACGCTTAGTAACATTTTTTAAAAAGACTCGTCATAAGATATACATACCATCCATCTAAAAATACGGATTTCCTGTAAATTGAAAAGTTGTGTTAAAGAATATTTGAATTTTATTTATATATATATTTTTTTTCATTTCAGGACCTTGCTGCATGGGTATTGTGTATCTTTATGTACATTGATTTTCATAAAGTGGGTACGTAAGCAACAAGTAGATCATTATTCATGTATCTTTAGCCGATTTAAAATTCCCCGAGATGTGGATAAATTTTGATAGACAATCAAATGTTTCCAGTTGTTAATTATTGATCATGATTCTACTGATACTAGTATTTTATCTGTGTTCACCCTTATTTAATACACTGGTCAAATTTGTTAATCCGTCTTCAGTCTTCTTTATATAAAAAAGGAGATGTGGTATGATTGCCAATGAGACAACTCTCCACAAGAGGCCAAATGACACAGAAATTAACAACTAAAGGTCACCGTATGGCCTTCAACAATGAACACAGCCGATACCGCATAGTCAGTTATAAAAGGCTCCTTCATTAAGAGGTGCTGAGAAAATTAAATACCTGATATCAAATAAAAATGAAAGTAAAACACATCGAAAACTTAGTAATAATTCTGTATAATTTCAATTTATATTATATATTTGTGATTGTATGCAAAAGCCCGGCCTTGCATTCATGAAAATTGGTGTACGACTATCGTACTAAGACTTAGAAAGCAACCAATCAAAATACTGGGTTTGGTGTTTCGTTCACACATTTCATACTCCTAGTATTGAGTGAAGTTCTATGGCCGTTGATCTTGTATTCATATGTTTGTTCCAGAGTCAAGAAGCGTGAAAAATAAAAGAGCTATTACGAGTATTACATATCAGTTAACCTATTATTTCGGATACGGCCGAGCCAAATCACTTCTAGACTATGGATGTTTTTGTGGATGGTATGGTAGTGGTACACCAGTTGATGGCGTTGATCAGTAAGTATGCATGACTAAACAGCTGTATTTACAAAGTGCAATCTAATTATGAGTTTGAATCCCACAAGCTGCAGGTGCTCTCGACTCAAAATTCAAATCACTAGGACTGTCAGTTTTCCTACCAAATGTTGGTAATTGTTTTCTCCGGGCACTCCGGCTTCCTGCACACACAAAAAATGACCAATACGAATTAGCACAAAAGTGCTGAAAGTGCCGTTAAACACCAATTAATCGATCAATCAATTTATGGTGCTCATTATATGACAACGGGGTTAAAGAGGAAACAAAATGCAAACACAAGTTGAATATATACGATTAAAGAATGCATATGTTCGCACTTATTAAAAAGCAGGAATACAAATAAGCTAATAACGACCATAAATATAGTAATATCTTATATTCAAGAAGATGACACATAATTTCAAATATAAATAGAGAAGATGCTAGGTATATGTCCCTGAAACAACAACCCATCAAAACAGAAAACCAAGAATGAATCTCTAGGAGTCAACATTCAGTTGCCAACAATAGAGCAGTTTCTGAATCGCTGCGAGCTTAGACAAGATTAATTTTTGTGAAAGTAAAACCGTTCTAATACCCTAGACAACCACTTGGTTATTTCATGGTTCCTAACTTGGGAAAGGCATATTGACCTTTAGAGGATAACATTTTTTTGTTCTTTTAAACTGCTTCGGTTAATTGCCGGTATCAAATTAGTTAAAGAGCGACATTAATTATTAAGTACACGTTTTCAATTTGACACGTCTATTTTAAATTTGAGTTTAGGTACAGTTCGTATTGTGTATTATCGTTTTGTATAGTTTTACATTAATTTGTATGAACCTGCTTTGAAAAAATATAAAAATATAAACACTTAATTTTACAGATGTTGCAAAGACCACGATGATTGCTATGGTCGTGTGGCCGAATATTGGCCTAAAACTTGGCCATACTCATATGAACTTCAAACCGGAACAGTCAAATGTCAAGGTAAATTAGACAATTTCGCTGACAATAATAATAATGATATTAATGATAATAATTAAAAAAAAAAGATTATTATTATTAATAATAATAATAATAATAATAATAAAAATTATAATAATCGTAATCATAATCATAATCATAATCATGATAATAATAATAATAATAATAATAATAATAATAATAATAATAATAATAATAATAATAATAATAATAATAATAATAATAATAATAATAATAATAATAATAATAATAATAATAATAATAATAATAATAATAATCATGATAATAATAATAATAATAATAATAATAATAATAATAATAATAATAATAATAATAATAATAATAATTATAATAATAATAATAATAATAATAGTTACTGTAATTATGTCAGTCTCTCTTTAAATGAAATTAATTTGTCTAATTATTATCATATTTCATTATTTTTTCCAGATAGTCCCAGTTCCTGTAAGGGGAGAATATGTATGTGTGACAAAGTTTTTGTGGACTGTCTGAATAACAACAAGTATAATCCGGACAATCATGATATAGACAAATATATACATTGTCAGGAGAGATAATAAATTTAAAACATATGTGTAGAACTCTTTGTTATTTTCCTTATATAACTTTTTTCACATAACATTGCATTACGGATACACGGATACAAACTTGCGAAACATAAATGTGTTAAGGTCAAATAAGTGTTTTCTTTGATTTGTGTCCACTATACTGCCAGTAGCTTAACGATGAAATAAGACAAGAAAGACAACCATCAAATATACTTAGAATTACGTGTTGAAAATGAAAAAACAAAAACAAATATTTTTGAAAAGCACACTTTAACTTTGTGTTACACCACTGTCATATGTCAGAGGGTGGTTAAAAGTTAAGAAGATGTGATATGATTGTCCATTAAACGACTTTTCCCAGGTGAGACCAAATGACGTAGACGTTCGCAACACTAATGTTTAATCTTGTCACAATTTTAATTGAGCCATGAGCCTGTAATCCGACGATTGTTGTTGATTGCTGTCTGTCAAAATTGATTTTCGCTTAATCTTGAAGTATAGATAAAATTGTTAGGTTCTCTTTTGAATTGTTTTAAATTTTGTCGTCCAATGGAAAAAACCTGAAAAAGAATGATCCTATTTATTTTGAGTTTGACCAGATATCATCCTTAAGGTCAAAATAAGTGTTTTCTTTGATAAGTGTCCACACTATTGCCAGTAGCTTTTCGATGGGGTGAGACAAAGAAGACAACCCCCTAAATATACTTAGAATTACGTGTTGAAAATGAAACAAAAACAAATATTTTTGAAAAGCACACTTTGACTTTGTGTTACACCACTGTCATATGTCAGAGGGTGGTTAAAACTTAAAAAGATGTGATATGATTGCTGTTGATTGCTGTCTGTCATAATTGAGGTTCGCTTAATGGTGAAGTATAAATCAAATTGTTGCATAATGAAGGTTTTCTTTTGAATTCGCCTTTTCATAATCTAAAGGATTGTTCGTACACCAAAATGAAAATAATGTTACGTCATTGGTTGAATTTCTATTGTTTATCACGTTTTAAACCAATCACAACGTGTTGGTGTACGCTTTTGGAAAAATTACCCAGAATGCATTAGAATCTGAAACGGCGAATTGTTACAAATTTTGTCATCCAACGTTCTCTTATAAGTTACTATAAAGGTTATTGAGTACCACCATAAGTTACTATAAGCATAGCACGGCTGAAAATAGTACAGTGACCTGGAATTATTCACAGCTTTGTCCTTTGGTCTTCATAGATAGATGTCTGATGGCAATACTATATCTTTTGTCAACCTATATAACAAAAATTATTTTGATGTAAAGTACTTTAAATATAGAATAAAGGACTTTTTGTTTTTGATACTGACTTTACCACAGTAAAATATCAGGTGAGCCCGAAGTCCTTTATTCTGTTTATCGGTAATTTAATAAAAAAATAAAAATAACTACAATAATAGAGAAAATAACAAACGAACTTCTTTTTTGCGTCGAATCACGGCGAATCACACTTGACGTCACATGCGGCATTACGTCATTTGAAATTTTGTCACAGTGCAGTAAACATGGCGTTGTCTTGCACAAAGTATTGACAAGGAATTATTGCATGCGTTTCATTAATATTCTGCTTTGGACATGACACATACAATGGCAAATATAATGGTAGCATACCGGTAAGTCAAATTTCTTTATTTTTCACAAAACATCAGCATAGTGATAGTCAGAAATACGAATGATACGATATGAATCAGCAGATTTTTCATCGATCATCATTTCGAGTTTAACGACAAGTTATAATTATGTTTTACTTAGTTTAGTTGATAAAATTACATTTATTTTGTCATTATTCGCTCAGTGTTCATCATGAAAACCAGGAGCTGATCCAGGCATTTTAAAAATGGAGGGGGGTCCCAACCCAGGACAAAAGGGGGGTTCCAACCACATGTCCCCATTCTAATGCATTGATCGTCCAAATAAAGGGGGGTTTCAACCCCCGGACCCCCTGGATCCGCCACTGAAAACGATCACAATGATTTCAAATAAATTTAAGAAAGCACTGTGATGACACATTTACACAGGAGGCAATGACCCAATGTAAGCTGACTGTCTTGTAAATTATCTGAACAAGCTCATTTTCTGTCGACTTCATTATTATTTCGAACATTTTAATAGACGTTACTTAACTTTTAGCTTATAATTCTTGCTTTTTCATAGTCATGTTCATTTATTTTCAACACGGACCAGAAATTTGTAACTTGGAAAGGCCCTGCGGTTACCTTTAATTTCAGAAGCGAATTAAGGGGTAGGCGACCCGGTTATACCGGCGACCCGGGTCACAGTCACCCCTTATAAAGGCTACAGTTCTGGTCAAAGCAGACTTTTAAAGTTTGGTGCCCCCGGTTACCCCCATTTTTTAAATTTATCTTAGATCCGCATATGAATATCACGGTTCACTTTTGTGTTCTTTGTTCCATGAATATCTGTCATATTGGCAATGAAACCACATCTTTTGAAATTGTATATGATGGCACACAAAAGTGTCGAAAATGCGTAAATTTCATTTTTTTTCTAGCTTCCTCATGCGACAGCGGTACCTTATTTATGTGTTGCGTTTAAATATGAATTGTAACACTTTATAGTGACTGAATAGGTAAAACAAATACTTCTCAAGAACAGAAAAAGAAAACTACTTGGAACAGCACCAGGCTATGTATCAGGTATTGGTATTGTATGAATAAAAACTCAGCATGGACGATATGTTAGTTGTACTTCATATATTGATATAACGCATTTTTTTTTAAAAAAGACTATCGTGTTTTTCATGCATTTTCTGTTCAAAAATTTTCACTACAAATGTTCTAAAAGGCTAAACTGACTTTGTGAAAGTTTCAAACAATGTCAAGTGTTTCATACGCCAAAAATCTCGTGCGTTTCTGCGAAAAAAATCACGCGCAATTTTGTGAATGAAAGGGGAAAGTAGATCCTTACGCGTTGCATTCGCGCATGTCATTTGCGTACTAACCTAATTATTTTTATATCACGTCCAGTCCACTGATACTGACATTATCAGAGAGTACACATCAAAGGAAAAATGTACAAATTACCGATAAAACTTGGTTACATGTAAGTAGATTATTGTTATCGCGCAGATCAAGGTAATAATTATTGAAATTAGCATTTTTTTTAGCCACATTAACTTCAGCATAATTATTCTAAATTCAATGAAGCATGTGCTGAATTATTCAGCGTATACAGAACTATAGACACGATGGACGCGGAATCAAGGTCATCAATATTGAATTAAGCGTATGTCAAAGATTGGACGCAAATTACTTTACTCTGATGATATTGAATAAGCAATCACTACAAACCATTAAAGTCTGAAATGGCCTATATCTGTACTCGACTGTACTGATTTTTACTCGACCAGTCTGAATTGGTCTGACTTTTACTTGACATTACTCGACCCCAGTCTGAACCATACTTGACTGTACTGAATCGTACTTGACCCTTATCTTTGCCGTTGAAAATAGTCTGAACTATTACTCGACCAGTCTGAAACAGTCTTAACCCATTCTCGACATGTACCCGACCTATTTTTCCTGTCTAAACCATACTTAAACAAAGGTCTGAACAATACTCGACCAGTCTGAACCATACTAGACCAAAAAACCTCTACTTTCTTTACTGTTAAAATACATTTCTTTTTAACTGACATATGTAACAACAACCAACAAAATTTAGAAAAGATTTTAACCTTATAAAAGAAATATATCTATGATTATATTTAGGATAAAAAAATATATATTATATATAACTTAAATCAAAAAGGGATAAAATTAAATAATTAAATAAAATTGTTTTTCTGATTAGTGGTAAACTATAAAGTATAACCTCTGCTTGGGGGCAAACTCATAAATAAGATCACACCTGGTCAGAGGTATTAAATTCTAAATAACATTGATTCAAAATTGCAACATCCTGTTTAAATTAAATAACAAGGCCTTTCGAATATACATGTATGTACTAGATAAGTAATACACGAAGTTAAGAAAATAGGGCTTTCTTTTTACCTGTAAAACACACATGTACTGAGGTAATTAGAACATATTAAAGTGCTTTATGTATGCCATGTTAATTTGACAAAAAAAATACTTAAAATTAATTGAAAATTATTGTTACTGTTTCTTTGTAATACATTTCCTTATTTAAAAAGGTTATCAAGGATTGCTATGGAAATTCTACTATAAACAATTAAGCTCTCATTTTTTTAAAATTATTAAGTTGTTTTATATACTATTTTATATATATCTTAATAAAAAAACATTCACTGCATTATTACCTGAACTCAACTGACACCATAAATCTATACTAGGCTTAAGTTAATGGTGAAAATAGTCCAGTTGCCATAAAATACCTCCGAAATATTCATAAAATTTTAAATTATATTGAAAATATTAGTCACAATTCCTTTTTTTTAGATTATTTGATTAGTTTGTTTTATTTATATTTTAAAAGTTGATATATATTATAATGTAAGTGTTGATTAATATTGAGTTGAAGTTATATTATGATTGATTATTGTGAAATTGTAATTTCAATGCTGTATTGAATACATTTTTAATTTTAAGTTGTTCAAATTTCATTTTTATTCAGAAAATTCCTAAATTGATAAAATTCAGTTGATAGATACAAAGAATAGGTTTAGTTTGGTTAAGACTTGGTCGAGTATGATATGGTTCAGACTAGGTCGAGTATGGTTCAGACTAGGTCGAGTACGGTTCAGACTAGGTCGAGTACGGTTCAGATTCGTATAAAATGGTTAAGTACTGGTCAAATACACATTCAGACTGTTAAGTATGGTTCAGACTACAGTCGAGTATTATCAAGTAAATCTCAGACGAATTCAGACTGGTCGAGTAAAAATCAGTACAGTCGAGTACAGATATAGGCCATTTTAGACTTTTAATGGTTTGTAGTGAATATAATGTTGCTATCCGCTGTAATGTTCAATTCAATTCAATATTTTATTTACGTCTCACCTTATGTATAAAATAACACAATACATTTATAAAAGATACATTTTGTATACATAAGCCAATCTGTACAGATCTATGAGAGACGATTATAGTCAACTAAAACAATATGTATATGTACATAATAAATATTAAACCTGAATGATAAAAGTATACAACAAAAGTATTCAATTATTTTTTACAATATAAAACTTCTCGGCGTCTTTTATGAATAAAATTACAGGATTTTGCACATAGTCTTATAATATCTTGATTCGAAAATAGCAATACCATAGTCTTATAATATCTAGATTCGAAAATAACGATACCATTTTCTGACAATCTGTAAAACTATTTAAATGTTCATCAATTTTAAGAGACTCAGTAAAAAGAACTTGTCTAAGATCATTATAAACAGGACAATGTAAAATAACATGATATTCATCTTCGACAGTATTAAAACAATTAAAAAAACATCTCTCTTCCAGCGGCAAATTTTCATACCTCCCAGTTTCCAGTCGTTCTATTGGATGAGCTAACACTTATATAGAAAAAAGCTTTTCTAATTTTCTCTTTTAATGATGTTGGGAATTTCTTTTTTTTTTTTGGTCATAATTAGGTCAGAGTATTTTTTAAAGATGCGGATACTGTCAACAACTGCAAGATCAAGGATTGTAGTTCTTTAAAAGTTTATATCGCACACTAAATATTATTCCAAGAACTTTCACAATAATTGCTCAACTAGAACGACTCAAAATCTATCAGTAATTCTTATGATTGGACTTTTCAAACTATAAATTATCAATCTATTCAGACGTTGCAGAAAAAAGTGTGAGGAACAGTATTTACCAATCGACAATCATCGGATGAATCCGCTACTCTCCTTAAATGAAGGTACGGAATTGGTCGAGTTGTCTCGAATGAATATTTATTTGGCATTTCATAGTCTAGGCCCACAACTTCCGTAAAAATCGCCAATCTGAATAAAACCTACATTCGACATGTAACTTCTTATGCTTGAATTCAAATTTGTAGAAAATTTATAGATGATATAATCCGATTTAGAATGTATGACGTATGTCACATATTCGACCATTGAAAAAGCTGTAAAATTATATAACCAAATTAGGATGTTAATCTCCTATACACAAATCCGTTTAAGGACATATATAGATATAGGAAGGTGTGGTATGAGTGCCAATGAGACAACTCTCCATCCAAGTCACAATTTATAAAAAGTAAACCATTATAGGTCAAGGTACGGCCTTCAACATGGAGCCTTGGCTCACACCGAACAGCAAGCCTTAAAGGGCCCCAAGTTAATTACTAGTGTAAAACCATTCAAACGGGGAAACCAACGGTCTAATCTATATAAAAACGAGAAACGAGAAACACATATGCACTACATAAATAGAGGACAACCACTGTCCTGACTTATGACAGGTGCAAACATTTGCAGCGAGATTAAACGTTTTAATGGTACCAAACCTTCTCCCTTTTCTGAAACAATAGTATAACATCACAACATAGAAAGACACACTATAAAATTATTAATTGGATGGCTTAACTCAATCAAAAAAAGTAGTTCGTGTAATCGGATTATGATGAACATTTTTTGGTGTTGTTTTGACATTATTTTTTAACAAATGATGTGTTACAAATATAACTTTAACTTCTATTGACGAGTTGTCATTATTTTACTACGTTATCAAACATTTATTTGGGCAAATAAAGTTCATCAGTATCAATGAAATACTGTACAAGTGATGTATCTATTTTGGACTAAGTATTTGGCAAATAAACTTCGATATAGTATGTAATAAAATGTTAATGATCTGTTTGGTTAATATCTATGTACTACTGTTACATCATGTTGTCTATATTTTTAACTGTTGATTGTTGCAAATTATTAAGGAAGAACATGAAGAACGCTTACTATTTTTTTTTTTAATTTTGAAAGTAAAGAAATGAAATAATTATGATTATCTGAGACAACGTGGGGTCAAATGACATACAAATATAGATCAAATATAAAGTAAGAAATATTTTATTTGGCAAACGTACAAAATTGTACGGCCACGGCTTGACAAAGAATGGGACTGCCGAGAAACATAATTGGCAAGTCCCTAGTATATATAATTAAACCTTATAGTCCATTCTTTATTCCTTATTTCCACATTATTATATATAATCGTTTTTGCTAAATTACACCCATGAGGGTCAAGCAATACAATCAAACAATAATTTTATACTAAACAATGCAATACAATGAAATACAAAATAACACAATACAATATATAGAATAATAAAACATTAGAGTTGAATTATAAATGTATGTAAAAACACCATCATAACCTTGCCTGACACGGGTCTGACTCCCTCAGTTCTAAAGACTGTTTAATGAAGACTCCAATATGACAAACAAGTTCAGGAATGGGGTTTAGAATGTGTTTAAGTTTATTGAATGCATCAAGATGTTGAAATAATGGTACATAGTCTTTTAGATAAGCAAAAAGATTAGAACGCAAAGATATGTTAATATTGTCCATTCCTTATTCCTTATTTCCACATTATTGTCCATTCCTTATTCCTTATTTCCACATTATTCTTATTCCTTATTTCCACCTTATTGTTATTCCTTATAATGTCATTTCCTTATATTTAAGAATTGAATGCTTCTTTTTGTAAATTTATTGGGCTGTAAAAGCGCTGACCGAAGTACATTGTGTATGAAGCGCGGAAGCACTTCATACTAAAAATGTGCGCACGGTCAACGCTTTTACAACCCTATAAAATTACAAAAAGAAGCATTCAATACTTATAATTACATTTTTTAGCTATGATCATGAAAACACGAATTTTATATTTTTTGTATTTTATTCACCTGTGCACTTTATTGTGGGACCACGTGTTATCATGAATGAAAAGTTTTATTGAGTGATGCAATTGCTTACGGAATAACACGTGATGTGAAGTGAACCAATCAAAATAAACTATTATAATGAAACATACATCTGATGATATTATATCAATATAATATCCTTATTAACATTATTGCTTCCAAAATGTATCGGATGCTGGCCCTGGGAAACAGAATCTCAGCGGATACATAATTCCATTATAAGAAGCATAATATATTTGTAGATGTTGTGTCGCTATTTTCGCCACATGGTCGAATTCAGTGGCTATGCCAAGAGTTATTGGACACTGAGTTCGACCACCGCCACAAATGCGGTAGCGACACAACGCACCCGCCGTGACCGTACTTTTAAATGTCCACACATATATTTATATTTAAATTACCCTGTAATGAGATAAGAAAAAAACAATTGCCAACATGAGATAAAGTAACGCCGTCAGATGTGAATATACCGGGCTTATTATATATTTCAGGCTATTTTATGTAACAACCTCCCAATTGTATATATAGCTAAGCGTCAAAGGTGTACATTCTTGTGGCTGCTTTATTCATGCTTATTGGTTTTTACCATATCTCCGATTCAAATTGAAACTGAATGCATTATTCCTACATGTATTCAAACCTTTAAAACTTAGAACACATGAACATTGGTACTTGTCACCAAAGTCAGAGATTAAGGGGATTTTAACCTTTGGTCTTTGCATTTCATATTTTTTAACCAATAAATTAGACAATATTTTAGTTTAGTTTCTGTTATTTCTATACATGTACCATGACAACATTGATCCGTTTTTGAAAATGGGATAACAATATTAGCAAAATTTTGCAACGTGATCTTCTTTACGGATAACAGTTAGCTGTCCTATAAACCCTTTTAATTTGTTTCAAGTGACATATAAGCAATAAATAGTTGCATGCAATAAAAGTGCCTTAAGTGATTCTAAAAGTGGTGGCCAAATGATATCATAATTATACAATTTATGGAACGCTTCGAAAGCCACTAGACCTGTACACTATGTTTCTGATGTATCTACTTGATACAAATCAAAATATACAAAATTAAAAAGACACAATTTACAGACACTATGTCCTATCAATGTATCTACTTGATACAAACTAAATTATCCTTAAAAGACACAATTTACAGACACTGTGTCCTATCAATGTATCTACTTGATACAAACTAAATTATCCTTAAAAGACACAATTTACAGACACTGTGTCATATCAATGTATCTACTTGATACAAACTAAATTATCCTTTAAAGACACAATTTGCAAACACTGTGTCCTATCAATGTATCTACTTGATACAAACTAAATTATCCTTAAAAGCCACAATTTACAGAAACTGTGTCCTATCAATGTATCTACTTGATACAAACTAAATTATCCTTAAAAGACACAATTTGCAAACACTGTGTCCTATCAATGTATCTACTTGATACAAACTAAATTATCCTTAAAAGCCACAATTTACAGACACTGTGTCATAACAATGTATCTACTTGATACAAACTAAATTATCCTTAAAAGTCACAATTTGCAAACACTGTGTCCTATCAATGTATCTACTTGATACAAACTAAATTATCCTTAAAAGCCACAATTTACAGAAACTGTGTCCTATCAATGTATCTACTTGATACAAACTAAATTATCCTTAAAAGACACAATTTGCAAACACTGTGTCCTATCAATGTATCTACTTGATACAAACTAAATTATCCTTAAAAGCCACAATTTACAGAAACTGTGTCCTATCAATGTATCTACTTGATACAAACTAAATTATCCTTAAAAGACACAATTTGCAAACACTGTGTCCTATCAATGTATCTACTTGATACAAACTAAATTATCCTTAAAAAACACAATTTACAGACACTGTGTCCTATCAATGTATCTACTTGATACAAACTAAATTATCCTTAAAAGACATAATTTACAGACACTGTGTCATATCAATGTATCTACTTGAAACAAACTAAATTATCCTTAAAAGACACAATTTACAGACACTGTGTCCTAACAATGTATCTACTTGATACAAACTAAATTATCCTTAAACGACACAATTTACAGACACTGTGTCCTATCAATGTATCTACTTGAAACAAACTAAATTGTCATTAAAAGACACAATTTACAGACACTGTGTCCTATCAACATATCTACTTGATACAAACTATATTATCCTAAAAAGACACAGTTTACAGACACTGTGTCCTAACAATGTATCTACTTGATACAAATAAAAATATACTAATAAGACACAATTTACAGACACTGTGTCCTATCAAAATATCTACTTGATACAAACTAAATTATCCTAAAAGACACAATTTACAGAAACTATGTCCTAACAGTGGATCGAATTGATACAAACTAGATTATTCTAAAAAGACACAATTTACAGACACTGTGTCCTACCAAAATATCTACTTGATACAAACTAAATTATTATAAAAAGACATAATATACAGACACTGTGTCATAACAATGTGTCCGCTTGATACAAACTAAATTATCCTAAAATGCCACAATTTACAGACACTGTGTAAATATTCGTCCTGATAGATATGCCTGAAATATTTGCCACTGTACGTTAAGCAACCAACAATCAATCAATTCTAATAAAATATCTACTTGGTACAGAGAAAATTTATGGTCTAATAAATTATCTGAATTAATGAAATATATTGGAATATCCTTTAACAAGCATTGTAATAGTAATTTCAAACAGAAACTAGAAGATTTCTACAAAAATAAAATTAAATTTGGACTATCTAAGATAAAAGATGGAAAATGTGGTTAACTTTTTATTTTATCACTAAATTAAGAATAAGTGCACACTCATTAGCAATAGAAACTAGTAGGTATGCAAGACCAACAATACCCTCTAATGAGAGATTTTGTAAATTTTGCACAGGAAAAAATTGAAAATGAGATTCATTTCTTGATTGAATGTCCACAATATAACAAAATTAGGTCTAAATATAAAATTAATGATATTAATTCAAATAATTTCGATGTCTGAAAAAGGATAAAATCTATTTGTATGTATATTGAAGAAGCTCTTGATTTGAGAGACCACCGTACCGTTTCATCAGATAATAATCTTTTACAGTAGTTCGTGAATTTACACATAATTTTTATATCTTATATAGGTGATTGTGTGTTTTAAGTAAATTTATGAAAATTTAGAATAATAAATTAATGATGTACAAGTTTATGGTATCAAAATCAGTTTATAATGTAATGTCTTTCCTACTGTTATGAAAGATTGTATCAGAGTTGAGCCGTCGTTCGATAATGCATGCTGCTAAATTGTATATTATACACCATTGTTTGCAATACGAGCAGTCGAGCCAATTGCATAACTTGTGTCAAGTTTGACGACTGGTTATTTTAAATAGCAACCAAAGAACAGTTATCATGTGAAACATAACTTGTTTGTCCATCAATTTGAACTTAAATAATATAACTATGGCCAATAGTATTGGAACAAGTTCTAAAAACAAACAAAAATATCATATCTTTCATAAATTACCCATTCTCATATTGAGGGACCCTACAATTTATGGCAGGATGGGAACCATTGCATCTCAAACATTTGTGAATATATCGACATTGTGGTAACATACATGCACCTATGTTATTGAACTCGTAAAACATTTCCTGTCAGTGTTAACCATATTAACCCCATAACTAGGTGCATTTGGCTGCACTGTATGAATATATAACAGCCAAAGTTCTTGGTCAACAGTAGCCCATGACATAGCTGGATTTCTAGCTTTCTTTAGACGAAACTGTTGATTATAGTCCTTCGAATCTGGCCCAATATTGAACGACTTGTACCCAACTTAACCGAATACATACATGTTAAAATATTTTGTGTATCTTCTAAATGTACACCAACATAAATACTTATGTAAATAAGGAAAGCATCTATCCATGTGTTAATATCAGTAATCTTTTTACTTGGTTTAGTTTGGATAATCAGCTGTCCATTTGTATCTACAGTTAGATAATTTGATTGCTCTGTGCCTGAATTTGTATTAAAGCAATATACCTAAATCTACATATTCACCATTAATTATTTTGTTCTGAGTTTTAGTGAAACATTTAAACATAGATTATCATTTGCACTAGTTATTGGCAAAATATTAGAACTTTGTGTTATACCTGTATTCGAGTGTTGCCTTTCATTGACTGAGTCAGGAGATGTAACAGTAGCTGGAGAGTGAATAAGGGCATTGACAATCTGAACAACTTCATTCCTAAGTTCTTGAGTCATCATACATGTAGCTGAAACTTGCGTGGAAGTATGCTATCCAACGACATTGCTAGATCTGTTTCCCAACGGTGTCGGTACGTCCCTCTGCTGTACAAGTTGGCTGCATTTATAAGGACTTTTAGAGGGCCTTTGTGACATACGCACTGTTTTCCCCATTTCCATAAGATGTTTGGTTTTTAAAACTGAAAAATTACTACAATAATATTAGTGAAACGACCGTTGAAAAGTTATAGTATATATACAACTCGTCTAAACATCAACCCAACAATGTTAGATCTGTAAATTTGCTTTCGCAAATTTATATCTATATATATATATTTTATAAACTTCATACATTTATTCATTATTGGTTTCTCTTTAAATTGTCTGCTGTGTAGCAGATGAAACATTTCATATAACGATAGTTTTAAAATCGCAGACGTCCATGCGACACGTGTCTTTAAAACCATGTGCGCAGTTTTTATCTGAAATTACGGGTCTGTTAAAATTTCTATTTTTGGAAATATAATTCATGATTTCCACTGAATTAAACCAACAATTGAAAATTTACAATGAAATATTTAGAAACTCTTTACAGAAGAAATAACAAAATATATAAAATATTTAAAACTATTTATACTTGATCAAAACCATGTGCTTTTTCTATCTTTCAAACTTTCCGAACCTTTTCAGCAAAATAAGATTTTTTGAAAGACATCCATTTCATATGGCAAATCAAAGAAATAAAATTCAATATTCAACTAAATTTGTTATAATTTGAATAACTTTTGAAACAAACATTAGTTATATCATACGGAACCCAATTTTTTGCGTCTTCCCTCTGCTGTATCGTACGTGGTAAAGAAAGAATGATGACGTCACAGTTATCAAGGTTAAAATAATTAACGTGACTCATAATACATAACAAGTTCCACCACGTGTGCAAAGCGGGACAACTCCCAAAACGTAAGCCCACTTTCCTCCGATAACCGGATTTATTCTTCATAGGAATAAATCTTATTAATAAGAAATGATTGTAACAGGATGCTGTTACGAGGTCTCCCAAACAAAGTCCCCATAAGCATAAACCCCTAATGACACCCCTTATCATCTCTCATATGACTGTGGACTAGGATGACCAATGAGAAGTATTTTAATACTCCATTCAAAGTATCTTTTAATCTAAACAGGAATATACAGGTTAAGGGATTGGGATCTCAAACACTATGCCTGTACTTAATCAGGAATATGACCGTTGTTATCCTTTTGTTTGATGTATTTGAGCTTTTGCTTTCTCCATTTGATTAGGGACTTTCCGTTTTGGATTTCCCTCGAAGTTCAGTATTTTTGTGATTTTACTTTTTACAATATATTTGAACATATTCATATATATATATGCCAGGTGTGGGAATGACCTCTTTGGATATAACCTGTATATAATTTACATCATCCTGGCATAACAAAACATAATATAAATGGTTTTGGTGGGGATCTTACCAAATTACAATATATTTGAACATAATCAAATAACAGTGGTTTGGGATAACCTTTGTAGACTTACTCTGTATATCATAAATGATCAATCAACCTTTCAACCTTGAGGTAGGTAATATGGTTCCGTGATCACTAATGAAGAAACTATGTGTGTTCTACTAATTGTCCTCAAGTAATAATCATTCGAAAATTTAAAAAAAATTAAATCCCAAAGGCCTCTCCCTTCCTTTCCCCCCTCAAACTACCTCTAATAGACCCCGATTCATAGACAAGATCTATTTAGCCCACGAGACAAGATAGTCGAACATATTGGTGATCCTTGAGAAAATTTGGCAAACGCTTTTAGAGAACTGCTGCGGCAAGTACAAGTGAACAAGCGGCGGAAGAAGAAGAAAAGGGAACAGCAATAAGGTGTAACACCACTAATTCGGGCCCGGCCAGAAAGCACATACCAGAAAGTAGTACATATTTAACGCAAAATAGTTCCTACGCATGAGTGTAACTTTCAAAATATGTAGGATATTTAGGTATTTTTGGCATCAAATGAAAGCTAAAGGACTGGTGATCATTGTAGAACACTTTTGGACTTTTAATTTTAAATATTAAAAAAAACTGCACCAAATTTTAAAAAGAGGGTACATTTAGTCTGTTTGTCAGATCTGAAGTACCTGTTTTGGTACATCCGAAGTTCCGGGAACCAGTTCTTTCTTATATGCAATGTAAGGTATGTTGATTTTTTCAGTAGAAGACACCATAAAGTGTTGCTTTGAAATGCAAAGATTGCCACTTTATTTGAACTTAAAATGAAAGAGGTGTGCCTGGTTGAAATGGAGGAATTTAACATAGAAAGTAATGGGACCATGAATTAGTGGTGTACTTCCATAACGACAATTATTAGAATTCATATTGCAAGCAATAAAGCATGTCATCCGCCCCATTTCCACTAATCGAGGGCCATTTCGAAAATTTTAAACATTGAATGCACAATATGCATAGCTATACATCTTTTTGTAAATTGTGAGAAAATTAACATGAGACGCTAAAATTTTCGACGCATCCGGTCTCGATCCTAAAAAGGGATCATGTGATTATCCCGGTCTTGTTTTTTTTATCTGTAACCGATTACTCTTGAATCGACTACTGATATCTACACAGTTGTCAATCAAATCAATTGTCGAATGTTACATTTCTATTATTTAAACCAACAATGCGACTTATAAGCTAGAAAAGAAACCAGAAAAACCTTACCAACACAAAAACATACTCATGAAAATATAACTTTAGGAATGTTGTACGTTCGAAGCGCCTTTTTTTTTATAAACTTTCATTAGTAACGCCTAAAGCTAAACATTTTGAAGCAGGAGATTCTCAAATACATAGAAACAGTAGAAGCTACATGAGTCACAAATACAAATTACACAAAATTGCAGGCAATTTATATTGATGTTTATTTATATGCTGTATTATGATTTATTGTATAATTCTAACATTTGTATAAAATATTTAATCATATATCCTCCCTGGATATATAATCATTAATATACAGAGAAACTTAGCCCAATGCTGTAAGCTAAGTAATTTGTTAAATATGATGATTCAATTGTTCTAAAAAAAATTAATGCAGGCTATCATATCTAAACAAACCTGCTATTTACTGAAACAGTTACAAATTCCGCCAATATTTTCAAGTCTCTTAGCCAGGAAGATCAGCGAAAAAGACATATTCAGAGATCAACTTGGAAAAGATATCTTAAATATGAAATTATATATGCACAATGTCTGCAAACATTATAAAAGGACCCTGTTTTCTTTTTTTCTTTTATGTTTGATAAGTAGACACGTAATGAAATGAAATTATGCATGTGATCTTTTTTTAACACAGTGTATAATATGGAAAAAAACATTATTATAAATCTCATACATGTACCTAATCCGATTAATTCAGTTCATCCATGTAATCCATCTGTCCTACTTGCGAGGACCTGAATTCATTACACTTTTTCATTTCCAAACGAATCCTGGATTTTGATTGGTTCCCTGCTAAAGAGACGACTAATCTTCGATCAGCTAAATGTTATCGCGATAGAGAAATCCAGAGCTTATTCTGATTGATCGATGGACGATCTTTGATTGTCTATGTTTTCAGGCGTAAATAGAGTGATTGTAGATCAGCGGACTATTATAACTGACGTGTTTTCTCATATCTTCATTTCTATTATGACATTTCATTGAAAGTTTATTAGATGAAAAAAAAACCAGTGTTTGCAATTGCATAAAGGAATATAAAAACGATATTGCAAAACATAAATAAGACAACATTGGAAATTAAATAAGTACAGAATCCATTAGGCCCGTACGTATAAAATTTCATTGGCAATTTTCTAAGGGACTACAAATATGTTCGGAAATTTGTTATAAGCTTTTTATTACCAAGTGATGTTGTTCCAGATTCATTCAGACGTGAACATTTTGAAAGTATAGATATGGTTACAAGTGACATTGATAGTGTTGCACAGTTTAAAGAAGCTTTAGACAAGGTCAACAGTAGTATACCGCTGTTCAAAAGTTATAAATCGATTGAGAGAAAATATAACAGGGTTGCAAACTAAAATCGAGGGAAACACATCAACTATAAGAGGAAAACAACAAAACAACAGGAACACTCAAGTTCAACAAAAGACTAACGACAATTAAAAAATACATAGAAACAAATTAAAAGATAACAAATACCATTTCCTGACTTAGTACAGGACATTTTAAGAAAAAAATATGGTGGGTTCACTGCAAAAGTCTAAAAGTCTGAAAAGACCAGTTTTTGTCTTAATTTGCATGAACTTTTACTCGACATTCTCCAAAAGTATGACTTGTGTCCTAATTTTTCTTGACAAATTCTCATTTATATCAAATTTGTATGAAATTTACTTGACATATTCTCGACATTCTGAATATGATCTTTGAATTTCTTGACAAATTCTTGACATTTGAATACTATCTTGAAATTTCTCGACATGTTCTCGACATTCTTAATTTTTCTCAGTATGGCTTGACATATTCTGAACATTTTGAATTGTGTCTGAAATTTACTTCACAGTTCTGAGTTTTACAAATCATGCCAAATATTCGTGATATAACTTTAATCTGTATTTCTCTTTATATACTATACTGTTGTTTCAAGTTACACTTCAAAAATAAAATTTGGGAAAGTATAACAATTCAAAATTTGTGTATTTAAATATTTTACAAATGCAAATATGGCTATGAAATCTATTGATAAAATAATTTAAATGTCACGGCTGGTAATCTACACACGCAGAACATTTGGTTTTGCAATGAAAACCGTGAGAGGATTTTCTGGTTGTGCTTGAGTGGAGTAATTGTCACCGCTTCAAAAGGTTTGTACATTTCTAAATCTCAATTTTCTTATTCAACTGATCAAAATATTGAAAATCAGAGAATGCTATGCTGTGGTGAATACTTTAACGAAGAGATACATGTATCATTCACTGTTGTACGTAGAGTTGAACTCTTACAAAATCAGTTGCCCCACGAGAAATTACCTAAAAAAGAGACATTTCAATTTTGAAATGGTTCTATTTACAGACCTACAAGTTCAAATTTAGTTTTTTTTTCGGGCAATGTATATGAATGTTGTTTTTGGCGGCGTGTACGCTGTCCGGTGTTGATAGACGTCTTAATAATTCCAAAAACTACATGTTTTCATTAAGTCATGCGTGAGGGAATCGGTTCTGATTGAGGACATCGTGAATGCGTGAGGGGAAGTACAAACATTTTTTTTTAGTCTTTGACTTTGTGACTTTTGTTGACTCAATAAATGTGATCAATGCTGATTAAAAACACAGATTTATCCTTATACTGCAATAGATGTAAACTGATCACTGATTCAATGAAATCAAACTATTAATTGTTTGTTCAATTTCAGAAAATGCCATTGTTCAAAGGAAAAAGGAAAAGAGGACTGAAATTGACTCTCTACAAAAAGCCATGGAGATACAAGTTATCCCCGCCCTCGAAGCGAACTAAACCCTCTGGGAGTAGTCCTGTCGTCAAATATACGTCACAGAGATCACTACATATATTTAAGAAAAGTATATCGCCGATTAAAACTTCAACACCTATATATATTAGACGTAATCTGTTCACCCAAAATCACGAAATTTTCGAAACAAAAAAGGCAGATATACAGAATTTATTATCCACGAACATCGATGAAATCCAAGATAATCTCGAGAAAGACCATAAGGAAGAGCATGTATTAGATCACGAAGAAGACATAGAAGAAGACCACGTAGAAGACCACGAGAAAGACCATATGGAAGACCTTGAGGAAGAATATAAAGTTTTTCAAAGTGCTTTAGATAAACTCTCAGACGTAGGGAAAAGGGAAATATTTTTGATCTTTGTTTTCATTAGTACAGAGTGGACATTTTTCTTTAAACAACATTGCATTCGTCCTGTTTTTGGGCATTATTGAGTGGTCAGAAAAGGATGAATCAAGACGACTGATGAGATAATCCCAAACATCTCTGCAGTATTTTTGGTTATCGTTGACAACATTTTTTGTTTTTATTCTTCGTGAAACATATCATTAAACCTATGTTCCCACAATTTATTTCATAATTCAATCTCATAAATTTTTCTCAGCACACATAATAATTATTATGTGTTAATTATTATGTGTTTTTTCATGAACAATGTAGCCTAATTTAGTTAAGTTTCAACGACTCATAGCTTGAATATAATGATTTGATTTGTACTTCCCCTCACGCATTCACGATGTCCTCAATCAGAACCGATCCCCTCACGCATGACTTAATGAAAAAATGTAGTTTTTGGAATTATTAAGACGTATATCAACACCGGACAGCGTACACGCCGCCAAAAACAACATTACTATCCATTGCCTGAAGAAGAAAAAAAAATTGAACTTGTAGGTCTGTAAATAGAACCATTTCAAAATTGAAATGTCTCTTTTTTAGGCAATTTCTCGTGGGGCAACTGATTTTGTAAGAGTTCAACTCTACGTACAACAGTGAATGATACATGTATCTCTTCGTTAAAGTATTCACCACAGCATAGCATTCTCTGATTTTCAATATTTTGATCAGTTGAATAAGAAAATTGAGATTTAGAAATGTACAAACCTTTTGAAGCGGTGACAATTACTCCACTCAAGCACAACCAGAAAATCCTCTCACGGTTTTCATTGCAGAACCAAATGTTCTGCGTGTGTAGATTACCAGCCGTGATAAAGGGACATATTTATCCTATGTATTTAAATCTTTATCAATTTATTTAAGGAATGACTGTAATATTTTTTCTGTCTATGAAGAAATAACATTAAAAATGTGGTGCACACTGAATAACCCGCAGCGGGTTATTTTAAAGTGTGCACCACATTTTTAATGTTATTTCGAATAGACAGAAAAAAAATATTTACAGTCATTTCTTATAATTTAATTATAAATTCTATTTTAAACTGGAGTAAACCATCAAAAAACGTTGATGACGTCAAGATCACAGGACTGAATTATGGCTTTGAGCTGATAAACAAAATAACGTCAGCCGATCAGAAGACGCGTTACATCCAAAATTAAATTATTTCAAAACAAACCTATATGTAAGAATTCAATTTAAATTAGTTGTGTCGGGTTATATCTGAAATTGTTTATTCACAGTTATACATTTATATTTTGCTACTTCAACTTCAGCTAAATATCGACCACCATTTTAAAGATTTTCAATAAAGAGATAAAACCAATCTGTAAATTCAATGCTTTCACCGTGTTTTGAAAGAAATGAATTGTAGTTGTCCTTGCATTGCTCTACGTAAGCATAAAGAATACTGTTTCGCAAAAACTAAGGATTTTCTTATGCCAAGCATATATTATCTATGCCGTAACCGAATTGGTACTTACATGAACAACACGATGTTCCATGTCACATGTGACACACACAGGGAAACACATGACATAAAAGAGGAAAACAACGAAACAACAGAAACATGATCAAGTCCAACGAAAAGTAAACGACAATGCAACTTTCATAAAAAACGAACCATTAGATAACAACTGCCATATACCTGACTTGTTACTGGACATTTTAAGAAAGATTGGTGGGCTGAATCTGGTTTTGTGGCTAGCCAAATCTCGCGTTTTATGGCATTGTTAAACATACCGCTAAAATGACATCATTACATGACAGGCTTACCGTACACACAAATGGAAGAACACTGCGGACATAGTGAGACATTAGTAAATAATATAAAAGTACATTTCGACATGTATAACTTACAATCTACAAATACGCTCAAATATTTAAATGAGATATAATACATGGTCAAATACGAAAGCCGAGAAGGCTCACCTATAATTCAGAATTCAACATTCGGAATCTAGCATTCAGAATTCAGAATTCAGAATTCGGAATTCAGAATTTGGAAATATTCGTTTAATAATGTTATAAACTTAGTTATTATTGTAATAATTACTATTTGTTTTCATTGTGATATGAAAATTTAATACCTGTCTTTATATCATCTACTCCTTCTTATAGAAAGAAATTCTATTTATTTGTCCATGGCATAATCTATATAGGAGGGTTTGCTTTCATTTCATCTTTGTGTGTTTACTTGTTTGAAATCGACCCCTGTAATCCTATGGTTTTTACTTCCACCCTCACCACCATCCCAACATACACCACTACCCTGTTTATATTCCTTGTCTTTATTTACTCTCTAAAAACATGCATGTTCATCAAACCCCGAAAATATCTTATTTCGAACAAAAAAGCGAAAATCCGATTAGCGTTAAAATTAAATATAGAATTACATAAAACTTAGGTAGTAAAAGCTTTTTCATGATCGAAAGATAATTTCTCTGGCAAAACTTTGTAAAAAAAGTATTCTCAATTATCCGTATTTTGACATGTAGATACGGACCTCCACATAGTTTATATCTATAATTTGGAAGGGATTATTTAAGGGGGAAAAGCAAGGCGACGAACAGGTGACGCGGATTCTAACACTGTTCTAGCTTTGGGATTGCTCTCTCTTAACACTATATTACATGCCTATGAGTCTAACTACAAACCCTTTTTTGTTATTTGCCCTTGTATAAACGCATGTTTCTAAAGCGAATTTACTAGTTCCGTGAAACGTTTTCTCGAAAAGATGTTTGATTGTGAAAAAAAAGTTCAGAGATATAATATATCCTATATTTATTTGCAATCCCCTTTCCACTGACGCGATAAGAACGTGTACATATCTTGCTGAGAAAGGCGATATCAATTTCCCGCGATTTTTAGTGTGTTGAAAGCAAACTTACACAACACTGAGTACATACAAAAACGCAACACAACAAGTTTGAAACTTTTATTACAGTTACTCCATTATCTACTATAATAAAAGCAACAAAAAACAATAACCTGGGGTATTGCACATGTTTCTTAATTCATTTGGATCGATCATAATAGTTTAACGAGTGAGTAAATGAATTCTGCTTAACGTACAGAAGCAAATAAACTATATGCATATTCCTGATGTGAACATGTGAATAAATGCTTTGTGTTTGTCCGACATGTTGAGCAGGATACCAATTTCAAAGTCTTTTGATTGATCTAGCGGACAAAGGTTCGAACTTACGACATTCTGTACTCAGACAAGCATGCTAACAACGAGACCTCCAGTTTGTTTAGTATAATCATGGATGTTTGAATATTACTTCCATGGTATAATATATTCTTCCCTGAACAAATATTTTTTATAAAGTCCTGTTATTTACATAGCTACTGATATATTTCATGGGAGATAAATTGTTTCAATCTTTAGACAAAATAATGTTCCATTTGTTGTTGCGTTTTAATTGACACTCACTATACAAACGGAAAGCAATGACCGATCATCATAGACTATCAATTACAGAACTATTAAACTCATTATGTATGTTTATCTTAAGCCAGCAAATTCTCAAGGTTCTAATACTATAATCTGACAAGTAAATAACCTGTGTATTCCTTATCTTTATCTTTATCTTGTATTTAATTTGAAGTCGGTCGCAGTTGAAAGTTAGCTCTTATAATAATAATAATTACTGTATTTAAAGAATGAGACTCAATTAGCATTCACTAATCTACCTTGAGACCCTCACAAAAATAATACAGAACACATATTATAGATATTACAGTCTTTGAACATATCATGCTATATATATAAAAGATTGTCTGTAGAAAAGGAAAAATAAAAACAAATTATACCTTTAATTTATTGCTCAGACTTGTATATAAAGATGTCTTTTTTTGGAACTCATAATTGATAATAAATTGTTAATATTTTTTAAATATAATCATTATTATTTGTTCTAGTACTTTAATTTATGATACTGCAGTTAATGACGAGTGTGTAGGGAGGCACGCGCGGGAAATGTTTATTTGTAACAGTTGATTGACATACAGTAACACATGCGATGATAATTTTCATTTTCCACATCACGTATCTTGAGTTTAGACTTGACTGTATTTAACTTAATAAAAAAAGAGACATATAGAAAAAGTTGGCCAAGTTTTGTAATAAATAATTTTGTTTTGAACATGCTCCAAATTTTCCACCTGACAGGACGGACTCCACCGGCCGTCAACATATACTTAAGGGGTACACCAGATGAGTAACGGAGTTTAACGGATATGAAAGGACACGAACACATTGTTTAAAGTAACAAATTGAGATGATATCCGTTATTCATCCGTGCGCGTTATCCGGTACAGTGATCAGGGCACGGTCAAACGATCAGGGCACGGTCAAACGATCTGTATACGTTTTGGTTAAATTATGATTGTTCGTTCCAGAACTATGGGATTTTTTTTATTAGTTAAAAAAAGGGAAGGTATTTTTACACATATCTTTAAAATGCCATATCTGATTGGCTTTGAACTTTACACAATTCTTTGTTATTATATATAGTCTTAAGGTCTGTTTAATTTTTTATGACATTTTTATTTAGGTATTTAGTTACAAGAGATACGGACTTCTTTTAATAAAAATATTTAAAGGGGGAATATATTTCGCACATGTCGCGCTGTATTTTGAAAATGCCTCTTATAACTGGCTTAACACTTTACACAGTTGTTATTGTGATATTAAGGTCTGCAGACTTTTGGGTGAAATTTTAGTATTTCACATGTCGCAATGCGTCTTGAGAATGCATTGTTTTATTTACTTTCGACTTTACACAGTTGTATGTTGTCATAGTCAGTCTGTATATTAATTAAAGCCGGGTCATACACGTACGGTAGGACATTTAACAGCTGGACCATATGAGTATCAATACCAAATAGGTATTTTATACATGTATCAGAATTTCTTAAAAATATCTTCAAAAATGTAAAATTTAGATTCCACAAAAACGATGATAGATTTCAATAGTTGAAATTTAAATAGCTGAAGAAATTGAAGAAATTAGATTTTAAAGGATGAAATATTTGTATATGTGCGTTTAAAAAAAAACTATAACGGTATTGTTGTATAACCGTTGTCCGTCCGTCCGTCGTCCACACTTCGGACAATATAACTCAAAAACGATTTGTTAACTTTAAAACATCCGTGCAACCTTGCATTATATTTTGCCTGATAGAGGTTTCCAGATTTGCTACGCATCAGGTACGGTTGGTACGTAACACAACCGTTGGTGTTGTTTGGGAGGTTTCGTTTAATGCATGAGATTATTGTATGTATCATGATGAAAATAAAGAAACAAAATTGCATATCAGTGATGAAAACCTTAATCTGTTATTTTATTACGATTTCTCTGCTTCTAGAAAACCTTGCACGTGATTTTATACGATAAAATTTATTTTGTGCACAAGAGAATGAATCAAACAGTCCTTACTGGAACTGAGTTGCCTCGACCTTTATATTCTAAAAATAGATTTGCGTTTCTGTATGGCTATGTTTTTGTTTTCTGTATATATTAAGAAAAGGATTAGAATAAAGAATGTTTTCTAATACTCAAATATAAATTGGAATAATTAGAAATTACTTATTAATAATACCTTACTTGTACCTTACTTGTGTCGTTAATGACTACATAGACGGATCCAGGGGGAGGGGGCTTGGGGCCCGCCCCCCCCCCTTTTCGTGGCAAAAATTTTGTTGATTATCTAGGGAATCACTGAGGCATGGATGGAGCCCCCCTTTTTTATGAAAAGTTCTGGATGCGTCATTTAACTAGTACACGTGCTTATGGCAAAAATGAGTTCAAAATTGTGTTGATTTCTCGTTAAAATAATTTTTTTATTAATTAAGCTATCTTTTCGATCATTGGAGCAACATTTTTTCATAAAACGCAACACACATTGTAAAACCATCGATCTATTTTTTTCCTTATATTTTGTCACTGAACTTTTTAATAAAATTGTTGATTATATTAATTACTTAAAGAATAAATATAAAATTTATGACACTAACGAAAACCATTTTTTGAGTCGAAATATTTATCATCACGATGTTACTTCATCGTGTTCGCTTATTATTATTATGTCACTAGATATTGTTATTACATTAATATTTGTAAATATTGTCGCGAGTAAAATTGTGTATTGCACGTGCCTGGGAGTAGTATAATATAATCTACGAGGGGTAATGTTAAACCAATATCCATCCATTAATCCTTTTGTCGTACAGCATTGCCAAAAAAATTTCATACAACACAGCGTTTTTTGTTCACTGATAAGTTAACGGCAATAATTTGACGCTATATTTACACTTAGTCTAATGCTATATGAATATGTCTTTCTAACTCTTCGTAATGTTGTACGGAAAATACTATGTTGCTATATAATGTCTTTTGCACCATTTACAACTGATTTATGGACTCAAAATTAAGGATCATTTTCATCGGTTGGTAAATGTTTCTATGTAATTTGTTCAGGTTTATATGTACTAGTATCATGAATACGATACTACTTAAAATAGTTAACTCCAGTTTTTCTGAGTTTTCTCTCTCGGCTTACTGCGAAAAAGATATATGAACAGTTGTGTTAATAAAAAGGGCATGTTTCTAAAATTTATAGAGCATATTGATTTTATGAGGGTTTTTTTTATAAAGACAAACTTTAAGCCCGACGGTAAAGATAATTGTCCAAAAAGGAAGGATGTCAAGTAAATACGATATCAGCCATATCTCTATGCATAATTGTTCAAATTGAAGATGTAAACGACCTTGTATTTTTAATAATTTCTTTCCGGACGTCTGATTTTTTTTAATCTTTATTTAATTCTTCAACATATATATACAACAGATATATTACATATAACACAAAATTATCACAAGGCAATGTTATTTAAAAGTATAATGACATACATAATCAGTACAATAATTAGAAATCAAACGTTTTGACACCTTCGGTTTTTTGTAACAGAGGTTAATTTTTATAAAGAATGTCTCCCTAGACTTAGACTTTTTTTTTTATGTTGATTCAATATCCATTGACAAGGGTGTTAAACTTCACGAGTACAGACTGAACAAGGATTTGGTTTTATATTAGTTTTGTCATTTTTCTTTTGTTATTAAGGTCAATTTATTTTGTTCAAATTCATTTTATTTGATCATGTTTTCTAAAAACTTACCAAAATAAATACAAAACTTTAACATTTTACAATGATACATAAAGTTATTACAAACAAAATTTTTAAAGTTTTAAATTTGTTTTGTAATTTAGCTTCTTTGTATCTATGTAGTTTCACGGGGAAATAACTCTTGACTATAAACCTTTCGTGCCAACAGTTACTTGCAACGGTTGCTTGAAAGCATAATCGAGTGCACACACTATTGTTTCCTACGAATACAAGAAGAAACCACATGAAATTAGTCCCAAATTACAGCTAAAAGTTCTCAAAATAGTTCTGCATATGATTCCTAAAACATGTGTTGATATAAAGTGTATGCATCAATAATTTTCAAAAGTTAAATGAAGGCTCCCACTTCGTACTACGGTTGGTACGGGAGCAAATCTGGAAACCTCTATCAGATAGGAGCCGGCAAGGTGACGTCGCGTTAGTCCTACAACTATTATTCCGACATCCAATTATTCCGACAACCCATTACTCCGACAGCTCATTATTCCGACAGCTCATTTTACCGACAATGCATCTGCCATAAATTTATGGGTTAAGTTTCTCTAAAATGACCAACTCCATTCTCCATATTATTTGTATTTGTCCGTTTTTATTCCCATTATTCGCCTCATGTTGGATATTTGCTGGATATTTGTCTCAGTTGCTTGGAGATACACATTCTTATTAATTGACCCCATATGGATTATTGCCCTTTGAAGTCATTTTTTTTTGCAATTTTTTGTACACTTTTGTAATCTTTTACAAAATTCTTATCCTCAGAAACTTCAGGGCCAAATTAAACCAAACTTATCCTGAACCATCCTCAGGGAATGTTGTTTAGCAAAATGTATCTGAAAACCTCACCCATCAACCAAGATGGCCGCCATTGCTAAAAATAGAAAAGGGTGTAAAAAACAGTTAAGCTTATATCTCTGAAACTTAATCATCAAGATATATCTACCGTTGAAATTTTCACACGCATCGGACAACCTGCTGTTTGATTACTTCCCTGAATTATTAATTTTTAGGAAATTTGGCAGTTTTATTCTTTATATTCTTGCCTATATAGTTCTTGAGTGTCCTTTGTTTAATATGCACTGCAGCACATAGACCAAGGTGAGCGACGACACAAAAGCCTCATGTTTTGTTTTGTCATCTCTACTTTTCATATGTTTAGTAGATTCAATTGTAATTAACACCTTTTGTCATCTTTACAAAAACTTGTTATTACCTTTGATTATGACTTAAGAGCTACCTTAGTCTTATAAACAATTGCTGGAAATTTTGTCGGATGAATTCGAGTCAACATCAATGTGTTGACTTTTGAAGAGGGTTAATTACTGGGGGAGTATGAAATCTGAAACAAAATACAGATGGATAGTTTTAGATACGAGTCCGATAAAGTGATGCTTGATCTAAGGTCAGTACTGTAAAAAATATCTTTATGTGATTCGCATCTTTTTCGTTTTACAGTGAAGATGTTCACCTGGATTCGCACCTATAGTGAAGAAGAACTGATTAATATGACGTTAAACGGTTGTTTGCTTCTCCTTTTTGTCGAACATGATACATTCGGGGTGGGTATAGGTAGTATTTGTATTATCGTGTAATGGACATATTTTTAGGGAGTTAATAGACTATGAAACTAGGATTGAAAAACAACGTAGGGGTGTATGTTAGGATGGTGATGAGGGGGGCATTTTGAACCAGAGACTTACAGGGGTAGATTCCAAAACGGTAAAGCACAAAGATATGACGAAAAGCAACCCCACTATAGGTTGCACTTTGTAAATACAGCTGTTTCTCAAAACACGCCTCTTTTGGGGAGATCTTGAATATTCATAGAAAATTAATTTTGTTTACATACTGGTTCCCAGTTATGCTCTCTGTGTTCCATATCACAGAGACAGAACTTGGGAAAGTTACCAGTAAATAAACACGTGCATATTGTTTACATTGAAATCTGTGGTAACCTTTCATTCGAGGTAGGGGTAGTTAAGAAAATTAGTGTTATTTTAAACTCTGAGAAGTTCAGGGCATATAAACGTTAAAAATATGCCGCACAGCCCTATATTTTGACCTTTGAAAAAAAATTGTGGTGCATATGAACTTTCAATTCTAGGATAAGATTTTTTTCAAAACTTCATAGTAAAAGTGGTACAGTTTTAGCCGTAAAAGGAGTTCCTATGGGAAATTGCATTGTCAATATTTACAGAAATGCAACCTATAGATTATATTATGGACAACAAAATAGATATAAACTATTTATATAAGGTGGAGTAGTTAAAATAAAGACAGGCATACAATTTTCATATCACAACTAAAACATATATCAATTATTACAATATGTATGTTATAACATTTGATAAAAATGATTCCCAATTCTGAATTCCGAATTCTGAATTCTGAATGCCGAATTCTGAATGCTGAATTCTGAATTATAGATGAGCCTTCTCGGCTTTCGTAGTCAAATGACCAAGTCACAATGGATTGATATGAAAATATAAAAAGAATTAAAAAAAAGACATAAAAGACAAATCTGTAAACAATTTTATAAAAAATTTTTAAAATGAGAAAAATGCTATCGTTCTTTTAGGTTTATGAAGGCATTGATACTAAGTCTTTAAAAATGATATGGCTTAAAGCCAGAAATCTAGAAACGGCATTGTCTAAACACAGAATTTCACAGCAGCAATTAAAAAACATAAGCGGGATGATATATTCTTGCTTTGCTGACATTTCAATTTTTTTTAAAGTTTCACGCAATATTGTAAAGTAAGAACAAAAGGGGATTATTATTAGAAACGTCAACGTATCTTGACCTTATTATGATGGTTGATATAGGTCTTTGTTTGTGTAGTCTGTTGTATTTTCTAATATGTTTGTTAGTTTCTGTTATCTTTTAAACAAGTGGATTAATTAATGGTCAGTGGGATGGTTACGATAAAGATGCACTTTAAAAATTGAAGTAATCAGTAAGAAAGAATAAAAACAACTTAACCCCGCCACATTCTGTAAGTATGTGTCTGTCCCAAGTCCGGTGCCTGTAATTCAGTGGTTGTCGTTTGGTTATGTGTTACGTATTTGTTTTTCGTTCATTTTATTTACATAAATGAGGCCGTTAGTTTTCTCGTTTGAATTGTTTTTACATTTGTCATTTCGGGCCTTTTATACCTGACTATGCGGTATGGGCTTTGCTCATTGTTGAAAGCCCTATAGTGACCTAAAGTTGTTAATTTCTGTGTCATTTCGTCTCTGGTAGGGAGTTGTCTCATTGGCAATCATACCACATCTTCTTATCTGTATTATTTAGGAAATGAAAACTTTAATTATAGACAAAGTATCCCTTCAAACACTTCTTCATGTTTGTTTAACAAATGGTGTAACTGGTTTTTAATAATGTCCTTGTAATTATTGCATGAAGGAATACGACTTGATCAAAAACATTTTATTGTATTCAGAATGATCATAATGATACAATTTAAACCAAGTGCAAATCATCTTTCTCAACTAGAATAGATATCAAATTATCATTGTACAAAACTGCTTATACTTACTTTATCGAAAGATTTAAAGAGCAATAACACGTAGGGTTAACATTAAAAGCTATGTCAAACAGACATGTATAACTTACAATCTACAAATACACTCAAATATTTAAATGAGATATAATACATGGTCTAATGACCAAGTCACAATGGATTGATATGAAAATATAAAAAGTATTAAAAAATACATAAAAGACAAATCTGTAAACAATTTCATAAATACCTTGCATACCTTAATGAGAAAAATGCTATCGTTCTTTTAGGTTTATGAAGGCATTGATACTATGTCTTTAAAAAATTTAACTGAAAAAAAAAATCTAAGTTAAAAAAAAACCTAAAACAAACAATAATAGCAGGTACACAATTATAATATCTAAATAAAAGAGGGGTTCTTAACAAAATTTAAAACTAAAAAAAGGTGACGACATAGTTTTAAGATATGATTCTTTTTTTGTGATGATTTTAAACTGTTATATTTTGTTAAAAAAAACTATTTTCAATTACTATGATCTTGAACGTAAGTCTAGTTACGAAAAGTAATACATTGGGCCTTCCTTTTATAATTACTGACTATGTGTCGAGGAAAATTAGTAGTCCCTTATATTACTAGTTGATTTATCATCACGAAACTGCTTTTTGGCACAACTTTAGTCTCTTATTAATAACTATGGACTTGACCTTTGATGTGGATTACAGTATAATTAAAAATCGGTCAGTCTTCCCATTTGTAAAGACAATATATCTAAGGATGGTTACTTTCAAATATATATATATGAAATAATTGATTTTATATCCAGTAACCACTTACTGATAAAATTGCAATTTATTTTCAATATTTTTGACATTGTCACCAAACATATAGATGGTTTTTCTCTTATTGTTTGTGATCATAATTTTAATAAAGGTTGCAATATCATATGTAGTATATGATTTAGCATGACGAATCCCTTTTCTGCATTTTCTGTCTATTGTTATTATCTACGCCTTGACCTTAAATGCCATGATCTCAAAATGATGATTATGTGACCATATAATCCAAGAAAGGGTGCAATCCTTTTTGATAATTAAATTTAGCATCCGGAAACCTTTTTGTTGCACATTTTGAGTAACAATGAGATGCTCCTCAAATGTATGAACCCTTAAATCATCATGGTCCATCGTTTTATTATTTGTGAAAATTTACATAAGTATGGGTACTACTCCTAAGCAGTATTTTCTGCATATATAAGTATTTCAGAAATTATCACTTTGAACATGGTATATCTGTACATCCTGGAAAGAACGAATCTACAGTTGCTGTCTGAACTAAGAAGAAAAATCTTTTAAATAATGCTTTATTTATAAAGCTTGGCTCTGAATTAACCATCATTATTTTGTTTTACCATTTCAAGGAAATAATTTGGGCAAACAAACCCAGATATGACAGTTTATAATTTTGGGTCAATTCAAGAGACAAATTTATTTTGGATTCATAATTCAAAAATAATAAAAATCAAACGTTACCTAAATTGTAAAGTAAAAAGTCATGTTGCAACATTTAACTCAAGAAACAAATCAGTATAATTGGTTAAATCTATTTAAAATGTGCTTCATATTTCTACATATGAAATTGATTCTATCTGAATGTTTACAAATCAAAATAGCAATGTTAATATACCCATGCATTATGGCAATTTGTTTTGGGGAGTAAAGAAAATTACCTACTCTGACACATTTATTATAATTTGCTCCATTTGCCAATAATACTTTGACTATATCTATATTACCCTCAAGACAAGCTACATAAATAGGAGACCCAAGACCTGTACACTTATTAATATCTGCCTTGTTGTTAAGTAACATCTCCACTATACATAAACGATTAAATTGACAGGCAATAAACAGGGGCGATGATCCATCATCTGTAAACTTATTAATGTCTGCCTTGTTGTTCAATAGCAGCTTTACAACATCTTTATATCCTTCCTGGCAAGCGATAAACAGAGGAGATGTATCATCATTCCTACACTTATTCGTGTCTGCTTTATTTTGTAGTAACAACTTTACTATATCGTAATATCCCTCCTGACACGCCATGAAAAGGGGAGATGTCCCATCCGAAGCACACTTATTTGTGTCTGCATTGTTATTTAGTAACAACTTTACTATATCTACATGATTCCTCTGACAAGCTATAAACAGGGCAAATGCTCCGTCGTTCCTATACTTATTCATGTCTGCTTTTTTGTCAAGTAACAGCTCAACTATATCCTTATGTCCTTCCTGACAGGCAATATAAAAGGGAGATGTGTTATCCTTCAAACAAATGTTAGGGTCTGCCTTGTTGTCCAGTAACAGCTTTACTACACCTAAATGATTTTTCATACAAGCTATAAACAGATATGATGCGCCATCATGCCTACACTTATTAATATCTGTCTCCTTTTCAAGAAAAAGTTTAACTACATCTTTATATCCATTCGTGCAAGCAAGAAACATTGGAGATGTTCCATCATTCCTACACTTATCAATGTCTGCCTTGTTGTTTAGTAACAGCCCAACTATATCTGAAAATCCTTCTTGACAAGCAATATGCAATGGAGATATTTCATCATTCGTACATTTATTAATGTCTGCCTTGTTGTCCAGTAAAAGCTGTACTATACGTTTATTTCCCTCCTGACAAGCAATACCCAATGGCGATAACCCATTACCATTACACTTATTAATGCTTGCTTTTTTGTCCAGTAACAACTTAACAATATCAATATGATTCTTTGCACAAGCAATAAAAAAAGGAGATACATCATCTTTCGTAAAATTGTTTATGTTTGCCTGATTTTCCAGCAACAGCTTCACTATATCTTTATTTCCGTCACGACAAGCAATGACCAATGGGGAAAAAATATACTCGTGAAACTTATTTACGCTTGCTTTTTTGTTCAATAACAACTTAACAATATTAACATTATTCTTTGCACAAGCAATAAAAAGGGGAGATGCTACATTTCTCGTTAAACTATTTATGTCTGCATTTTCGCACAATAACAACTTGACAACATCTACATGGTTCTTCTCACAAGCAACAAACAAAGGTGAAACGTCATTTTTCATACACTTGTTAATGTCTGCCTTGGCATCTAACAACAGCTTAACTATATCTTTATATCCTACTTGACAAGCAATAAAAAGGGGAGATGTTTCATCATTTACACACCTGTTAATGTTTGCCTTGTTGTCGAGTAACAGCTTTACTATGTCTACATGACCCTCCTGACAAGCAATGAACAGGGGAGATGTTCCATTATGCGAACACTTATTAATGTTAGCATTGCTCTTAATTAACAGCTTTACTATATCTACATGATTTGTCTGACAGGCAATAAACAAGGGAGATGTTTCATCATTCCTACACTTATAAATGTCTGCCTTGTTGTTAATTAATAACTTCACAATATCTGTATTTCCTTCTTGACATGCAATATGCAAGGGAGATTGTTCCTCGTCGGTAAACGTATTAATGGCTGCTTTATTGTCAAGTAGTAGCTTTACTATGTCTACATGATTATCCTGACAAGCAATAAACAAGGGAGACGTGTCATCATTCATACACTTATTGATGTCCGCTTTTTTGTCAATTAACAGTTTTACTATATCTATATGATTAATTTGACAAGCCATAAACAGGGGGGATGTTCCAGTATCATTGTACTTATCGATCACGGCTTTATTATCCAGTAAAATTTTGACTATATCTGTATAACCCTCCTGACAAGCAATAAATAAAGGAGATATGCCATCATTCATACACTTATTGATGTCCGCCTTGTTGGCAAGTAACAGTTGGACTGTATCTACATGGTTATTTTGACAACCAATAAACAGGGGAGATTGTCCATCAATTGTACACTTATTAATGTCTGCCTTGTTGTGAAGTAATATGTCTACTATGTCTACATGATTATTCAGACTAGCAACAAATAGAGGAGATTGTTCATCATCTGTAGACTTATTGATGACTGCCTTGTTGGCAAGTAATAGCTTAACTACATCAACATGATTCTTCTGACAGGCAATAATTAGGGGAGATGTTTCATCAATCAAACACTTGTTGACGTCTGCTTTGTTGTCAATTAAAAGCTTAACGATATCAATATGATTGTTCTGACAAGCGGTTAAAAGTGAAGATGATTGATCATGTCTACACTTATTAACGTCTGCCTTTCTTTTCAATAACAGCTTAACTGCTTCAGTATGACCACCCTGTGTTGATAAATGTAGAGGACTAACATTATTAATATCGCAAATGTTGATATTATCACACAGTTGTAAACTCCACTCAATTAATGGAATGTCGCCAATAGAGCAACAGTGAAAAAGAGGAGTGTCTTTGTAAAAGATATCACAGGTTTGTGCTAGTTGTATCTGATAAAATTTGTCAAGTTTTTTCAAATCAGACAGGAATCTCTGTCTAAACCTTCCGTTTTCCATGTTTTTGTTATTAAATACACGCGTAACTTCACCTTTTGACCAGTCATTTATCATTCTCTGTATATACATTTCATGATGTTCAGAAGGAACAATAGTGATGAACTGGTCGTTGTCTTCACTTTCTAATAAAAATCGTTCCATTATAAATGTACTGTGTGCATTTTTAATTAAACACTGAATCATCGCCTTTCCAAAATAATGCGATAAAAAGTCAAAAAGTTTATCGTGTACAGTTTTGTATAAACCATTATCTTTCTTAATGAATGTATGTTCAAGTGAATCAAGTTCATCCAATAAGGTTAATCTTGATGTTCCTTTATTTAGTTTGCATGCCTCTAATGTGTTCTCTATAATAGTTCTTGTCTCTGAATTTATGTCTTCTGTCAATACTTTCTCCACAATCATATTATTGAACATGACACACAATGCCAAGGCACAGTATTTACCATGTTCATTGGTTTTTAGTTGTTCTATTTCTTCTTCGTACACTGAAAATGGATTTTGAAAGAAATCTGAAATATTAACTACAGGATTATCATGATATAATTTGCACAAAAGGGGGAAAAAATCACATATGTCGCTATATTTGATAATATCTGCAGCTTCAGTTTCCAGATACATCTCTGCAATCAATTGCTTTTCTGTTTTTGACAAGCTCAAGTCTTTTGATAACAAGTTACAAACGTGTGTTTTGAAAATCGATAAAGATTCAAACTTTCCATCTTTGAACACTTGTAATCGACAGGCAACAATTATTTTTGTGAGTTTATTCTGTATCAGTTCTTTAATACGTTTCATGACTGATTCCCAGCTTTGTAGGTCAGAATGGTTTAAAGAATATGTACCACAGAAGTCATCAATAACAAACAACGTCTTCTGATTTGGATCATAAAACTTAAGAATGTCCTGTGGATTGGTTACCAGTAGTATATTGTACCCGTCATCTGCCATTTTGAAAACCACATGTTGAAGGGTTGCTGTCTTCCCAGCACCAGAACAAGCTGTAATAGTAACACAACTATTTACCCGGACACATTCTAAAACTTGTTTTGAAGCTCTTGTTTCTACAAAATTAACATGTGTCTTCCGCCATTTATCCAATGTCTGATTAATTTGTACTGAAATATAAAAACAATTGTTTGAATGAGATAAGTACCAAAGAATAATACTGAGTAAGTTCATCAATACCCAACAACAATAACTGATTAATAAAGCTCATTTCTAATATGACGTGCTTGTTTCGCTTTGTAAAAAATATCGTGACAAAATTCTCGATATATCTACAACTGATGACTTAGCGCAGACTCCGAGATAAACATAATAATGGCTGTTAAAATATACCTCCCGCATAAATCCACATGTATCGTAACCTATGTGGAAATGCTATGTCGATTCCGCTGTGCTAAAAATTATAATTAAAAAACCTACAGAACCTTGATTTTAATTCTGAGGCATATCAAAAAGAATTAGAAATCAGAAAAATGTACAAATCAAAAAAGGTTAAAATTTCGCGAAATTCCAGTAATGTTTCTCGCGCATTAACGTCATTTCAAGACATGACGTCATACGAATAAAAACGACAAAGCTGAAGGTTGTTTGTGTTTACCTTCTAAATTCCGATTATATCATGTATATTGCATTAAAATAAAAGTTTGAGGTAGATTTCACTCTTTTCTAATCTTTTTATTAATATTATTCACTCTTTTACTGATTTCAAGAAGTCAACATGGCGGCTCCTTCGTTACGAAATGTCAACAGTAAATTTGACGGTAGCTTACGAGAAAAATATTTAAATTGAAAATGGTAAATGTTGGGTTTGAGAATTGAAAGAATCAATTTTTTCTAGCGTTTTTTTTAAGAAATGATTCATGCAAGCTACAGATTTATAAGATTTTTTGTACATTTATCTAACAGTGGGTAAAATAGAACAGTGACAAACACGGCATACCCACTTACGCTTCTGTTTTTATGACAGTATTTGTCCTATTTGGATCGATTGTCTTCATTGGCTTTGCTTGACACAAGGCGGTGGTTTACGAAGCGTAGAAAACAAAATAACTGTAAATATAAGAATTTTTTTTAAAGAACTGTTACCAAGATATAATGTTTTGCACAAAAGGAATCAACCCATAATCTTTTTTAAGAAATCAGAAGCATGCGCGTTCGGCGCTCTTTTATCTTAAACGCCCCTCCCCACTTTTCCGTGTTATGGATTTTTATAATAAAAATGCAAGCATCAGAATATCAAATACTTTTCGATAATTTAGTTTACGTGAAAATGAATTTTTACAAAAGATAAGGTCCAAATGCAAGCATTGCAGGAAAAATGTCAAGGTTTTAGTGTTAATCATGTTAATTTTTGTCATCGAAATGTCAAGTGTTTTGATAGGGGTTGTTCGTCTTTTTCATATTTCGTACTTAGCATCTCATTGCGTGTACAGTGTTATAATTCATTATATTACAGTTTTTATTATTCGGACTAAAAAGAAGACATGTACCTCTTGAATGGTAATCATTGCCAAGAAAATATCAACTTGATTGAATAGTTTAAATTGTGTTAAGAAGTTCATAGTGACTTATCTTTAGTGTGAATAAAATTATGATAATAATTTCAAGAAACTGCAAATGTTTATATTAGCAGCAGCAACGGGAATAAATACAGTTCATAAATGGTGGGATATTTAGGAAAGAATTTTAAACTCTTATAAGTAATCTGGAATTGATATTTACTCAAGGGGGAAACTTGTAAAATATTGTAACAGTGGAAATCAAATATCAATTACTAACAGTGGTAATCAAGAATAGGCATATGAATAATATTATAAGACTTATTTTTTCTTGATTTTTGGTTGAAATCTGTTTCATAATTGTCCTGTTTTTCGAGAGGCATAAATATTTTTTTTCATATTTATTCTCTCCGGAAACATCAAATCTTGTCAATCACAAATGTAAGACTTTTTATATGCATGTCAAAAACGTATGGAATTGTTAAAAAATTGAAGACAACACTTTTAATAATTTCTTGCATCCGAAGCGCTTTTCTGGATTTACCTGCATCAATAGATTTAATAGATATAGCTGACAGCTTTAAAAACGAGGAATCAGTGAATTCAATTCAAGCCTGTTTATAGTGTATGACCCTAACAAATTGCCATGTTTGGTAACAAGACTATAAACATGTTTTCCATGTCTTTGAGACATACAAATGTACATAATATCTTCATCTGATGAATATTGTTTTTCTAACATTTTTGTTTACATCTCGAAATGGAAGTATTTCAAACTTCATTATAAAAATATTTATTTTTGATATGATTTGGATCTAAAGAATGGAGAAAGTATGGAAACAAATTTGAAGTTTTTACAATTTGTAAAAGAATCAGAATAAATCTGGGATAAGTAAGAAATGCAAGTACAAAACAAGGTACAAAAACGGCAGATATGTGTAATTCCTACACATATCTGCCGTCAATTTGTAAACTATATTATTGTTTTGTGAATATAATTATAAGCTGTAAATTAATCGTACAATATTTTTTAGCATTTTGATTATTAATTTTCCTGTCAAAATAAGATTCTATCGACCTGCAAAGAATGTAATATTTGCCACTAGATACCAGAGCCTAAACCAATCAATTTCTTACTCGTTCAATGTGTGTTTTTCTTCTCTCATCTTCAAACGCTCAAATTATATTTGGTTTTTTTAAATTTGATATAATTTGTCTACACTCTTCAGTAATTACAGAAGCACTATAAAATAAACATTGACTAAGTTTCACAAAGAAATTATTAGAGCTTTTTTTGTCTTCTACTGTTTAATAAGTTTTTTGAAATTTCTTCTATTTTTCTCGGTCCGATATTTAACATGTTAACTTTTCCCTCAAATATATGAAGTTACATTTGTGTGTTAGTTTGCTCTTGATTTAAAACAAATATATGCCTGAGCCATTTTCTACAGTTTGTCTGATGAAAAATGCTCACTTAGATTATTAAAAGTTTAAATTAAGGCTTGTTGACTTTCTTTTTAAAAGAAATCTATAACCAAATTTTCTCACACATTCACTGAATTTAATCATTACTAGCAATGTGCGTACGATTGTTCCGATATTCTGTCCTTACCTCTTATATTCCAAGGTACCGTTGTTTGGTCTAAATGTTTAGTTCTTAGCTCTTTACATTCTTTTTCCATAGTTGGTCCACCTAGCCTTTTTACAGCCTTTATAAAGATAAAAAACAAAGGGTCATATTCAAATATATAGGCTGGTAAAGCCAAACTATAATACATCCTTAAGGTGATATCCAACACCTTGACTAAAATTATTTTGGCTCGTTTAATTTTCATAAAATTTTGACACAATATTAACTTTGACACTTTGATATTTTTTTTTAAAAATAAAAAAAAATGGAACCAATCACTTTCTCGAAAAAATTGGTTGGATATATAGCAGTTTGACAAACACTAATTTTGATCATTGAGAAGCTTAATATTTCTTTAACAATACATCGTGATTAAAACGTTTAGCTGATTTTACAGAGTTGTCTCCCTGTAGTGATAGGTACCACCTTAAGCATATAGGAATATTTTAATTAAACATGATTGTTTCAAATCCATCACATACACGATTGAGTGAATGACGTGTGCAAAATTGCTACAATCCTGATACATTTAGTTGAACCTTTAAAAGTATTAGCCACAGTGAAAGCCAATATTTCATACACGTTTCATGATAAGATATCAAATCATTTTTTTCAGATAGCTTTGTACTTATGGACATGTAAGATGGAATACGCTTATTCAATATACCATGTATAATTGAAAATACATTTTATTATACTATTCGTTTGGCATTTGCTTAGGGAACTTCTTCAGAGTTCTGTATTTTTGTTAATTTACTTTTTTTTTATAATTTGTTTCATATTTTGAAACTTATACATTTCATTATTAGCCGATTATCGGATACAAAAGGTGAAAAATTATATTCTTACCCCAGTGATATCCTCCAAAGCCTTGGTAAAGAACGCAGAGTTGATCCTTCCATCTTTAGTATGTGACATCTCGTTCCTGTAGTGCTTTATTCTTGCCACGTCAGCTGTGGTTGTGGTATCTGTACTGGATGGTAGTTGGTCGTATCCACATGTAGGTGGAGGTAGTTTAGTCAGACGTCTTATCAATACTACCATCAATGTGATATCAAAAGTTGTAGAGTTGGGGAGACCTAAAAATATTTTTGAACAAAATCATCCAATGTTTGTTTCATTACCATGATAAGCAAAACCAATAAATATATATCTCAATTTAAAAATCAATAGAAACAAAATAAATTCTTTTGGTGAATTTGAGACATTTGATGAAAATCAATGCCTTTCATATAAATATCTCTTAGTTCTGACACTTAAAAAGAGAAACTTTATATAAGATTCCTTAAGATTGAATGAATATTGTCCCTTGATCGCAACAGAGAAGAATTCAAAAAAGTTGAAGACATCGATAACTGACCTCTGTTTTGGCAATATCTAACATTGCGAGGTAAACTTACAGGTTTTCTATAGATTTTTATATCGCTTATAAAAAGACATTGTTGCTTACACATTGTTGTCAATATAATAGAATTGTTTTTGACTGTCATACAAGTGCGAGGTTAAGCTAGTTATACAAGCAGATTTATTCAACAAAGTCAGAAAAATTACAGTTGTTTTTCATTCAGTTGATGTGTTTGACCTTTTTGTTTTGTCATTTGAAAAAGGACATTCTTGTTTGAATTTTTCTTAAATTTCGGTAATATTTTGAACATTACTTCTTGAAATTACTTAAATTTCGATAATAATTTGTTATTTGGCTCTTTTTACATTTAAAAAATACATATCAGAAGCAAAATTACAACTCTGCTTGACAATCGCCTATGAAAAAAATTTGCATCTATTAGCAGCAGCATTATTCGAAGAATATACATGTATAGTCGAACTTGAATGTGTAATTTGCTTAATTGAGAAAAAAATGCATTAAAAGGGAACATTATAAATAATCTAAAACCCCCACTCATGTTTTAAGAAACTAAGCGTAATAATTCTTTTTAAGTCAGTAACAAAACTTAAAAATAAGACTCCCTTGTAGTATATAATTGGGACTATTTACACCACTGGGTCGATGCCACTGCTGGTGGACGTTTCGTCCCCGAGGGTATCACCAGCCCAGTAGTCAGCACTTCGATGTTGACATGAATATCAATTATATGGTCGTTTTTATAAATTTTCTGTTTACAAAACCTCGAATTTTTCGAAAAACTAAGGATTTTCTTATCCCAGGAGTAGATTACCTTAGCTGTATTTGGCACAATTTTTTGGAATTTTGGATCCTCAATGCTCTTCAACTTTGTATTGATTTGGCTTTTTTATTATTTTGATCTGAGCGTCACTGATGAGTCTTATGTAGACGAAACGCGCGTCTGGCGTATAAAATTATAATCCTGGTACTTTTGATAACTATTTACACCACTGGGTCGATGCCACTGCTGGTGGACGTTTCGTCCCCGAGGGTATCACCAGCCCAGTAGTCAGCACTTCGGTGTTGACATGAATATCAATTATATGGTCGTTTTTATAAATTTTCTGTTTACAAAACCTCGAATTTTTCGAAAAACTAAGGATTTTCTTATCCCAGGAGTAGATTACCTTAGCTGTATTTGGCACAACTTTTTGGAATTTTGGATCCTCAATGCTCTTCAACTTTGTATTGATTTGGCTTTTTAACTATTTTGATCTGAGCGTCACTGATGAGTCTTATGTAGACGAAACGCGCGTCTGGCGTATACAATTATAATCCTGGTACTTTTGATAACTATTTACACCACTGGGTCGATGCCACTGCTGGTGGACGTTTCGTCCCCGAGGGTATCACCAGCCCAGTAGTCAGCACTTCGGTGTTGACATGAATATCAATTATATGGTCGTTTTTATAAATTTTCTGTTTACAAAACCTCGAATTTTTCGAAAAACTAAGGATTTTCTTATCCCAGGAGTAGATTACCTTAGCTGTATTTGGCACAACTTTTTGGAATTTTGGATCCTCAATGCTCTTCAACTTTGTATTGATTTGGCTTTTTAACTATTTTGATCTGAGCGTCACTGATGAGTCTTATGTAGACGAAACGCGCGTCTGGCGTATACAATTATTATAATCCTGGTACTTTTGATAACTATTTACACCACTGGGTCGATGCCACTGCTGGTGGACGTTTCGTCCCCGAGGGTATCACCAGCCCAGTAGTCAGCACTTCGGTGTTGACATGAATATCAATTATATGGTCGTTTTTATAAATTTTCTGTTTACAAAACCTCGAATTTTTCGAAAAACTAAGGATTTTCTTATCCCAGGAGTAGATTACCTTAGCTGTATTTGGCACAACTTTTTGGAATTTTGGATTCTCAATGCTCTTCAACTTTGTATTGATTTGGCTTTTTAACTATTTTGATCTGAGCGTCACTGATGAGTCTTATGTAGACGAAAAGCGCGTCTGGCGTATAAAATTATAATCCTGGTACTTTTGATAACTATTTACGTGCTTTTAATGGTCCTTTGACAGTTTTGACAGTTTTCACTTTTTAATTCTTTAAACTACACTTTCCCTCAATCTTATCAACCGAAAGATTTTTCGATCTAGTCAAACGATCGTTCTGTAAATCAGCATTAAAGTTGTTAAACAGTTTGTAGGTATTCATATGAGCACCAATGGCGCCCTTTTAATGATTTTTGCTTGAACTGTTACGAATCACAGTTTATGAGTAAAGATCGATCTAAACTGCATGTGACTTATAAATTCTACAACACTAACCGTTATCTTGATCTTAATATCTTCGCTAAATAATCAAGAATTTTCTAAATTGACTGCCGAAATTTACCGGGAATTTATCTATGAATTCTATGGCTTACCTTCAAAGCCGAGCTTCAAATGTAATACGAAACTACACATTTTAAGGTGGCGTGAAGCAGATGTAGATACACAAAAATTCCAAAGATACAATCTTAGAATCCTTCATCTTGCAATAGTATTAAAACATTTATTTTTCATTCACTTTACACCAGTATTCCCCATTCCAAGACAATTGAAAGACTTGGTCCTGCTTTGTTTCATAAATAAAGAATTGCCAAAGTACATACATTTGTACAAGTATCGTGTCTGAGGGAAAGATACATTGTACTTGTTACAAATCACTCTGATTCAATTAAAAAATTATATGAAACTGACATTATCAAGATGCTTGATTTCCTGATTGAAAACGTAATTTGTTACGTTTGGAGGACGTGTTTTTAACAAACAATCAATATTCCCATGGACACAAACTGTGCTCTAGTTTCTGTCGATCTCTTTCCTTTTTACATATGTATATATGAGGCTGACTTCATACAGGAACTTCTTAGGAAGAAAAAACTTGGCAGTATCCTGTAACGTTACTTTCCGCTACATATAGATGATGTTCATTCACTAAATAATTCAAAATTTGATGACTATGTTAAACACATCTATCCAATCCGACTTGAGATAAGGGATACAACAGATAGTTAAGTCTGCCTAATATATTTACTTACAACTAGAAACGTCAATAAGGGTCACCAGCCCAGTAATCAGCCTTTCCGTGTGGAAATGAATTATCCTTTTATGGTCATAATTATAAATTAACTGTTTACCAAAATTTTGAAATACAAAGGCTTTTCTACCTCAGGAATAAATTACCCTAGCTCTTCAACTTCGTACTCTATTTGGCCCTTTAATTTTTTTTGTATTCATCGTCACTGATCATTCTTTTGTAGACGACACGCGCGTCCAGTGCAAATACAAATTTCAATCCTGGTATCTATAATGAGTTTATTGAAAACATAATTTCAAATAAAAGAGATGATTTCAGCTTCCCAATTAAGAACGTTCTAAGTCTATGTAGCAACATAACAGCAGCATTTGCATATATAGTATATATCTCCCAGATGATAAGATGTTCCAAGGCGTAGATTTTCTATCATGATTTCCTTGATAGAGTGTTGCTGCACACATGGAAGCTATTAAAACAAGAGTTCCAAATGGTAAAGATCATTCCATCGTAAGTTTTACGGACGGCATAATGATTTGGTTGACCGTTATGGAAAATCCGTTTCACTAATGATAGTAGCAGATATGTTTCTGGTGTCGTTACTACAATTCCGTCCACTTTTGTTGAATGTGACCTACCGATTTAGACTTATTACCGGGTTTGTACTAACATGCGCACCTCGACGGTGGTCACATGTAGAGCAGGATCTGATTACTCTTCCGGAGCTTCTGAGAGCTTTGCCAGTTTTTCGTGGGTTCGTGTTGCTCGGTCTTCAGTTTTCTATGTTATGTGTTGTGTGCTATTGTTTGTTTGTCTGTTTTTATTTTTTATATTTTTTTAGTCATTAGATGTTGTTTACCGAGCCTGGAAATATAGAAACGATCCTGATAACTTTATTCTTATAGGTTACCGATTGAACACTGTAAACAGATCATTTTATTATTTACATTGGTTTTAATATTGAATTTGTTATCAGTAAATAAAATCAAACTAAATGTTTTTGTTCTCCACATATGCGCTTTCAAGGCTCTAAAATAACTACGATATCTGTATTTTGGCATTGCACAATTTCATGCTTTTCCCTGACCGTTTATGAAGTCTTTACACTAAATCAAATGGATGTTGGATGTGTTCTGATTAACAGTGTAGTCTTAGATACATGTTTTTTTCTTAGTTGTATTTTCGTTAAACTAGCTGGTTTGGTCATAAACTGTGATTCATAAAAGTACAATAACAAGTCTGCTTTTTTCAGGGGAATATGGATTGCCTATAGGAATAACTACAACATGTTGATAAACTTTGTTCCTGAAACGTACATAAATAGTATCAAGAAGAAAGTTAATATCTTCAATCATCTCATCACACCATCAAAAAGTATATCTAGCATATTTACCTTCATCATTAGAGCAGATGGTTTTTAGTGAGTTGCAGAAAATATATCTGCATTCAGATTATCATTTTATTAAATAGGAAAAAAGCTTAGGTGTAGGAGTAGTGTAAAGAGTCAAAAGTCAAAACTCTCAACAGAATCAAAAGGACCATCAAAAGCATGCTATGTATCTAAAATATCAAAATAATTTGTTATACTCCAAAAATAGTTAATTCCACTGTTTTCGTATATTTTATCACATAAGCCAATTGTAAGTTCTTTGATAGTAGTTAAGCAATTAGTTAAAAGCGCTTAAGGATAAGTTGTTGAACACTTACTAAAGGCCGAGATGAAACGATATGTTTTTCATTTTTTGAGTAGTTTTTGTAACCAATTCATAGAAAGGACCTTCTTATGTTCAGAAGAGGCTTTAAATTGTGATGTTGTTATTATATGTTTTGTAACTACTAGTATGTGACTCTCTGTGGAGCACACAGACTTGAATGTAGATTAATTCAAAATTTCATTCATACAGTTGGGTGCAGACCAAGCATTACATGTAGACGGGCCGAAAAAGTTAACGCGGCGTTTACTCGCGTGCACTTCATGTAAACGCCGCGTTAACTGTGCGTTAACTCCGAAATTGCAGTAGACATTAAAAGTAAACGGGCGTTTACTTTCGCGTTTACCTCCGCGTTAACGCAAAAACGGCAAGTTTTCTAATTTTGTAAAGAGTAAACGGGCGTTTACTTTTCCGTTTACCTCCGCGTTAACGTGGAAAAAGGCGCGTCCTCTATTTTTGTAATAAGTAAACGCGCGTTTACTGTTTGTAGTAAACGCCCGTTAACGCAGATTGTCATCGTAACTTGGATACACTGACCTAAAATATGAAATGATAAGGAACATCAAAATTAATTGACCAAGTGGTCATTTCTGCTTGACATATTGACGATTAGGCAGCAACCATTTGATTTTCTGGGGGGCTATGGTTTTTTTTGGAAAAAAAAGTTTGTTTCCAGTTTTTTGAGAAAAAAATAATTTGTTTTTGATTCTGAGAAACAAAAATTGTTTGTTTCACCCTCAGCTGCCACTATATGTAATGCTAAAATTGAAAAAAAAAATTGTTTTCGACTTGTCGCGAAAAAAATAGTTTGTTTTTCGCCGCAGGCGAAAAAAAAAAATTTGTCCAGAAAAAAAAACCATAGCCCCCCCCAGAAAATCAAATGATTGCTGCCTTACAGTTATTTAAAAATGTCACACATTTGTATTCAATTGAACAATAATTATAGTAAATTTCTTGTTCTTCGCAAATAATAGTTTAAGTATGTTTATTCAAATACATGTAATTTAATCCTCACCAAAATTAAACAGTTTTCTCATCTTAGACAGACTGACTCGTAAAACAAAACTTTTTGATATCATTCACCACAACTGACAATAGTTACCTCTTAACAAGTTATCTTATTCTATATAAAAGTAATTCAGTTATATTTTTATGCCATAATTGACCATATAAAACAATTGACAGCAATTTTTGTACCAGCCTGACGGCGATGACCTCTTTTTATTTAACATATTGAATAGTAAACAAAATTAAGTAGTTTTCATACTTCAGACTAGCTCGTAATATATAATTATTATTAGGTAGCAATATTTTAATATTATGACTAAAAAATTTTGTTCGCATCAATTTAGATTGCCAGCATGTACTTTTTTATTCAAAATATTGAATTGTAAAAAAAATCAGAAGTTTTCATACCTCAGACTTACTCATGTAATAAAATAATTTGTCCGCAACAACAAAAACTGACCATATAAGCATTTTAATATGTAAATCTATATAGCTGCATAGTAAATTAGTTATATTTTCATGTAAGGATTGATTGAATAAGAAAATATGTTGCAATATTTGAATATTATGACTAAAAAAGTTTGTTCGCATCAATTTAGAGTGCCAGCATGTCCTTTTTTATTCAAAATATTGAATCGTAAACAAAATTCAGTAGTTTTCATACCTCAGACTGCCTCATATAATAAAATTGTTTGTCTGCAACAACCAAAACTGACCATATAAGCATTCTAGTATGTAAATCTATATAGCCGCATAGTAAATGAGTTATATTTTCATGTAACGATTGATTGTATAATAAAATAGGTAGCAATATTTGAAAATTATGACTAAAAAATTTTGTTAGCATCAATTTAGAGTGCCAGAATGTCCTTTTTTTATTTAAAATATTGAATCGTAAACAAAATTCAGTAGTTTTCATACCTCAGACTGACTCATATAATAAAATTATTTGTACGCAACAACCAAAACTGACCATATAAGCATTTTATTATGTAAATCTATACAGCCACATAGTAAATGAGTTATATTTTCATGTAAGGATTGATTGTATAAGAAAATAGGTAGCAATATTTGAATATAATGACTACAAAATTTTGTTTGCATCAATTTAGAGTGCCAGCATGTCCTTTTTTATTCAAAATATTGAAGCGTAAACAAAATTCAGTAGTTTTCATACCTCAGACTGACTCATACAATAAAATTATTTGTCCGCAACAACCAAAACTGACCATATAAGCATTTGCTTATGTAAATCTTTATAGCCACAGAGTAAATGAGCTATATTTTCATGTAAGGATTGATTGTATAAAAAAATAGGTAGCAATATTTGAACATAATGATTACAAAATTTTATTCGCATCAATTTAGAGTGCCAGCATGTCCTTTTTTATTCAAAATATTGAATCGTAAACAAAATTCAGTAGTTTTCATACCTCAGACTGACTCATATAATAAAAATATTTGTCCGCAACAACCAAAACTGACCATATAAGCATTCTAGTATGTAAATCTATATAGCTGCATAGTAAATGAGTTATATTTTCAAGTAAGAATTGATTGTATAATAAAAAAGGAAGTAATATTTGAATATTATGATTAAAAATTTTGTTCCCATCAATTTAGAGTGCCAGCATGTCCTTTTTTATTCAAAATATTGAAGCGTAAACAAAATTCAGTAGTTTTCATACCTCAGACTGACTCATATAATAAAATTATTTGTCTGCAATAACCAAAACTGACCATATAAGCATTTTATTATGTAAATCTATATAGCGGCATAGTAAATGAGTTATATTTTCATGTAAGGATTGATTGTATAAGAAAATAGGTAGCAATATTTGAATATTATGACTAAAAAATTTTGTTCGCATCAATTTAGAGTGCCAGCATGTCCTTTTTTTATTCAAAATATTGAATCGTAAACAAAATTCAGTAGTTTTCATACCTCAGACTGACTCATATAATAAAATTATTTGTCCGCAACAACCAAAACTGACCATATAAGCATTTGCTTATGTAAATCTATATAGCCGCATAGTAAATGAGCTATATTTTCATGTAAGGATTGATTGTATAAGAAAATAGGTAGCAATATTTGAATATTATGACTAAAAAAATTTGTTCGCATCAATTTAGAGTGCCAGCATGTCCTTTTTTATTGAAAATATTGAATCGTAAACAAAATTCAGTAGTTTTCATACCTCAGACTGACTCATATAATAAAATTATTTGTCCACAACAATCAAAACTGACCATATAAGCATTCTATTATGTAAATTTATATAGCCGCATAGTAAATGAGTTATATATCAATGTAAAGATAGCAATATTTGAACATTTTAATTGACGAGATGGTACAAATGAACATACTTATATTACACTTTATTGATATCCCTTTCAATATACTGTTCAATTTACGTTTTTTTTTATCATTTGTCAAAACAGAATCTTATCATGTTAATCCAAGGCAAACAAGGTGAATTTCGATTAAAAATTAATGTATTAAATACACCGAGTTATAGTTAGGAATTCGAAGAGACAATTATAAACGGGGAACGAAACAACGTAAACCATGATGTTTATATCCCATCATATAAAAATATTCTCCCGATGTCTCGGATAACCTTTCTTTCCGTATCGATATTTGCACATGTAACTTTTGAAAGGAAAATATAGAAAATCTGCCAATCAGTTAAGTTAATGGACTTTATGAAAGTGATTTTGTGTAATTTAATATTTCGAATTAAAAGAGTTTTTGAATTGTTCTGGTTTGAAACACATATACGTGAAATATAAAGACTAAAGGTCGCTTTTATAAAATAAATGTGCAAATGAACTTGAAGTTTATTTCTAAATTTACCCAATCAGTTAACGCGAAAAGTAAACGTGCGTTTACTTTCAAGTGCACGTAAAAATACACTTGTAAAATCTGTACTAAACGCCCGTTTACCTTTAAGTGCACGTAAAAATAAATTTGAAGAATTCTGAAGTAAACGCCCGTTTACTACTGACTAAACGGACACATAGTAAACGCCCGTTTACTAGTATAGACATTAGAAATTTCCATTTCGACCACGTTAACGTAATTATAGTAAACGTGCGTTTACTAGTAAACGGGAGATTTGAAGTTAACTAACGAAATATGTGCACGCGGCGTTAACTTGCGTTTACTTTATGTAATGCTTGGTCTGCACCCAACTGTAGGAACGTCAGCATACCACCACCACATGGTTGGTTGCATTTTATTCTTAAAAAATATACGTATTGTGTACTCTTTCATTTTTTTTTCTGAATTTATTTCAAAATGTGATAGATACTCGAATATCTACATTATTCACGCATTTATTTGAGAAAAAAAAACAAGAGATGTTTTATCAGATTTCCCCTTTTTCACCAATATTTACAATACGATGGAGACGCGTCTTTTTGTTACCTTACGACACTGTTTCCAATCTAGATAAATGACGATATTGAGGTTGTTTTTGTAAATAGTTTTTAAACCCTCAGTCTCAACGATATTAAGGTCCCCAGTAATAACATGGCTAAAGGGATCATATTTAAAATTCAACGATTCACAGCTTCGAGTTTAATAAGAGCAATATTTTCCCTTTTGACGTCTGATGTTTCTGACGTAAAATTAAAAATCAAACTTCTGCTGGTTTGTTTTGTATGAATACGAAATGATAGGTGCTTATGTTTTAATAAAATAGGGAGGTATAAAGTCTTGAATGGTAGTGTCATTAAGATAACTCGATAAGTTGATAAAACCGATACCTCTGTTAATATAATTAATAATTTTAGAAAGTGTGGTTAATGATCTACAGATGTAAGAGGATTTGGTATGAGTGCCAATGAGACAACTCTCCTTCCAAGTCACAATATATAAAAGTAAACCATTATAGGTCAAAATACGGTCTTCAAAACGGAGCATTGACTCACACCGAACAGCAAGCTACGAAGGGCCCCACAAATGACCAGTGTAAAACCATTCAAACGGAAAAACATAAGATTTCTGACTTTGACAGGTGCAAACGTTTAAATAGGTACCTTCGCCCTTATCGGAAACAGTAGTGTAACATCACAACATAGAAAGACAAATTATAAAATATCAATTGAAATTGCTTAACTCAATAAATAGACATATCAACATAAGTGAACATACACTGAATGAATAAATTTGATCGATGTTACAATGTAAATACAAAAACAATAACAATAACATAAGGGGTGAATTATTTAAGTGACAGTATTATACTGCTGTGAAATGTTAAACAATTTCAGAAAAACAAAAATCCGCCATTTACAATAGCAATATGCACAGATAATAAAAATAATTTGGTTGTTATCTATACAGTTTAAATGGAGATATAAATATTTTTACAAAATAAATAATTTTGATGTTCATAGTACGAAGAATTGAAAATTTATAGTAATACCAAACACTTATCAAAGCTGGCATGGTATATAGACCAGATATAACCCTGAAAAAGTAAATAATTAATAACAAAAAAGCATTACAAATAGGATCAACATGTCAAATTAACAAGAAAGTTCGATTTGAGAGTACTCGCAGTTACTGTCAGCTAGTTAAAAACCAAAAGCAATTAATAATAAAAAATCATCCGTCAGAGACTAAGATCAACTAAAACGAATCTAGTATTTTAACGTCATTGACATGACTTGTGCAATGTCAAACATAAATGTATCGACAGGCAAAAGGGTAGTTATGAGTTAACCTATTTGTAGATAAAAATTAACGTGGGTGTGTCTTTATACACGGGCATATTAAACGAGTTGGGATATATAAACACCGTATGATGGAGCCAAAGGAACATCGCCGTATAAAAAAAAATTAACAACAGGGAATGTAAAATCGTCTCTTTTGTCGTAAATTTTCGTATGGAGTAATCACAACTACTGCTGTTTATGTTCAATAAAGTTAAAGTAAATTCTTTTGGGTAAAATTTGGTAGTATACATGTATTTAGAGAACTCTTGATTATTTAACGAAAACATATCATCCACATAACGGTAGGTATTGTTGAATGTATCAGCCAAATGTAACAATGACGTGTCTTTACTGAGTTTCGTCATACACTGAGATGCATAACAATATAAGAATAAATCTGCTATTAAAGGGCACAATTAGTGCCCATAGGAATACCTTCTACTTGTCGAAACACTTTATCGCCGAAACGTAAATATATGCTGTCTAGGAGAAAATTTCAAGCTTCAGTCAAATCTTCACATTTCCAGTGAGTGTATCTAGCATACTTTCTTTTTTCGTTACAGAAAAAGGCTTTAAACGAGTTACAGCAAATAAATTGCAATGAGATTTTTCAAAAGACCATTTAACTTAATATGAAAAAAGATTGTGTGGAAGTGTAGTGTTGAGAATAAATAAATCCTAACTATCAACAGAATTAAAAGGACCACTGAAAGCATGGATTTTATCTAAAACCGCTAAAGAATGTTTAACACTCCAAAAATAATTAATACCACTATTAGCTTTATTACAAAAGTTAATAACAAGTTCTTTGATTGTTGTACAGGCTTGTCGATATGCGGGAAAAGACCCAGTTTACATACAAATTGATGCCTTAAATTATTTTAAATATAGATAGCAGATCATCAAGTGTATAATTTATACGATGATTAATTCTTTGATTTCGATTGCTACGTTTGCCACGAAACTTAATATTGAGTAGTCTTTTGTTTTGAGTTGTCTTTTGTTAACTATATTCATTATATTAATAAAAGAAGTGTAAGATATGTCCCCTTTTCCAAGTATATTGTTATTTACACACAGATTATATGCTGTCTGCAGTCGTTTAATCCAAGACAGTTCGTTAAAAAAAACTGTCCTATTTGTCGTAAATATTTTACACCATACTTTGACTTTGTTCAAATAACAAGATATATGAGGCTTTGCGTTTTTCATGAAATGCACAGGGAAAGGACAGCGTAAAAGCTCTCCCGTTTACTGTAGACCTTACAGAAGATAATCTAGATCAGGTTAGTCATTTTCTGGCATTGGACGGGAATATTTGTTGATTTTAACTTGCATTTTTTTCTAATAGTCTAGCTGCAGCATTGCCATCTTTGTAAAACGAGCTTTTATAAAGGGGATTTTCGATTGACGGCGGTTGAAGTTATATTTGGAATATGCATGTGAATATCCTTAAAGGATTGGTGTTCATTGTTTCATGTCAGTTCGTAAAATCATGATTAAATAAGGGTAATTAGAAAATTAAATGAGGCTAGAGGACCTATTATTAGATAACAATTACAATAACGGAATGTATAAACAATTTATAAAGCAGTCGAAGAATTTTTATAAAAAATCTATTGAACAGTATGACAGAATGACTTTAGTAAAATAAACCAACATTGATCCGAGAAAACAGTTTTATCGCAGTGAAATTATCTAAGACAGAAAACGCAAATTAAAAAAATTTAGCACCTGCTCTTTCCAAAAGATATGTTTACAATGTAGTGTATTAATATTGGGACAAATTACAATAAACTTATAGAAAAGTATATAGACTGTCACCCAATTTAACGACAATTTTAAGTAGAATAGGAAATGAACTGACCAAAGAAAAAACTAAACATTGTCGTACATACATGTAACACACTACTTGGTCGTAAGTTTATAAGCATGTCAAACCTAGAGCCACGGAAAGGGTTTTAATTGTTCGTAAATACGACTTAGAAATATCTAACAAGTTGAAGAAAACATATTCACACAATTGAGTGAAAATAAAAATAGTCCTATCCTACTGCTAATAATCAAATTTCTATACGAGTTCATTAAAAGGTGTTTCTAAGAGGTATGTTAATTATTATGATCAATTCAATCATGCAATATGATAACACTGAGTTAAATTTTGTAAAATTTTCTTTCTTTATAATAAACAAACCATGCAAAATAGTAAAAAATAAGCCAGGAACATCTGGCCTAGTTTAGTCATATTTATGGACGTAAGAAGATGTTAGACAACTCTATATTCAAGTCACAATTTGTAAAAGTAGACCCTTAAAGGTCAAATTATGCATGTATGTTTTTATTTTTGTTCATTTTGTTTTGTTTCGAATTTTAGTGTCACACAAATTTTCTCTTAACATTTTTGCTTTAAGACCATCTAAATCCCAGCACTTGGTGCGATATTTTCTCGCTGTGTTGAAGACCCATCGGTTGCCTTGAGCTGTTTTCTGCTCTTTTGTCGGGTTGTTGACTCTTTGCCAATTTCCTCGTTTCCATTCTCAATTTTAATAAAATGGAGTTTTTTAAACTTAATCATAAACATGATGAGTAATAAATAAGAACCAAAAAAGTTGTCTAGTATTGTTATTTAGATGATTATGTTTCGACACACACATAATCTCCCGTTTCCACAACAAAGCATGACAATTATGGAAAATAGGTTTTTAGTTGAAATTATTCTGAATTATAAAAAGTATAAATAAGAACCTTGTGTTAATTGTGTTTTACGTTTTTATATGTAATACGTACCTCTACTGGGAAACAGTAAGTTCCACTGATCTGCAGTAATGACACGCTTCTTTTTCAAGCCAAGAAGTTTTCTTTTGTTCTTTTTAAATAAGGCATTTAAGCAAGAAGGATTAAATTCATTATCGAATAAAACACGCACAGCCTTTGTCGAAATGCCAGTCATCAACAAATTCATTCTCAAAAAGTTCTCTTCTTCTTCTAAAACATGTGGTATATCGACAGATGCCATTCTGTTTTCGCTTAATCTCCAAGCTGTTATTAAAACTAATGGTCAGGATTTTATTTGATGCTGCCTGAAAGATACATGAGTTACCATTGTGTTTCCATAAAGCTGTTTTTGTTGATAGTCCACATATTGCTCAACAGATACTCTGGACTGTATTCTGTATTGCCTTATAGATTAACTTTACTTGGCCAGTTCTAGTTCTTTTTATGATTAATCAAGATCACCTGCTTTTTCAATATCTGAAAGATGCAGAAAATGTTGATGAAAAAAAGATATTAACAAAAATATCTGTCAATATACTCAATACCCCATTCTCGCTATCCTATGTCCATGTTCAGTTAGACACTCCTGAGATGTTATTAAAAAAAATCAGCATATAGGGATAATCAATACTGAGATTCAAGTTGATGTGGCCAAAACAAACGTCATAGTAAATATCCAATGATCTACAGCCATTTCGTTTCAAAGATATCTATCTATTTTCAATTCAAATATCTCGTCTTGCTCCCCCATTAATATGACCATATATGTAATATGAAATAGATTTTTGTTGCTGTGTTAAATGCCTGTTTGCATGCATTTTCAGTATCCATTTGATTACATAGTTTTTTTGTTATCTGATATTTTGTTATTTAATTTTTAAAACTAGTTCGATTTGAAAAATAATGAAACTTCTTCATACTGTATTCAAATGCTATAATGGCGAATACGAAGATACGTTGTTGAACAGCTGTTATACACACGTCACTATCATTCTTTTGAAAATTAAATGTTTATTCTAATTAGATAACAAAAGAACAATATGCCTATGGTAGATATACGTCATAATGCCATATGCACAAAGTAACTCACAGTAATTTAAATTTTAAATTTTAAATGTGAATGCCAATGGAAACTTTTGTATAATCACTTTTAAAAAAATTAATTTATAGATATATTATATGATCTTTTTCGCATTTATTAATAATTGTATTTAGATAAAATTTAATTTGCATATATAGAATGAAGAGGGTCATAACATGTGAAGTTTATGTGAATAAATAAACTCATCATAGATACCAGGACTAAATTTTATATTTACGCCAGACGAGCGTTTCGTCTACAAAAGAATCATTAGTGACGCTCGAATACAAATGAGTATTGCATAAGCAAAAATCTAAGACGCGTTGTAAGGTCATAAGGTAATATCATTAATATGGCATTTGGAAACTAGTTAATATTAGTTTTAATTTGAATTTCTGTGAAAAAACTTTGTCCGTTTTTATATAGATATAAAAGACGTGGACCAATTAATAAAGGGTGAACGTCAAAGTAAAATCCATCATATAGTCATATATCACCTGACATCATACTGTCAGATTTCAAGTGGTACATAACGCCTAAATTTTAAAAGATATTTTTCTAATCCGGCATTTACATTTTATTTGGCTGATTTTCATTTTAGAGCCTCCGTGACGTAAACAGTACATACAATAACATAAACATGTTAATTTTTAGGTAGAAGATAACATGCGTTTACAATGGACATTTTGTGTAAACATTAACTAGTCATACTCATATCAGTACTTGTTGTCTATTGCCTTACACTATTGTTTCCTACTAATTTTTGTTTTGCTTAATCAAAATGTTTATTTGTCGGTTTGCTAAACAATAAAAGAAAAGTATACACGATGTAGATATACGTTACGCTTAAACGTGCCCACCGAAAGAAATAACAAGTTTTATCTATGAGTTCAAAAGAAAATGAATTATTTTATCTTTCATTTTCAAAATGATTTATGTGACATTGAACTAGAGTAAGGTACATACGACAACGTAACCCAAATATTAAATTACCGTTCAAGTCCAGTGAACAATATAGAAATATATTGATAAAGTGAGGGATAACGGTATTAAGACGGCAGTAGTCGTGATGTGTTGTTAAAGACAACATGCATTGATAGTGGATACACTTGATTGCTCGCGATCGGTAAATACACTTCGATCACTAATCTGATGTTGTTTTATTGATATATATATGTTGTGTACAAGATGTAAGTTTGTTCAAATTATAATTTGTACAGGGTTTTTGTACCAGTTATAAGTTTTTTGACACATACCTTCTTGCACCAGATGATAAAAGTTTATCTTCTAAAATGTATCAGTTTAATGTCTTAAATTCAAATCTAAATACTTCAACCTAACAATTAGTGCTTTTTTCCTTGTCCTCAAACTGGCAATGAGAATACCTTAATGGTTTAAATTCTACTTTGATATTTTTCCTTATACCAAAATCATATCCTTAAAAAGACTGTTTGTGTTCTTATAATATTTTATATCAATGCTCATTATTAGACTTTATCATGTAGTTGTGGAGATATGAAAGAAACACGCAAAACAAAAGACTGTGTGCTTGCATCATTAATTTGTGTCAAGCGGTTCATAAAACACTGATAACTTTGTACAAAAATTCTGTACAAATTATAAATTGTACAACATTACAAACTTATATACAACTCGTCTAAACATCAACCCAACAATGTTAGATCCGTAAATTTGCTTTCGCAAATTTTTTGTTCTTCCCTCGCCGGGATTCGAACCCATGCTACTGAGATATCGTGACACCAAATCGCCTGCACGTCCCTCTAGACCACACGACCACCTGGGCTTCACAATAATAAAGCATTCGGTGGCCGTGTGTTACCTTTCCTCGTCAGTTTTAATCTAGCGTCGTACAAAAGTACATGATATATAAGGCATGGAGATGTTATTGTTACAGATCAGCTCAATTATCTATAGTAAAGGATCTTACAAATTAATGCAAGATACAGTCACAGAAAATAATTATATTTATAAGTACGTCTGAGTCAGTGACAACTCTACAACAGATTTATCCATCGGATCGCTGTGTACATTATGTATATACAACTCGTCTAAACATCAACCCAACAATGTTAGATCCGTAAAGTTGCTTTCGCTTATATATGTCGTGTACAAGTTGAAATTTTGTACAGGTTATAACATGTACAAAAATATTGTACATGTTATAATTTGACACTGCCAAAATACAAGTTATAACATGTACAAAAGAAACCTCGTACATGTTATAACATGTACAAATTATTGCTAGAAAATGATTTCAACCTGTACAAAATTGAAAAATAATAATAAAGCAGAATAAACATTCACGATTGAAATTTATGAAATAATAAATAACAATAATCAAATATAAAGGAAGGTGCATTATTTACAGCATGCATTAAATACTTCATTTTCATACATTTTAGAAACAAGTTTGGTGACCTATAGTTGTTATTGTTTGTGTCATTTTGGTCTTTTGTGGATAGTTGTCTCATTGGCAATCATACCATATCTTCTTTTTTATATTGTTTTATTTGTTGCTACAAGACAGAGACACGTGACACCTCTGAGTGACATAAAACTTTCATTCATCTACATTTACTCCTACCATGCAGACTTACAACTGCCTTTCTAACACTGACAATGCACAAAACTTTGCCCTCAACATAATGATATCTTACGCACCATCTCTCTCGCACTCATATCACTCGTTAGGACTTCACACTCATTAAAAAATGCATTTGCAAGAAATTGAATCTGGTTTCTATTCAAGTATCCCTCGATTTGTCCAACTAAGTCTTTAGTTTCAATTTTATAGTCACCCTTTTTTATTCACATTCATCACCACACCAGTATGTTTGTTTCTAATCGACAGGGCCTATATCAATGGACGGAATATGATTTTTAATTTGAAAATTATCACCTTAGTAGGGAACAGTTTCGGTTTTTTTTTATCAAGGTATAAGCGTTTACCTGCTGGCCAGAAAGGGCTCTGTTTCGTGCAAGCGTAATGTCAATATTTGAAATTTCAGACACACCCTCTCTGGTATTGTCTGCAGGAATATCACCACAAGAAAGCACCCTCTTTCTAGGAAGTATACCAGTAGGTATCAAGCTGATACTTCCTCACAAACCATGTTAGCATCACTTCATTCAATTACCATTGTTTCTGTTTCTAACTCAATTGTATGTTCATTGTTGTCTGCTGAATCAGGCCATTCAATTCACCATCAGTTTCAGTGTTTGTGTCAGAAATAATGTCCGTCTCTGACACAGTTTTGTCAGTTTCAATTTCAGTGTCGGTATTATGTTCTGTCTCGGAAAAAGGGTCTTCACTATTAGCATTATGAAATACAGAACTTGCTTCAAATATTGCTTCTTCTGTTTGAAAACCATGTACGAATACTGAATAATGTTTATTGACTTCATGTGCATTTTAAAAGTCTTCAAGGTATTAAAAGTAATTATTAAAACTATATATTTCTTCGAGGTATTAAAAGTAATTATAAAAACTATTTATCTGGTCATTAACTGTATCAAAAAGGTACCACACTAACATGAATAGACAATAACAAAAAAAATGATGAAACTATTATAGAGGTTAATGGCATGTGTTGTTATAATAGATACATATTTTTATTTTCAAATTTTGTACACGTTAAATCCAGTTTTAAGCAATATTTTGTACATGTTATAACATGTATGAGGTATTTTTGTACATGTTATAACTTGTATTTTTGCATTGTACAAATTATAACATGTACAAAACTTTTGTACATGTTATAACCTGTACAAAATCGCAAATTGTACACGACATATATATATATACATATATTCATTGATCAACTATTGATTAGGGCCTATAGTTGCTGCTCGAACTGTGGTATAGCGGTCGATCATGTCCAAAACCGAACTGCTATGATACATGATAGACATATGTTAAATTGCCTTCTCAAGCTGACATTGCTTAGTAGTGGTTTGAATGATGCCTTTTTATTTAAGTTTTATAAATATGTTATATTTGTTATTCTCGTGGGATTTTGTCTGATGCTTGGTCTATTTCTGTGTGTGTTACATTTTAGTGTTGTGTCGTTGTTCTACTCTTATATTTAATGCGTTTCCCTCGGTTTTAGTTTGTTACCTTGATTTAGTTTTTTGGTCCATGGATTTATCAGTTTTGAACAACGGTATACTACTGTTGCCTTTATTTGACGTCTGTTCAATGTAAACAAAGAAACGCGATCATCAGGTAACGTTTATTCATATCAAAGACAAAGAATTATCAAAAATGAAATTGGTATTGTGTTCCTTGAGTTCCTATATTTTACTTGACTACTCAAAGTCTCATGACCACGAAACCGGAAGAAGGAAGTCGATTTCTACGGTTTGCGCAAATGCGGTAATTAAAAAAAGTGACAACAAAAAGTTAACGATTTTGAGTTTATTAGTACAATGAAAATTTCTGGAAATTTTCCCGATTTAAAAAAAAACAAAAAAAAACATTTTGATTTTTTTTTATTGATTTTTCTACTGTAATAGGGGAATTCGTCCCCTTAATTACAGATTACTCAAGAAATTTTTGCACTTTTGTCGAAATGATGTCTGTAAATTTGATGAATTAATATATATATAATATTATTATGCTTTACTTTTATACATTTTGACTTAGATGGAGAGTTGTCTCATTGACACTTAAACCCAATCTTCTTATATATATAAACAGATGATAAAACTATTTTTGTTTATACATTTAAAACGAAAAAAAACATATTTGAATACATTTATTATACTGACATTCGAATTCATAAATTTAAGAAAAAAGAACACCCAATGTGTAAAATTCTGACATTATTGACTACTCACATGTTCTTTTCGAATGCTATTAAGGTTGCCCTTATGAGCTGAATAACTTTACCAAAATGCCAGCTTTATATAACATTGTCGATTAATATATGAACTGTCGAACCGTTCTAGTTTTAAACGATAACTATATGCCTACAAAATCTTGACTACGATCAACACAGAAATGTTGTAATGTTACCAGTAGCAACAATAGATCAACATTTACTGAGGCATGAAGTAGTTTCAAAGATACAATCAGAAAACGTTAAAGGTATTTGATAAACGTGTATAAGTCTCAATTTAGTGTTAACTTAATTGAAAAAGTACAATTATAAAACTACGAGACGACTTTTGTTGAGATATTGTTAAGTTAAGTTTAAACAATTTAAAGGTAACTGATTATTGATAAACGAGTATTCTTTCTGAAACATGCACTGTTAGTTTTGATAATAAATCGCCATTTTTAGCTTTTGTGGTACTTTTATTAGTATTTATCAGTTGTATCAGGATATAAATTGTTTAAAAGTTAATTAGTATATATTTTATATCGTAAAGTGTTATAAATAAATGTTCGTCTTTCAATCAAATAATACTATCCTTTATATAGGTCAGTGCTTTCTCAGCCCATGTAAAAGGGTTGTCTAACGTTGCATCTCCCTACTTTAATTGTTTTTAAACAAATTGAAATAGTAAATAGACATTTCGTGATATTTCGTTTTAAGGGCATATCAATCAGTGTATTTCTGACGGTGAGAATGTTTTCCCTTTAAGATATATAGGCTATTTTTTACATGCTTCATGTGCTTCTTTTAGTAAAATGAGGTCGAAATTTCAGGTATTTGCTCAAAATTCGGATTTGTGGACGTATTTTTCCTCCCGCAGAAATGCATAACGTTTTTGTTTTAAATGATAAACACAAGCTGTTTTTGTTAAATTATTTATAAGTTCTCTTTTATATGAGTATCTATAAATTTATGTAATATTTTGTTTAGAAATAACTAAAATTTATCAAATGTTTTTGAATATAGAAAAGAACGTCATTTTTCACCACTAGTGCCCAGTTTTTTAAATTTATACAGTGACCAAACAAAGATATGAAACACATCTAAATTTAATGTAGATTCATAGTAAACCGCCATCTTGGATTGTACAATCACAGAACAAACTCTGTCTAGTTATTTGCCTAAATCTGCAAATTTGGAGACAGATTTGCAATTGAATGGTTAGACTGTTTATATGTATAGATAAAACTTGTTAATTTATTGTATTTTTCAAAATATTTTAACAAATATCAAATGTTTTGGTTTTAAAAATCTTATTTATATTAAATGACGATGAAATACTCATTTTACTACTTACAACTAACAGTAAATTTGTATCGAATTATATAATTGATATAACACAATTTAGAGAACAATTAATTTGAATTTGAATTTATAGAATTGAGAAATAACCAGATAACGTTACAATGTAAATGTACATTTAAAAAAAAAAAAAATTTAAATCTTTTTTGCATTTGTAATTATTGTGTTAGAGTTTAATAGCAGTGCATCATAAGTCTTTGAAGTCTGGCTGATATGTAAATAATGTACTTAAATATATATATGTTGAATTATTATGTAATATCAGGTTGCACTATAAAATAAAACATATATACTTATGATCTACCTTAAACAACATAATATACTGGCATTCGATGTTATGTTAATTGCGTTTAATGAAATAATCATAGAACATTATTTTTTTCATCCAATAATATATTACGCCTAATATAAAGCAATGTGGTAGATGAATATAGGGGTTTTAACAATGTCGAATCTTTTAAAACCACTTGAACAGATGTAGACTCAACATTCATTCATTGGTATATATATATACTATAGAGATATTATACTTATTTAACAAAATTATCTTTGTTGGATTCTCACAATTATGTACTTTTTTATACTAGTATTCAAAACCTATATATATATATATGGTTTACACTTGTAGTAATCACTTCAAATAAATTTTGTTTTCAAATAGTATATCACTCCTGATTAATATCAAGTTGGAACAATGCTATGCATGTCAAAACTATTGAACAAGTACTTTTATACATTTGTATATGCTTTCTTTGGAATTGAATATCTTTATATCACAATGGTAACTGCGTGCGACATGTCAATTGTTGTATGGTAATACTTGCAATAACCAAACATAGTCATGTGGAAAATTCCAGTTTAATTACGATAATTGATAGTCAACAAGAGCTTCACTACGAGAAAAATACAAACGTTACAATATTACCAATAGCAACAATACACAAACATTTACTGAAGTCTGTTGTAGGTTTTAAAGGTTCAATTAACAAAGGGTATATGATAAACGTGTAGCAATTCTCAAGTAAGTATTAACACTTTTTGAAAAAGGTTTTGTGACTCTTTTGTTCAGTTAAAGTCTTTAAAAATTTAAAGGACATTGATGATTGATAACTAGTATTTTTTATAAAACATGTATTGTTCGTTATGATTGCTAACCAGCATTTTAAATTTCTGTTCAAAAAAGATTATATTAGTTTTGATTTATTGCAGTAATATTTGTTTAATTCTTGATCATCGTATATTGTTTATCGTACAGTTTTCGAAAAAATGTTCGTCTTTTAAATATGGTCCATTTCACATGCAGCAGTAACTTTTCACACCCTTGTATATGATTTTCTAATTCTGCATTTCTTTATTTTTATATTTCTACAAAAAAAGGTAGAACAAACAAACATTTCGTTGTATTTCGTCCTAAAGAGTATCAATTTGTTAGAAACAACGTAATTCCAATAACCGATTCGCGGAAGATGAAATGAAAAATTTCTTAAAATTTTCTTGATTTTTTCTCCGACATGATATCTGTATAATTTGCCGGATAGAAATATGTAAAAACCTTCAATATTCCAATTAGTATAAAATTTTTTAACACAACTGACCGAAGTTTGTTTTATAAATTTACAAAACGAAGGTACCAGACACATTTTGATATATAAAAAAATATTATGTAAATTCTATTAAATCATTTAATCACAGACCGTCAATTGTCGAATGCTATATCACGTCTGATATACAGCAATATAGATGATGAAAAGACGATTCAAAACGATGAAATGCCTGTAAAATTTGTTGAACAGGTAAAAACAAATCACGATACTGATATTTTCAAAACTAACCGTATCGGCTATTCACATGTTCTTTTTGAGGTTTGTTTATGTTTTTCTGAGAGAATTATTCATCTCTTTATTACAATGGTAACTTCATGTAACATTGTCAATTGCTCTTCGGTATACACTAACAATAACCAGGCATGGTAAGGTTGAGAGTTTTATGAAACGGTTATTATATGCTAAAAAGATCTTGACCACGATCAAAACACAAATGTTTCAATATTACCAGTAGCAACAATAACTTAACACATACTGATGTCTCTTATATGGTTAAAATTTACTTTGACCCTTTGACAAAAATATAAAAATTTCAAAAATTTTGAACCAACCATTTTATCAGAAAAATTACACTGGTTATATAGCAGTTTGACAAACACTGATTTTGATCATCGATAAGCTTAATATTCCCTTATCAACCCAATGTAATTAAAACGTTTAGCTGATTTTACAGAGTTATCTCCCTGTAGTGTTAGGTACCACCTTAACAAAGGGTATTTGATAAATTTTTCTTAATTCTCAAGTAGGTTTTAACTAATTTGAAATATGTAAAAGAAAATCGGTGACTGATAAATGAGCATTCCATATAAAACGTGCATTGTTCGTTATTTTTGTTTATCGCCTTTTAAAATTGATGTCGTAAATAGATTAATCAGTTTCATTACAATATAAATTGGTTAATTGTTGATTTTCATATATTTCATATCAGACAGCTTTTCAAATTTATGGTCCCCTTTAAATAAAAAAAAATCGCTTCACATTTTTCAGCGATTCATGTCATTTTTAGTTCGTTGATTGACTGTTATGGATAACCGATTCACAAATGATATCGGATATGTTCCTTACGTCGTAACAACAATCCCCTTCCCTTTCACGAATGTGACCTACCGAATTAGACTACTAGTATACATCGACTGCAAATTGTTATATTTAAAGATCTTTTTAAGCATAGCGAAAATACGAAAAGAAATTTTATCAAAATGAAAAACAGATACTATTATTAAAATAAATATATTTGAAGATTGAATATATATGGGAAGATGCGTAGATATATCAGGTATATTGAATGTTTGTAATAATTAATAATAGGAATTTATTCGTTCTCAAATGCAAGACCGTGATCCATGTTTGCTTATCTGGTATATTTTTAGTTGAAAGATGTTAGCTAATTAAGTTTGTTTAAAAGGTAAAAAGTTAATTTGAAAATTAAAGTGTTAGAAAAATAAGCTTTGATAAGCATACTGAATGTTAAAACACAATATTTGATAGATATAAATATAAACTTCTTGTGTGACACATGTTGTATATCTGCATCACAGAAATTGCAGGAAGTTTCCACTTGTCTTTAACCCAATCTCTTAGTCTGTTACTTGAATGTGAGATTCATAAATACATCTGATCACTTTTTTTCTAATTGCATGTGCAGGAGCTGGGACCTGTACGAAAACTTCTCGGGTCAACCTGTACTGTTGACTGGGGTGGGTCGTGTAGCTTTGAAGCACGCCAAATGTGACAGTGAACACATGATGATATGATGGGCAAGCCTTTAATTTGTCTTCTCCTTCAATCATTTTACTCCATTTGTTGATTTTGAATACTAGTACAAGAAAAAATGTTCTGCTAACAATTAACTTTCAACACAAATACTGAAATGTTCTGTTTATTGATTGCTACAATATAAGGACATTTGGTGTAACAAAAATAATAAATGATAAGACTTTTCGTAACACAAAATTTATGGCATTTGCATGAAGGATAATTGAAAAATAAAATATTGTTTTATTCACACTAATGAAAATAGTATAATGACGTATGGATGTCTACTTTCCTCGTTATACATGTATAAAACCAACCGATAAGGCATAGTAGTCACAATACCATAAAAGCAGGTGTTCTAATCTCGATGAAAAAAGTACACTATATTTGAGGTCTCACATTGTTGGGCTAACTTTCATTTTTTATCATAATTTTAAGTTGTACTGTAACAACACTGTTCCAGGTTGACTCAACAATTTTTGACGCCATTGTCGCTGTAGCTGTTGCCGGAAAAGCAATCCATTTGTCTTACTTTCTGCGACTTCTGTTGCAGGTGAAACTAATATTTTCTGTTTTGATGTCGGGGTCGACATAAACCTTATTCGGCCTCCAAGAATAAAAACAAAAAGTATGACGTTAAATACCAATACAAATAAACAATCATTCCGGTCGCTTGATCGATAAAGCTATTTTACTTGAGCTACAATTTTTTAAAAGAATTTTTTTTGTACTAACCATTGAAGGAACATTGACGTCTTAACCTTTATCAACCAAATCTGACCATTTAAACATATTCTTATAATTAAAAGACTCAGATCAAGACACCACATTGTACAAAAAAAATCTTTCTTTTCGTTTAGGTAATACAAAACGAACCGTGGTTAACATGCACCCCTCACACTCTGCAAGGGACATGCTATGATATCTGGCATTTTTTTAGTAATGAAAGAGTTATTCGCAAAGTGTGACGACAAGATCAAGGTCCGACTTGTTAATCTGAGAATATAAACAAATGCCATCTGTTATATTAGTTAAATGCAAAAAAAAAAGCATATCAATAAAGTGAAAGATCCAGTTTTCATTTTTGGTTAAAATTATAAAAAATCATAAAAGTATACAAGATTTTCACCTGAATAAGTGTTGTGTAGGTATATGTTATTTTCCAAGTGAATTGTCTTTACCTAATTCATAAATCAAGCAGGTACTTTAATGTGATTTACACACGCATACGCTGTTGTTTGCAGCTTTCTCTACGGGAACACCAACACATGTCAAATAGTATTCAGGTTTATTTAACTTTATCACATGGTTTTAGACATAATATAGTGTACTTCCAAGTTCACTTAACAGCTCAGAATGGACTTGAATTTCTTGTACAACTGAGCTATACGCCATTAGTTGTAAATGAATCTCTGCAAATTGTACTGTACTGCACATTGGTCTCGTGCCTCTATATTAACGAAAACTACAATTGTATTGGTAGTTCAGCTTGTAGCTGGTCAATGCCGTTGTTTTTCAATTTTAACTTTGACCACATATGATGAAGAAAGGCTGACACACCGGGAGGTTTGCTCTATGATTTAACACAATTATATATTTGCCCTCTACCAAACCAGGAGGTCTGAATAATGTGTTGTTTGTTGTTGTTTTTCGTTCATATACACAATGTATGTTTTTTTATGAGTTATATGTTGGTGTTTTCTGCTGTACATTCCAGTAGTTTTGATTAATCCTGTTATTTGCTTTTGAAAATTGAATCATCATAAGTGAGATAAATACGATAAATTTTAACCTTTTTTAACATAATCGTTATCAATATACAAATAAAAACTGATTTAAGGAAAAGGAAACATAATTTAGACCTTACACCAAAGACTTTCATTAGACAGCCAATAATTGCTTCAATTCTGTTAAACAAATTATAAGCCTGTTTAAACAACTCTCAACTGATTATCTTATGAAGGAAAAAGAGTGTGAATTTAATAGTTTTATTTGTATACATAATGATACAGTACATAACAGTTTGTATTAACAATGTCCATATATAATCATTATAATCTTGAATCACAAAACAGACAAATTCAAAATACAAAATAACAATTTAATTAGAGATCAATCTATTAAAGTAATAAATGAACACATGGCTCTTTTTTCAGATTTCATATATCAAAAATCAAAAATAAACACGATCAAATATGTTCATTGACTTAATATTTATCTATAGAATTTCACCTGAAATTCATCTGAAATTCACATGAGCAACATTTGGCTGTGTACACCTTACACTCTGGAAACTATACTGGAATAACTAGATCATTGTAGATGTAGTCATTGTAGCAAAAATATAAGTAGCAGTGTACTTTTTAAGTAAAATATTGATACTTTCATTGCTTTTTCTCAAACATTTATAAAAATGTAATTCTATATCTCAGACATGAATTCAGACGCGAAAATAAAACTTAGACAATAGAAGCGAATAATACATATCATGAATGGGATAAAAGAATTACCATTTTAATCTAAATGTCAAGCGGACACTAGGGCTTTATTATGAACGAACCCTATGACAGCTTCCGTACGTTTCGAAGTTCTTATTATGAAATGAATAGGATTACCTTGAAAGAAATGAATATGAATAATCCTTGGCAAGATAGTAGGAAAATATTCTCCCAAATCCTGTGTTTACAAAAGGTGCTGGTGGACGTTTCGTCCCCGAGGGTATCACCAGCCCAGTAGTCAACACTTCGGTGTTGACATGAATATCAATTATATGGTCATTTTTATAAATTTTCTGTTTACAAAACTTTGAATTTTTCGAAAAACTAAGGATTTTCTTACCCCAGGAGTAGATTACCTTAGCCGTATTTGGCACAATTTTTTGGAATTTTGGATCATCCTCAATGCTCTTCAACTTTGTATTTATTTGGCTTTTTCACTTTTTTGATCTGAGCGTCACTGATGAGTCTTATGAAGACGAAACGCGCGTCTGGCGTATAAAATTATAATCCTGGTACTTTTGATAACTAATTAAAATTAATATTTTGTCTAGGAGAATTCATCCACTTCTCAAAATATCAAATGACTGTTAAAGATACCCATGCATGCAATTAACTACACCGAAACAGTAACGACGAAAGCCAATATCGCACTTAATCATGTTCATACAACGCTATTTTTTCTTAAGTACAGTAAAAAGTTCAAAATACATTAAAATCCAAACATTAAAGTAAATTAAGAAACAAAATATATTATAATTGCGTAAGTATTGAAAGAGTTTCAAGTATATGTAGGATGGAGGCATCCCGGTTACTACAAACTGACATGAGATTCATTTGGCTTACTTTAAGCCAATAGTTTTTTAAAAGCTTCGTTTACAATGCTCTTCAACTTCCTTATTGACTTTTAATTTCAACTGTTTTGATTTGACCAACACTGTTATGTCTTATGAAGACGAAAGGTGCGTATGGTTTACTTATGAGCTTGGAATAAAGTCTTTCACATAGTATTTTTGCCTTTTACTCTGTAACCATTCTGTATATGCTTAGATTTTGAAAAGTATGTACCAACCGGCTAGGAAAAAAAGTGGAATCTACAATAAGAAAATTAGTTACACAATATTAAAATCAAAACAAACAAAATGGTATCAATTTTTACGCCATCGATAAACTTTCGATGCTGACATTTTTAAACAGAGCACGGTTATATAACTACAAGCAGTATTAACAACACAGAGCGGACATTGAATATAAGCTCAAACAATTAGTCAGAAAAATTGAAGCTACGTTTTTTGCTATATTATCCATCATTATACTAAAGTTTATAACATTTAAAGTGTACGACAGTCTATAACCGTGACAAATTATAAGGTAATTGGCTCCTCACCCTAAGAATAGAAACGCTTTATGAAACAATTGTTCAGTTGTATACGGTATTCAATGTATGAGTAATATGTGCGCTGGACACAGTGCAGGTGGTGTTGTCTCGATATCTCAATAGCATGAGTTCGAATCAAGGCGAGGGAAGAACACAAAAGAGTAGGTCCGGTAAGAGCTGGTTTTGGCCTCAATTTTCAAGTTCATCTGACGAAAGATTTGGAAACTTTTTAAACACTTAATTGTCTGTTTCAGTTGATTCAATTAGTTGATGTGAAAGATTTTAACTGATTAAGTCAATAAAAACGCTCCGACCCAAGCTTACATTTAAAAAATCGATCAAATATGCCAAAATATGTCACTTTTCAGATGGTTTTTGACAAAAATGAAAGTGGCCGCATCCGTGTTCATCCTCAACCTTTATATTTGTTATGTATTATCATCAAATACAACTTACATTTCAATATTAAGAATGAACACAAATGCGGCTACTTTCCATTCAAGACGGAAACCATCTGAAAAGTGATATACTTTGGCATATTTGATCGATTTCCCTTATTTAGCATGACTTAATGATGCCAGTTCCCGATATATATGCAAAAAAATAACTAAAAGTTTAAATTTTAACAATTTTGTAAAACTGCTATTTTTTGGGGCCAAAAAGGGGTCTTACCGGACCAACTCCTTTGCTTCCACAAATTTGCAGACTTTTTGGACACCTTTTATTAGATGTAAAGCTCTTTTAACATATGAATACGATATGAATATAATATGTTTACATAATTACCTGTGCATTGTTCCAAGACGTCTTTTCATCACAAATTAAAGAGCTTTACATCTAATAAAAGGTGTCCAAAAAGTCTGCAAATTTCCGATCAAATATGCAAAAGTATATCACTTTTCAGATGGTTTCCGTCTTGAATGGAAAGTGGCCGCATTTGTGTTCATTCTTAATATTGAAATGTAAGTTGTATTTGATGATAATACATAACAAATATAAAGGTTGAGGATGAACACGGATGCGGCCACTTTCATTTTTGTCAAAAACCATCTGAAAAGTGACATATTTTGGCATATTTGATCGATTTTTTAAATGTAAGCTTGGGTCGGAGCGTTTTTATTGACTTAATCAGTTAAAATCTTTCACATCAACTAATTGAATCAACTGAAACAGACAATTAAGTGTTTAAAAAGTTTCCAAATCTTTCGTCAGATGAACTTGAAAATTGAGGCCAAAACCAGCTCTTACCGGACCTACTCTTTTGTGTTCTTCCCTCGCCTTGATTCGAACTCATGCTATTGAGATATCGAGACAACACCACCTGCACTGTGTCCAGCGCACATATTACTCATACATTGAATACCGTATACAACTGAACAATTGTTTCATAAAGCGTTTCTATTCTTAGGGTGAGGAGCCAATTACCTTATAATTTGTCACGGTTATAGACTGTCGTACACTTTAAATGTTATAAACTTTAGTATAATGATGGATAATATAGCAAAAAACGTAGCTTCAATTTTTCTGACTAATTGTTTGAGCTTATATTCAATGTCCGCTCTGTGTTGTTAATACTGCTTGTAGTTATATAACCGTGCTCTGTTTAAAAATGTCAGCATCGAAAGTTTATCGATGGCGTAAAAATTGATACCATTTTGTTTGTTTTGATTTTAATATTGTGTAACTAATTTTCTTATTGTAGATTCCACTTTTTTTCCTAGCCGGTTGGTACATACTTTTCAAAATCTAAGCATATACAGAATGGTTACAGAGTAAAAGGCAAAAATACTATGTGAAAGACTTTATTCCAAGCTCATAAGTAAACCATACGCACCTTTCGTCTTCATAAGACATAACAGTGTTGGTCAAATCAAAACAGTTGAAATTCAAAGTCAATAAGGAAGTTGAAGAGCATTGTAAACGAAGCTTTTAAAAAACTATTGGCTTAAAGTAAGCCAAATGAATCTCATGTCAGTTTGTAGTAACCGGGATGCCTCCATCCTACATATACTTGAAACTCTTTCAATACTTACGCAATTATAATACGAAAATATCTGAGATTGTCTGATATTTGTCATGACAACTATACCGATTCTGTCATGTCCACAAGAATCAATATATTTATGCATTCTTTTGACAATAAAATATGGTATCGTTTCTCTTATCATGTTTAGAAATTAAAGTATCAGCATTTAAGTTATCTGTGTTTTGAAGGAGCAATGCAGTAAACAGAAAGGGTCGCTTGCAGATATTTATTCTGAAAAAAAATCCGTGTGGGTGGCTAACTACTGTAATCAGACAGGAGGTTTGCATTTTATTAAGCACTCTTTGCCCAATATGAAGGTATTTGTTACCGAGTACAATATACGTTGCAAAATATAACTTTGACAAAGGTATCATATGATTTGGTTTTATTTTTACAATTCACAATATAGTTGTAAAAAGGTGAAATAATGAGTGCAAATAGCTCTTCTATAATTCTGGAATTCGAAAATTGAATAATTTTTACAATAACTAATTAACTCTTTTTATCAAACAGCATATCCGAAAATGAAATCTACAAAAAAATGGCATGGCAGTTTTAGTTTTGTTCTGTAGAGGTTTGATATGTTTATATGATGATAATTTGCCAATATATATATTGGAGACAATAAGTTTCCATTTGCAAACTGACTGTTTGTTAAGATATGAATCAGCCAAATTCAACAAATATGATTTTATCAAAGGGTTCATCATTTTTTATAATAACATCATCAAATGTATTGTGGGAATCAGAATGCTTCTTGTAACATTATAAAAATAAGATGTGACATGTTTCGCAATACGACAACTCTCCCTCATGTTTTGAACGACGTGAAGATAATAAAGTAGATCTCGTCGTGTCCTCACGAAAATTAAGAAATAAATATAACTCTTAAACCCTCTATTTCATATGTTGGAGGTGAAGAACGCGTACGGAAATGGAAAAACACGTGTTGGTATGTTTATAGAATAAGAATAAGAATGTTCTTAGGCTTATAAACACTAACAAATATGAAAAATCTAAAGTGATGGAATGCTAATTTCCATTTGTATTAATAATTGATAAATTGTTCTTCGATTCAAAAAGTGATACAAATAGAATAAAAGACAATGTAAACAAACTAACACGTCTTTTCCTATAAGAGTTATATTTTCTTTGTTTTCGTGACATAACGACAAGATTCAATATGGACGATTCTAATATGACTTTTTGGGGTATATTGGAAGAAGGTTCAAAATTCCATCTCTTTTTTTAAATCCCTGGATTGAATACCTCATCACAATGTTTTTGAATATCGTCTTTAAATGTAGAACGTATATATGTGAAATTTAGAATATGTCGAACTTTATATACTAGAGGGACATTCAAACTCATAGATCGAAAATATACTGACAACGTCATAACTAAAAATGAAAAAAAGAACCAGACAAACAATGGTACGCAATAATAACTCTTCTCGGATAAATAAGCTTTTAAGGTTAACAAAATCAGCTCTCCGTATATATACTACATAGGTCTGTCATTAAATGTCATAACCGAAATTGTAAATGATAATAGTCATTGATTAAAAGCCTTCTGTTTTTTATTGCAGCAGAAAATATCTGGATTGGTGGGAAACGTGAACATGGCGTATTCAAATGGTTTACTTCCGATGGGAATACCCAACGTATGAATTACACCCGATGTATTAGAGAAGACTATTTGCGATCATCTCAAAATGACTTATGTGTTTATATCACGAAGTTTATTCAATATAAATGGTTTCCTGATCCCTGCAATGTAAAAATATATTTTATCTGCAAAACTTATATGTGACATCACATTTGCCATTATTGTTCATAACTTGATTGCAAAAATATATAAATCGATAAATTATTAATAATACTTTAGGGAGAGGAAACAAATGGCATGACACAGATAAAATGGAGTAGCAAAGCATATAAATTTATACCAAAACTTTTATGAGTTTTATTATCATATCTTTTTTTGTGATAACTCGATTATTCCATACATAAAATTGAGACATGATGTTGTATATTATCCCCGGTAAATACAATATTCCAGTGATTACGTTTCTTATCGTGAATCTTTGAAAGAGTGTGCTTACTGGTGCAAAAAAGATATAACACCAATGTTTTGAATGGCCAAATTCGAAATTACTCAGTCGGAGGTGTTACGCCACCATGATTCAATCCTCCGTTATGAAACATTTGTGCAATACATTATCCTAGATACGTTGTACTTATCTTAATCATCATCCTGTCTTTTTCATTGAATCGAATATTACCGAAAGTAAATTATCACTTGTACTTGTCTACTACATTGGAGCAGGAACTTTCAGGAGCATAAGAGTTCTCACACGTTTTTTTTTGTGGTGTTCGTAATGCCGAAATGTTTCAACACCTGACAACAATATAACAGCTTTAACATCCTGAAAGTCAATTCACTCGAATTTTTCAGTACTTGCTATTATTTCATCAAATTGTCTAACACTTAACTGAACTGAATTGACAGTTCATTACCCAAGTCTTTAAAAAAATCTGGTTGCAACCATCACACAAAGGGTGAGACATCCAACATAGGGTTTGTTTTATCACTGTATATAAAAAAAAAGCACAAAAAATGAACTCCACAGAAATTCAAAACGAAAAGTCTCTAAAAAAGTTTCAAAATCAAAACTCAAACATATCAAACAACTGTCATATTCCTGACTTGGTACAGGCATTTAAAGTAGATTGTGTAATTCATTTGACATATGTTTTGCCACATAATGAAGTTCTTTTTCATTTTTTTCCCGCCTTTTTTGTCCAATCATTTTGATCTAAATGACATCAATACATGCAAAAATAATGTTAAGTTTTCATGATTTACAACGTATACATTTGCCCGAATACCGCCATCAGCAGTAATTAATCCTATTAATTCTCCACTTTGATAAATTAAATGATGTTCAGACCATTCGTTTGTAGTCAATAAAGATATTTCAGTCTATTTTCAGGTTTTTTAATTGTTGATACTTTCAGGTACAAAATAAGAAAATTCTAGATTGTATGAAAAACTACTGCAAATAGTCTCTGAAAGGCTATTGTGATTAGAAAGTCTTAACAGTATTCGATTAACAATAACCATGATAACGACATATCTGCCAAATAATCAAAACATTTGAAGTGCTTTAACATAATGTTAAAACTCAAAAACGCCCACGTAGCACGTGGTTATATCACATGATATTCGAAAAACATCAAGTGATATATATTATTTATCAAAAACGAATGGACAAGAACTGTGATATTCCTGACTTGGTTCCTGCATTTTCAAGTGTAGAAAATGGTGGATTAAAGCTGTTGTTAAAGCGCTAAACCTTTCACTTTAATGACAGTCTTAATGTCTGTGTCATTTTGGTCTTTTGTGGATAGTTGTCTCATTGGCAATCATACCACATTTTCTTTTTTATATCATCAAATTCCGTTATATTTACAATGATGCGTGAACTAAACAGACATACTAAATAAAATATGTTCATTTGTTCTCCACTATTTACTATGAATGATACTTAACTAGTTAAATTTGAATGTCATCATCAAATCACGATGAGATAACAATTTACTAACTTTCAGCGTACAATCACTTGTCTGATTTAACGTTAATCGTGCACTCCCATAGCTAAATATTTGAAAACCAAGGACAATAAGGCACCGCAACAAAATTAAGAGTAAAAAAATCAGTTTAATACGGCTAATAATTACTCATCAAATATTCTAGGTATAAAAATATGTAAGCCAGACGCGTGTTTTATCTACACAAGATTAATCAGTGGCACTCGAATCAAAATAGTTGAAAAACCAATGTAAATTCAAATTAATAACTTTAAAAACCGAAACTTGCAAAAAGTTGTGCAAAAAACATCTAAGGCAATCTTTGGGGAAGACAAAAAACTTAATATTTGAAATAATGCAATATGTTAATATGATAGATATAAGAAGATGTGGTATGAGTGCCCATGAGACAACTCTCCGTCCAATGGTTCTTTTCTTTTGAATTATACAGCATGTTATAAACGGTATCTGTAAAGATAAAATAAACACATAAAAAGTAAAATAACAAAAATAGCGAACTCCGAGGAAGATTCCGAACGAAAAGTCCCTTATTAAATGGCAAAATCAAAACCTCAAACACATCAAATCAAAAGATAAGAACTGTCATATTCCTGAATGGGTACCGGTGTTTTCTTACGTAGGTTTTTCCTATTTTCCATGTCAACATATAAAGGGAAAGAGACGAATTCAACTTTTGGGTAATTGTGTTGTTGTCGATATTTTTCATACGTTGTATATGTTAAAAGGATGATGTGGTACGATGGCAAAAGAGCATGTTATAAATCATGATAGTACCGAAATACAAAACTGATGATACCCTTGATGACTTACCTTCAACAGGAACGTTCAATGCCAAATATTTGAAAGCCAATGAGTTATAAGAACCGAAAAAATTGGAGAGCTATATGGCCAACAGTATGATGTATGCATATTTTAAAGTCCTCTTTGTCAATAAATAATAAACTGCAATACTAGTTATGTATTTACTAATGTTTAGTTATTTCTTATTTCGAATACAGATTACACAAAAGTCAAATTGGGGGTACAGATATATTGTCATCTAGACCTTCCCGTCCGTCAGTAAAAACATGCCTAACCGAAAGGTGTTGCGGGATGTACGAATACGGGGAGCAATGCCTTGCTTCAGAAGTCTATAAAAGGCAATTGCGGTTAGAAAATTAAAGAAATTTAACATTATCTTACACTAGAAAGTGTCATTATATTAACTTTATCTACTGAAAGTAGTAGATGTATTTTACAAAATCCCCATCGCATAAATAAACTCATCATAGATACCAGGACTAAATTTTGTACATACGCCAGACGCGCGTTTCGTCTACAAAAGAATCATCAGTGACGCTCGAATCCAAAAAAGTTAAAAAGGCCAAATAAAGTACGAAGTTGAAGAGCATTGAGGACCAAAATTTCTAAAAGTTTTGCCAAATCCAGCTAAGGTAATCTATGCATGAAGTAGAAAAGCCTTAGTATTTCAAAAATTCTAAATTTTGTAAGGCCACACCAATTTAATTTCTTGTTCTACGGATTTTTGGACTCCAAAATTTGGGGCGAGCGAGCGATTTGAAAATTTTAATAAAAAAAATATTTAATTTGCAAATTTTTGAGGCGAAGCTTGAAAAGTAAAGGCGAGCGATTATAATTTTTTTTTGTAAACATAAAATAGTAGGTTTTGACAATATTAAAACTTGATATATCACTTGTACTTTGACATTTCTTTAACTTCTGAAGTATTTTTTCCCTGTTCACCAAGAAATAATTAAATCTATTCTATGTACATGATGTATGTGTGACTGACAATGAGACAACTCTCCATCCAATTCGTAATCAGTTTTGGGGCAATCCCTTAATGTTATAGATATCCCTTTTACATGTTTTAAGAGGGAACAATATCAGTTATAATATATTTGTTTGTACAAAAGGGCTCATATTATCTCAAAGAACTATATATCTATCTGGTATTAAATGGTCAAAACATGTCCAAGAATTTTGTTAAATTAACACATTTACTTTGACAGTTTAATATTATTCAAAATAAGTCATGTAAATGGACCCCTCTTCAGAAAAAATTGTTTAAAATATGATGCAACTCTCCTCTTTTTTAGTACAAAATTCTACGTTTTCAAAGGTTTTGTACTCAAAGAACTATACAAATCCTTGGTATTTCTATTTTCTTTTCTACATCAGTAAAATGACCCCTTGTCTGAGGGAGGGTTGTTCTCAACCTGATAATAACAAACACAGGCCTTTTAGACAGGGCTTTGATACAGACCAAGCAGCAAGCTATAAAGGACCCCAAAATTATTAGCGTACACAATTCGAACAGGAAAACCAACGATCTAATTTATATATCCAAACGGAAAAATACCAATGAACAACATCAATAAACAATAACTACTGAACGACAGGCCCCTGAATCAATCAGGGCTGGTGCATAAACATGCAGCGGCTATGGAAAGTTTTGTTTCGCCAGCATATAATATAATTGCAGTTGAAGGCAAATCCTTCAGTAGTTCTTTGTACTTTATTCTAACAACGAACATTTTTTGATAGGGAATATAAGTAAGGGGGAAAGAAACCAATTTTTTGTTCTTAACAGGTATTTCCGCTATTATAAATTTATATGCATGATAAATATTATATGGGAGCACTCCAACTTTAGATAAATAGGTTTCATGCTGAAACAAATATTCTCACACATATTACCCAGTGTGGTGGGTTGCTTTTATGTTTTAAATCGTTATATATACAGGTAAGACTGTGATTTTAAAAACAAATATTGATATCTTTTTATAATATTTACAAAAAAAAAAACGGTGCGGGAAAGGGACATGATTACATTTCCGGATGCGGGAAGCGGGAATTTAAAAAAATTAAAAAAAATCTGTTTTGAAAAAAATAGGTGCGGGCGGGTCCGTCGAACAAGGAATCAAATTGGTGTGGCCTTAAAGCCAAAAATTTAATGACCACCACAAAAAAAACCCCATTTTCTTTACATTTTGAAAAGAAGCAGAATATCAAAATAAAATAATGATATTTCTTTGTCCGCCATTTTGAATATTACCGAAGTAAGAGTTTTTAAGACATATGTCTTATACATTGTATCCCTTAGAAGCATCAAAGAAATGTTCCTTCACAATTTAATGAAAGTAGCAATACGTTAGAACACATTTCAATCACCCTCCCTAAAAAATAAGCTTATTTTAGTACAATGTCCGCCATGTTGGATTTTACCGGGAGTAGAGTTTTTAAAGACATCTAATCTATATAATTTACCCAAAAGTAGTACATAACAAAGGTTTGTACCAAATATTATTATGGAAGCATGATAATAATACCTTTGCACATACTAGCCTTCTATATTGGGCCGATTTAAGTATGATGTCCGCCATTTTGAATTTTTACCGCAAGTGAGACTTTTTTTTCAAATGCTTCCCTATCTAAAAAAAAGTAATAGTTGAGGAAGGTCTATGCCAAATTTCACGCCTGTAGCAGGATGTGCACAATTCGTCTGAAATATGCTTGTAGCCGCTGGACTATATGTTTACCCATCCACTCACCCTTTTATGAGTTGGTTATTGTTAATGGGAGTCTATGCATATATTACATTATATTAATATGAATTTTTCCTCTCTTGTAGATAGTTTTGAAATGTGTTACTGTATATTACTGTGCTATTGTATGATTGGATTGGTAGTGTGCATTTATATTGAAAGACTTTAGTTTGAGAATCATATTGAATGTAAAGTTAATGTTAAAGGCTGCTACAGCTGTAGGCACACTTATCCTATGTATGTGTTGTTTTATTTATTAAATAATTTATATTCGTTTGAGCTGGCGAAATAAAATATGAGGAAACTTAATAATAGGGCAGGAAGAATCCTTTTTTTGTAAATTTTGGTATTGTTTTTTCTTAGAAATTGAAATGTCTAAATCTAGAAATGTCTGGACAACAACTGCTATTTATGTTAGTTAGTTCTTTGAGTAAATTTCGGTAGTATATTTAGTGATCTGTGGTTTATTTAACCAATACATTTCATCAACATAAAGGTAGGTATTGTTGTATGTGTCAACTAAGTGTAACAATAACGTGTCTTTAATGAGTTTGGCCATAAATTATGATTTATAGTAAATCGGATGACAAAGGAATATCCCATACGGAATGAAAATTATATTTCAGGCAAATGAGTACTATTTAAATGATTTTTTTTTATAATTCAAACTAGATGGCAAATAAAGGCAACAGTAGTATACCGATGTTCAAAACTCATAAATCGATAGAAAAAAAACCAATCCGGGTCACAAACAAAAACCGAGGGAAACGCAAACATTTTCTTCCCTCACTATTTACAGTCCTAAACTATGTTTCAAATGCCCTACGCACTATTTGAAGACACTTCTGATCATGGTATTGAAAAAAAAACATATATTGTTATGAACAACAATGCTTTCCGGATGTAGTAGCAAGGGTTTCCAAAAACCACGCACGTCACACCCTGTTGTCAAAATCCATTGTTATTCGTAACAATAGATCTATAAATCTATTCAATTTACACTTTTATAAAAAAATAGAAACAATAAAGTATAACAATAGAACTGGGGTGTACAAATGTAACTGTCACTGCTTGAAACTAGACACAAATGAATTGTTACGGTGAATGAAAAATACAAGTCACTTTGTAAGTAAATAATTTTATCAACTTAGTTTATGAAAGGGGGGTGCTTTGTTTGTTTCCTTCTTTTTCTCATGAAACGTTTTTTTTGTGAAAAGCTGTTGTATATTTTCAACAACTTTTATCGAACTACTCAGAAGAATTGATTTCTCTGTTTTGTCTAGCTATACATTTTTTAATATTGATTAAATATAATACTAAACCTCATTATAATATACAAGACTACTATTGTATCGAAAATAAGAATAATTGGTCATTTAATAGAGTAAAAATGTAAAAGGTATTGTTAATAGTGACGTAACAAGTTAGGATCTGGCACAAAATGTATGAAACTTTGATACAAGTGCAGGTATATAATACGAAAAACGAATATCTCTAGGTAGAAGTATGGGTTCCACTAGATTAAGTATGAATCTATAAGATAGTCAAAATCCTACACACGATTGTGTTTAATCTGGTTTGTTTAAAAGCAGTATGAATATCTTCCATTATCGAATTCATCTCGCATTATGTCCTTGTATTTTGACGATAACTTAACAAAAGTTCACTTGTTTCTGAAGTTAAAATGTACGTCAAACATGTTTTTTTTGGTAATTTTGTCTTGTAAACGACTGAAAGGAATGTTCCTTCTTTTAACCTATCAAAGATAAAAGTTTGAAGAGCAAAACCCCAATTGGCAACAAAACACGATAACTATCAAATGAGTTGAATGTTTACCTAAAATATTATTTGCACTTTAATCAAGCAAAATAATGACATGTGTCACATTTTTTTATACCTAAGTAAGTAAAGTATAAGTAAATTTTATCGTCCAGGTTAATTCTTTAAAGGGATGACTTATAAATATCCTTCTAAAAAAATTAACCCCATATACATGTAGGTATATAAAGACAACCAAGTTATATTTCATTGGAAAAGGGCGTTCTTTTATCTACTCATCATGTTTCAGAATATTCCTGTTATAACAATGAAAAAGAGGGACATTTAGCAAGACATACATTTTTTGTAAGTCGGAAATATTACAGGTTTTAAGCTTCAAAATTAAAAAAAATATATAATTATACAAGTTAGGGAAATTAAAACATGTACTTACAAGTATCGATAAACGACTGTTGCCATAATCTATTCTAGAGTCACTAATGAGTCTTATGTATACGTAACGTTTATGCAGCTCTACTAAACAATAAACCTAGTATCTGATTTTATCAAAATTTGGTCGTTGCCTAAACTCCTGAACGTTTCTTCTAGCTGGTATGATTAGACAAAGTGTTTACCAATTTTGTGTTTAAATTAATTTGCATTGATATTTTGTTTCTTTAAATTAGTTGTTCAGAAATGTTGTTCAATTCAAATTAATAATGTTTTTCTAACCAAGGTTAATATCGCTTTTAAGTTGTATTTTGCAAAATTTTCGGAATTCCTGTTTTTCAATGCTTCGTATTTTTGTTTGCCTACCAAGTGTTTTGATTTAAGCAACACTAATGAGTTTGATGTTGACAAATCTTTCGTGTTAATTTTTAAACTATTTCCATGTATCTTTTATGATTTAATAAAAAAAAAAACCATGTATAATTACTTGATAATATTGATGTTTATGATAATATTTTCGTGGTTCACCTTTACCCGTAAAATCGAAAAAGATAAGGAAATATTTAGAAGCATTAACTGTACACTTTTAATCTGAGCCAATGTGTTATTACGAAATTGAATAGTTGTTCTTTTTTGGCTGTTGTGTTCATAAGGATTGTTTCAAAGAAGACATTTGTTTTAATGGTTTTATAGAATTTACAATTTAAGGAGACACGTGAAAATAGATGAAATGAACATTTGGTTGTTAATGGTATTCTCTTTCATGTCATATTCATGCAATGGAAGTTTGGTGGATCAAAGCACTCAAAGTTATAAAGTGGCGGCAGTTGATGGGAAAGACATAACGAATATCAAAACGGAAGTTGACGTTATGAAGGGAAATTACCATGCTCTATTTATGAGAGTAATTAATAACGAACATGAAATCGCTTTCCTGAAAGGTCAAACACAACAGTTGGAACATAAACATGCAAACACTAAGCGTGCATTTTCATGTGAAATTGAAGGTTTGCGAGATGGCACCATACAGCTCGAACAAGATCTAAAGGAAACAACAAATGCATCGAAAACAATTTATGACACAATACAAGATCTACGTCAGAGGGTCAATGTGTTAGATAACAAATACTCACATTTGAAGATACCGAGAAAGCATAGCAGTAAGTCAGGTGTGTATATTTAATTCTTTTGGGAAATGGCAATGAGTCAAATGTGTGTTTTTATTTTCTTGTGGGAAATAGTAATGGGTCAGATGTGTATATTCATTTTCTTGTGGGAAATAGCAATGAGTCAGATGTGTGTATTTATTTTCTTGTTGGAAATAGTAATGGGTCAGGTGTGTGTTTTTATTTTCTTGTGGGAAATAGTAATGGGTAAGATGTGTATATTCATTTTCTTGTGGGAAATAGCAATGAGTCAGATGTGTGTATTTATTTTCTTGTGGGAAATAGTAATTGGTCAGATGTGTATATTCATTTTCGTGTGGGAAATAGCAATGAGTCAGATGTGTGTTTTTATTTTCTTGTGGGAAATAGCAATGAGTCAGGTGTGTGTATTTTTTTTCTTGTGGGAAATAGTAATGGGTCAGATGTGTATATTCATTTTCTTGTGGGAAATAGCAATGAGTCAGATGTGTGTATTTATTTTCTTGTGGGAAATAGTAATGGGTCAGATGTGTATATTTATTTTCTTGTGGGAAATAGCAATGAGTCAGGTGTGCGTATTTATTTTCTGGTGAGAAATAGTAATGGGTCAGATGTTTTTATTCATTTTCTTGTGGGAAATAACAATGAGTAAGGTGTGTGTATTTATTTTCTTGTGGGAATTAGTAAAGGGTCAGGTGTGTATATGTATTTTCTTGTGTAAAATAGAAATGAGCTTCATTGTTTAATCATACGTTTTGTGATTGAGTTAAGTCTGCCAATTGATATTTTATCGTATGTTTTTCTTTGTTGTGATGTTATGCTATTGTTTCAGAAAAAGGGAGAAGGTTTGGATCCATTAAAACGTTTAATCCCGCTGCAAATGTTTGCACCTGTCCTAAGTCAGGAATCTGATGTACAGTAGTTGTCGTTTGTTTATGTAATATATACGTGTTTCTCGTTTCTCGTTTTGTTTATATAGATTAGACCGTTGGTTTTCCCGTTTGAATGGTTTTACACTAGTAATTTTGGGGCCCTTTATAGCTTGTTGTTCGGTGTGAGCTAAGGCTCCGTGTTGAAGGCCGTACTTTAACCTATAATGGTTTACTTTTTAAATTGTTATTTGTATGGAGAGTTGTCTCATTGGCACTCACACCACATCTTCCTATATCTATCTAGTGTGTATAAAATTTTCTTGTTGGAAATATCAATGATCCAGGAGTGTATCTTTGTTTTTTTTGTGAGAAATTGCAACGAGTAAGGTGTATACATTGTATATCTATGTTCTTGTAACATGAGTATTACTGTTATCGATGTGTAATATTCCTTTGAAAGCTAGGTAAACCGCCATAATAATACGAACGGTACGCAACTAATTGTACTGCATCATTAGATTATATTTAATAAACATACTTAAGTGATGCCCATTGCCAAAGCACTCAAAACTAAGTATAAATGATGCAGACATGGTAATAGGCAAACAGGACCCAGGAATGGCAAAAATTCCGGTCATGGAATAAAACTGTATGGTAGTCATCTTTCTATAAAATAAGTCAAGGAAAATCAATATGAAAGCATAAATTACTGGTTGGATTGTAAGATGTGCCGCCCATTATAGAGCATGAAGATTATTAATGGATAAGAAACATTTTCTGGAAAGGTTTCCATCAAGGAAGCGTCGAGATTGTAAAGTTTTGTAAAAATAATTTACTGAAAATGTTTGTAAGCATGAGAGCTAAATGTTTCCAAACAATGCTGCCAAAACTTTATTAAGGAACATTATCATAACAGAAGTACAGATGCCGATGATATCCAACGGGCAGGGTATCTTCATGCCTGATATAAATAATAAAGTTAAGAAATATTCACAAATCTGAATTTATTTTATATGTTTGTCTTCAATCTTCTACAAACACAAGGTCAACAAATATATCTACAAAATTGTCAAAAGAATATATTTCTGATCAGCCAGTTTTTTGGTAATTTGTTACAATAACCTCACCGCCTTGAACTCATAATACACAGTTATCTTTAAATTTATTATCCGTTGCCTTTTTTATTTGAGATATTTTCAATTTTACGCAAAGTACAAAAAATAATGAGTTTTGATCGAAAAATTTAATTATCGATTTAATATTGCATACAAACATAAAATGCAGAAACCATATATTTCTGATTAAAAAAGTTTTTGTTTATTATAAATTCAGGTGACGGATCAGAATGTCCTTTAGATTGGGTTAGACGTGTTGGCTTTGGTGCCTGCTATTTTTTTAGTCATTCACAAAAGTCCTGGAACGATGCACAGGTAATTGGGGAATCAATTATGTTAAGTATTTTCAATGTATCATTCCTATACTATTCTAGCTTTGAATCGAATAGGAGAGGCCTGATGTCCGTCCTTTCTTCTGTCATAAATAATTAAGGTATAGGTCTTTCACAGCATTCCACGTTGCATACTTGAGGTTGGCATCTAAAATAATATCGGTATCCACGGATATCTTGAATACCATATGTAGCTGCATAGTATTATTTCACTAGAAGGAGCAGCCATTAACGTCACTGTCACAGTACTGTTCTATACTTTAAAATTATATACTTTAAAAATGTTATAAATTTAAGTTTTATGATGACAAAAAGAAAGAAAAATAGATAGCATTTGTTGTCTGTGTGAACAATTTATTTCGGTTATTGTGAGTACCTCTTATATTTAAGCGTTTCCCTCAGTTTTAGTTTGTTAACCCGATTTTGTTTTTTTGTCCATGGATTTATGAGTTTGAACAGCGGTATACTACTGCCTTTATTTGACGTAATATGATCAGATTATGTTATTCACAGCATCCATATCTTTATCTTGAACTTCAAAATCGGAGGCTGTTTTCGATGGTTCGCATTTGAATGTTGTATTCCTTCTGTTCTTCTTATAAAAGTGGTCTATGCCCGGTTTTTTTCTTTCTTAAGACAACATTCTTTTCAAAACTCAAGTAGACGAAGGTAACACGTTGAAAGGCAAAAGTTCCTATGAAAGCCTTACTCCAAATTCATAAGAACTCCAGACGCTCTTTTCGTCTAGAAGAGACTTATCGGTGGTGTTCCATACGAAAAGGTTGAAAGGTCGAATCAGTAAAGAAGTTAAAAATCAGACACAATAGGACTCAAAAATCGTGCCTAAATAACTATGCTCAATGATATTTCATGTCAGGAAAATGCCCTGCAGCGGAAATACATTTGAACGACTTTCAAACCTTACTCAATAACTAACAATTATTATATTGGTACCTAATATACTTTGATCAATTCGTCGCGAATAATATAGACTTAAAAGCTGTAATGAGGCAAACTAACGTGGATATCCGCGAATATAGATAACTGTATTATCTTGATTAATAGGCTGCTGACCTGTCTTTTTGACTTTTAAATGAAATATTTACTTACAAAAGAAGATGTGGTATGATTGCCAATGATAAAAACTCCCAACGAGAGACCAAATGACGCAGAAATTAACAATTTTAGGTTGTCATACTGCCTTATACAATGAGCAAAGCCCATTCCGCGTAGGCAGCTATAAAAGGCTCCGAAATGACAAACGTAAAACAATTCGAACCAGAAAACTAATGGTCTAATTTATGAACAAAATACATGAACGAAAAACAAAGATGTAACATATCAACAAACGACAACCACTGAATTGCAGGCTCCTGACTTGGGACAGACACACACATAACAAATGTGCGGGATACCCAAACTCTCTCTAACCTTGGGCAGTAGTGTAACAGTACAGCATAATAATGAACTATCATATTCAATTGAAAAAGGCTTAACTCATCAGATGGATACAATTAGAAAAACATCTTACAAGCACACAGAGTTGACGTGGACGGGTACTTGTATATCACATATTTTAGGCCAAAAAATGATGTAATCCTTTTCAAATAGAGAATCTCAAAATTCAAAATATCAATGTTTTGAAGGAGCAATGCAGACGACATAACGGATCACTTACAGATATCAATTCTGAAAATGAAGCCGTGTTTCTGGCTGAATATAGTCGTAATCATACAGGTTTGTACTTATTTAGCACTATTTCTCCTAATATAAATGCATTCAAAACCGACTTTTTTTTCCGTTGAAAAGTTTCTAGCTAGGTTAAGGGTATCATATTATTTGGTATTCTTCCACACATCTACTTTTGCATAGGTACTATTTTTTGTACCAAAAATCTGTAGTACCGAAAATCTACTTTTAATATTCAGTACTATTTTGTTACTTTAAAATTATTCTTATATTTAGGTACCTGTATTTTACACTACTTGATTTGTACTTGAAATTTAAGTACGACAGATTTTTGGTTGCACGGTTACCTTTTCAGCATTTTGAAAGTTTGTCTTTTTGAAATCTCATTAGTCATGTGTTGTTAGTTAGGATGTTCAAACCTGGAATATTGTGATCATTGTTGGTATTTTTTTTGTACCAATATTTTAAGTACAAATCAAGTACTGGAGAATACAAGTACCTAAATATTACAATAATTTTAAAGTAAAGAAATAGTACTAAATAGTAAAAGTAAATTTCTTGTACTACAGATTTTAGCTGTGTAACAATTTATAATTCAATTGTTTAGATAACGGAATATTTGATTGCAACATGTGCCAGTGGTTCCTGGAATGTGAATAATTCTATAATGATCTGACAAACTCATCCTTTTATCTAGTCAAAGTCAAATATATTTGAACTAATCGAAATTCATGTCTTGCTAGGTGGCAGTTTAATGTATCGCCTTAAGATTAAACCATTTGTTAAAAAAATAATTGATACTGTTTTTTTCTTCAAATTTAAGATAACAAGTAAGAAATATTCAACTTATATTTAGATTTCGAACCTTCATGCAATCTTGTAGCATGTTAACATCATACAGTATACCGATTAATTAATTATATATGAACTCTAATAATTACATATTTGTAATGGAATCGATTCCACATAAGCGATCTTACGTCACGACTATGTTTAGATATTCTCAAGGATTTAAATTTGATTTGCGTTCCACTATGTAAATGGTAGTCACCACCATTTAGATGAAAAGTCATATAGGTGTAAATATTAGCCCGGACGACGAAACAACATGTAAATAACACATGTCTTTCTGTTTATGTTAAAAAAAGTGGAAATAGTGGTCAAGTCATGTAATGTACTCCAGTATGTATCATTAGACATGGTATTCTTAAACATGCATCATATTTCTTACATATTCACAGTGATAAAAAAGACATTTTTTCTGAGATCCGACAGTATTTTTTCGAAGTTTAAAACACATAAAATACTCAAGAGCATAGTTATAAAGTGCATAAAATAATAAAATCGCATGAACTCCAGAGGAACAATAAATGGCAAGTTTATAGTGTAAGTGTTTACTGCTTCTCGTGTATCTCTCGTTATTCGAATCTGCACTCAAAATGTCATAACAATAAAAGGATTACAATCAATGAACGCAAATCATGTTGATGCAAGGGAATTGGAAGTTGACGATTTGAAATATGACAACACGTGTGTTAGAGATTCTAGTTTGTGATTATCAAGGAAACGACCGCGATATGAAGTGTACACGTGTATCCTTCTTTCTTTTTTTTTTTTAAAGTAAAACTTATTATAAGTTCCTTTGGACACTTTTGATATATTAAATGCAAAAACTCATTACAAAGTGGGAAATTTTGAATTGATAGAGAAAGAGTATTAAATGATAGGACACGTCAGTATATCAGGAAGTTAAATTGTAACAACTTGATAGCATGATCAAAGTTTTATCTTTGGTTTTCAGAAGAAACTTAATTGATAATAGATCTAGATGATCACGATAAGTTGGTGTGTATTGGGATAAGCAATGTGACAGGTACAAAATATAAATTGTTGGTATTTCTCCAGCTACTGGTTAAGCATACGTCATCATACTAATTTTGCATGTAGTCTTTACTGTACAATATATACTTAGTGCCAATGAAATTTATATTAGAAATGACAATCTTTCAAAATAAATTGATCTTGAAAATTAACAATTTTAACAATAGATCGATATCAAACAAAAATGTTTCATTGTCATCTTTCGGGTGCAATAGGTAAACGAAACATCCAATGTCGAATCATCAACTCACAGTCCTTACAAAAAATGTTACAAACCCGTGGTGCAGTGCAATCTCGACAGCGCCGTGGAATTGATCATCCTGGACGTTTAATGTGATCCCGAGGAATTTTATTCCACTTGTCCCGCAAAGCAAACTCAAGTTGACTTTATGATATTGGTGGCTGTTTTCATCGTCTAAACCATGTCAAATCTGATGCAAAATCGGCTCGATCGGACCAAAATCCGACGAAAAGCATGACTTTTGTCCAAGGCGGGTGCAATATGCCTATGTAACTGTTCCGGACCATATGAGTATTTTGACCATATGCGTATGGTCGGACCATATCAGTATTTATACTCGTTTGGTTATTAACAGGCCGGACCATATGAGTATATATACTCGTTTGGTTATTAACAGGCCGGACCATATGAGTATTTGGACCATATATTTTTTTTTACAAATATGCATTAGAAACGTTCAATTATAAAATAACTTTATTTAAAAAAAAATGATGGTTACTTAGAAATGTATTAATTTTATAATTCAAAAGCTACTAAACAATAAAATATATATGCCACAATCAGTTGACCTTAGTTTTCATCGCTTATTGTATTCTTGCATGTATGCTTAGGGTGACGTTATACTTCCACATGGTACCAAAGACTTTCTGTATTTGCATGTCTTTGTTGTGCACGTTCCCTTTTAGTTACACCTTTTGCTTGTGAATGAAAAGACAGCCTTCTTTGCAACTGCATGCAGTAATACCGAGGTCTTGGGCCATTCTGGTGTGTCTACGGTGTTTTTAAAAAAGCTCTGGATCTGTAATATCTTAACATGACTGCACTACACCATATTCACAGGACTACATAAATAAAATATACCACGGTCCTTTACACAATAAACGTGGCAAATCACCGGTATACGTAAAGTAACAAAACTTCCTTTTACAATATGTACATTTGATTTTGACATCTGCTTATTGTAAAAAAAAATGTACTTTGAATAATGGAGTAAAATAACTGTGTGAAACATGTGTGGTACATAATGAATGATTTTTGGTCTACAGAATTCGATGTTTACGCCAGACGGCCGTTTAGATGAAAGACTGTGGTGCTCTTTAACAATTTCTGCAGACATGGTGTTTTACTGAAATTGCTCCAAAGATTGTACTGTGACGACCATTGAACTCGCGTGATCTTTGGACAGCCACCAGAGTCGATATCGGATATGTTAAAGACCAAATGTATCGGTCTTGCGTAGCGTTTCTTGCTTTTTGTACCCCGGGATGTAGCTTATCATTAAATTATCCATTTTGGTTGAATTTGTGGATGATTTGGATTATTGTAGAGGCTACAACTTCAGTCTTCTCGTAATTGTATGTTGTGAAAGGCTTCAGTTGATCATGCCCAAAACTGCATGTCTCTGGTTGTCAGAAAGTCCTAGCATTTACTCAGATGTTTTCATAACTATAAGGGCGGGAAAATTCATGACATTAGCCAAGCTTTAAATGACAAAATCGTGAAAATGGTGCGTATGTTGAAAAGCGTTGAACTCGGTGTATGTCCGTTCAAAATAACCCTTATTCGCATTTGTTTCTTAAATCATTCAACCGTAAAGTCGACAATTGTCTTAAAAGTCATTTTCAACCACAACGTTCTAATATAAATAAAATAAAAATTATAAGATTTTTTTGAAAAACAAAAGTGTTGCGTTTTCATTGGCATTCAGTATATGATAGTTAGAATTTTAGAAAAATGTCAATTATTTCAACGAGTGTTGTTTTTGGATTCAGAAAAATCAGGACAAAAGTTATTCTTTAAAATGCTTTGCTCAATTTTTATTGCAGCACGTTCTGTCTGGATTGGTGGGAAAAATGACCATGGCGTGTACAAATGGTTTACATCCGATGGAAAAACCAAACATATGAATTACACTCGATGGACGAATACACAAACACGTCAGTACAGAAATCGTTCGGTGTGTGCTCAGTTGTATGACGGTGTTGAGTATAAATGGTTAAAATGGAATTGTGATGAGGCAGAAAATTTTATCTGCAAAACCTATATTTGACATTTCACTCGCCAATTTTTGTTGATCACTTGATGTAACATTATCTAACAAGAGTAAACACCTGAAAAATATCTCGCTGGTTTAACTATCCATTGATTTTATGTCGAAAGTATCTAAAATAAAGGTATTACAAAAAGCATTACACATGACAATGAGATCAAGGTATGATGTTTTGTGTCGCACAGACATACCCACCTTACAGATTATAATACATCAGTAGTTGACCTGTTGCGTATGATAATTGAAAAACAGACCAAGACAAAAAAACACTTAACATTGAAGTATGAATATGAGATCAAGGTAAAATAATACTTAACAGACAGACATTTGACCTTACAATAATCCCATACTCCAAATATAAATGACCTAGTGTAATTAGTTTTTTGAGACATTTGCGAAACAGACATAATCACGTAACTTTCACCTTGATCACTGATCCATTAAATGACATCTAGGTAAGGTGCACATCCAGACTGTCTTACGGATATATGTACGTTGCAACGAACCCATATACCAACAAATATATAGACTTTGCAACGAACTCATATACCAAATACAGTTATCTTATTTCTCATATTAAGTGAGAAATATTCATGACAGTGTGTTTTCAAGCCGTCGCTGAAACCATGATAATGAAGCCAAGGACAATTGAAATACGATTGACTGAAAATTTGTTGTATAAGATTTCTGTAAACAAGATATGAAGCATTCAGTTCTTCTACTTTCTGAAATAAAAAGCTTTACACAAATAGTTTACGCCGCCGACAGAGAATTATGCCTCTGTCACGTGCACTGCGACGAAAAACGATTAGTAGGGGAAAGGGAGGTGGAAAGGATGAGAAAACGACAATTGATTACACACGATGGCAACAGGAGGTCCAAAAAAATATCATCATTAACTTAAAATAATCGCTTAGTGTGTGTGGAATTATGAGTGTATTTCAAGTTTAAATGCTTTTCTTAGTATTGTCATGTGGAATTCAATTGTATATCCAAAAATGATAAACAACAATAAATTAGGCTTTGTTGTTGATAACACTTACAAAAAAAAATTAATTACATTTGGGATAGGGAAAATAAAACTGCATGAAACAGAATAAAGGAAGAAACAAAGCATTAAAGAAATACCAAAAACGTCTGTGATTTTTTTACTTAGATCATTTGATTATAACCAATTATAAAATATACAAAACTGAACCATTGTGTATATTATTCCGGGTTTATACAAGATTCAATGTATATCATCGTGAGTTTTCCACTAACTGTAGAACGTCGCGTATCTATGTATAATAATGTAACTACGTGTATATATATAAAAAAGGAAGATGGTGTATGATTGTCAATGAGACAACTCTCCATAATAGACCACCATGACACAGAAATCAACAAGTATAGGTCACCGTACGACCTTCAACAATGAGCAAAGCCCAAACCGTTTAGTCACCTATAAAATCCTAATGATTATAAAACGCTTATGTATGACTCGGACTTATCGTAAAAAGCTAATAAACTCTCTAAACGCTCATCAGTCTAAATGTTATCTCATGTATGCATTGATAATCTTGTGAGTTTGACCATCACGATAATTTGACTTGAGGTTGATCTTGTATGATAAAACTTCCGACTGGAATACGTAAATGGAATGTGGTATAAACTCTGGGGCGTTGGTATCTGGTACTGATGATATGGTGGTGATGACGGGTTTCAAGATTTTATATTTATATTTTCTAACTTTGCTTTCTTATTCTAGATAATTTTTATCTGTCTCGATTATCTCATCCGTTATTTCTTCGGAATCCACTGTGTTTAGTTTAATGTCTGTTCATCAAATTTGACTAGAGCTTTTATTTTCTATCAGCTGCTTCAAGCAATTTTGAGTTTTCCTCCGGGTTGAAAGTTTTATCACCAAAGGCGTCAAATTAATTCAAAGTTGAAGATAATTAAATAAAGGCAAAAGTAGTATACCACTTTTCAATAGTCATAAATCGACTGAAACAAATCCGGGTCATTAACCAAAACCGAAGGAAACATCAGATAAATAAGAACTGAATATTGCAAAAATGTTTGCAAAATAAATCTAAATCAACAAATTATTACGAATTCTCTTCTTTGAAAACGTCAATACATAAGTAAGTGATTTGTATAATTCAGCAGGCTAAACACGGTATTTCTTCAGGAAAAAAAATAATACATACATTATATTCCATGTCAACATAAAAGTGACGAAAGAGACGATTCAAATTTTGTTTAAGTTTTTTTTTTGTTGTTTGTGATATTTTGTTATACATGTTGTAAATACCTTAGCTAGCTTGCTGTAGTATCGAACACATGTTAAGGCTGCTACCAAAAGGATTAGCTGTTTGTTAGTTCCTTTAAACCAGTGGTCATCCATGAAGTTGGTTGCTGTATTGTGCTGGATTTTACTTCAATACGACTAAATTGGATAATGCTGAGGTTTGTGACAGCGTGAAATTGGCTTAACTCCACAACAATTTGTGCCCAATACCAAGTCAGGTTATCTGTACCATGTGTTGTTCTATTTCTTGGTTATTTGTCTTCCTCCTAATAACAACGTTGTTTTTAGTTCGGTAAAAAGTAAAACTAATAGAGTACCGAGCTACGTGGAAAATTCAAGACGATAAGTCCATAATCAAATTGCAAGATCAAAAGCTCAAAACACGCCAAACAAAAAGATAACACATTTCATATAACAGACTTGGTACATGCCTTTTCTTTTGGTAGAAAATGCTGGTTTAAACATGTTATACCTGGTGTTATGTCAATTTAATAAAATGCCATTATATTGACAATTTACATATGTGAACGAAACAGCAGACATATTAGGTAAAAATTTCAAAAAATAGGAAAACAGCAGTCAACATTGTGCTATAAAGATATAAGAAGATAAGATGGGGTATGAGTGCCAATAGGACAACATCCATCCAAGTCATAATTTTGTAAAAATAAAACTTTTTTTTTCATTTTCTGCTGATGGACCTAGGACCTAAAGTTAAAAAAATTTGTTCTGTAACTAAAGTTTATTAGTTCACCGGCATTCTGTTAAGTACAATAATTCTTACTTATTCAAGCAGGGAAACTTATAGACGAAGCGTTGATATAAATTTCAGCCACTTATTTTCTATTTTTACATGCTAAATAAATGTTGTAAAAGTAATTGAATAGTAATAAGAAACTTCTTCCTTATTACTTTGGTTCCTCATTAGAAGATGAAAGTATTGGAGATGTAATCTACGACAAGTGGTGATTATTTTTCAAACTTGACGGAAAGGAGGAAGAAGAGTCAACTAATTTCTGGTTTGACGTACATGTCGTAAATAATTTTCACTAAGTCTAATCGATATTGATTCAATGGTGACAATAATCACAATATTATTAAAAGATTATAATTCAGGGATTAAAGAAAAGTATAACTTGAATATAACAGTTGTTATCAAAATATAAAACAACACGTTTAATAATTTATTGCGTCCGAAGCGCTTTTCTGGATTTACCTTCATCAGGAACGCTCAAAGCCAAACATTTGAAATCCGAAGATGTATAAGTACCGAAAAATCAAATATACATATTTAAATTTTAAATACATGTATAATACACTTTACTTTGCCTAATGATGAATTCCAATACTGTAAAAAGTAAAATCACAAAAATACTGAACTCCGAGGAAAATTCAAAAAGGTTCAAACACATCAAACGAATGGATAACAACTGTCATTTTCCTGACTTGGTACAGGCATATTTCTTATGTAGAAAATGGTGGATTGAACCTGGTTTTATAGCAAGCTAAACATCTCACTTGTATGACAGTCGCATCACAGTACTGTTTATGTTTTACTGAAGTAAATACATCAATTAACATATGCCTTAAAAGTAAACAAAATATTTTAACAAGCTAAATATTGATTAAAAGAAGCATGTAAGACATGACATATTGACCATAAACACAATATTATATATTTTTTTTCACTGTAATCAGACTGTAATCAAAAAGTAATCAGGATTACAAGGTGTTTTAAAAATCCATTGATTAAACTCAATTCAATTCAATCAGATGTTTGGCTGATTAATGATTTCAATGATTAATTGAAAAATTGTAATCAATTACAGCTGATTAATGATTACAATTACCAATTACCAAAGAATGGTCCTGGGTATACGCGAAAGATAGTTCTGTCCATATTTTTTTAATAAGAGACAGGTTTTTTTTGTCAGACAGTTAAATGACAAAAATCATCGGCGAATACTTTTAAACAAACTTACGCTCGTAAGTACAGAAATAAAGCCAATATAAACTGTCGTGAATGTATGAATTAAACTGTAATATCTCTCTCGTTTCTTTTCTTTTATTTTTGAGTTTAAATTCACATTGCGATAAGACGTGTCACGGTACTTGTCTATCCCAAATTCATGTATTTGGTTTTGATGTTATATTTGTTATTCTCGTGGGATTTTGTCTATGTGTGTTACATTTTAGTGTTATGTCGTTGGTATGTCTTATATTTAATGCGTTTCCCTCGGTTTTAGTTTGTTACCCCGATTTTGTTTTTTGTCCATGGATTTATGAGTTTTGAACAGCGGTATACTACTGTTGCCTTTATTTAAATGAATTTATTAACAAAAAATCTGAAGAAATCATGAAGACAAAATAGGCGCTTAGTTGTACAGAGAGAATAATCGTGAAAAAATAGTGTTTTTTTGTGTTTTTTTTATTATTAACATGTCCTTTATTTCAAATGAAGCATTCTGATAGAATTGAGAAATACAATGGCTTTGGTAAGAAAGAGATGTATGTGTCCATTTTGATTAATTTACGAACGAAGCCATATAAAATAATATAGTGTTTTCGGTAAATTTGAAAATAATTAGATAATTTTTACCAAGCCTATAGAGAAAACTAGACATATGAAAGATTAGAGAAAATGTGTGTTCAGAGCAAAGTAAATGTAGCTATTGCTGAAAATATAGGCTATTACAGTAATAAGCATGCAGTTAATAACTTTAATTGTTTTGACTAAACCAAAAAGATTCTTCTTTCTACAGAGAGAAATTTGTTTAAATAATGCTATCAGATTTTTATATATATTGTATTTACTTGATATTTTCTTTGCTAAAAAAAACCAAGTTGGTTTGTTTCGACAAACTTGTGTTTATAAATCGTAAAACATGAAATTGAAAAAAATACCGAACTCCAAGGTATATTGGTAGCATGAAGTTTATTCGGGGTTTACATTAACCGAGAATATAGTAAAATATACTTTTAACTTTTACTCTGAGCTATTTTACAAAATGAATTAGTACTTCGTTTATTCCTTGTAGTGTCTGATAAATCGCAATTGTTTAAAGACGATAATACGTTCACGTTAATATGCATAACATTAAAAAAACGAAAATAGTTTAACTTCCGCATAAACATTCATTTAATCTTAAAATAAGTTTGTTTCCGATTACAAGCACATGAAGTATTCAATTCAAGTGTTTCAATGATATGACCCCCTTACGTTATGCACATCATGTTCAATAATCTTGATGAAATTTGAAATTAACTATATTTGTTTTCCAATTCAAGAGGATAGTGAAGAGTCTTGTTAATGAAACGTTTGGAAAACCTTATACTGTCCGTGCCAAGTAGGAAGAGATGCCCTATTCCAACAAATTCTATACATGTATGCAACGTATTGATTTTTGCCGTGATTGGACAACATTATTTTATTTTTGTTCATCATGCAAACAATATAATTTTCGTCTGTGCTATTTTCATTTGAAAAGTTTTCATGACGATTGTTTCAAGGAATACATTTTTTTTAATTTTGTTATATTGTTTTTTTTTTATATACAGTTTACAATTTTAGAAGTCGTGAAAAATGTCATGAAATGGAAATGTGGTTAGTAGTGATATTCTCTTTCCTGTCATATTCCTGCAATGGAAGTTTGGTAGATCAAAGTACTCAAAGATCTGTAAAGACCGAACTTAATGGGACAGATATCAAAATGGAAGTTGACGTTATGAAAGGAAATTACCATGCTCTACTTCTGAGAGTAATTTATAACGAACATGAAATAGCCTCCTTGAAAGGTCAAACACAACAGTTGGAACATGAACTTGAAAACACTAAGCAGACATTTTCATGTGAAATTGAGGGTTTACGAGATGTCAGCATGCAATACGAACAAAAACTAAACGAAACAATTAATTCATGGAATTCGATGAATGACACAATACAAGATCTAAGTCAGAGCGTCAGTGTGTTAGATAATAAATACTCACATTTGGAGATACCAGGAAAGCATAGCGATGAGTCAGGTGAGTATATTTAAAATTTTGTGGGAAAAAATAATTGTATTCATACTAATCTAACGAATTAGATCCAAAAAGTACGGAAACAGTTTGCAAGCATGAAAGCAAAATGTCTCAAAACAGTGCTGCCAAGACTTTATTAGGTAATATATCAAAGGAGAAGTAGAGACACCAATAATATCCGATGGGCATGGTATCTTCATACTTGTTATACATAATAAAATTACAGAATATTCACAAATCTTAATTTATTGTATATGTATGTCTTCGATCTTCAACAAACGCAAGGTTAACTTCAGGGGCGAAAGATACCAGTAGGACAGTCAAACTCATAGATCGAAAATAAACTGACAACACCATGGCTAAAAAATCAAAAGACAAAGAGACATTTAATAGTACACAAGACACAACATAGAAAAGTAAAGACTAAGCAACGCGAACCCCACCAAAAACTGGGGGTGATCTCAGGTGCTCTGAAAGTGCAAGAAGATAACAAATATATCTACAAAATTGTCGAAAGAATATCTTTCTGATCAGCTAGTTCTTTGGTAATTTTTTACAATAGCATAACCGCCTTGAACTCATAATACACAGTTATCTTTAATTTTATTATCCATTGACTTTTTTTTATTTGAGATCTTTTCAATTTAACGCAAAATACAGAAAACTTATGATCGAAAAATTAATCTATGCAAAGGCTTGTTTGCATAGCATAAATTGTTCTAGATAATAAGGATGTTCTTATCCCAAGCATTAAAACATAGCCGTATTTGACACAACCTTTTTTTTAACTTTTGATCTTCAGTGCTGTACAACTTTGTACTTTTTTTCACTTTCGATCTTTTATATCTGGTTGTCACTGGTGAATCTTGTGTGGACGAGGCGCGTTTTTGGCGTATTGAATTTTAAATCTGATGCCTTTTGTTATCTATTAATCATGTGTTTCTTTGTCTTATACATTCTCCTATTCATTTTTATTGCAATATTATGTTGTTATTTCAATGTTATATTTAACATTGCCATTACAGTGTGAGGTTTGGCATGCCACAAAACCAGGTTCAACCCACCATTTTTATCTTTAAAAATGTCCTGTACCAAGTCAGGAAAATGGCCATTGTTAACGAACTATCGTTTCTGTGTGTATAACATTTTAACGTTGTGTTTCCGTTGTGTCGTTTGTTTTCTCTTATATTTGAATATGAATTCACATTACTATAAGACGTGTCACGGTACATTTCTATCCCAAATTCATGTATTTGGTTTTGATGTTATATTTGTTATTCTCATCGGAGTTGTCTAATGCTTAGTCCGTTTCTGTGTGTGTTACATTTTAATGCTGGGTTGTTGTTCTCCTCTTATATTTAATGCGTTTCCCTCAGTTTTAGTTTGTTACCCCAATTTTGTTTTTTTGTCCATAGATTTACGAGTTTTGAACAGCGGTATACTACTGCTGCCTTTATTTATTGATTTAATATTGAATACAAACATTAAACATAGAAACCATACATATTTCTGATTAATCAAGATTTTGTTATTATAGATACAGGTGACGGATCGGAATGCCCTTTAGATTGGATTAGACGTGTCGACTTTGGTGCATGTTATTTCTTTAGTGATACACATAAGTCCTGGAACGATGCACAGGTAAATAAGAAATCAAGGATGTTTGGTAATTTTATCATATTATTCATAAACTATTCTAGCTTTCTGCTGTTGCAATAATGAAGGTAAAGGTCATTCATTGAACTTAACGCTGCATTCTTTTAGTTGACATTTCCAACTGTATCTGTATCCACTGATTTCTTGAATACCATGTGGAGCTGTATAATAGTTGTTCGCTAGAATCAGCAGCCAATACCGTTGGAATCTGACACAGTTAAAGACTGTCATGTACCTTAAATGTTACATATTTTATTTTTATGATGCCAAACAAAAATTAGCTTAAACTTGTTGTTATTGCCTCAGTACACAATTTATTCCGCTTACTGTGAGTACCCCTTGAAGTTATATGACCTTTTTCTGTTAATTATTCACAACATCAAAATCTCTATCTTAGAAGACAAAATTGGAATGTTGTATTCCTTATGTTCTTCTGATAAAACTTGTCTAGGTCTGCTTATTTTTTTCTCCCAAGATATTAATATTGTCAAAACTCAAGTGACACGGTGAAAGGCACAAATGCATGTGAAGTTTAACACCAAACTCATTAGTATACCAGAAGTAGTTTTCGTATAGATGACATCAGTAGTGTTCAAATCAAAACAGTTGAAAGGTCAAATTAATAAAGAAGTCAAAAAAACAAAAACAAAACAGTCACAATGAGACATTAAAAAAAATCGTTTCTACATAGCTAAGCCAAATGATATCTCATCTCAGCAAGACGCCCTCCATTCTAAATATATGAACGTCTTTTGAACCTACCCTATAATAAACAATTATAGTATTATTACCTAATGATCTTCACTGTCGCAAATAATATAAAATAGGAAGTTGTAAATAGGCAAAATAACGTGGATATCAGCGTGTATAGGTAACTGTATTATCTTGTATAATTAGCAAACCCCACACCATATGGTCAGCTAATACGACATAACAAATGTAAAAGAGTTCATCCGATAAAACCAATGTTATTATTGTTATGATAACACAATTAAGAAAAACAAATAACAGCAACAAACCACAAAGGCTGCTGACTTGTCTTTTTGAACTTTTAATAGAAAGTAAATGCAAACATTAGACCAAAGATTTTTAAATAAAAAGTCTTTAAATTTAAATTATCAATGTTTTGAAGGAACAATGCAGAAAACATAACGGATCCCTCACAGATATCTATTCTGAAGATGAAGCCGTGTGGCTGGAGGAATATAGTCGTAATCATTCGGGTTTGTATTTATTAAGCCCTCTTTATCTAATATAAACAAGATAAAGATGTGCATACCCTACTATACTTTATGTTACAAAATGTAAATAAGACAAGGGTATCACATCATTCAATTACTTTTTACAATTCCGCATAATTTTATTTTATAAATAATGAAACATATGATTGCAACATTTCAAAATCGAGGTTTAATTAATTCTATAACGATCTGTTCAACTCCCATTGTCGTCTAGTGCAAGACGAATGCTTTTGGACAAAGTGAAATGTATACCTTGCTAGAAGTCAGTTTTATATAACGCTTAAACCATCGTCAAAAGGTAAACAATATTGTTTCCCATGCAATCTTGTAGAATGTTAACAACCAATCAGTTAATTTCATATCTACTATAATAATTCAGTATATCGAATAGTAAATAATCCAGTTCAGCGATCACTGCGATATAACTAGATTTAGAAATCATGTTACGAACATTTTAAATGTGATTTGAGTTCTACTGTCATGACATTTCTAATTATCGATCATTAAGATGATAACATTAGCACAGCCGGTGAAACAACCTGTAAATAAAACATGTCACTATGTTAATTGTAGAAAAAAGTTGCAACATTGGTCAAGTCATGTCACTTACTCCGGTATGCAACGTTGGATATTATGATATTCTTAGAGTTTCATGTGAAACATACAGCATATGTCTTACATATTTACAGCGATCACACAGACCCTTTTTCTGAGCTTGGAATTAAAATTAGATCCCAAAGTAGTTTTTCGAAATTAAAAACACATAAAATAATTATGAAATTAACATGCATTGAATAAAAAGGAAATCGCATGACATCCAGAGGAACAATACAGATTGAGTCGATAGGGTAATCGTTTACTGCTTCAAATGCATCTCTCGTTATTCGAATCTGAACTTAAAATGTCATAACTGTGAAAAGACTACAATCGATGAACGACAACCAAAGCTACAAGTGAGTTGATATGGCGACACCTTGTATCGATTAACATCATTGTGGTGTCGACGTGGTCGAATATTTTAGATCATTTATCTACAGTATAATCAACACCCTTTCACCATTTAGATTGTGCGTTTGAGGATCACTAGAAGCAATGTCCTATTTTACCTACCAATGTTTAATGTACCAGTGGCGCCAACTATCATTCAATCAATCAGTCGTTATGGATATCATGATGGTACCAAAGGAATGTTACTATTGGAAAAGGGATGTTGATTATTGTAAATTTGAAAACACTTGTATTATAGATTCTAGTTTGCAGTCGTTAATATCAAGGAACCGTCCTCGATATGAAATGTCCCCTTCTACTTTTGAAGGTGTCATTAATTAAAGTTCCTTTGGACACTTACCTATCATGTCTGTTTTATTCACGCATTGGTATAAATATAACGGAATTCGATGAGACTGTCATACAGGCTAGAGGTTTAGCGCTATAAAACCAGGTTTAATCCACCATTTTCTACATTTGAAACTACCTGTACGAAGTCAGGAATATGACAGTTGTTGTCCATTCGTTTGATGTTTTATTTATAACTGATTTTGCCATTTGATTAGAGACTTTACGTTTTGAATTCTCCTCGGAGTTCAGTGTTTTTGTGATTTTACGTTTTGGATATATGAAATGCATGTACTCACTGAAAAGTGGATTATTAATACAGGTGTATACTACCATTGATTTCCCCCTATTAGTATTTGTTAAATTGGCATTTTAAAAAAACAATGCACAGTATTTACCTTTATTTCAACCAAAGAAAAACATGCATGAATAAAGTTTAATCCTTTCCCGTGCTACAGTGAAAATTTCACACTACATTTCATTGCATATAAGAAAGAAACCATCACCGGAAGTAAACAACCCAATTTTTACACTGTTACCTTAACTTTCCAAAATAGTTTATAAGACCATCAAATAATGCAGACACCCGACATACATGTTTATGACTCAGAAAAATTTAAGTGCATTGAAATGCAGGGTTAATTTTCTACAACTGTCAAATTCAAGGGAATATTCTTTTTAGACCCACTTTCGTATACAACCGGATGTGACGTACCATGATTTGGTGGTATTACACCTACAGAAACAGTATTAAATGATAGGTCATCGGCAATATATTTGGAAATGAAATTGAAAAAAAAACCTTTGCATCTTTGGTTTTCAGAAGTTTCGTAAAAGATAGTTGAGAGTCGTCTTTTATTGTTGAACATATGATAGTTTTAATTTAGGAAAAATGTCAATTATTTCGGCAATCGTTGTTTTCGGACTAGAAGTTAACTCATTTATAGCGTAGTTCTGATCTACTGTCAAAATATGTACAAAAGTTATTCTTTAAAATGTTTTTCTTATTTTTGTTGCAGTACTTATTTTCTGGATTGGTGGGAAGAATGACAATGGCGCGTTCAAATGGTTTACCTCCAATGGAGAAACAAAACATATGAATTACACACGATGGTTCAATGGACGTCGATATCAACACAATGCAAACTATCGTTCGATGTGTGCTCATTTGAATAGAGGTACGGAGTATAAATGGTTTATGTGGAATTGTGATACGCAATTCAAATTTATCTGCAAAATCTATATCTGACATTTCATTCGCCATTATTGTTGGTCACTTGATGTCAAATAATCAAACAAGAGTGAACATAATTTATTTGACGTTAAAATGTCTTGTCGGTTTTACTATACATCGATTTGATATTGAAATTCATAAAGATAAAGGTATCACAAAACGCAATATAGAAATTTAACATAAAAATATCTAAAGACAATAAGGCCAAGGTCTGGTAAATGTGTTATACATACATGTAAACATTATAATACATCTAATATTGTTGACCTATTGGCATGACGATTGAAAAAAACCCAGATCAAAACAAAAGCACTTAACATTGCCATATGAATCATAAATATGAAATCAAGATTATATGTAAGCCAACAAAGTATCCCTTGAAATTGTGTCTTCTTGAACTACTATTTCACAGTTCATCTGGGAAATTTCTTTCACGGGACATAATACCACATTTGTAAACTATAAAATAGTGTCTCCCTTAGTGAAAAATTGTCCCTGGTGTTTGAACATAATTTCATGGATGTTTTATAAGAATATGTCACAAGGGACAATTTTTCATAGTGGAGCTATATTTGTCTGTCCCTCAAGAAGGGAAATAATTTAGCAAGCATTGAAATGTTTTAATCAATTAGTTAAATCATAATTGACATTTAAATCAAGACAACACAGATGTAAACAAAAAAAGAAAGTGGTGAATATAAACAGTTATATGACTTTTTGTTGGATGGGCAATACCCTCCAGAGTTTAATATTAATGAAAGAAGAGTATTTATGAATATTATTCATGACAATAATGATGTTGTTAAAAATGACAATCCAAAGATGTTAAAACAACTCATTAATTCCTACTGTATATATAAAAACAAATGTTGATTTATTTTTTGTAAATTAAAAATTAAATTTGGTATTAGACAAGACTTTTGTGCAATTTGGACATGATTTCACTATGAAAAAATATCCAACAAAGGTTAAAATAGAATATCTTTTCAAGGGACACTTTAACACAGAGGCGGACAATATTTTACAATAAAGTTCTGTCCTGGACTAAATTTCACAGGTCATATCTGTGAAATTTTGTCCATGGGACATCATTTCATGGGGGACACTATTTAACTCTACAAGTATATACAAGATAGACATTTGACCATACAATCATTCCATACACCAAATATTACTGACCTAATGCTATTGGTATTTGAAAAAAAACCCAGACCAAAACACAAACAGTTAACATTGACCATTTAACCATTAAAATTAGTTCAAGGTCGGATTATAGCTGCTGGAAAGTCATTTTCACCTGATAATCATCACAGAAACCAAACATAGTTGACCTTTTGCTTATAGTACTTAAGGTGGTATCAATCACTTTAACTTAAATTTTGCTCGTTTAATTTTCATAAAGTTTTGAGAAAGAATTTACTTTGACCTGTTTACACAAATATGAAAATTTATAGAAATTTGAACCGCTCAATTTACAGAATTAATTTGCTTGGCTATATCATGTATATATAGCAGTTTGAAAAACACTCATTTTGATCGTCGAAAAGCTTGATTTCTCCAAACTAACAGTATGTAATTAAAACACTCAGTTGTTTCTTAAAGATTTAACTACCTAAGGTGTTCTATACCCCCTTAAGAAATAAACAAAAACTTAACATTGACCAATGAACCAATGAAATGCATAAAAAAGGAAAGAATGCAGTAACCAAGAATTTAAGTACTAGTAATACGAAAACGTCTGTGAATTTTGTAGTTATATCTTTTAAGTGATAACCCAATTATTCAATAAACCAAATGATACATTATTCCCGGCTAAAAAAAATTCCAGGTACTAAGTGTCTCATCGTGATTCTTTGAAAAATGGTTTATGCTTCAGAGAAATTATAACATTGTATATCCAAGTGAGAGTAAAAGTCATTCATTTTGGATTGCGTGTTTAAGTAAAAAGTAACTATGTACGCCGACGCCACACACTGTATGACGTCCCTGATCTATTTAGAATATTGTAACTATGTTTATGCTTATTTTTTAATAAATTTTTGAACTGTACATTTTTTATTTTCTTTAGAATCAACCTAGTCTTATCACACAACTAAAAAATAATTGTGCCGCGAACAAGTACACAACTAAAAAAAAAAAAATTTGTGCCGAGACCAAGTACACAACTAAAAACACAAATTTGTGCCGTGACCAGGATGATGGTTATTTTCCGTATAGACGTCTAATGTATGCTTCGGACTAATAGTAAAAAAGCTCTTAAACTCTCTAAACGCAAGTGTCATGGATGCATTGCTTATTTTGTGGGTTTGGCCATAACGATTCTATAAAAAAAAGTTCAATAGCCTTGCAGTTATTTAAGTTGGCCATGGTGAGACCTGAAACTACGTTTGCAGCATTTGATTGCAATAATGACTTCAAATATTAGAATTTCTAAATGTCGGTTAGTATGTTGTTAAGATGAATTGTTGGTTCAAATAAATCCCAGAAATATTGCCATTCATGTCAACATAAAAGTGATGAAAGAGACCATTCAATTTTGATTCAGCTTTTTTGTGATATTTTGTTGCACATGTTATAAATACCTTAGCTAGCTTTTTTAAGCATTTTAAGCCTGCTATCAAAATAATTAGCTGTTTGTTAGTACCTTCAATCTAGTGGTCATCCATGAAGTTGGTTGCTGTATTGTGCTGGATTTTACTTCAATACGACTAAATTGGATAATGCTGACGTTTCTGACAGCGTCAAATTGGCTTAACTCCACAACAGTTTGTGTCCATACCAATTCAGGCTATCTGTACCATGTGTTGTTCTATTTCTGAAGGCTTATCTACCTCAAACATATATTACCTTAGCTGTATTTGGCAAAACTTTTAGGAATTTTGGTCCTCAATGCTCTTCAACTTCGTACTTTATTTGGCATTTTAAACTTTTTTGGATTCGAGCGTCACTGATGAGTCTTTTTTAGACGAAACGCGCGTCTGGCGTATATACTAAATTTAGTCCTGGTATCTATGATGAGTTTATTGGTTATTTGTCTTACTCTTAATAACGACGTTGTTTTTAGTTCGGTAAAAAGTAAAATTAATAGAATACCGAGCTACGTGGAAAATTCAAAACGAAAAGTCCATAATCAAATTGCAAAATCAAAAGCTCAAAACACGTCAAACAAAAAGATAACAAATTTCATATAACAGACTTGGTACATGCCTTTTCTTTTGGTAGAAAATGCTGGTTTAAACATGTTATACCTGGTGTTATGTCAATTTAATAAAATGCCATTATATTGACAATTTACATATGTGAACGAAACAGCAGACATATTAGGTAAAAAAATCAAAAAATAGGAAAACAGCAGTCAACATTGTGCTATAAAGATATAAGAAGATGAAGTATGATTTCCAGTAGGACAACTCTCCATCCAAGTCATAATTTGTAAAAATAAAACTATTATAGGTCAACGGACGGTCTTCAACACGGAGCCTTGGTTCACATCGAATGGCAAGCTAAAAAGGACCCCAAAAGTTACTAGTGTAAAACCATTCAAACGGGGAAACTAAAGGTCTAATCTATATAAAAAAAAAACGAAAAACGAGAGACACTTATGAACCACATCAACAAACGACAACTACTGAACATCAGATTTTTGACTTGAAACAGGTGCAAACAAATACAGCGGTTTTAAACGTTTTAACAGGTACCACCCTATATCTGAAACAATAGTGTAACATCAAAACATAGAAAGACACAATATAAAATATCAATTGAAATGTCTTAACTCAATCAAAAACATAGCAACACAAGTGAACATCACAATGAAAACAAACAAATATGTCAATAAAGAACAACAATAAAGTTGATACGGAAAATTTATCAACCAGGTCTAAGTATCTTCCGATAATTTTTTAAAGAAAAGGACAAGATGCTTACGTTTTTTTTTAAATAACACTTGTTCATCAACTTTCTGCTCAGATACTGGTGGCGTTTTACAAAGTCTTAGTAGCCATTGAATACCGAATGATTTGGAAAATATATATTCCATATGTGGATGCTATTAAGGTTGGGGAAATTGATAAATTCAAAATTAAAATCGTCTCTTTTTCCAAAGATTGTGTTACTGAGATGATCGCTTTTGCATATGTCAAATTCGATGTTTAGGTCTAAAAAATGAGACAAGTCGTGTCTGTTAATTTCTTTAATTTCTAGCTCTGGATGATATAATAATAGAAACCAATTAGAAAAAGAATTTTTAATGGAAAGCAACATCACTAATATATCTGAATATGAAATAAATGATCTGGCGTCTTTGATAAATATTATTTTTGACACTTGTCTGAAAAAATAAGAAGAGGTGCACAGATTGTGTCCGACAATGCTTTTTCTATATATATGCCAAAAAATCATTTATGTAATCCTTTTCTTTATATTTTGAAAAAAATACGATTTATGTGCTGTTTTCATATATACTAACTGGTGGTTTTTAGCGACTTTAACTGACTGGTAAGCTCTCGAGCGGTCGACTCGGTGCTCGAATGCTTCAACACGAGATGTACATAATGTTTCCATAATTTATTGTAAAGGTTAACTGAGTTGCATATATTCAGAAATAATCTATGGAACTATTTCGTTTCAATGCCGATTCCATTCCTTGTTCTTTATCTCTTTTTGCACATGGCGTGTATATTTGTTCTTTTTAGGTAAACGTTTCTTTCATTAGGATGCTTTTTAGATATTCGGCTTATGAACATAGAAACGTTGCGCACGATGTTCCTACAACACGACGTAACACCACCACGACGCCAAAGAGAGTGTTCTAAAACTTTTGACGTTCATTTATTCAATTTGCAAGTTTCATTTGCTTTTTTTATGTAGTTGGTTGATTCTAAATATGTCTCTATTAATTTTGTGATGTCTATTTACCATGAATTTATTTACCTCAAGTTGTGGAAATCGATTAAATAATTTTTACCCTTAATTCACCTTAAAATGTTGTATTGTCATAAGCAATGAACTTGAAGGAAGGAAAAATGGGACAGAAGTATACGGTTTTCAATAAATGAATTAAAACAAAACTTCCATCGCAGGCTGCTAAAATTACATGGTGCATATCATAATGAATTTAGCATCTTTGTTCTTCGTAGCATCCCAAAATATTTTATAGATTCTTGTACAACACAGCTTGACCTCCAAAACTGTGTCGCAGATTTCCAAAAACATCAATAGAACAAATGTTATACCCAATTGAATTTTGTGTTCTCTTATGAATTGATGTTGCAAACTTCATTGAAGATTTATGGGAGAATGAAATACAATAGGAAAAATCTGAGACACAGTTTTGGAGGTCAAACTGTGTTGTGCAAGAATCTATAAAATATTTTGGGATGCTATGAATAACAAAGAAGCTAAATTCAGTCAAGTATGGACATCAAAATATAGCAACTAATTACATAACAATTAATTATGTTATAATTATGTCATAATGAAATTATCACAATTTGAAAGATTAATCATTCTTCTTTCTTTTGGTACCTCATTTATAAAATTTAAAGAAGGGTGAGTGGAATTACAGCAGTTTAAAGATGTCTGATTGGGGATGAAAAATCTTTGTATTGTGCTACCTTATATGCAGCCACCGAGTCAAACGAAATTCGACAAAAGAACGGCTTTGATTTAACCAAGAACTGACACACTTCTTTGCTTCTGTCAAGTTTCGGGAAGATCAGAGAATAAGAAATAGGATCACTATACATAAGAGATAAAACAGTTGTTCAAAAATGTAACGTTGGACATCTGTTTTTTTTTCACATAGCTGTGTTGTTTTAATCCTCAAATATACTAGATATTACTAAGCATATGACCAAGAGCTATAAGAACATAAAGGAAAACATATACTGAATTAGCTTTTATAGTGGTTAGTGTTTGTTAACATTTTATTTTGTTTTGCGGAGGAAATTTCGAAGATTCTGTTTTAAATCATAGGGGTTGTAGGAACAGCGTGTGTGACGTTAGAACATAAATTGATAAAAAGACCTAGCTAAAAAAAGTTAAAGATATAAGAATAATAAGATGTGGTATTATTGCCAATAAAACAACGCCCCGTTTTAGACCAGCTGACAAAAAAGTTACCAAGTGTAGGTCTTATTACGGTTTTCAATATTAACCAAACCCATACTACATATATATAGTAAGCTATAAAAGGCCTTGACATGAAAAATGGGAAACAGTTCAAAGGCCCCATTTATAACAAAACAATTTACGACAAATCTTTTTATTTTACATGATATTTAGATTAGGTCTTTATGCATGGGTATAATGTTTTCTTTTTCTTTTCTTTTTTTTATTGTGGGCGGGGGATGGGGGGGGGGGGGCTTTTTTCCATTTTCTGCTGATGGACCTAGGACCTAAAGTTAAAAATAAACTTGTTCTGTAACTGAAGTTAGTTCACCGGCATTCTGTTTAGTACAATAATTCTTACTTATACAAGTAGGGAAACTTATAGACGAAGCGTTGATATAAATTTCAGCCACTTATTTTCTATTTTCACATGCTAAATAAATGTTGTAAAAGTAATTGAATTGTAATAAGAAACTTCTTCCTTATTACTTTGGTTCCTCATTAGAAGATGAAAGTATTGGAGATGCAATCTACGACAAGTGGTGATTATTTTTCAAAATTGACGGAAAGGAGGAAGAAGAGTCAAATAATTTCTGGTTTGACGTACATGTCGTAAATATTTTTCACTAAGTCTCATCGATATTGATTCAATAGTGACAATGATCACAATATTATTAAAGGATTATAATTCAGGGATTAAAGAAAAGTATAACTTGAATATAACAGTCGTTATCAAATATACATATTTAAATTTGAAAATACATGTATAATACCCTTTACTTTGCCTAATGATGACTTCCAATACTGTAAAAACTAAAATCACAAAAAATACTGAACTCCGAGGAAAATTTAAAAAGGAAAGTCCCCAATCAATTGGCAAAATCAAAGGTTCAAACACATCAAACGAATGGATAACAACTGTCATATTCCTGAATTGGTACAGGCATTTTTCTTATGTAGAAAATGGTGGATTGAACCTGGTTTTATAGCTGGCTAAACCTCTCACTTGTACGACAGTCGCATCACAGTACTGTTTATGTTTTACTGTAGTAAATACATCAATTAACATATGCCTTAAGTAAACAAAATATTTTAACAAGCTAAATATTAATTAAAAGAAGCATATAAGACATGTCTTATCGGGGCCTATTATAGCTGAATATGCGGTATGGGCTTTGCTCATTGTTGAAGGCCGTACGGTGACCTATAGTTGTTAATGTGTGTGTCATTTTGGTCTTTTGTGGATAGTTGTCTCATTGGCAATCATACCACATCTTTTTTTTATATATTGACCATAAACACAATATTATATTTTTTTTCCATTGTAATCAGAATATAATCAAAAAGTAATCAGGCTTACAAGGTGTTTTAAAAAGTAACTGATTAAATTAAATTCAATTCAATCGGATATTTAGCTAATTAATGATTTCAATGATTTCTTGGAAATTGTAATCAATCACAGTTGATTAATAATTACAATTACCCAAAGAATAGTCCAGGGTATATGCGAAAGATAGTTCTTCCGATATTTTTTTTTTATAAGTTTTTGTTTGTCAGACAGTTAATAGACAAAAATCATCGGCGAATACTTTTAAACAAACTTACGCTCGTGAGTAAAGAAATAAAGCCAATATAAACTGTCGTGAATGTATCAAACTGTAATCTCTCTTAAATGCATTTATTAACAAAACATCTTAAGAAATCATGAGGACAAAATAGGCGCTTAGTTGTACAGAGAGAATAATCATGAAAGAAGAGTGTTTTTTTTTTTTGTGTTTTTTTTTATTATTTACATGTCTTTTATTTCAAATAAAGCATTCTGATAGACTTGAGAAATACAATGGTTTTGGTAAGAAAGAGATGTATTTGCCCATTTTGTTTAATTCACGAACGAAGCCATATATAATTAAAAACCAATTGTTCAGAGAACAATTGAAGGTCTTTCCATCAAAACAATGTATTTTGATATGAAAAGTTGTGAAACTAAGTTTAAAATGTCATTTCAATCGTCAAATGATAGCTCCTAGTAAGCTGATTCCAAAAATATATTGTTTCCATACATTTTTTTTAAATAAGGGAGATAATTTGTTACTTCCGGTTTGAAAAATGTTACTTCCGATTATATTTGAATATTTACTTGACACTGATTCCAAAAATATCTGGTTCTATTTACTTTTATATTAATAAAGTACAAAAAAATAGCTATTTCCGGTTTACAAAAGGTCACTTCCGGTTGTTTTTTACAAGGTTAAATGGTTTGATACCTTTTTCTAAAAGTTGTATATCTTTATCATGTATACATATAGAATAAAAGCAAAGGTCAAAATCTAGAACGTCAAATTAAGCTATGACCTTGAGATCAATTTCAAGGTCATAAACCAAGGACCTCAAATCAAAAGACCATAGGTCTTTATTATATTTAGTTAATGAGTTATATCACCAAACGCGTATTTTTAAATACAAGAGGGGAGAAAACTCCCTTTTACATTCAACGTACGCTTGCAATCAAAATTTACATCTTACGACATGTCGCAACTAACAATTTAGTAAAAATAATTTGTTGATATCTTATACAGTCTTTGGATATAAGTGAAAATAAGCCAAATTCAAATATTAGAATATGACCTTGACCTTTGACCTTGACCTAATTTTCATTTTTTGGGACCAAGGACCTCAAATCAAAAGATCCTAGGTCTCTATCACTTATGATTTATTAGATAGAAATTCATATCACTTATATCAGATGCATAAGGGGAAATAACTCTCATATGGAGCGGTCATATCGCTTCGGTCAAAATAGGACAAATCATGCGAAGGATATAACGAGCAATTTTGTAAAATAAATTTGTCATAATCTTTTACGGTTGCGAAAGAGATGCGCTAACAAGGAAAACAGTGTTTGGGGAGATAACTCCTACAAAGAAAAGTATTCGTTTACGCAGGGTAAATTTCAAAAGCGCATAAACTGTTCGATATCATATACCAAATATCTAAGCGACATATTGCGAAACAAATGTTTATCGCAAGAACAAAATTAGGCGGAAGAAAAAAAAATAATCAGAAGAAAAACAATAGGTCTTTCCACAGAAAAGTGGAAAGACCTAATAATATAGTGTTTTCGGTAAATTTGAAAATTATTAGATAATTTTTACCAAGACTATAGATAAAACTAGAAATATAAAAGATTAGAGAAAATCTGTGTGCAGAGTAAAGTAAATGTAGCTTTTGCTGAAAATATAGGTTATTACAGTAATAAGCATGCAGTTAATAACTTTAATTGTTTTGACTAAACCAAAAAGATTCTACTTTCTACAGAGAGACATTTGTTTAAATAATGCTATAATAGTTATCAAAGGTACCAGGATTATAATTTAGTACGCCAGACGCGCGTTTCGTCTACATAAGACTCATCAGTGACGCTCATATCAAAATATTTATAAAGCCAAACAATAAGATTATCATGATTATTATATATATTGTATTTACTTGATATTTTCTTTGCTCAAATAAACAAGTTGATTTGTTTCGACAATACCTGTGTTTATAAATCGTAAAACCTGAAATTAAAAAGAATACCAAACTCCAACTCATGTTCTATTTGTTATTCTCGTGATGTTTTGTCTGATGCTTGGTCCGTTTCTGTGTGTGTTACGTTTCGGTGTTATGTCGTTGTTCTCCTCTTATATTTAATGCGTTTCCCTCGGTTTTAGTTTGTTACCCCGATTTTGTTTTTTGTCCCTGGATTTATGAGTTTTGAACAGCGGTATACTACTGTTGCCTTTATTTATATTGGTAGCATGAAGTTTGACGTTTATTCGTGGTTTACATTAACCAGATTGATCATCTAATGATAAATAGCACATGGAGAAGATCATTATTAGATGTGAAAGTTAAGAGAGGAGCCGATGTAGGATCTGACCACCAACTGATAACAGCTCTCATCCAACTGAAACTCAGGGCAACTGAAAAGAAAGTTCCACCAAGGAAACGTTTTGATATTGATAGACTGTAGGATATCAATGTTAAAAGAGAATTTGCCATAAAGTTACAGAACAGATACCAGGTATTGGAAAACTCAGTAAGAGATGAAAATGAAACATTAGATGAGAATTGGAATGAGATATCAGATATATACACTAAATGTAGCGAGGAATGTATAGGCTATAAGCAAAAGACAAAGACAAAAGATTGGATCACACCGGAAACATGGAACAAGATTAATATCAGAAGGCAGGCAAAAAAGAAAGTGAATGATACCAAATCACCAAGATTGAAAGACAAATACCAACAAGAATATAGTGACATACATCGCAATGTCAAAACCCTGGTTAGAGCTGATAAGAGAAAAATATATGGATAATTTAGCAGATCAAACAGAAGAAGCGGCTAATAAAAGAGAGCAAGGCAACCTCTACAAAATTACCAAAACTATCTGTGGAAAAGGCAAGTCTTCACCTAACATCCTAGTGAAAGACAAACAGGGAAATTTACTAACATCAGAAAAGGAACAAGAAAAAAGATGGGTAGAACACTTCAGTGAAATTTTGAACAGACCATCTCCAAAAGAACTACCTACTATTCCAGAGCCTAGCTTTGAACTGGAAATAAGTATTGAACCACCCACCATATCTGAAATTGTAGCAGTAATCAAAACTCTAAAGAACGGAAAAGCTCCTGGTTCAGATAATCTGAATGCAGAACTGTTCAAAACTGATCCCATCTTAGCAGCCAATACCCTACAACCAAATTTCCGTAAGATCTGGAAAGAACTTATAGTACCAACAGAATGGGATAAAGGTATTATCATCCGAATACCTAAAAAGGATGCATTAAATGATTGCAATAACTGGCGTGGAATCACCCTTATATCTATTCCTAGCAAGATCATGGCCAAAATTATTATAAACAGAATATCTGAAGCAATCGACAGTTTACTCAGAAAGGAACAGGCAGGATTTCGCAAGGGAAAAGGCTGCGTTGACCAGATTTTCATTCTGAGAAATATCATTGAACAATGCACAGAATGGCAGCGGCAACTCTACATCAATTTCATCGACTTCGAAAAAGCATTTGATAGCATTCATAGGGAAACCCTTTGGAAAATCATACAGCTTTATGGCATCCCACAACACCTGATCAATCTAATCAAGGCCTTTTATGAAAACTTTAAAGGTACAGTTGGAAGTGAACAACTTTATTTCCTAATTAAAACTGGAGTAAGGCAAGGATGTGTAATGTCATCTACACTATTTATAATAGCCATTGACTGGGTGATGCGACAAACAACTGCAGATATCCCAAGAGGCATAAGATGGGGAACTTTCACCATTCTTGAAGATTTGGACTGTGCTGAAGACATTGGCATGCTATCGCACACTCACCAACATATCCAGGAAAAGTCCAGTCGAATAGAAAAGTATGCAGGACAGATAGGTCTCAAAATAAACACTAAGAAAACTGAAGTAATGAGTCTAAACACTAACAACCCAGCACCAATTATAATAAACGGGACATCATTACCACAGACCGATACCTTCACTTACCTAGGAAGTACTGTAAGATCAGATGGTGGAGCCAACACTGACATCAAACAAAGACTTCAAAAGCTAGAGCTGCATTTAATACCCTACAGCCCGTATGGAAATCAGGTCAATACACCATCCGAACAAAGCCAAAACTATATAACAGTTGTATACTACCTATCCTGTTGTATGGTTCTGATAGTTGGCGAATGACAGAGGCAGACCAACAAAAGCTCTCTACATTCCATACCAAGAGTCTGAGGAGAATCCTAAGGATATTTTGGCCACAAAAAATCACCAACCAGAACCTCCTCATTAAATGCAAACAGGAAGATATCAGCATACTCATTAGCAGGAGAAGATGGAGATGGATTGGCCATATTTTACGTAAGAGCCCTGTAGAACTTACAAAAACAGCAATGTTCTGGACCCCAGAGGGAAAGAGACGCAGAGGACGACCTAAAATAACATGGCGGCGCACAGTTGAGTCTGAGATGGCAAATTTCCAACATACTTGGGGGAGCTTGAAGAAGATGGCACAAAACAGACAGATGTGGAGAAACTTCGTTGCAGTCCCACACGCCAATGGGCGGCGTAATGGGCAGTAAGTAAGTAAGTAACATTAACCCACAATATAGTAAAAGATACTTTTAACTTTTACTCTGAGCTATTTGTTTCTTTTACAAAATGAATAAGTAATTCGTTTATCCCTTGTAGTGTCTGATAAATCGCAATTGTTAAATGGTGATAATACGTTCACTTTAATATGCATAACGTTAAACAAATGAAAATAGTTTAACTTCTGCATAAACATTCATTTAAACTCAAAATAAGTGTGTTTCCGATTACAAGCACATGAAGTATTCAATTCAAGTGTTTCAATGATATGACCACCTTACGTTATGTACATCATGTTCAATAATCTTGTAGAAATTTGAAATTAACTATATTTATTTTCCAATTCAAGAGGATAGTGAAGAGTCTTGTTAATGAAACGTTTGGAAAACCTCATGCGATTTCTTTTCTATTTATATTAAAAATAAATTTACTTTCAAACTTACAAATATATTTATAATATTTTTTTTTCTATTTTAATTCAAACCTTACAAATATGTTATGCAATATTTTTATATGCATATTAGAGTAAATATGTAAATAACTTTCACACATATATGAATCAATTTTCTACATATTTTAAAACAAAAATGATTTATTTGCAGTATTTGTATATATTCTTATTGGTGTTTTAGCTACCTTGATTGGTTGGTAGGCTCTCACGAAATGTGAAGGTGATCAAATGCGTTTGTAAATTTATAGGAGATATGCGATTTCATAAACAACAAATAGGGAAAATCATTGTTGAATACTTTAAACAAACATTATGAACGTTATTAGATAAATAAAGCGAATATATATATAGCCCAGGTAGTCGTGTGGTCTAGCGGGACGGCTGCAGTGCAGGCGATTTGGTGTCACGATATCACAGTAGCATGGGTTCGAATCCCGGCGAGGGAAGAACAAAAAATTTGCGAAAGCAAATTTACAGATCTAACATTGTTGGGTTGATGTTTAGACGAGTTATATATATATATATATATATATATATATATAACTCAAATTGAAATCTCTCTTAAATAAATATATATAATTTAACAAAATATTTTATGAAATCAAGGGAAATTGGCGCTTAGTTGGTCAAAAAGAATAATCGTGAAAGACGAGTGTTTATTTAATTTTTATTTTTTTTATTTTTACCAAGTCACTTTTTTAATTTAAACATTCTGATAAAATTATGAATGCTTATGGTAAGGTAGAGGTTTATGTGTCCATTTTTTACGTTCACGAACAAGGGCCTTATAAAATTATGATGATAGAGTGTTTTCGGTAAACTTGAAAATAATCAATAGAATCAAAATATAGATCTCTGATTTCGTTATACTACATATGAGCATAACGAAATCAGAGATCTACATTTTAATTAGATTGGAAAATAACAAGATATTTTTTACGAAGACTACAGAAAAAACTAAAAATATGAATGAGTATGATAAAATGTGTGTGTTAATTATATATAGTTAGAGGAGCTATTGATGCATGTAAGTATAGGTTATAAGAACAGGAATGGGCATGCAGTTGACATCTATTATCGTTTTGACTAAACCAGAAAGATTCAATTCTACAGAGACGCCAACAGTGTATATTGAATATATTGTATTTAGTTGACATTTCTTTGCAGAACTAAAAAGTTGAATTGTTTTCAAATTGACAATATCTGTGTATTTATATATTAAGTTGTAAACATGAAATTGAAGAGTAAAAATACAAAACTTCAACGTTTATTGGTTGCATGAAGTTTGACGTTTATTCGTGGTTCACATTACCACACAATATAGTAAAAGATACTTTTACATTGAGTAGTTTTCTTCTATTACAAACTGAAATAGTTATTTTTTCATTCCCTTAAGTGTCTGAGAAATTAAATAATTGTAGGGTAATATGGTCATCTTAATATGTTGTACGTTTTAAAAAAATAGTATTTAAACTTCCGCATATACATGCATTAAATCTCAACATAAGTATGTTTACGATTACAAGTACATGAGTATCAATTAATTCAAGTGTTTCAATAATATGATCCCCTTACGTTATGCACATCGTATGCAATAATATTGATGAAATTTGAAGTTAATTATATTTTTTTCCAATTCAAGAGGAAACTGAAGGGTCTTGTAAGTTAAACGTTTGGTGAACCTTATACTGTCCATATAAAGTAGGCTGAGCTAACCTAATCCTACATGATATATGCAGCATTTAAATTTTACCGTGCTAGGAAAACATTATTTCATTTTCGTTCATCATGCCAACATTATAATTTTCGTCTGTGCTATTTTCATCTGAAAAGTTTTCATTTTTATTTACGTTTCAAAGAATACATTTTTTTTTAATTTTGTTATATTGGATTTTTTTTTTAAATTCTATATACGTGAAATATTTCATGAAATGAAATGTGGTTTGTAGTGATATTGTCTTTCCTATCATATGTATGCAATGGAAGTTTGGTTGATCAAAGTACTCAAAGCTCTGTGAATGCTGATCTAAATGGGACAGACATCACAAAGATCAACATAGAAGTTGAGATTATGAAAGGAAATTTCCATGCTTTACTTCTAAGAGTGATAAATAACGAACATGAACTCACTTCTCTGAAAGGTCAAACACAACAGATAGAACATGAACTGGAAAACACTAAGAGGACATTTTCATGTGAAATTGAAGGTTTGCGAGATGTCACCATACAGTTCGAACAAGAACTAAACGAAACAATAAATGCTTTGAATACAATTAATGACACAATACAAGATCTAAGTCATAGGGTCAGTGTGATAGATGACAAATACTCACCTTTAGAGATACCGGGAAGTTATGGTAATGAGTCAGGTGTGTATATTTTTTTTTATCTAATAGGAAAATAAATCATTATTTATTTTATATTTGTAAACACTATAATCTAATAAATTAGAGCTAAATATTTATATGCTAAAGGAGAAATTATTTTTTTTTTCGAATTTCTAAACGAATAACAATTAACAACTTGCCAGTTTTAATAACTGACACATGTGACAATCCAACAAATAATAAAATTACAAAAAGGAATTGCCAAAACAATTAGGGTAGGAATCCTGTTGTCTTTAGTTGTCTGTGTTGTGTTTAGTGTAATACTGTTTGTTGTTTTTATAGCCATGACATTGTCAGTTTATTTTTGACTTTAAGGTGGTACCCAACACTTTCACTAAAATTAATTTGGCTCGTTTAATTTTCTTAAAATTTTGACAAATTATTTACTTTGACCCTTTGACAAAAATATAAAAATTTCAAAAAATTTGAACCAACCGTTTAATCAGAAAAATTACACTGGTTATATAGCAGTTTGACAAACACTAACTTTGATCATTGAGAAACTTGATATTCCCTCATGAACACAACGTCATTAAAACGTTCTGCTGATTTTACAAATTTATCTCCCTGTAGTGTTAGTTACCACCTTAAGTTTTGATTTTTCTAGTTTGAATGTCCCTCTTGAAGTTTTCGCTCGTCTTTTATCGTTGTAACACTCAACATCATGACAGTTGTTACAAATTCAACTTTATTTTGAATTAGAATAAAACAATCAGATATATTTTGTATTTTTCTAGGTTATGTTTCAGATCAACTAATTCTGTGCAAAAAAAAAAATACATTTCGACGATGGCTAATCTGGCTGTAAAATTAAACACAATTATTTTTTTTACTTCTATATACATGCAGGTCTGACAGGAGATAAACGAGAATGCCCTTTGAATTGGACTAGAAGTGTCGACTATGGTGCATGTTATTTCTTTAGTGATGAAATAATGTCTTGGAACGATGCACAGGTAATTATGGAAACATTTATTATCATATCGTATTCATATGTTATAAGATCTTTACATCTAAGAGAAGGAGACCTATATCCGTTCTTTTGTCTGACATAGTGACAACTCTACGAACGAGCAATCGAAGGTGGTACACAGCTGAAAACACATATTAGTTTCATAATTTGATAATATCAGCACAACAATGTTAAATCTGCAAATTTGCGAAAGCAAATTTGTGTTCTTCCCCCACCCTAATTCAAACTGATGCTATTGAGATATCGAGACAACACACCTTGCGCTGTGTCCAGCGCTTATATTCACTCCTACATTGAATACCCTATTCAACTGAATGATTGTTTCATAAAACGTTTCCATTCTTAGGATGAGCAGCCATTTACGTTAGAATCTTTCACTGTTATAGAATGTCGTACACTTAAGCTTTAAATGTTCTAAACTTTAGTATCATTATGAAGAAAAAAAAACTAAACTTCAATTTTACAGACTAATTGTTTGATATTATAATGAATGTCCTCTCTGTGTTGTGAGTACCGCTTGAAGTTATATGACCTTGCTCTGTTGAAAAAAGTCAGCATCGAAAGCTCTACCGCTTGCGTAAACATTGATCCCCATTTTTGTGTTTAGAATTTTAATATTGTATAACTTATATTCTTATTGTAGAATTTCCACTTTTTTCTTAGCCAGATGGTTCATACTTTTCAAAATCTAAGCATGCATAGCAAGGTTAAAAGTAAAAGGCAAAATACTATATGAAAGTTTTTATTCCAAGTTAATAAGTAAACCATACGCACCTCTCGTCTTCATAAGACATAACAGTGTTGGTCAAATCAAAACAGTTGAAATTCAAAGCCAATAAAGAAATTGAAGAGCATTATAAACGAAGGTTATAAAAAGCTTTTGGCTTAAAGTAAGCCTCATAAATCTCATGTCAATTTGAAGTGACCGGGATGCCTCCATCCTACATATACCTGAAACTCTTTCAATACTTACGCAATTATAATTGAGATTGTCTGATATTTGTCATGACAAATATAAAGATTATGTCATGTCCATGAGAATCAATATATTTTTGCATACAATAAAATATGTTATTACATGACTAAAATATTTCTGTTTTCTCATTGGCTAAAAGCATAGGAAATCCTCATTGATAAAAAGATATGTTCAACGCGCAAAAATTCCAAGAGGATAATAAGACAGTTGGAACAGCGTCCGTGTATCTGAATATAGATATTCCATGACAACGTCAATAACATAGGTTCAGGACGTCAAGTAAATTCCCGGTTTTTATAATGTTTTTTTCTTGTTTTTGGTGTGTTTTACTCATTTCTTCTTTTTTTCTTTGTATTTGATTTTAGCTTACTTTATTGAATATTTGATCTTAGCAACTGCAAAAGCATATTAGATATTTAATAACATAGCAGGGAGCAGTTTTCTTGAGCAAATACCAGAAAATTGGAGAGAGATAAAGAGTCATATAATAAAACAATTGTTAACTTTTGATTTCAGTTGATACATATAGATTATAACATGGTATTTTTCATATCAGAGCCCTTATCAGCCCTAGGTCATGATATGAGCCCGAGAGCCGACAGGCTCGAGGAATGATTTTGACCATGGGCTGATAAAAGGGTCTGATATGAAAAATGACATGTTATGTTCTTTTTATCATATACTTACACAGAAGACATACAGACAAAAATGATTTTTAAACTTTGAAAAAAAATGATTTTGTTGTAATATTTGTTTTGCATTTTTAAATGATATAATTTGCTGATTCATAATATTTTCTTTTTATTCAATTTTGTTATGTTTTACAAGAGAAAAAAACCGTACAATTGAGGTATTTTTTCCAAAATTTGTCGAGTGACGTCGAAATGTCAAGCGATAACGTTACAGCAAAGCATGCGATAATAACCGGAAGCAGTTGATATGAAACGGAAGCAGTTGATAGCAAAAGTCATATCACACGGCTGAGGCAATTCTTCAAATTTATTGAATAAATATTATGAACAAATAAGTTTTATCATTGGGTACAATTATGCCATTATTTTCTATAAGTATAATTTAAAATGATTTATCAATGACAGAGATATGTCATTCAAACTCGGCCGTTGGCCTAGTTGAATATCATATATACCTAGGGATTGCTTAATCATTGTATCAATTGAAATCAAAAGTCAATAATTGTATATTATCATTTCTTAAGCATGTTAAAAAAAGTATCAACATTAACATGTAAGTTATCTGTGTTTTGAAGGCGCAATGCAGTAAACAGAATGGGTCGCTTGCAGATATCTATTCTGAAAAAGAAGACAGGTGGGTGGCTGACTACTGTAACCAAACAGAAGGTTTGCATTTTATTAAGCTCTCTTTGCCCAATATGAGGGCATTTGTAACCGAGTACAATATACGTTGCAAATATAACTTGGGCAAGGGTATCATATTATTCAGTTTACTGTTAACAGTTCACAATTGAATTGTAAGACAGGTGAAATAAATGATTGCAAATGATTCTCTTCTATAGTTCTTGAATTCGAAAATTGAATAATTTTTATAAAGATCTAATAAACTCCTTTACTCAAATAGCATATCCGAAAATAAATTAAAAACAAATGGCATGGCAGTTTTGTTTTTGTTCTATAGAGGTTGAATATATGTACATATGATAATTAAAATTAATTTTGCCAATACATATTGGAGAACAATACGTTTCCATTTGCAAGTTTGTTTGCTGAAATATCAATCAGCCAAATTTAACAAATATGATTTTACCAAAAGGTTCATCATTGTTGATAACATAATTTGAAAAGGAGTAGGTCCGGTAAGACCCCTTTTTGGCCCCAAAATATAGCAGTTTTACAAAATTGTTAAAATGTAAACTTTTATTAATAAATTGAACAGTAGAATGCTTCTGTTACATAAATATGGGCTGTTTTGGCAATACAATGCACATATATCGGGTACAAGCACCATTAAGTCATGCTAAATCACTGAAATCTTCACAGTTCTAGCATTTTAGTTAAATTTTAGACGGTTTTTGTGTAAAACGAAAGTGGCCGCATTCGTGTTCATCCTTATTAATAAAATGTAAGTTGTATTTTAGGATAATAAATAACATATATAAAGGTTGAGGATGAACACGGATGCGGCCACTTTCATTTTTGACAAAAACCATCTGAAAAGTGGCATTTTTTGGCATATTTGGTAGATTTTTCATATTTGAGCTTGAATCGGATCGTTTTTAATGACAAAATCAGTTAAAATCTTTCACATAAACTAACTGAATCAAATAAAATAGACACTTAAGTGTTAAAAAAGTGGTCAAAATCTTTCGTCAGATGAACCTGAAATTTGAGGCCAAAATCGGTCCTTACCGGACCTACTCCTTTATTGTTTGAATCAGAATACTTCTTTAAACATTATAAAAATAAGATGTGGCATATATCCAAATAAGACAACTCTCCATCATATTTGAACGTGTAGATGATAATAAAGCTATGTCGTGTCGTCACAAAAAGTACGAAAAAAAGATATCTCTTAAACCCTCGATTTTATTTGTTGAAGGTGAAGAACGCCTACAGAATTGGAACACACGTGTTGGTTTGTTTACTTATTTCTAAGCGGGATTCGAATGTTTAAGGCTTATAATAAACAGATGGGAACAATTTTAATTTCCGTTTGCATTAATCATTATTAAACGTTCTGTCATTCCAAAAATGATGAAAATATAATAAAAGACACATAAACAAACCAACACGAGCTTTCCTGTAAGAGTTATCTTTTCTTTGTGTTCGTGTCGTAACTACAAGATTCAACATGGAAAAGCAAAACATGGAAAAGAATGTATACAAATGGAAATGATTAAATATTAGTGCCAAGGACTTGAATATTTAAACATAAATAGGTACTTCATACAGATTGAAAATTCCGCCCCTGGATTGAATACCTTATAACAATATTTTTGAATATCGTCTTTTAATGTAGAACGAATGACATTTAGAATATGTCGAACATTATAAATATATTGAGCATATAGAAAAAGTTTTCAAACCATACAAGAGGGAAATTCAAACTCGTACATCGAAAAACAACTGACAACGCCATGGTTAAATATAACAAAGACAGACAAACTATAATACACAATTATAAAGACTCTTCTTTTCGAATAAATAAGATTTGGAGAAATAAATCAGCTCTCCTTGCTATAGGTCTGCCATTGAAAGTTATTAAAGAAAGAGCCTAACTCTTTTTGGTTGCAGGAAACGGTATCTGGATTGGTGGGAAACGTGACCATGGCGTATTCAAATGGTTTACTTCCAATGGAAAAACCAAAGATATGAATTACACACAATGGATAACAGATCTAGAAAATGTTGTGACAGTATATCCAAATTATATATGTGTTACGATCATATTTTTGCCTCAATATGAATGGTTTTCCTATGATTGTGATATAGCTTTAAACTTTATCTGCAAAACTTATATGTGACATCACTAACGACATTTTTGTTGACAACTTGATTGCAAAAATATCTGAAACGATAAATTATTAATAATAATAAGGAGGGGTAACAAATGGAATGACACAGAAAATAGGAATTACAAAGCATATAAATTTTTACCGAAATTTCCGTGTATTTTATTATCATATTTTTTGTAACAAACCGATTACTCAATGCATAAGTTTGATCCATGATGGTGTATATTATTCCATGTAAGGACAATATTCAAGGGATAACGTTTTGTATCGTGAAATATTTTATTTTTCCTGAATAGGACAAACACTTTTGTCTACGTTTTTGGTTTCAAAAATACGATAACCCACTGGTATCAATTTAAGAATCAATATTTAGACTGTTCGCCAGACTCAGTTGAAATGTAAGAATAGGTGTACCCAAATAGTTACAACTTCGCGATCTATGTTTTTAACAGCAACCACAAAAAAAGACAATTTTTCTTTTTGTTGCTGTTAAAAACATAGATCGCAAAGTTGTAACTATTTGTGTACACCTATTCTTCAATAAGTATGGACGTTTTCTTTTCGCGGTGTCGATAATTATGCCCCATGAACATGGGTGGGACTGGTATGCTCGAAACCTGAACTTAAGGGGGCAGGACATTTTTCGGGAAGTCGGGATCGGGTGTTTTAAGCCCGGGATTTCGAGATTGACCCTTTCGGGATCCGGGATTTCTTTTTTCGAATTTCGGATTGTTGGGATTTTTTTTTTTTTTAAATTCGGGACATCGGAATTTCATGTTTTTAAGCCCGGGATATCGAGATCAGAACCCCTACGACCCACCCTGTACCCCTACTTGAACCTTTGTTCCAAGATTTGTACTATTCCCATGGAATTGTAGTATATAGTGCACTAGCAACGCAGGGGTGGATCCAGCCATTTTCAACAGGGGGTCCCAACCCAAGATAAAGGGGGAGGGGTCTTACCATATGTCCCTATTCATAAGCATTGATCGGCTTCGAAATGCGACTTTGTTCATTTCCACACAAAGTTTATACGCAAACATATTCAATTGATTGTAAGGTATAAAAATGCAAAAGTGTAGCAGGCCAGAAGAAAATGTTAAACAAAATCGCAATCCATTTAAGTCAGAAGGGCAACAGTTGCGAATACAAAGTTGTAATCATGCCTAACAAAAACGACACTAAAATTACTATTTCAAATGAAACAGTTTGTAGAGTATCCTCTGAACAATACTTTTGCTGGTTTTCGTATACTAACAATGCATTAAAATTACTCTGTTTCGCGGGGAAAGTCTATTGCTCCTGTAGATAACATACACCTATCTACACCTTCGATCCTTATAAATCATTGTCTTCAAATATTCTGCTTTGTTTCGGTACTGATGGTAAATCCAGAAAAAGCACTTCGGACGCATGGAGTTTTAACGTGTTGCTTAAATATTTTTTAGGTCACCTGGCGTAAAGGGCCAAGTGAGCTTTTCTCATCACTTGGCGTCGGGCGTCCGTCGTCGTCCATCGTCCGTCGTCGTCCGTCGTCGTTGACTTTAACAAAAATCTTGTACTCTGAAACTGCTGGGCCAAATTTAACCAAACATGGCCAAAATCATTATTAGGGTATCTGGTTTAAAAATTGTTTCCGGTGACCCGGCCAACCAACCAAGATGGCCGCCATGGCTAAAAATAGAACATAGGGGTAAAATGCAGTTTTTGGCTTATAACTCAAAAGCCAAAGCATTTAGAGCAAATCTGACTTGGGATAAAATTGTTAATCAGGTTAAGATCTATCTGCCCTAGAAGTTTGAGATGAATTGGACAACCCGTAAATAGGTTACTGCCCCTGAATTGGTAATTTTAAGGAAATTTGCTGTTTTTGGTTATTATCCTGAATATTATCATAGATAGAGATAAACTGTAAACAGCAAAAATGTTCAGTAAAGTGAGATCTACAAATGAGTCAACAAGACCATATTGGTCTGTTGATCTCTTTAGGAGTTATTGCCCTTTATAGTCAGTTTTTAACCATTTTTCGTAAATCTTAGTCATCTTTTACAAAGATCTTCTCCTCTGAAACTACTGGGCCAAATTAAACCAAACTTCAATCATCAATGGGGTATCTAGTTTAAAAATTGTGTCCGGTGACCTGGCCAACCAACCAAGATGGCCGCCATGGCTAAAAATAGAACATAGGGGTGAAATGAAGATTTTGGCTTATTTCTTTGAAACCGCAGCCTTTAGAGCAAATCTGACATGAGATAAAATTGTTTATCAGGTCATATTTATCTGCCCTGAAATGTTCAGATGAATCTGAAAACCTGTTGTTGGGTTGCTGCCCCTGAATTGGTAATTTTAAGGAAATTTTGCTGTTTTTGGTTATTATCTTGAATATTATCATAGATAGAGATAAACTGTACACATCAATAATGTTAAGCAAAGTAAGATTTACTAATAAGTCAACATGACGGAAATGGTCAACTGACCCCTAAGGAGTTATTGTCCTTTATAGTCAATTTTTAACAATTTTCATAAAATTTGTAAATTTTAACTAACATTTTCCACTGAAACTACTGGGCCAAGTTCATTATAGATAGAGATAATTGTAAGCAGCAAGAATATTCAGTAAAGTAAGATGTACAAACACATCACCATCACCAAAACACAATTTTGTCTTGTTTAATATTCACATAGACCAAGGTGAGCGACACAGGCTCTTTAGAGCCTCTAGTTTTATAAAGAAGACACCATTTGCTATTTGGTATCTGTATTGTTGGTTTGTTTTTGTATTTTGAAATGAGTTTTTGTCACCTGTAATCGTAGGTTTAAAGTGTAATCCTAGGTATAGACCTAGTTTCCGCAAATGACTAATATGACTTATGTTTATGTTATGTTTCATTTTGTTTTTTCGCCTTTTTGCACTAACAAGTGCTGATAAATTTGTATATAAACTGAATCACTCATTTTGGTCTGCATTGCTGATAAAATACCAAACAATACATAATGTTCAGTCTTTATAACTTAACCACTTTTACATGCCTAGTTGCACCAATGTCGCCCTTGCAGAAAGTAAGCCTTGTAGTCTTCCACTGTGATAAACTCAGTGATGTTCAGCCCATTCGCTTGCAGTCAATTCGCCTTATCAGAATCTAAAGGATTTTGGGTAATATTTTCAAAAGTGTACACCAAAACGTCGTGATTGGTTAAAACGTTCTAAACAATGGAAATTCATCCAATGACATGACGTTAATTTCATTTTGGGGTACGAACAATGAAATTACCCATAGTCCTTTAGATTCTGAAACGGCCAATTAGGATAATTTTAGTCTGTTTTTATTCATTTCAGTTGTTGATTTTAATGTACAAAATAGAAAATTGCTGAATGGTATGAAATAAAATTGAGAATGGAAATGGGGAATGTGTCAAAGAGACAACAACCCGACCATAGAAAAGACAACAGCAGAAGGTCAGCAACAGGTCTTCAATGTAGCGAGAAATTCCCTCAGCTGACCCCTAAACAAATATATACTAGTTCAGTGATAATGAACGACATACTAATTTCCAAATTGTACACAAGAAACTAAAAGTAAAATAATACAAGACTAACAAAGGCCAGAGGCTCCCGACTTGGGACAGGCGCAAAAATGCGGCGGGGTAAAACATTTTTTTGAGATCTCAACCCTCCCCTATACCTCTAGCCAATGTAGAAAAGTAAACACATAACAATACGCACATTTAAAATTCAGTTCAAAAGAAGTCCGAGTCTGATGTCAGCTATAATTCTATAAAAGGCCATTATAGTAGTAAAGATCTAAACAGTATTAGATTAACAATAACAACATATTTGTCAAATAACTGTGTTAGAGCGCATTTTGTTAGCATGAATGCATTTTTTATCTTTTGAATAATGTTTTCAGAACATGCATAGATGAAAAGTTGATTTTCAAACGCACAACTATTTTTGTCTTTTTTTTTATTATTACAGTACTTTTTTAGAAAAAAGCAAAATCACAAAAATACTGAACTCCGAGGAAAACTCAAAACGGAAAGTCCCTAATCAAATGGCAAAATCAAATGATAAAGCATATCAAACGAATGGACAAAAACATTGTGAAAGTGATAAAATGAGTGCAATCGAAAATAGAAGTTTGTGTTTCAGCTGTTAATGAACAAAACTTAATTAAACATCAATTTACTACAATCACGTTTTATACAAATTCAATACTCAATGACAAATCAACTCATACAGTTATCCAAATACCGTCAGCTGATAACATGTAACGTCAGTGTGTTGTTGTAATTTAACACTTTCTTTATTAAAAAAATGGCTGGTGACGCTTATTTGTAACTTACAGTAACTGATCATCGACCAAGCGAAACATACTTTGTCCTTATTGTTGATAATTACTATGATTATGTGCGCGATATAAGGAAACTATCAATCGATTTATTTTTTTCGTCTTAAACTGCTTTCAACAAAACTAGATATCTAGATATACGACCGAACAAAAATAAATCCTCTTGGCTTGCGTCAAATGAATGTGATCACTGCTAAGAACTTTTGATTTAAAGGAAATCCAACACATTTACGAATTATTTTTATTTATTCTTCACTATTGGTCATAACTGATAATCAAATAATTCAATTTAAATACCTCATCTTTTTGTCATAGACTAATATGTTAGCTGTTATGGCAAGATTTTCTATCGGCTAATTATTGGATTTTTTTATGGGAAGAAGCTGCACACCTCTAATTACATTTTATTTCTTAATTGTTATGACTTATTTTTGATGGATAAGGACAAATGAAAAACAAAATACACATTAATCGACAGTTAAGTGATAACATTTCCATTATTGTCTTGTATACTAATATTTGTCTGGTTTTTTTTTAGCCATGGCGTTGCCAGTTTATTTTTCGATCTCTGAGTTAGAATGTCCCTCTGGTATCTTTAACCCCTCTTTTAGCTGTATTCAATAATGTACTTATTTTCAATTATACGTTTTTCATTTAAGGTAGATTGGGTGTCTAAATTATAATCCATAGAATTTTTTAATAATTTGCCAAAATGAAGTTTATATTATGCTTTTAAACAAAAGTTATAAAAAGAATGGGTCACCGGGCTTATTTTCATGCTACACGGTGTTCAAAATTGACAAATTTTGTATAGATTATGCATGGAAACCCAAATTTTCTGCAATAAAGCGTAAACTACACCATAGAATTTTGAGATAACATATGAGAAGATAGCTTTAATAGTATGCTTTAAGTTAAGAAAAAGAAAAAATGCGGTCACCGGACCCGTTTTCTTGTTACATGATAAAATAGAGAAATTCCTAACACATTCTATTGTAAAAATACCTTAATCTGAATTATCTGCCCTTGCATTTGAGTCCATTCCCTTATGTGGCAAAGTTGGAAAAAAATTGTTCAAAGAAACATTTTCTGTTTTTTGTAAAATACAATCATAAATATGATAAAACATGTCATTATCTATGTAGAAGTGGAAGTTCTTACACATGAATTACCTACTACTCTAAAAATTTGCACATTCTATTAAAGATCTAGACCTTCTTTTCTGGTATTTCTAAATCCAAGATGGAGGAAAACACCCTATCTACCTTACACAACCAACATTATACATCTAGCTGCTTGGTTAGACCCAAGGCTCCGTGTTGAAGACCATACTTTGACCTATAAGGGTTTACTTTTATAAATTGTGACTTGAAAGGAGAGTTGTCTCATTAGCACTCATTCCACTACATAACACTTATTTGTCAAAACATTATGATGAGATAACACTTTACAAATTTGCAGCGTACACATCACTTGTCTTGATTTAAATTTATCATGCACTCCCAAAGCCAAATATTTGAAAACCAAGGATGATTAGACCCCGAAACAAAAATAGGAGCTATACATCCTTGTTGTGTATTATTCATTTCATAGGATACGCTATAAACGAGTTGACAATACCATTATATCAAATATCTTAAGAGCATCAAAGCCAGAAACGGAACGCAATGTTCGGGTTTCGTCTACGCGAGACCTATCAGTGGCGCTCGAATTTTAACAGTAGAAAGGGGGAAATTTGAAGAGCTTGCAAACCGTTAATTGCGAAAAGTTGTGCAAAATATTGCCAAATCAATCTTTAGGGAAAAAAAACACTTATGTGTTTTGAATAATTCAACATGATATACACGTGAACTTTGCCATTAAAGACTTCACTTGAAAGGTAAGTAAGTAATAGAGTATGTCAATTGTATTCACATTCGTCATTTGCGTACATATTTACAAATGTAAACATATGAGCTCTGGTAAGCTCTTTAACCAACTATCAAAAAAGATCACGCATTATTATGCAAAACCTCCAAAAAACAAATTGAGGAAGGCAAATATAATCAAGGCATATCAAACTTGATATCTAGAACAGTTAATGCCCATGTGTCGAGCAACCTCTGCGCTTTGACGCAAGTAGTAGATGTATTTTGGAATCTTTCTAGACTTTCTTTTTCAATTACTAAATGTGTGAATGCAAAAAGTTCAGCCCCTCGCATTCATAATAATGTCCTTTTTCACAACCCCACACATGGTCTATCAGTATAAATTTTAGTCATTCAGTCATTACATTACGCTTAATGCGATAAAGAATATGTTAAACTGGTTGCAAAATAACATTTCGTGATATTTAAATGATAGAACCTAGTAGGTAGCTAGATATCACCACATTATAACAAAATATTGAAACAACACGGTCAACTCTTATAATGCGGAAGCCTTTTTAAGGTGTTTTATTGTTTAAAATTGGCAGTTATGTTTGAGTTTTACGAAATCTTATTCTGCAACCAGTTTAACATATTTTCTATTGCATTCAGCTGCCTGGGCTAGTTTTCTGCATATTATGTGCTGTTTTTCTATCTTCTTCAAACTTGTGGTCATCTAGTAGATTGCTGTAGTATGCAAGGTGTTCGGACCAAAACTCTATAAAGGTAATAGGGAGGTTCAGTCCCAATTATCCTTTCAACATTTTGGACCTGTTCCAAATCAGGTTTTCTGGCCCGTGTGTTGTACGATGTCATTGTTGTTTGTCTTATGCGTTGTCTGAACGTCTATATATTCAGTTTATATGCTTGGTATGTTGTCCTGTTGATTTCTGTTATCCTTGCTGTGTATTTGTCATTTTATAGGATAAATAAATATTTAAGTAATACCAAAGCCAGAAAATAATAGCAAAATCACCACAGGTCACATTTGCTGTCAAGAAAAGCATTAGTTTAAACATATCTTATTTTCTTGAATATGTAAATGAACTTATCATAGATACCAAGATTAAATTTTGTATTTACGCCTGACGCGCATTTTGTCTAAAAAAGACTCATCAGTGACGCTCGAATCCCAAAAAGTGTAAAAGGCTAAATAAAGTACAATGTTAAAGAAAGGGATGACTTACTAGTTTATCAAATTTAAAAGTCGTCTCTCAGTCTGATTAACGATTTTATTTAAAGTAAAAATTTCACAAGCTATAAACTTCATATTTATCATTTGAATATGACACTAAATTCATACAAAACAAAAATACCGACTATGGATTATAAAGGAGACTGACAGTCAACCAGAGCGCAGCTGACCAACTGATAGATATATACACGTCTATGTCGCTTGCCAAAGGATACATTTGACAACTCTTCATACAAAGTCAATAAACAATTTTAAAGTGAACATAGAAATTGTCCTTGCCATTCCTAGGTTCATTATATATGTTAAACGTGACCCGCATTGTTCTGGGACAAGTCAAGTTATACATGCTATAGATAACAGGATTATTCAGACGTGAAGTCAGGTAGTAGCATATGTTTGAAATTTATTTATTAATAATCACCCGGTATTCCTGTTCGATTATAATTTTTCTTTCATTTTTGAATATCAATAATGTTACTTTTACACATATATATATACATGTATATAGGTATACCTATAAATATAGATTATGTGATGCGATATTTATCTACTCGAGACAGTTAAATATTTAAAATTTAACTGACGAGAGTGGATAAATATCGTATTACACGAGATTTGGTGGTAGAATCTATTTCTCTAATGATTTTCAAACAATATGCAGGCAAACGTATTCCTTCTTTTCGAATGATCTGCAAAAAGATGTGTTCTTTCTATGTGACGTCATCAGGCATGGTCGCCCTTTTTCATGCCGTCACAATAGGAAATTCAGAGGAAAGCAAGAAAATTCGACGTCATAATATGATTTTAACCAATGAAGAACTAAGATCAAACGAACCACACGTTGATTAAATTTTGTTATACAATGTACGCGGAAAGGGATAAGTTGACGAAGAGTTAGAGAAATTGATATACAAAGTTTTCAACCTTTGTTATTCTATAATGTTTTAAATTTGGAAAGATTAGTCAAATTTTTATGTTTTTTTTTTTTGCAATAATCTCGGATTTTTTCATTTCATTTTGTTTTTCACTTGTGCATTCCGTTGACCTTTAAAGAAGACAAAAACCACAGAAAAGTATATTCTTTAATACATTTTAAAAACGATAAAACAGGAATTACCAAAACTATTAAAGAAATCAACAGACCATATCTGGCATTAAACACATAGTTATATTAGTATCATTTTTTTTTTACTTTTTACAATAAAAGTTCCAAATTTGCAGGCTAAAAAGAACATTTTAACTGAACAAATCATCGCACTAATGAACATCTCGATAATGACATTTACAAAACATACCTCAAATCTAAACAAAAATATTTACAATATTGACATTTGGAATATCTCTCTTTATCATATCTTTCAGCTCGCCGTTGTGACATATTATATATCACCATGCTGGAGCTACTTGCTTTGCTGATAATTTTGCCGTCTGCTGCAATTGCTACAGATATATCGGTACCTATGACCCAAATTCGCGACCAAGGTAATGGACAATTCGAAGGTCACTTAACCTTTGCCCTCACGGAAGAAGTCGTTGGATGGGAAGTAGTTGTAACATTTTCTGCTCCAGTCACAGGATTATCTGTAAGTATCATGCTTTATAGCATATCCTTTTAAAAGTTGTAGACCATTCATCGTTTATGGTAGGCATGAATTTACCCTAAACTTAAACGAAAACAAATAATTCTTTTCACATCCCATCTGAAACAAATTTTTAAAATCATCAGGAAATCTATAATTAAACAATGTTTTCTAAAACAAACCTTTGGCCCTCGTAAAAAATGAATGGGCGGCCCCAATGTATCGTTATTCTATTCAACTGTAATGAAAGTTATTCTCTGTAACCACCAAAGAAATTCTAATAGGGTCTGGCACACATGGTCTCATATTTTGATGAAACTTTTATATAATAGCCAGTACCATACCTAAATGCAATAACAGGCAACAAATTGTTCCGGAATAAACCACATAATTAGGTTGATTTTAGCAATAAAAGGTCATATTTTAACTCTTGAAAAAGTAAAAAAAACAACATTTGCACTGTTAAGTACTTGATATATGTGTAACATATCCTTTTTTTCTGAATAATATAATATAACTGACCTTTAGGTTGTTTGAAATTCACATATGTTTTACGCTTACCATTTTCAGTTATTTTGCTACCAGCTAGTAAAAATATGCTAAAATGGTAAATTTGAATTTCAGTGAAAAATGCGTAAATACAGGATGTTTAAGTGAATGTTTTTTCTTAAATGCAGCGTCTCCTAGTAAAATGTTAGGTATATTTAGAAAGAACCAATATAGGTCTCCCGGAATATGAAATAAAATCAATGGGCAAATAATTGAAAAAAATATTTTTGATGAATGAAAAACACAAGATTTTCAAATTGTGTAAATTGTATTTTTCTACAAGTCAATAATGATCCAAGTAATTTCCATATTTAAACAATACAAAGATGGCATTAAATTTCTAACAATTTAACAAAATTAATCAGCTAATTTTTTTAGTCCAGAAAAATAGTTTTGTTTAATGAAATTTAATAAAAAAAAAGATTGCTATGGTAACCGAATTTCGATAATTTTACATTTTTTTTTTTCTTTCTCAAATTAAGTATGTAACTTTACATTTTTAAAGATTTAATTTTGTAATTGAATACAGAGTGAAGAAAGAACTGATTGTGCATATTAGTATTATTTATAAAGCAATGTGGGTAAAATGCTGGTCCGACTCAAATATTTAAAATCAAGTAAAACACCTTCTAAATACATGCGAATTTCATTATATTAAACTCATATTGGTGCAATCATGTGTAGGTAATTTAGGAGATAACTATTGTATTTTAACCTTTTCAGACATAAAACGTAAATATTACTGTCGCAAATTGAGTTTACCTAGCGACCTATTGCAGAGCTAGGTAAACGGATATTTGTAACAGTAAAATCTAGATTTACGTCCACAAACCTTAAAATACAATACAGTTATATCCTTTCTAATGCAATAGTCAATAAAGATATTGTTTCTGTTTTTATTTGGACATATAGTTGCTTAAAATAAACAATTCCACAAAATGTTGTTGACTTCTTTGGCACATAAACTTCATTGCAACATCATGACGTCATATACTTCCAGTGTTAAACTTTTACATAGTATGTTTTGGGGCTTTGTTTACGCTTCAAATATGGATATAAGCTATTAAAAATTAGTTTAAGGTAGGTGTTTTTTTTCTATTTTGCCTATTTTTTGGGAACATATAGTGTTGTTGAATCCAATTTGTCTGCTTCTTGCATCCAAAAATTCAAGATAAATAAAATAAATCTGTCATGAATTCTTTCTGTTTGATGCCCATTACATTTCTTTGGCACCCAAGTCTGTAGTACATGCATTTTCTAGTAAGACTGCTTGCATATCAGGACAATGATGTACATTATTTGACAGCTTTCAAGCATATAGAACTTTTGCCAGATCTTTTAATGGGCCTTTCTCTAGCTTATATTCACAGCTGCCTTGAAGGAGGTGTTGATCAAGACTGATCTGGTTCTTGAACTCTCGAATTCAACTATCCATAAAACAAATGAATGTCTGCTTTTGTTGTTTTGAAGCCTGTTCTGTTCCTAAAAACAGGATAAATAAAATAGAAATTGTTTCCAAAAAATCTCAGTAAAATTCAAATTTACTACATGTTACCACGTTTAGTTCCAATTGGCCCAGTTGTATCAGAAGACTTTTGAAAAAGATCATGCCAGACGGACTCAAAGTGAGCCAGGTGACCTAAAAAGGACAACGATACATCATGTATAAATTTCTCTTTTAACATTGGACAACCTGATTATCTATAATAAGATTTTTCTTAAATAATGCATAACAATGTTTATTGAATTTTGTGTTGGTTTTCTCGGTTGTTGTGATAAAATATGACAATGATCATTGTCTTACAAATGTGCTCAAGTTTTGAACATGACAGTTAGTAAATAAAATAATCAGAAAAAACAATTACCTTGATTAATGAGGTCATTAAAAGACATCTTTGTCCATCCATTGAGTACTTTTAACTGCACAGCATTCTTTGTTGATTTTAAAGTCACAAGCTTTCCTGAAATGAAAATTGTAATTAAAGAACCTGTATTCATTTTATTGTTCGTTAAATTTATCAATATATATGGAATTTAAAAAAAATAACCAACTTCAAGATCATAAACTCTATAGATTTTTTGATGTCGTTATGATATAAAATGATGATTTGAAATTACGTGATTTTTTATAGTATCCATTCTAGTCTATAGCTAGGAGTTTGTGGTCTTTTTATCAATAGACTCTACGCAACATTTTTATTAAGATGATTTAATTTTATATGTTTTATGATGACGTGCTGATCTTATTGAATTTAGTATTGGTATTGCTTTTAATTGTCTTTATATACTTTTAACCACTGAACCAGGATTTAGGACGAGGGTTGAGTACTTATATATTTCTTTTACCCACCTGCATACAATATGTACAAGCCAGACCCTGTATTTTAAGTGGTTGTGTTATGTTTAAAACTAGATGTTATTTGTAATCTGTTTTTTTCTTTATGTTAAATATATAAAAGTAATACCTTCACCAATATTTTATGTCTGTCACATTCTTAAATGACTGGTCTTAAATCTGAAGTTTTAAAAATTTCTAATATTGGTGATTGTTTCGTTATTCTTGGTTACATCTAAATCAAGGATTGTGTCAACAACCTTCACCCTGTAACGTTTCCCTGGTACTTTATCAAGTGCCTAAAAAAGATTGGATACTAAATTAATTATGATAGACACAATATAAAACAAGATGTGCTGTGAGTCATTGCTCACTACTCATATCCCTGCTTTTTGATAGGTAGCCATCAAACTTTCACATTGATTTGTGATAGCCTTTTTGATTTATTTTGTGAAAACTGTTTGTGATGGACAGACGGACAGTGGATTACTATAGGGCTCCTATGTCTGAATAAAAAGATAAGATATCAAATAAAGTTAATGAAATATCTTATATCTAATTTATGAGATATCTTATAAAATAAATAAGATATCTTAAACTAAACAAGAGGAGGCTGCAGGGTACCCCCCGGTGCTAAAAAAGAATATTTCAATAAAGTACTTGTGACCTTGACCTTTGAATGACCAGACACATCAAAATCAATAGGGATCTTCCTTATCTAATAACATTCAACTGTGTAAGTTTGAAGAAATAATATGAAGGTGTTTAAAAGTAACAGTCCAGAAACCGATTTTCAGCTGAAAATTCAACATCATTAAGTATCTGTAACCTTGACATTTGACCTACAAACATCAAAATCAATACGGATCGTCCTTACCTAATTAACATTCAACTGTGTAAGTTTGAAAAAAATTATATGAAGGTGTTCAAAAGTTACGGTCCATAAACTGATTTTGGACGGACGGACGCACGCATGGACACCTGTATTTCTAAATCCACTTCTGGTGGGGGACAATAAGAGATCTTATAAAATTGTTTTATATTGTTTTATAAGATATCTTATGAATTATATCAGATGTCTTATAACATTCATTCTAATGCAACATCCGTTGTAATGTACGTACGTCAAATTTCATTGGATAACTTCGTAATTTTCAGGGTATATATCAATCTGAAGACTTAGAGCCATCAATCTATGATTTGATGGTCCTAAATATCCGTTTACTGGCTCCGCTAACATGTTGCTAGTAAACTCAATTTGCGACCATCAAACCCATGAGTGATGGCTCCAAATCTGCAAATTCGATACAGTAAGCTCCTAATTGAATATCTTGAAAATCGTTTATTTTCTAAAATTTATGAGATATCTTTATAAATTTCTTTATAAGATATCTCATGAAAGATATAAAATATATTATCATATACTAAGACTGAATAACATATTATTTTTACCATATGAAAATAGCATAACATTTACGTATATTCCATATTTTTTCGAATTGGTGCTTAGCGGGCTGATATGAAAAGTTTATCACATGCTTCAACTTTTATCACATACCTTTCCGTAACATTATCGCATGGCATTCCGGTAATACTCAGAAAATTCCAGAAAATACACCTCAATGGTAGGTTTTCAGTGAAAAACATTACAAAGTAGGGTACAAAACAATTATTTGGAGTAAAATGGAAAAAAAACCAATAAACAAATGATAAAATAAATGCATTTTTAAACATGATTAAGAAAGTTACTTTAAAAATGTTGACTTTTCCAAACAGTGTTTATTATGTATATTGTTGAATTATTTTGATATCGTCCGTATTAAAATATATCATACTGTGGTTTTTTTCTTCATTGTTGAGGCATATGATAGAAAGCTTTCATAATTGAATTTACAACATTTAGGGTCTGACGTCCGTGAATATTTTCACTCTTTGAACTGCTATTTTAGAACCACGTCATGAGATCAATATATTAATCTGTTATTTTTCTCTATTGTTGAAGCCATGTGGTTCTTGGGCTGATAATACATGCGATATTAAAAATGCCATGTAATTATCTTATATTATACAAGATATCTTAAATACTTTTACAAGATATCTTATAAAGTCAAGTGTATGAGACATCTTATAAAGTGAATGCAATGATACTATTTTATATACAGTTATACCTGCCCTCTTTCTTTTAGGTATTTCAGCTTCTGCAATTTTGTTCTTTGTATTTTTTGTCTCATTAGTCATTATAGTGTTCTCCTAAATTAAACAAAAAAAAAAAAAACAAAAAAAAACTTTTTAAGAATATTATGAATATTTTAAACAAGGTACTAATTGAAATTGGAACAATAATGAATTCTGGAATACACATGATAATATTGAAGCAAAAACAAACCTATCTTTATATAATGCATTTAATTAATCATGTTAATCCAAGTTTACTTGCAAGTCTTCAAAATAACAAAACACCCAATTATTCACTAAAATCATAAGCTCAAGCAACATACAAACTGTATGGTCCTCTTCTAACACTGTAGTAAAAAGCTCAAATACTGATGACATCATCCATGACATTATCAATGTTCTGGCTCTATTCTGGCATCATTTTAGTAGATTAAGAATAAGAAAAATATATGTGTGCTTTATGGCAACATTGTGGCGCTTTTTGTCATGAAAGGAAATAGCGCTGCAATGTAGCAAGGATGATGCTAGCAGCATCATTCAGCACTTATCCGGCGTCAATGTTCTGGCAACCTGATCAGCTTGCGACTTTAAAGCCGCAACATTGCAGCATTGTTAGCTTAAGGTTCATTGCCAAATGGTAAATACTATAAATCCTAAGGCTTTGTTGTTGTTGTTGTTTTTTTTTTGGGGGGGGGGGGGGGGGTGGTGATTTAACAGTTGCATTTTGTTTACTTTTTGGTCTTATAAGAGCTTTAGTACTGTATCTTTTTCAAAGAAAAAATGGTATTAGGTAAATAGTATCTACTTACATGTTCCAATAAGAATGTAAATGCCCGTATTTGTAACAATTCATTGAAACATTTCGGGTGTAACATGTCGATCCCCTGCTTTTGTAGTATTATGGTATTTCAAAATGACATTTACTGAAGGCACACCACAGTTTTTCCTTCCATATCTCTTGTTAGTTGTTTCGATGATAATGTTTCTATGAATATCACAGATCCTCAGTTGTGACGTGCAATGTAATGTCAGATTTACATGTAAGTAAAGAAATTTCTGACAAAATGTATACAAGTCTCTTTTTCCAATGGAAGCGTTTTTAAAAATACCTGTGGTCGAAATCTTTTATGCTACACATTTAATAACAATTATTCGAAGATTATATAAATAAATACATTTAAAAAGTTAGTTACGGTAAGAAAAATAAACTATAAAATACACTTTCTAAGTACAGACACAGTTCCATTATTTTCAAAATATGAGCACATCACACAAACTTAACCATATATAAAAGTGTAGGCTAACATCACTGACATCAAATCTATTAATTTCCCATTATGCTTGAATATACATCATGAAGAAATTCGCAAAATAACATTGTTGTCTGCATTTGTTTACATTTTCCTTCCTGTTTTTAATTTGTTTTTCTAAAAGAGAACTCCGTAAAGGGAGATAATTAGATTAGGTAAATACAGGACAACTCAACTTTTCAGGGTCAATTTGTTCCAACACAGTCATGGTTGCCCACTGATTTTGTTTTCTTGCATAACCTTAATCCATTCTCTCTATTCATATAATCAACAATATAAGAAATGGCTGCATTTTTTTTACAACACATGATCAAAATAGAATCTACCCCTCCACCCCCCTTTATTGAACTTTTTACCCTATTTTAGCTAAATATTTTTTTTTAAGAAAGTTTACTGTTAAACACAATTTTTATTTTGTTGTTTTTAAACTGAAAAATAATTTAAATGTCTGAATATCTATATTATTTTTCTTTTTATTAGACATGATTGATCATAATTTATAAACACTGCATTTTCCCTCTTTTTTGCCACTTTAAGTCCTGTTACCAAGGAAACGGTAAACATATGGTGCTAAGTGTAATAATATTTTTTGTTAAGCTCATGTAGCTCTATTGAACTAATAAAGTTTAAAACAAATTATTTTTTAGTGCGTGCCGAAATATTTTTGTGATTACAGAGAATTTCTCTTAAAGAGTGAATAGTTGGTACTAAATCTGCATCACAATTTGAAAGTTTTGGATCTTATTTGTATGTTCAGTTCATTAAATTGTTTTGTAAATTTGGTTTTTAGTATAGACTATTGATACATTTTGTCAAGAACCAAAACAAACTGCTTTATTATCATAGATCGCTCCACTTAAGAATGTGGTAACATATTTGGTGTAAGCAAGTCAACAGGAAAACAAGAAAACAATCATTTGTCCCATCTTGGCACAGTGCTGATACATGTGAAATGTTCAACCGGGAAAGCACATTTACTTAGATTTTTTTGTCGCTAGAACCGGAATGGTAGGAAATGAGAATCATCAGAGGTCATGACAACTATAAAGTATCAAAAAAATGATCACCTGAATTTTTGTTAAATTTATCAACTAATAAATTGGAGTTTATATTCTTCTAAATTTGTAATTTTTTCATATTTCTAAATATTTATCTCCAGATTAATTTTCATTTTAGCAATGGATGGGGACGGAAATTCGTCATTCCGCCGACAACAAAGTCCATTATATTGTAAACCTAGAGTACGACGGAATTCAACATGCCGGAACTACTTTTGATATAACAGTTCGAGGAACTGCTGCAGGTGGTAGTGCACCTACTGCTACCGCAATTTTGAAGAATATGGGAATTGATGGATTTACAGTACCACCAATAATCAACAGTAAGTTACATACAACACTTTTTAAAGAGGGGCGTAAAGGAGGGGTATCTGCACATAGGAACGCGAAATAAAATTGCCATTTCACGATGAACAAAAAATTACAAATTTCTTGCACGTTGATCTTTTTACCGATTTCACGAAACACGGTGGAAATACTGCTGCACGTGAAATAAAAATGGTAACACACGTTGCACGAAAATAACCCTTTACCACCCTCTTTAAAAACTCTCTATTCTACCTTCGCCTCAAAGTTCGCTGAAAACAGATACGATTTGAAATTTTATTAGAATATTTCAAACATTTCTGTCCTGAAGGGTTATGGTATTACACGTAATACGTTGAGGGTATCATTCTTTCTCTCTTCTGTTTTTAAGTAAAAATGTAGGCATATTTTTATAGTCCTTTTTCAATGATATGCAAAAAAAAGTGTAAAAGGATATATCGGAGTGTAAACAGAAAAAAGATAGATTTTGTTTCTAAAAACCTTTCCAAAAGTATACCTACTGTTAATATAACGTTATTCAAAGTATTTAATATTAAAGATAGTTCACCACATACATCTGTTATCAAGCTAAAGGCTTTTCGAAACTGTCATATCTTGTTTGGATGTTACCCTCAAAATAATCTCATCACACACTTGAAAGAAAACTAAATGACAAAATTTTTTAAAACAATTTCTAAAGACGATAATTCTAGAAAGAAAAATGTGTTTACCATACACTTTTTCTTACTACATTACAAAACAGAGATTATGAATGAAATTAAGATTTTTGGTTTACCTCCATTAATAAATAAGTTTTGACATTTTGTAATAAATAAATTTAATGTATCAAGGGAAAAATATGACTTGAACATGTTTAAGATCAAATGCTTTGAATTTCTTCATTTATATAATTTAAAAATAAATATAACAACTGAATAAATACAGATTATCTTATATGAAACATTTCTAATAACAAAGATAGTAATACCCTCAAATTACTGAATAACGCGCGTAGTGGATTGTTTAACAGTGTGCACCACATTTTCAATGTTATTTCGAATAGACAGAACAAATATCACAGTTATTTCTTATAATTTAATTCTAAATTCTATTTTAAACCGAAAAAAACCATGAAAAAACGTTATGACGTCACGTTCACATGACTAAATTATGTCTATCAGCTGATAAACAAAACGACGTCAGCCAATCAGAAGACGCGTTACATCCAAAATTAAATTATTTCTTTTTATACATATCTAATTTTCCTTCTTGTGGTTTTTCAGGCGATGGAACTCCTTATAATTATGATGAAGTTATCACAAAATCTATTTTATTCTATGCCGCGCAGAGATCTGGCAAACTTCCAGCAGACAACCCTATCCCATGGCGAGGTGATTCTGCATTACAAGACAGTGGAGACAATGGAGAGGACTTAACTGGCGGATGGTATGATGGTAAGTACTTGTTATTTACTAACTTAAGATGCTATTCTATGCCGCACAGAGATCTGGCAAACTTCCGGCAGACAACCCTATCCCATGGCGATATGATTCAGCTTTAAAAGACAGTGGAGACAATGGCGAGGACTTAACTGGCGGATGGAAAGATTTTAAGTACTGGATATTTACTAACGCCCTGTATTATTTCTTGCAATGCTCCGCAACTTCAAATTGGATTTGCATGTCCTTCGAGGTATTTGATTCGATCACCATTGATAGGATTTATGAAGAAGAAACGTATATCCGGCGTAACAAAATATTATATTTCTTGTATTGGTGTTCAATATCTCTTATTTATTACTTTATGTCTGTGTGTTATAATTCATTTTCAATATGATTTATTAAAAACATATCTATGTTTCTGTGAAAAATAAGCGTTAGTTAGACTCAGAAGGTTGACTTGTATTTCTTATCTACTCTTAATTGATACATAATCATTTCGCTGCACATTTCAAGCTCAAAATATTGTGGAATTATGCTTAATCGGGACGATAGCAGATGACCAATGTTCAAAATTCGTATATCGATTAGGAACAAAAATGAGGGAATCGCATGAACGCAAATGGAGCGAAGCTTGATGCATTGACAGGGTAAGGGTCTCTTGCTATGCTTGTATCATCCACCATGTGAATTTACATTCAGTCATAATGTCACGAACTTGAATTGGAAACACTGTATTAAATTATTATATATCAGACGACCATACCATAGAAAGATATAAGATCGCACAATCATGTGGCCAGTGAGTTGAGACACCGACACGTCATATAGGTCAAACAAAGAGTGATAGTGACCGTTACATATATGAAGCAAGATTTCACAAATTTTTCCTAATCATTCTGTTCGAGCAATTTTGTGTAAGGATCAAAGTTTGTAACAACTTCGGTGAAACTTGGACCGTTTAGGTTTTATGCACACTGATGGTTGGTATTGAAGATACCTTTCACGAACAAACCCGATAAAGGTAATTTTAGAAACGCGCTCTCTGCGCTTTTAAATCTAATTATTAATTTTCAGCTGGAGATAATGTTAAATTTGGATTTCCGATGGCGGCATCAACCACGTTACTTTCATGGAGCCTTCTGCAATACAAAGATGCTTACCAAGCCAGTGGACAACTTGATGCTATGTACGACTGTATAAGATGGCCTCTAGAATGGTTGATAAAATGTCATACAGGAACGAACGAACTTTATGTGCAGGTATATAAGCTGCAAATTGTAAAATATAAATTGTGAAAAATAAATATAATAAGTTTGCGAATTTCTGAAAAAAATATTCCTTATATCAAATATTTCAAATATTAATTTTATATGTTTAAAATTGTGAAACTGATAGATAGAATAAGCTAGCGAAATTCTGAAGAAAAAAAATATTACCTTTATGCGTTTTAGATAAGTTGAACAATTTTCTAATGAAAGGTGTGGTTCCGATTTTAAACGTTGTAGTAGCTTATAAACACATGTTGTGTACCGTTGTTGAAATTATATAACCGATTAATAAATATTTCAAATCATTTTGAATTCTTTACAGCACCTTGTTTTGATTTGTTGGAAATCAATTTGATAAATTTAGTCAAAATGTGAAAATAACAAAAATACCGTATCGTAAGGAAATTCAAAACAGAAAGTTCTTTAACAAATGGCAAAATCAAAAGCTCAAACACATCAAAGGAATGGAAAGCAGCTGTCATAGTTCTGACTGCTTACATGTATTTCCTACTGTAGAAAATGGTAAATTAATATAAAAAAGAAGATGTGGTATGATTGCCAAGGAGATAACTATCCACAAAAGACCAAAATGACACAGAAATTAACGACTATAGGTCACCGTACGGCCTTCAACTATGAGCAACGCCCAAACTGCATAGTAAACCTGGTTTTATAGCCAGCTTAACCTCTTACTTGTATGACAGTCGCCTGTAAGGTAGTTAAAACAATTGTTGTATGTTTTAGAAAACAATATCTGAAATAAATTAGTTTCTGACATGGAAAAACATTTTTTTCAATGGTATATTTTACCTCAGGTAGGAGATGGCCAAAAAGATCACGGCGTTTGGGGCAGACCAGAAGACATGAAAATGGACAGACCATCTTATAAAATCACAGCAAGCAAACCCGGAAGTGACGCAGCTGGGGAGTATGCTGCTGCTATGGCTGTTGGTTCAATAGTGTTTAAAGACAAAGGTTAATATCGAACAAATATGAACATTAAGAGTTTCTGCACGAAACAATTCTAGTCTTTTTATGGTGTTTAAAAATGTATATATTATACAGATCCATCATGCTCAGGAGAGGTATTAACAAAAAATTGTAGTCTGAGAGTACTCAACATCACAAAGGTTCCCGTAAAATATTGACGTTACAAATGAAAATAGACGACGCCACAAAGAAAATGTGATCGCTGTACGACGTCGATTGTTAAATAAAATCAACTGTTACAATTTTACTACACCAGACGCGTATTTCGACAAAAAATGTTACTTCAGCATTGTTAAGTGTTGATAGATCTATTTATAATAGAGATTAGAAATAAGATACAGAGTTAAACTACAGTATCAAACTTTTTTTTACAAATGTTTTCAAAAAAGAGGGAAAAAACCGTAAACCTCAATTTATCAAATATCCTAACTCCTCGGCACCTCAGAAGGAATAGGCAGATTTTGGTCCAGAATGAATAATATAAAGTCTTCCATGTCTATTAAAACTTTACAGTTTAAAAATGCATTATTATTTTTGGAAACTTCCATAGTTTTGAAATAGAAGAAAGAGATGTTTTTTTCTGCTCAGCACTCAATATTTAGAAACTGTTTTTTCCTTATCATTATAGATCCTGCCTTTTCTGCAAAACTTTTAACACATGCAAAGCAAATTTATGATTTCGCAAAAACATACAAAGGAAAATACAGTACTAGTGTTCCTGAAGCAGCAGCTTATTACAAGTAAGTGATAAAATCATTTTGATTGGACACGTAATTATTTAAAAGACCAGGATGTAGAAATACCTTATTTTGAACAAATTTTGTTTACCTCGGATATTTCTTGTATGCTTTGGAAAAAAATATAACATTGATATACGAGAGAGAGAGAGAGAGAGAGAGAGAGAGAGAGAGAGAGAGAGAGAGAGAGAGAGAGAGAGAGAGAGAGAGAGAGAGAGAGAGAGAGAGAGAGAGAGATACCTCGGATATTTCTGGTATTCTTTGGAAAAACATAACATTGATATGAGAGAGAGAGAGAGAGAGAGAGAGAGAGAGAGAGAGAGAGAGAGAGAGAGAGAGTCTTTTCATCAGTGTACAATCTATCTTTGTGTAGTAATCAGTGTACAATCTATTTTTGTCTTTTCGTCAGTTTATTATCTATCTTTGTCTTTTAATCATAATTTGTATTATCTATCTTGGTCTATCAATCAGTGTACACTCTTTTTTGTCTTTTCATCAGTGTATTATCTATCTTTGTCTTTTCATCAGTGTATTATCTATCTTTGTCTTTTCATCAGTGTACTATCTATCTTGGTCTATTAATCAGTGTACAATATATCTTTGTCCAGTAATCAGTGTACAATCTACTTTTGTGTATTTACCAGTGTATTATCTATCTTGGTCTATTAATCAGTGTACAATATATCTTTGTCTAGTAATCTACTTTTGTGTATTTACCAGTGTATTACCTATCTTTGTCTATTTATCAATGTATAAATTATTTTCGTCTATTGATCAGGGTACAATATATTTCAGTTCTGATAACTATGTTGATGAGTTATCTTGGGCAGCTGCATGGCTTTACATGGCCACCAACACGTCTCAATACCTGACAGATGCAGAGAGTTCTTACCTGTCAGGAGCAGCATGGGGACAGTCATGGGATGAAAAGAATGCAGGGACTATGGTAATCGTTCTTATAGTTACATGTATAAGCGATATTTGCTCACACTTCCGGTGCATCTAATAACATCCGGTTTTTTTTGGTGGAGGTTTTGGTTTATCAGTCTTTGATTCTTTTTTTTGTAGACGGTTTTCCATGTCGTCTGTTTTCACCTTATAAGTTTGACTATTCCTTTGCTGTATTCTGTCTTTTTTTACACAACGTAATTGCTTTTTTTCTCTACCTTAGAAATTACAAGCGCTAAACATTTTAAAACTTCAAAAAATCATACATATTATTCTTTCGAGTCTTTCTTGTCTTTGGTAGCATTTAAATACAAAGTAAGATATGGTTGGATGCTAATTGCTTATTGCTCGTGACACGAATAGCTCATGACAGACTATGATAAATCTTTTATTAATTTAAAACATTTTTCTACAGCTGTAAAAAAAAAGAAACACACAAGGCAAAGGACACTATAAAACAAACAAGCAATTTTCACTATTGTGCTTAATTAGAACTGATTTCAAATGTTATTTAGACATGACAATCTTATTGTTGTCTCTTTGGCACATTCCCCATTTCCATTCTCAATTCTATTATTGTAAATTTATGAATGTCAAATAATTGAAAACTAGTACATGTTTTTGGTAAGTTGCTGAGTTGACTTTAGACTTCCACTGCACCGATATATTAATCTCTAACTTATATAACAATTATTGAATCGTTGTAGTTTTAAATTAATCCAATATACTATCTTCACAAAGGAAAAAATAGATTATAACATAACTAAGTTGACAAGGCAGCAACTTACTTATATCGGTAAAAATGGCAACATAACTTATGAGGTCAAAATATGGATTTAAACAGTATTAAAAAAATAAATAACATATTGTCAAGCTTTAAATCGCACTGAATCAAGAATTGTTTGGCGCCTAATTTTACACGTTTATATATGTTTGAAGCAAATTGCCAACTACGGTCTTGATCAGGAAAGAATGACAAATAGCGGTATTAACGTTACTTTTTGTCTGTTCTCTCCTTTCAATCATTTTCGTATTGATCCGATAAAAAAACAAGGGTACAAAGAAAATGGTAAAACCCAACTCGGAAACATTGCATTTCAGTTAGACGGAATAGTCTGGAATATCGAAACAACTTATATAATAGCTTACGTCATTACTCAATTATGTTTAAACATAATGTTAAACGTTTATAAAGCTTTTCAATATCGTGTTTTCTGTTTTTCTTTTAACTGTTTAAGAATATTTCATAAAAGAGGGACGAAAGATACCAAAGGGACAGTCAAACTCATAAATCTAAAACAAACTGACAACGCCATGGCTAAAAATAAAAAAGACAAACAGAAAAACAATAGTACACACGACACAACATAGAAAACTAAAGAATAAACAACACGAACCCCACCAAAAACTAGGGGTGATCTCAGGTGCTCCGGAAGGGTAAGCAGATCCTGCTCCACATGTGGCACCCGTCGTGTTGCTTAAGTGATTACAAATCCGGTAAATAGTCTAATTCGGTAGGTCATATTCATGAAAGGGAAGGGGATTGTAGTTACGACGTAAGGAACATATCCGATATCATTTGTGAAACGGTTATTCCATAACGGTCAACCAACTCGTGATGGCGTCCGTAAAATTTACGAAGGGATGATTTCAACTTCACCATTTGGAACTCTTGGTTTAATAGCTTCCTTGTGAGCAGCAAACCTCTATCAAGAAAATCATGATAGGAAATGCAAGCACGGGAATATCGTATCAATTGGGAGATATATACCCCGTATGCAGGTGCTGCTGGAATGTTGCTACTTAGAAATGGAAAGTTCACAATTGGAAAGCTGAAATCATCTCTTTTGTCGTAAAGTTTTGTTTTCAACCGACCCTCATTGTCAATTTCTAGATGTAAGTCAAGATATGAAGCCGACTTAACTGTATCTGTAGTATCCTTTATCTTTAGTTCGATTGGATAGATGCGTTCCACATAGTCACCAAATTTTGAATTGTTTAGTGAAAGAACATCATCTATATAGCGGAAAGTAGAGTTAAAGGATATTGCTAACTTCATAAACTTCATAAATACAATATTGCCGATTAGCATTTCCTGTTTTTAATTATGAAGTAACTGAAAATATTTATTTAGATATTGTTGTATAAAATAACAAGCAAAGACAAATATAAACAAGACATTGAAGCAACATTTACCAATTGGTTACCTGGTGGTACACAATCTGGACGAATTCCCTACACTGCTAAAGAGCTCGCCTTCAGATCAGTGTGGGGATCACTCAGATACGCTTGTAAGATTATATTTTTTTTATTACATAACATGACTGTGTCATTATAATCTGTTATTTTGATTGGTTGACAACAGTCACGAAGCACAAAAACATCTGCACGTGCTATTTTTGACAATGTTAAACAAAATGCATAGAAAAACAAGAAAACTGCCTTATCGGGTTGTAAAAGCGTTGATGGTGTACACATTTGTCTAATGGATCGCTTCTGTACGTTATACTAATGTCTTCGGTCAACGTGATTTCGCCCTAATAATATAAAAAAAGAAGCATTAAATTCTAAAACAAGTACGATTGTAATATTGTTTCTTATAAGTTTAAAAAAAAACTATAATCAGCCTCGTTTTTACATTGAGATTCTTACTAAATAAGGCATAAGCAGCATGGGATTATTAAATCATTTTCTGTATTTTGTATAAATGGAGAAAACAAAATACTCTTCCATCTCTAAATTGGTAATAACTTGTGTGCAGTATTTTTTCAGTAGGTTTTTGCCAAAACAAAATTTGAATAAGAATACGCATTGGTAATAATTTATGTATTATATCAATATGATCAATTGCATGTCATTCTGTTATCTTTTTATAAAGCAAATATGGCTTTCATGGCACTGTTGGCTGCTGAGACAGGATTGCATCCAACCGAATATAGAAATTGGGCAAAAAGTCAAATTGGATATGCTCTAGGAGATACTGGAAGAAGTTTTGTAGTTGGGTTCGGTGTCAATCCACCCACACAACCCCATCATAGAGCAAGGTAAATGACCATAATCTGGATCAAGAGACGTGAATGGAATTAAATGCCATATTTTGTTAAAACGATCGACAATTATGAATTTCTACAAATCTATCAATTTTCAAAGTAATCATTAAATGAAAAGAGATACTAGTAGGCCTTAAGAATAGTGCACTGAAGGTAAAAATGATATATGTAAATTAGGAAAGATTCAGTTTGATAAAAGGATATGTGGTAAATACGCTAATGACTCAGTAACCCAGCAACGAACAAAGCCTGATGAATTTTGAAAACAGATAGTTTTTATCACTAAATAGATGTCAAAATATTCTAACAAGCTCTTAATTGCCCATTGTTTAGAAAAGTAGCTAACAAATTAAACAAAGACCATCAGACATTTTACAATCAGCACCAAATTATTATCACAAATAAAGAACTGAAAACATAAAAAGTAGCCTAGGTTGCCGAGTGCTCTACATAGTTCAATTTCTAAAGGTGCAATCGACTCCGATCATAATTGACTAGAATTACCATGCCGAAGGTAAATGGTTCTCTTCCGGAACTTCGGCTTCCTCAAAAAATAAAAAGAAAATAACCTCCTATTAATACCAATAGAATTAATATGTACATCATTGAAACTATCATAAATGACATTTTAAGGGTTTATAAATAAATTCCAAAATATGTGTTCGTGTCCTATGATACACAATACATGTCACCGAATAGATCTTTCATGACACAAATTGAACATTTACTCGTACATATCGATAGAATTCTAGCGTGCATTTTTCTAGGATGTTTTAAAAAATAGTCAGCAAAGATACCAGGCTATGATTTTATACGCCTGACGCACGCAGCGTCTTCATAAAGCATATACGAGGTGCTCGAATCAAAACAGATAATAGGCCATAATAAAGGGTTTAGTAATAGAAAGTCTTACAAAACTTTCAGTTCATGTCCATTGATACCTGCTCCATGTTCATGGGCTAATCAACAGGAAAAAGGAGCGAATCCTCACACATTATATGGCGCTTTGGTTGGTGGTCCTGATCAAAATGACAGGTACACGGATAGCAGGACAAATTATATCAATAACGAAGTGGCGTGTGATTACAATGCTGGTTTCCAGGGTGCTGTTGCAGGTACCAAACAAATTATCTTAGTTATTTACGTTAAGATAAGGCCTAGTCTGTTTGGTTTTTTTTTTTGTATTGCGTGAAGTAAAGTCATAAAACAAATCATCAATCTTACCAAGTAGTTTAAGTGACCATACGAGCGTTTGCTCTACTTAATTCTAATCACATACGTATTAAACCTGCACCTTTCCACATGTTCCAATTAAAAATACATTTCAACACATTAACTCAATATCAATCAAGAATACATGCTACTTTGGAGCTGCATTAAATATCATTCTGATGAGGGCGTACCTACAGTTGTATGTATCTTAATGTCGATAAATGTTAGTTTTCTTACTGACTTAATAGTTAAGTTATACAAACAGGTTGGCATCATTGAAAACATATTGTTTAATATTGTGTTGTTTAATTGGCCGAGACTATTGCAATACAATGCATTTGACATTTGTAATGCATTGGTTGTAAAGGTGAATTTGATCTGTACACACAGGACTAGAAGACAGTCTAATTATAATCAATTACATGGGGAATAAAGGCAACAGTAGTTTACCGTTGTTTAATAGTCAGAAATTAATTAAGCGAAAACCAAGCAAACCATAACTGGGGGAAACACATCAACTATAAGAGGAAAACAACGGAACAACAGAAACACAGAACAACAAAAAAACGCAAACATACATAGAAACCGGTAGGAAATGTTACTACAACCAAAGCCTATAAACAACTTAAAAAAACGTACCCTCGTAAAAATTGAAAGAAAAACAAAAACAAAAACAAAATTTTCTTACACCTTCTTTATCACATTTCTTTTTAATTTAGGTAAAACAAATTGACTGCGCTAGAATACACTTGTTTATCGATATGTCTTCCATTAAATATTTTCATAACTCAACTATTTTAATTCATTTTCAGGTCTGAAATCGCTGCATCTGAGGAACCTTTTAGACAAATAAGATATTATATAATTATATTAAACGAAATAAAAGTAAATATCTTTATGTTTTTATCTTTCGTAAATGTTGTAGTTTACGTGACATTTGTGACATAATTGCAACAGGACATCCTATGAGAAAAAAAAATAACTTAGAAAAAGAACCCATGGTTAATAATCTTAATCATTGGTTTTTTTTTTAAGTGTTAATAACTATTGGCTTAATGGTTCATATTGAGAAACAATCCACCAAAGAAACCAGGCTTATAATTTTCATCTACACTAGTCTCATCAGTGACGCTCGTATCAAATTATTTATATTCCAAGAGATCGATGGTTCCTTCGATGGTAAATGACTTCTTTCAACAATACAAACTTGAAACCATGACGTATCCAATCGTACTGACACTGGCATTAAACACTTACATTTAATCATCAATTATATTTTTAGAGAGCAATCACAAAATATCACACCCAATGGTTACCTAATACTCCGAACTAACCGACAAAGTTCAAAATGAGATCAGAGATACAACTCGAACAGTAGTAATCTGATGTTATATTTGTTTTTCTCGTGGGATATTGTCTGATGCTTGGTCCGTTTCTGTGTGTGTTATATTTTGGTGTTGTGTCGTTGTTCTCCTCTTATATTTTAAGGCGTTTCCCTCGGCTTTAGTTTGTTACCCCGATTTTGTTTTTTTCCCTGGATTTATGAGTTTTGAACAGCGGTATACTACTGTTGCCTTTATTTATAATGTTCCTAACTTAGAATTTTGTTTCGTCAAAAAATCTTATAGGCAAGTGTTATTCAGTTCACTATTGTAACATGTATAAGCTCTGTAATATATAATAAAAGTTTACATAGAACTAAAGAGCTGTGTTGTACTTCTGTGTCTTCAACCTGTCATGTACATTAAACGGGGACTCTGAAACAGTCTACAGATGAACTGGACTATTATAAATCCGCAGACTTCCACTTCAGCCGTATTGTTTCTTTAAATTCCATTTATCATTAATAATAAATTATCAAGATTTTGAATTACATGTGTGGTTGTTTATTTATTTTTTTGTAATAGAGTATGTAGAGCGAAGGACTGTGGCCCACGATTTTCATTTTATATTATATATTTCCATTCACTACTATGGATTCATTATTATTCGTTGGATATTAATTTTCGTTGATTTCGTGTTAACCCGGATACCACGAATTGCAATGTATAACGAATTACAAATTTAAATAAGAATGAATGTAGACTTTGGCAGAACCATAAAATCAATTATCCACGAAAATGCAAGTTTTTCCCAATCTTCGAAAATTGGTACCCACGGAAATAAATGAATCCACCGTATCAAATTTAGTTCGTATTTAAAACTCTTGGCGGATTAAATGTCAATCAAATTATAATCCTGGTACCTTTGATAACTATTAGCATATGTGATTTTAAAAGGCCATTGATTCCAGAATAAAATAGATTGTAGCTGCTGGTCTGAGTATGTATACTGAGTCAAAGAGATGTCTACTTCTTTACAAGTTAAGTTGACAAAATAAATGGACGTAAAACAAATACATGTAGTTAAGTGGCAGTGGCCGTTTTACATGTCATGATGACGTGTTTCACAATACAACTATTAAAATCTGTGGTAATAATTCAAAATATTGATACATGTATCCCATATATAGTCTATTAGTCAGTTCTGCAAAACATTTTTTAAATTCAAAGTATACTACAGCTATGTTATTTTATCAAAAATATGGATTGGTGGCGCATTTCCTTCAAATATTATCACAGTGCATTCATGATGAAAGGGAACAAGTTTTTTTCAAGAAGGTTCTAAAATATGATCGCCCTCATCTTCATTTCATTGATATTATCGTTTTCCTCAACATACATTTATTTTCGTCCAATTAAATTGTTTGAATTTTTATTTGTCAGCTAATAGGAGTAAATGTTGTGTCCTTCGTGTGTTAGGCGAAGACAATAAACGATAAAGAGAACATGTAAACAGCAAACATTATCGTCAAAAAAATAAACACAGCTGATAAATAAGTCCTCTTTTAGAATTGTTTGCACTTGAATTATCCTTTTGGGTTTTTTGGCAAGTATTTAGAGAATAACTGAAAACAGAACAAATAGGCACCATTGTAAATATCAAAAAGATTTAAGGAATGAATTATATTCAAGTCTTCAATGTAGCTATTGCGAATAGACCCATGTCAGATTATTTTCCAAAATATCTCCGATATTCCAAAATTATTCTTCTGTGCACTTAAGGTGGCACCCAACACCTTGACTTAAATTAATTTGGCTCGTTTAATGTTCATACAATTTTGACAAAATATTTACTTTGACCCTTTGAGAAAAATATAAGAATTTCAAAAAATCTTAAACCAATCACTTTCTCGGAAAAAAATGGTTGGATATATAGCAGTTTGACAAACACTCATTGTGATCATTGAGAAGCTTAATATTTCCTTAACAATGCAACGTGATTAATACTTTTTGCTGATTTTACAGAGTTATCTCCCTGTAGTGTTAGGTACCACCTTAAAGGACTTTAACCGGTTCTTAAGACATAGCATCATTGATAAACAAAATACATTTGATGAATACTATGATTTCGTCTAAATAATTCATCTAAATAAAGGCAACATAAGTCATCATTATAGTAAGGGATAACAAGCTGAAACCGAGGGAAACACGTCAACTATAAGAGGAAAACAACGGACTATAAGAAAAACTGATCTTACACAAAAGCAAACGGACTGCAGATACCAGCTGCCATATTACTGAAAATTCAGATGGTCAAAAGAAGGAAAACAGGATCTGCATCATTCCTGGGATTATACTCAACATTAGATTCCTAAGGACGTTGAAAACAAAGCTACATGAGTGATGATAGTTTCTATAAAATATTTATAAATAACTGCTTCTACTTAGCAATACACTTGGATCAAAGGTATAAGGTGTGTACACATTAAAAACTGTTTGATCATATGGAACTTATTTTGGCTAACCCTTTTTTTCTGAAAGGAGCATTTACACTGTCATATAATTTTGAGAAATGTCGTAAGTTTCTTCTGTTTACTACATCTGACTTCTACGGTATTTGATGAATTACAGTATTACATGTATGAAGAAACTCAGTAACGCGAATGTGACATAGCAAATAGATTTACTTACTTAAAGTTACTTAATAAAAATCGTTTTTTGTTTGGAGGATTGCAGTCTTAGCATTGACTGTGGGTGTATTAGATGTTTATTAATATTCAACTGTTAGTTATTTGTAAGTTAGTGAAAGTACAAAATTTCGTAGTTCAGGCAAAAACAATGTCTTTGCAAGTACATGAATAAAAATTGGCTTTCGTGTAGAGCAGATTACGTTTGCGTATTTGGTAACCTTTACAATACAATGCATTTGCAATTTTAGACATTATATTTGAAACTGTAATACATTTCACATCTTTCATACATAAGATGTGAGGAATTTTTCATGAAAGTACCACATTAATATAAGTTAATTCAATCATCACTTAGAACAAATATAAACAAAGATGTGGTATGGTTGCAAATGATACATCTCTTTACAAGATACCAAATAAAAGCATTTTCAAACTATATTTATTGATAAAAAGTTAAATCATCTGTCCAAAATATGTCGAACATGTAAAGACTTCAGTCCTGGAATGAAAGAAAACAGTAAAATATTAGACGAATGAGTATATGTTTTTGGCTTAACACTGGCAATTAAGATTTTCCGTTAAAGCTTAAATTTTCCGTCCGTCATGTTTTATTGAAAAGCATCGACAACTTTCTAAAAGCGAACCAACAAATGTATTTTAAGGACTTATCATTGTTTATGTGCACTGACCACTTCTTCGTTGTTCTTTGAAATTCATCGATGGCGTCACTTTTCAATGAAAGTTTTTTTTAACCTTAGTGTAAGGGTGTCATGCATTAGACTATAGTTGCAGATATTTACAGTTCCCTTTTTACTATTTGAATCCGTTATATACGCTTAACCAAAACAAATATGAACAGATACATTATTTATATTGTATCAAAATGTTAGAATCCGTTTTTAAATTATTACAAATAATAATTCCATTTTTTATCAGTTATGCAAACTTCAAACGTATCGTCCTCAATAATTTCTAAACTGTATATTAAACTTTTATTTTGTACCATCGTATTATAATTGCTAGGACTTTCGGCTGCAAAATACGATCATCCTCTTCATCCCTTTGAAAACGGTGGTGTATTTGTAGTTATAGATTCATATACATTTTAGAAATAGAAGTATGAAATATATGCGATTATATTTATAATACCTGCAACAGCTCCTTGGAATCCAGCATTGTAGTCACAAGCCACTTCGTTGCTTACATAGTCAGTCCTGACGTCTGTGTATTTGTCGTTTTGATCTGGTCCTCCTACCAGAGCACCGTACAGCGTATGCGGATTTGGTCCTTTCTGTTGTTGTTGGTCCCAGGAACAAGGTGCTGGGATCATTGGGCATGAACTGGAATTTAATGGTTGGTTTTTCAGTCGTACAATATAGAAATAGTAACATGTTTATAGTTTTCTTAAATATTGATAGCATTTTCTAAGCTATTTTATAATGAAGAAGTAATGTCAAGGATTAAAACGTTTTATTTAGTTTGGTGCAGAAATATATTATCAAAAGCAAAACTAGCAAAGTTAACAAACTAATCATACCATTGAGATAAATACGTGAAATAGTTGGTTTATGACTGACGTGCTGTTAGTTTAAATAAAGTAAAGATACAACGACCGTTTATTTTAATTTCCAAAAAAGAGTTGAAAAAAGAGATATCCAAAAAACATGTTACCTGGATGCTGATTGCGTTGCCTTGGGATACGCAACTTTTTACAAACCCTAGAATTTTCAACGATTTTCATATCTTTTTCGTATCTGACCTTAGTTATTCAGTAACAAGTCAAAATTGATACATGAAGTATGAATCTGTCTTCTCTGATAAGAGTTTGAATTTTAATGATCATCGAAGTTAACCCTTTTTGTGAAAAGTACAGGTTGGAATTTAATAGGAAGACTAAATACCTTCCCCTGTGATGTGGTTGTGTGGGAGGATTAACTCCGAATCCAACAACAAAACTTCTCCCAGTATCTCCAAGAGCGTATCCGATTTGACTTTTAGCCCATTTTCGATACTCCATTGGATGTATGCCTAATTCAGCAGTTAGAAGAGCCATAAAGGCCATATTAGCTACAACATAACAAGCAAGTCCTCGTAAGATAATTACACGATAAGTTGTTACACCCATTTATTCAATTATTATGAATTATATAAAACATGTAAAATAAGTTTGCAAATTCTCCCTACTCATCAACTATCGTTTTATAAGGATTAAAGTGTGTAAAAAATGAAATTAATATACCAATATCATTTATAATATCTGGATATAGTTCGAATTTAGCATTCTGTTCATGAAAAGGATAATCAGATTTTCTTTCAAGTAAACGAACATCGGAAATCTTGATAATTTCTTATAACATTATCTAATTTCATATTGTAAGTAATCTATGCATCAGGACATCATTGCAATTATAGTTATACTGATAGAAATTATAACCAAAAATACCGAACTCCAAGGTTCATTTAAAACGCTAAGTCCATGAAACGTGACGAAATCAAACGAAAGACGTTCGTTTAAATGTTGAATACGTTATACATACACGTATATCTGAGAGATCCCCATTGCAGTCTAAATGCCAGTCCTTTTGGGGAATAGGGCAATGCAGCAGTACCAGTTCCACCTGGTAACCAGTCAGTAAATGTGGCTTCTAAATCTTGTTTGTAAATATCCTTCTTTGTCATATTGTACAAAAGAATCTACCGAAAATATATGAGAAATATAAAATTGATTATCAATAAAATGTAGAACCTGAAAATATAACTTTAACCGATTTACACACTGCGGAGACATAAATCTGTTTTTAAAGAACATTGTACTCATTCATTATGTTTCTTAAATTATTTGTTTCCCAGACTATACTTTTTATGACGGTTATAAGGATTTGCCCCATACTATTTGGCGAATCTTTTGCAACCTTGCGACAAGGTACATAACGAGGTCTGACATATTTCTAAAGGGATAGACCTTCGTTTAAGAATATTACGGGTAAGTTTATGTAAACCATTATAATACATAAATTCTCAACTTTTGAGTAACATTATTCTAATTCTTTATCACAATAATGTTTAGAAAAGCATTAATTTGATGAAATTAACTTTTCCAAAAGCAAAACAGATATATAATTGAACGTTAGAGTTATCTTCCTTTACCTTGTTCTACCTTCGTAGAATCTAGAGCATTTCCAAAGGCCGATTATGTTCAGCATTCCTCCTTATAATGGCAATGCTTTTGATTGTGGTAATATTATATTTATATCTCGTTGCATCGGATATATAGACGCAACGAAACATAGTAGCCAATATCAAAGTCACATACGGAGAAAAATAACCTAGGTTTTAATAAAACATCGGACGTTTCTACATAAGTCGTTAATAATTTTTTAAATGTTAATTACATAATCAATATATGTATTTGATATAATTAATGTTGCATTTAGATCAACGTACATTATGCAAAATATTAGCTAAAGAACTGTACCATGTTTCCTGCATTTTTCTCGTCCCACGAAGTTCCCCACGCAGCACCGGTTTCATAATGTTTTTCGGCATCAGCTAAATATGAGGCCTCTCCGGTAGCTCTATGCAACCATGCTCCTCCCCATGTAAGCTCGTCTTCGAACTCGCTGGATCTAGATTGAAAACAGATACATATATATGTAGAGGATTGTCGTTCCTCATTTACACAAGAACTACTTTTGTTTAGGATTTCCCTCTGGACTAAAACTGTTTTTGCATTGTTTGTTGTGAATTGCGAACAAAAAATTTGTATGTTTCCCCATGTAATCAATGTAAAACCGAGCAAAATAAAACAATTAAATCGTACCTACCTATCACATTTTTCACGGGGAATCTTATATTATTGTTTAGCTTTCATATTGTTATGAAGAAAAAAATTATAGACATATCTTTGTTTTCCTATTTTAGCATTGCATTCGATAATGAAAAAATGAATGATACCACTGTGAATAAAGTATTACTGAAAACACATTTTCACAATTATTTTTTTTTTCACGAAATAAAACAAAACGCCAATTTAATCGTAGCAAATATGTCATAATTGCGACTTCTCTCTTAAATACATGTACATCAACAATGTGAGAAAATCACAAAAATAATCCCGCTGAAGTTGCGCTAGAAAGGATTTAGCGTGTCACCAGAGCAATCTAGGTGAATAAGTTTGTTGATTATATTTCAAGCTCCAGTTGCTTCCTTAAAAACATACTGTTGCATCGTGAATCTTTATGTTTATGTGTGTGCATGTCATAATATCCCTGAAGACGTTCTTTTAAAACTACTTGGTATCTCTAAAGTTGTAAATTTTATAACTTGACTCCGTTTAAAAATAAGGTAACTACACAGCTTTTATGTTTAAACATTTGATGGCAATTCTGAGCTTATATTATATCTTTTATTTCTTAGGTTTGTTTGTCTAGCTACCGACCGGAACTTTCAGTCAATAACTATGTAAAATACAAATCAACGCACAAATCTATCTGCATTTGTTTTGCTTCGTATCTTGTGAGAACGAAATGTAGGGTTAATATTTCTCACCACGGAAACTGTTTGTATTTGTTTTTCTCAATTCGATATAATTATAATGAAAGACAACGGTTATTCTGTATGAAATTGCATTTCGGTACCACATAAATATTTAGAATATAATATTCCGATTCTTTTAAATCCCGGGTTCTAAACAACTAACTTTTAATCAATTCAAGGGCAAACACCGAAACAACCAGTTATAACACTTCAATACTACACAGTAGACCAGACACCTCCTCAATATTAATAGTGTAATACATAATACCTTTCGTGATGATCTTAACTAACGCCTAGTACGTTCAATCACCATATGGTTTCTAGTAAAATATCGTCATTACTATCTGTTTTAGGAGGAAAGAGATGGACTATATATATTCCTCTTATAGTTTTTTTTTATTGAATATGCCTTCAAATTTAGCTCAAAGGGGCCTTTACCTGTAATAAGCAGCTGCAGCGTTCACGCTATCACTATACTTTCCTGTGTAAGTTTTAGCAAAGGTGTACAACTGTTTTGCGTGTGTCAATAGTTTGGCTGAAAAAGCCGGATCTGAAAAATGTTAAATGATATTGTTATAAATTTGATCGAATACGAATGCTAAATTTAATATCTTCATTGTGTCATTTAGTCAAATTACAATTCACCCATCAGTATGTCTAAAACATATCATATTTGTAATTCTCCGCTTCATAACCTAATACATTCTCGGTAATTTTTCCACAAAGGTATATCAACATTTTCTAATTAGTTTACATTAGTAAAAAATGCATATTCAACCAATATAGAGACATAATTGTCATTGTGATATATAAAAGCAGAACGTAAGGGTTGATATCTCCCTTTATAGAACTACAATTAAGATTAATGCGTAGTCTCACTACTAAAGTTGTCTTGTTGGGCCCCTTTTTCAATGTCTTATATTCGCATTGTATAATTATTTGTTTTCCTTTTAAAATATGCATGATATTTCTAAAATCCAATAAATAATATATATATATTTTCAAAAGTGAACGGTCTTGCATTAATAATATACACACTAATATGGCTATGTAAGGGTTGTCTTTACTGTTTTATTTGATTTTTTTGTTGGAGCTCTATAAATTGTTTAAATAAATGTTGAGTAGGCGTAACTTGGTTCTTTGAAAAGCAAATTCCTCTAAATGAGAAGTATTATGGATTCAATTAATAGAAAGTCATATTAAGAATTGTGTGTTATACTAGCTTTAAACATGTTGTGTAACTACGTATTGTTTACGTAATTTTCTTCTAGAGAAACTGCTTTATAGCGCAATAAATATTAATTTTCTATAGAAAAAAAAGCAATTACACAACTACATCTCATCAATGATCAACAAAATACAACTTAATATTAAGATAGATATCTCTTTTCAAAATATAATTTTGACTTTACAGCATAACTTCGACTTTGACTTTGGTAAAAAGGCTACACAAATAACAAGAGTGTGTCCATAGCACACGGATGCCCCATCCGCATTTTCATTTTCTATGTTCAGTGGATTGTAAAAATGGGGTACAATCTCTAATTCGGCATTAAAATTGAAAGATCATATTAAAGGGAACATGTGTACTAAGTTTCAAGTTGGACTTCAACTTCATCAAAAACTATCTTGACCAAAAACTTTAACCTAAAAAATTTAATCTGAAGCGGGACAGACGGACGGACAAAAAAACGAACGAACGAACGGACGGACGGACGAACGGACGCATAGACAGTAACGTATTGCCCATAAAAAAAATGATTTGACGACAATTATGTTTTTGGCTTTAAAGCATATTATCTAAATGTCATGTCACGTATACCAGTATGCGCAATATAAATATAAAAACTTTGTCTTTAAAAACCAACGATCCTACTGTCATGGCGGCTGCGTATTCTGCGGCTACGTCACTTCCGGGTTTACTGGCAGTAATTTTAAAAGCCGGTCTGTCTGATCCCATATCTTCCGGTCTTGTCCAGCTTCCGTGGTCTTTGCCACCATCTCCAACCTTCGTTTGAACAAGTGTATTAGGAAATCATCTATACTATTAAACGAGAAGACCTCATTTTGTGTGTCGCTTTTCTTCTTGCCACAATAAATTAATCAACACGCCACTGTGTCCTATAGTTACAGTGCAAAGTCGCATTTGTCATCCATTCATATGATTATTCAGATTGAGTTATTTTGGGAGAAAAACGAGAAAAAAGGTATCCGGATATTGTCCCGTCATTGGACGAAATTTTAAGTTAGATTAGACTTCCGGTTTGCGTTTTTCTGTATACTTTGAACATACATGTATACTACGAATAAAGTGTATTTTCAAGTTTACTATCCACGGCGGTCACAGAGTTTATTAAATAGAGAGGGTCTGTATACAAAATCAATGACCACCATGGATCGATTAGTAAACTTAGAATTGAAAGCAAATATACTTTATTTATAGAGTAATGAATGTTCATAATATAGTACAGATATAAAAGCGCTTAAATTATTCATGTGAATTTTTGATACCTTTTCTGAAATTCTCCAGTCATTAAATCTTTTACAAAACAGTGGCATATCCAGAACTTTTTGTAAAAGGGGGGGGGGGTGACTGACCTAAGCGGGGCCTGCATGCTCCAGTAACGACTCAGTGATTCCCTATATAATCAATCAAATTTTTCACACGAAAGGGGGGTGCCCCCCAGCCCCCTGATTCCGCCTATGCAAAATTCATTGATTTAAAAAAAAAATGGTATGATTGCCATGTTGAGACAACTCTCCACAAGAGACCAAAATGATACAGAATTTACAAATATAGGTCACCGTACGGCCCGCTTCAACAACAAGAAAAACCCATACCGCATACTCAGCTTTAAAAGGCCCCGAAATGACAATGTAAAACAATTCAATCGAGAAAACTAGCAGCCTTATTTATGTACAAAAAATGAACGAAAAACAAATAGGTAACACATAAACAAACGACAACCACTGAATTACTGTAACAGGCTCCTTTCTTAAATGTTCATAACACACTAAGGCAGCAACCATTTATTTTTCGGGGGGGGGGGGGGCTATGTTTTTTTTTGGAAAAAAAAGTTTGTTTCCAGTTTTTGGAGAAAAAAATAATTTGTTTTTGATTCTGAGAAAACAAAATTGTTTGTTTCACCCTCAGCTGCCACTATATGTAATGCTAAAATTGAAAGAAAAAAATTGTTTTTGGGAATTTTGGAAATAAAGGAAGAGGGATAACCTATGATACTTTTGCTGAAATTCTCCAGTCATTCATTATTTAACAAAATTCTTACAACACTTTACATACTTTAAACTACGCTCTGAATGCCCGCGATTTCGCGGGTGTGTTCTAGTACATATAAAAGAGGGACGAAAAATAACAAAGGGACAGTCAAACTCATAAATCGAAAATAAACTGACAATGCCTGGCTAAAAATGAAAAAGACAAATAGACAAACAATAGAACACATGACACAACATAGAAAACTAAAGAATAAGCAACACGAACCCCACCAAAAAATAGGGGTGTTTCAGGTGCTCCGGAAGGGTAAGCAGATATCACCTGATCTTTTATTAACATTTGTAGTCGCATTTAAACGTCGATGTATTCATCACAATATTATATGTGCAAGAGGTGTCTATATTAAAAAAAACTTTTGAATCAATCTTGAACTTCAGTTATGTCTAAGTATAGAAAATACATTTATAAAATGATTTATTACTCTTTTTTTTATTTGGTTTCAATATATCATTGTCACATACTTTCTTCGGATGCATGCGATATAATAAAACGATAAGTGATTAGTGCTAAATATAGCCAAATTTATCTTCGAATTCCAAATTAAAATTGGCCTAGTTTATGATAAAGATCAATTTGATTAACTTAAAATATTTATTAATGATATTGATTTAATAATCAAAATAGTAATCTGGAATTTTTCTTAAAACAAAGGATGATATATAAATGTGGTTTATGTTACTTATAAATATACCTTATTATAATAGTAATATTGTATTAGGAAATTATTGATTGCAAAGGGATTTAACTGAAATTGCTCTTAATTTAAAATGCTCATTCAAATATCACATTAAGAAGTTTCACTTTCGAAGTGCAACGGATATTTAACAATCTATCGAAATGCAACTAAATAGTTATCAAAGGTACCAGAATTATAATTTAGTACGCCAGACGCGCGTTTCGTCTACATAAGACTCATCAGTGAACTCGTACGAGTTTGTTTAAATACATCATATTTATTTAGAGTTTTAAATAACATAATATTTTAAGTTGTGTTAAGAAACCATTACAATATTTTGTAATTATGTAAACAACTGACACACTAGAACTAATATTTTCAATGGTATATTACATTGTGATTACTCTACTGATACAAAATGTCATAGACATAAGGTTAATTTTGTAATTATGTAAACAACTGACACACTAGAACTAATATTTTCAATGGTATATTATATTGTGATTACTCTACTGATACAAAATGTCATAGACATAAGGTTAATTTTGGTAATGTTTTACTAGAAAGAAGTGCTTTTCTTGATGGTGTTTATTATTTACTTTCTTAACTTTGCTTATTATCCTAACGACTAAAGTTAAAATAAGTACGATATTTATCGTTAATACTTTTTTTTTTAAAGTTTACCTGAACATATAGTTCATTTTCTCCGGTATGGCATTTCAATAGCCACTCCAAGGGCCATCTAATGCAGTCAAACATTTCTCCAAGCTGTCCACTAGCGCGGTAGGCGTCAGCATACTCTAAAAGACTCCATCCGAGCAGTGTGGTCGTAGCAGCCATTGGGAAACCAAATTTTACATTGTCACCAGCTGGAAAAGGTGACATTTCAAGATTTGTCATCAAAAACTATTTGTTACCATGTGTAACCAAAATAAATCAACCAAAAAACGTAAGCAACACAACACTGACACTTCTTTATTCTGTTATTCATATAATAATGTATTAAGGATGTATTCGTGTAACGTTTATGTATTTTCGTCAGATGATCGGACCCTTTTGTCTTTTTCCTATGATACAAAGTTAAATATTTTTTCCAATATCACACACTGTTCATTTTCATAAAAGTCTTCAATAGGATATTAAAGGTCATTTACAAAAATTAAAGCAGATTTTAGATTCTTTTCTTACGATTTGAGACCCAAATTATGCCAATGCAAAATATAAAGTAAAAGATCAAATCCATCTTTACTCACCGTTTTTTTTACAATCAGAAATATCTAGAAAAGAAGTTTCATAACCTACCAATATGTTTAGGATACTAAGTATTTGTTTCTTAATTAATTATCCTATGATTTAAAGTAACAATTTTAGATTTCATTCATTTTTTTATTTATTTCACCTGACTTCATTAATATGCACTGTTCTTAAGCTTTTTCCAATCATTCTCTTAAATATTCTCCATTTTCATATCATAAATTTTTCGCATGATAAGTCGATGCAGCAAGATGAACAATCACGCATTTATCATTTTTTTTTAATAAAAAGCTGCCTACCGTCATACCATCCACCCGTCAAGTCTTCACCATTAGTTCCCTGATCATTTAGCGCGGAATCAGCACGCCATGGAATTGGGTTGTCTGCCGGAAGTTTCCCAGATCTTTGCGCATCATAGAACAAAATCGACTTTTCAAGTACTTCGTCGTAATTATATTTAGTTCCATCAGCTGTAAAATATGTTTTATCAGCTCATAAATATATAATTTATCTGAATGATTAACTCATCAGAGATACCAGATTTATAATTGCGTACGCCAGACGCATGTTTTGTCTACCAAAGAAGTATTAGTGATGCTTGAATCAAGAAAGTTTTAAAAAAGGCGAATGAAATACGAAGTTAACGGGCATTTAAAACCAAAAATAACAAAAGAATATTCAAATACAGCTAAAATAAAGTCTAGGTGTAAAGACAATATATAAACATGATTTAAGGTTTTGAAATTACGATCGATTTGTTGATTGTTTTTTTTTATTCTAGTATAGATATCAGGTGGAAAAGCACGATGTTTTATTTTAATTTTATCTAGTACAATGTATGCAAATAACGAATTTAAAAAAGGAGAAAACAAGATATGCTCGGCTCTACAAACATCTAAGATAATCGAATGAAATCTCGAAAAATATGATCATTAACGAACAAATATTTCAGTAGACTTTTCTATCTGTGCAATCATAAATAACGTTCTTACTGTTAGGAACTGGTGGCACAGTGAAACCATCATCGCCAAAGTTTTTCAAAATTGCTGTTGCCGTTGGTGGACTACTTCCACTAAATTTACCCCCAATTTTGAAATCCAGTGATCCTCCTGTATGAGCGATAGCAGTGTGTGGTTTGTTGACAAATGTCCACACTTTTTTGTCTGCTGAATGAGTAACCTCGTCCGCCATGTATTGCTGTTAAAACATGTAAAAGAATCATTTAAAAACAAATATGCAAAAAATATTTGCAAACAGGAATAAGGGATCAGTCTTATCGGACAATCGTAAACCAAATCCATAATGGACGATAGTGCATGGTATCCAACAGAGATATTTGAAGCTAAAATATATTTGAAATGGGATACCATCAAAACTTGAATCTTGTGCCTTCACCAATATTACAAATGCATAAATTGGAATAGATTATAAGTCAAGGCTGTTACTAAAATTAAAAAGTATAAGGAATCAAACAGAAGGAGACACTTCAATATAACAAATGAGCACCCAGGTAACGTAGGAGACAGCGTGAGCATATCGTGGTTCGCCATACAAATTAATACACAGTGAAAATGTCACAATGGGGAAAAGGACGTTGGTTCAACTCGTATAGCTACAAAATCTATTATGCATACATTTAACAAATGTTTAAGGTTACACAACGGATTATTCAACAATATTATTTGCCAGAGCAGAACACAATACTAAAATTCGGAGAATTGTAATGGTCTTGCAATCTACTGTTAAAAGGACATAATTCTGTTCTCTTTCCCTCCAGTATGCCATTACTGAAATCACCTTTTAACCTAATATGTACTTCAATCATGAGTAACACGTTGGGTTCTTCTAGTGAAACAGGAACTGCTTAGAACAGATCATTTGAGTTAGTCTGGCTCGTTTTGTCCAATCTGTCATTATCTGTGTAGTGTTTTGTTATTGTGTTTTGTCTTTTGCTGATATTTTTATTTATGTTTTGTCTCTTTTCATTTGATGTATGGTATCGTAAATTGTCCCCTTTGTGACTTATATCTTTTATTGATATAACAAATGTAATATTTGTCATAATTATCATTATAATTTAATGATTAAAAAACCAAATACAATAAAACGAATTCAGCCCTTTCATAGTCTTTAACTAGTCCAAGTTTATTTTATCTAGTTGTATTTTGTAACATATCCCATGTTAATTCTTTATACATTCTGCGACAAATAAAGTATACGTATATATATCATATGTATCTTACCGTTATACTTGCAATTGGTTGATCAAAAGTAATGATTGCCTCCCAACCATTCAATTCCTCCTGAAGATTCCAAACGAGATGTGCCTCAAAATTGTCATCCCAATTATGCATTTTGGTAAGTGTCGTTGTTAAGGTTGACACCGCTGCCGTAAGTGACGGAAGTACTAGTAACCAAGGCAACAACATTGTGACTTGGTTTCTAATGGAAATATTTATAGGTTTATATCATGTTTTATGCTCAATCTTCTCTGTTGTTTTTCTTGAGTTTAGATACTGAATAAGTTTCAAGAATTCAAATAACTTGAAAACATTTATAGTGATGATTATTGGGTGTTTCTATTAAATTAACAAAAATACAAAACTCAAAGAATATTCAAAACGAAAAGTTTCTAATCAAATGGCAAAATCAAGAGCTCAAACACATCAATCGAATGGATAACAACTGTCATATTTTCTAACTTTGTACAGACATTTTCTTATATGAAAAATGGTGGATAAACCCTAGATGTATGACTAGCTAAACCTCTCAATCGTACGAAATTCCGTCAAATTTCTATGTGCTACGTCTCCTATCAACAAACTACTATACAAATATCATGCAACATAAATATTGTTTTAAAAAAGTGATTTCAGCACTAGAATAAATGTTAAATTTCAGAATAAAAACACTATGTTAATAATATGTTCAGACGTAACAGCATTTATTTTTACTCTTGATGAAACATGATACAATAATCGATGGTACATGCTGTTCGTTCTATTACTAAACTTCGTATGAAAATTTATCTTAGACAATGTTGTTTTTTAATGTTTAATAAGGCATTTCTAGTACTACTGTTATCTTAAAAAGCATATCTTAGTTTCATCGCACATAAAAAAAAAATGATAAGTCACTAGCGTTTAAAACAACCAGGTACTAATAATATAAAACAAATTAGTAGAACTTTGTATTGATTTAATACATAATTCATAATAATAAATTTGTTTCAATGAATACTATTTTTTTGTTATATATACAATTGTATAAACATTGCAAGTGTGATCATTTTTTAAGTAAGTTATGTTTTATTTGGACGCTACACTTACTTATATTTGCCGTTATTTAACTACGTCAGCACAGATCCAATTATTACACCCAATTTAGTACAGAATAAGATAAGATTTCACATTTCTAACCTGGTTTCTGAACTTTTGAAGAATGTTGTATTGACTGGGTAGTACAAAGGAACTTGATTATGTAGTCGACTTTTAAGTACAAAGGAACTGGCTCGATATACGAATATAAGAATACAATTGAAAATTTAATAATAAACTCTCAGTATAAACGATTTTAACATGTTTATGTCATACTGGTGAAAATATTGCAATTTGAGTGAAAAGTGTGCATGCTGTATAGATATTTTATAAAGTGTTGATTGAGCGTAATTGAAATTGATTGACCTACATTTGAGAGATATATTTACATATGTACATTTAGAACAGTGCAGTCGATTGTTTGAATTTCAAAAATATCTACAAAAAGTAAAGATCTGATAAAACTAAATAGGACAAAAAGTATAAAAAACGGCACTATTTTGAAATAAATATTTAATATAACCTTTTAAACTTACCATAAGCAGAAAAAAAATCAACTACAGAAAATAATTTTTTTTTATCTGTTATGATTGTCAATGACACTACTTTCCACCAGAGATCAAATGTGGTATGGTTGAGGAAATCGGATTTTCTATTGCTGTTTGCTAATAAAAAAAATCCAAAGCGTAAATTTACAAATTTGCAATTGGCTTAAAACGTCTTTGTAGTACACAAGTTATTTCGTACAATACACTTACCTAAGTCTACCTGGCTTACAGCTAATCTTTAGAACAATCAAAGTCGTTAAACTAAATATAATTCGGTATGGGTTAGCAGATAAGATGGGAAATTTCTTATCCTTGAACTTTTGAAACATGTTAGAATGACAGTGAAAGAGGTATTACATGTCAATTGTATAATCTGTGAATTCTATTTATAATCATTCATGTTATTATCGGGTTTTATATAGCTAAATAAATATGTTTAAATAAAGATTGTCATGTCTTACGCAAGAGAAAATTTTGAAAAACAATGTCTGATAATAATCAATTAGGTTATCTTCAGTGTTTATATTAATTTATATACAAGTCTTACAATGTGGTGATTAAAAAGATGTGTGAAAAAATCCAGAACATCATTCCAAAAATAAAAAGAAACGAACAAAGTTCCACAAAGCACTACGCAGAAAAAAATCCCGACAAAACCAAACGAAAGATCGAAGATGAAATCAAGTGCAAAAGTCAATGGTTTCTGCACCACTAGTGGGCGTCTTCGTGAACCGTATGTTACAAACCCAGTAATGAGTCTAATTCGGTAGGTCAGATGTTTGCTGTCAGCAGTTTCTTTACATCATGATTTCTGGAAAAATGGAAAAATAGGTAAAAATGATATTCAAATATATTAAAATACCAATAGGGGTAAATTAAAAAAATCTAAACCTGACTTAATGTGAGATTTAATTGTTTTGGTCAGTTTCACAACTTAGTGTGTCTATCGAAAATAATTATTAAAATAACAACCAAAAAACGGTAAAATTTCATGGTCAATAATTTGAAGATTTATAACAAATTTCATGATCAATAGACCTTACCTTTAACCCTACCACATTATTCATGTATGTGCCTGTCCCAAGTCAGAAGCCTGTAATTCAGTGGTTGTAGTTTGTTTATATGGTAAAACAAATTTTTCGTTCAATTCTTTTAAAATAAATAAGGCCGTTAGTTTTCTCTTTTTAATTGTTTTACATTGTCATTTCGGGGCCTTTTATAGCTGACTATGCGGTATGGGCTTTGCTCATTGTTGAAGGCTGTACGATGACTTATATCTGTTAATTTCTGTGTCATTTTGGTTTCTTGTAGACGGTTGTCTCATTGGCAATCATACCACCTCTTCTTTTTTATACTTACGTTTAGTTTATGATATATAAGCCAAACACTTTTAAATTATCCCCTTATGCATGTTCTATTATTGCCATGTAATTATAGTTGACGGATGAGATCAAAAACTGCAAAATTACCCCCTAATCCATGTTCTAGTATTAGTATGTTAGTTCACGGATGAGATTAAAACTTTTAGAATACCCCCTAATCCATGTTCTATTATTGGTATGTTAATTGACGGATGAGATCAAAACCTTTTAAATTACCCCCTAATCCAGGTTGTTTTATTGGCATGTTAGTTGACGGATCGGATGAGATCAAAACCTTTTAAATTACCCCCTAATCCATGTTCTATTATTGGCATGTTAGTTCAAGGATGAGACACAAACTTTTAAATTACCCCATAATCCATGTTCATGATTGGTATGTTAGTTGACGGATGAGATCATCAAATAAATTTTTAAACACCATCAGAAACAAAATTTGGATACTGCTTGATAGCACAATTGTATAAACCATTATATCTTAAAATCTCTTCAAGAAATTACTAGTTTAACACTATAATAAATCATCCGTTGCAATAAATTAAAAAAAAAACTGATGTCCTAATACTAAACGGTTTCGTGAAAAGAAACAGTATTTGGTAATTCTGCTTTAATCATTTTTCATTTTAATTCTTTGTTTTAGTAAAATGAAAAAAGAGGGTTACAAATTTTTTTGTATTTAGATTTCTTGGTTAGTTTTATCCTAAAAACAGGGCGTACATGTGCCTGAACATTCGTTCATATTTCTGATAGTCTCTCCTTATCGACTCATTATAGATCATTGTTTGTCTGCTAGAGCTTGGGATTATGTGTGTGATATTTATAATGCATGCAATTGCCAAAAGATCTTAAACTATTAACAACAAAAAATTGTTGATGCATGCAATGGGCGTGTATTGAAGGTCGCATTTTCACTTAAAATTGTTTACTTTTTTATGTGACTTGGATGAGGCAGGTGTCATTTGTTTCTCGCATTTTTTTTTCTTTTTTATAGATTAGACCCATTTATGTTCTGTTTGTATTGTTTTACCTTAGTTATTATGCGGCCCTTCATAGCTTGCTGTACGGTGAGTGCCAAGAATATACGTTGAATGTTGAATTTCGGTCTATAATCATTTACTTATTATCTATACATTGTGACTTGGATAGATAGTTGTCAATCGTCATGTGTTTCCCGTTTCTCGTTTTATATGCATTAGACAGTTAGTTTTTCTGTTTGGATTGTTTTACGTTAGTCATTGTTGGGCTCTTTAAGGAAGCTGGCTTGACATGTTTTCAATTTTTTGTCAGATTTCGGAATCCTCTGGTTTTATCCATTTGAATGCCTTGAAATATTTTGCCCGGTGACCCCCATTTGTCTTTTTGTAAATCTTTTACATGTATAAAGATAAGCCATCTGTAAAAGTCTTATAAAATTTTAATTAACAGTTTTTAAGATCTTCAACTTGTCAATGATAAAGCTATGAAAAGTCAAGAGAGAATATTTTTCCGCCAAAATTTCAACGGCTTATATCTCAAAAAACAAGCACGGTGACCTATTTATTTTATTTGCTCGTTGGATTCATTTTTTAATCCCCTATTAATATAAGCTAGTCTTTTGAAAAGTTAATTACTTCGAAACTGAGAAGCGAACTCCCTTAAAGCTTCCTTTTCGGTGTAAGCAAATAAACCGCGTTGACGACCGTACTTTGGCCTATAGTTGTTAACCTTTTATGCATTGTTGAGTAGACTGAGAGTAAACGTTGTCTCATTGGCCGTCATACCAAATCATCATATTCATATTCTGTCAATATTATCCCATTTTTCTTCTATTATTTCCTTTTTTCAGAAGTTTATATCGTAAATATTGATTTAGATCGTGATTTAAGTCAGTTTTATGAGAGACATACATTTTTCAAAAGTCAATATTACTGTAAAATATCAATCATTTTTAAATTATATGTTACTTTATTACCAGAGTTTGGACAAATTATCTTTAAAACGTTAAAAATATTGTTATAACATATTACGTTTAATTCGAATGAATGATCTATTTTAGATATCAAACAAATAAATATACTTTTGACAGATGTTTAGATCTCTTTTGAAAAGTTACAATTAAGGATATGTCTTATATATGGCTAAAAAATCATGAATTTGGTCAATTGTACGAGACAGTTATTAATAACCATTATTTAATAACGAATCAATCCTTTTTTATTAGTTTATTTCTTGTATGTATAAATTAAACTTTATACTATCTCTTCTTTGAAGACATAACAACATAAAGGTCAATTCCAAGAATTGATTTATTGAAGATATTAAACTAATTAGATAAAATTTTAGCAAATGATTAGTTCTTTTTTTAATAGTCACGAGACACGAGACAATTTTTTTCAAACTGGGGGTTATCAAAATTAATAAAATTGGTTATATCCGGTTTGTATGCTTAACGAATTGAAGAACATTGTTAATACACGAATTTAAAAAAAATATATACAACTGACAATTCGTTTTTCTGATATATAAAACTAAAGGCTTAACAGGACCAACCTCAATCAAAATAGACAGAGTTATCTTAGGTACTCCAGAAGTTGTATATGTGACACACGTCGTGTGCACATGTACAGTAATCACATATCAAGTGAAGAGTCTATTTAGATAGATAGTAAACTACATCTAGGAATTGATGCTCCAGGATACGGTTATTTATCAGCATATTGCGCAATTCGACTGGATTTGTTTTTTTTGTAACCTTTCATACATTTCCAGACGTTTCGATTTTAAAATACAATAAAAGAACATTCACGAGGTAAACGTTAATGTAAAGATAGCAATATTCAAGATTGACGCAATATGAAAAAAAACCAGAAGTTTCCAAAATAACGATTAAATATTAACGGTAAATAATGTCAACAGAAGTATACACATTTTCAAAAGTCGTACAATCGATTAAGGGAGAGCGAATCAGGGTCAAAAACCAAAACGGATGGAATCACATCAACTATAAGAGGTGAACACCGGAAAACAGAACCAATGAACTTCTTCATAAAAAAACGCCAACATACATAGAAATGGACTATTTGATAAAGGTATAGGATAACACACTTAAAGCCGCAGCATTCAGAAGTTCCTCGACACAACTTTATATAGCACTATTGTACATACACGAGCTTCACGACGGCAGCCACATATGGATATGATCATCCTTGCGGAGCTCCCGAGACCACCCCCCTTTATTGATGGGGTTCGAGTTGCTTTGTCTTTAGTTTTTTATGTTGTGTTTTGTGAACTATTGTTTGTCTGTTTATCCTTTCTTTTAAGTCGTTGTCAGTTTCTTTTTTTTTTATCTATGAGTTTGAATGTACTCCTGGTATCTTTCGTCCATCGTCAATAATAAGTCTACAACATCACATGCGGTATTTATAAAATAGGAATATTTAGTATGACTTGCAATGACACAAATGTCTAACAAATTACAAAGGAGTTAACAGCAATACGGCAATACTCTACGGACCTCACGAATGAGCAAAACCATACCACTTTAAAGGACCACAAAGATATTGAAAATAACACGTTACAATTGTAATGCGTTCAAAACACGAAATGAAAAATGTAAAAGCATTTAAATGAAAAAAAATATAACGGTTTGAACTATGTTCAAAACAATGAAGGAAACTAACAACTAACAACAACCATTGATTTTCAGGCGCCGGAAATGGGAAAAATACATTTATAATGCGGCGCGGTTTAACTAGTTTGAAGGCGCTTACTCTCCTCTAACTTGGAACTGTGGTGTAATTGCACAAGGGAGCTAACAACTACATGAACTATTGTTTCTTCCTTGCTCTTATATTTATAGTGAAGTTAAAATACATTTTGTTGTATCTAGATAGGATCGGAAACATGACATATTATACAATTTGAATGGTGGATACCTTTAAATAAGTATCATTACTTTTTACACAAAAACAAATAATGATAGAAAATAAAACAATGAATTGAAACTTATATTTATATAATCACAATGCGCATACTAGTTTCAACAGGTAAAATAAATAAGTCGGGTTCACCATGTTACAACCTAACCACTACTTAAAAACCTCCATGTCAGAAGTGACATTAGTGTTTATGCTGAGAGTAGGTTTTGTATATTTTTCCTTTTGATTTTGTTACAAAATTTGATGTGACTAGAATGACATGTGTATCTTTAAAATTTGGGAATGCATTTTATCGAAACTAAGATAAATCAAATAGTCAAATTGCACTTCAATTCTTGAAAACAATTCTATACACGAACATGGACGTGTTAGTAAGCATTAGTTTCCAATCTAAGACTAAAAATGTCAAATTGGTTAACAAAAAAAGTGTTCATACGATATTGAAACAAAACAATAATTTCAAGTTCAAACTTTATGTAAAAACCTTCATATAAAAAGGCAATGACCGTATTAGTTTTTTTTTTATATTTTATCAACATAGAAGAACAAGAACAATATTTTGTTATTATCTGTCGTATGAGAAATATGGAGAAATAAGATTTTGTCGGTGACCGCCTCGCAGAAGTAGTGTTTACATTTGAATATGAATTTAATATTGTAAGGCGTGGCATTTTCAATTTTACAGTCAGCAACTGTATATCACATTCAATACTACAAAAAATACATAGACAATAACTGTTTAGTGTCTTTAAATATCAGCTGTATTTGTACGAGGCTAGGAAACAAGGTGTATGCGAGCTTTTAGCGAGCTACTACACCTGTTTCGAGCCGAGTACAAATACAGCTGATATTTAAAGACACTAAACAGTTATTGTCTTTATCCTGCAATTAATTCTGTATATTGTTTGTGTTTTGAAAGAGACAAAAACTAACATATTTAGCATTTATTTTCGATTTGTAATCCCTTGAGGCCCGCGTAGTAATATCAAAATCACACATTACGCTGAAGACGGGTTCGCAAAAAAGAATCTCAAATGGTCAACAATAATACATCGCTCAAGGTGAATAATTATCTATTTTAACATAACAACTAATTTCAACAGTAAAAACAAATAACAAAACATTGTCAAATTTGAAACAGAAGTGTACGAGTTGTCCTACGCTTCAGACTTGACATTCACTAAACATGCATGCTGAAATAGACATGGTTGATTTTGTAACACAATCATACACATTCAAGTTTTGAAATCGACAATTGTCATCGTTATTGGAATGCAACTGGTATACACATTCTGAGGTCACACAGGTTCAAACAATACTCAGTCCGGCAGTGGGCGGAGCTTTAAAGCTATATCTGTATAGTATACAGATACAGCATAGCGATATCTGTAGGGCTGTATCTGTATAGTAGGACACCCAATTGCAGGATAAAATTGGATTGTTCAATGAGACCGCCTGCGGTGGTAATAATATTCTCCTTTCAATAATAAAAACGGTAGAGAACTGACCAATCCGAACACGTTTTGGACATTTCAATATTAGTTTGATTGATAGGACTTATATAAGCTAACCGTTTACCTCACATTCTTTTAAATAAATCGGTTAATTCTTCATCTTTAATCTATCATATATACATTAATTGGTTATAAAAAATATCCTGAATATTAAAATTTCCAAACAGTATCATTTCATATATAAGAATTCATTGATTTTTCATTGCTTTACATTCAGCGGCAAATATATCATGCAGGACTGACCAAAATGTATATATAGATATAGGAAGTTATTGTATGAGTGCCAATGTGACAACTATCCATCCCAGTCACAATTTATAAAAGTAAACCATTATAGGTCAAGGTACGGTCTTCAACACGGAGCCTAGGCTCACACCGAACAGCATTCTATAAAGGGCCCCAAAAAATTACTACTTTAATTGATAATTATCTGACAGAATATTTTCCCAAAAAATTCTCTTTGAAAAGAGATACATTTTTAGCGCACGTGGTAATTGAAATATACTACATCATAGGTAAAATAGCGATAAACAGATTATCATTCGACTGCTTTTCTCACTTTCGCCGTACCGGCTCGAGGCGACAAAATTATTATTGTTGAGATTATTAATTTATAATTATATGACCAAATTATTCAAGATGATTTTCATATTGCTTCTCTACAGCTTTTGATATGAGTTTCAGTTTGCTGTTGTTGAAATATGAATTCTGCCACAATACCGTGTATATTTCGACAGTTATCAACTTAAGATGACGTGGATTATACTAGTACTGTAGTTATCGAGTTAAAATTGCAGAATCTGATTCTCTAATGATTTAATGTTACAACATTGATATGACGGGAAATAACTAGAGACAAATACTATCAAGTATCTTAATAGATCGAATTGAAAGAACTGGCCTTTAAAATTATTCATAGAATAAAAAAAAATATTCATACACTGTTTTTGAATAAACAACTTGCAATTCTTTCTAATCAAAAACATCCTACATATTGTAATTTCACCTCACGCATACTGTTCTATTTGCCGTAAAAATGTTTATTGACAATTATATGATATGATTCTATCAGAACACACATCTTCCACACGGTTACCCTTTGTCAATATTGAAGAATTAATGTGCAGAGAACAAAGTTGTCTGATTATCATACAAACTATGATATATAGGTTCAAAGTGATATATATTCGTTTTAACTAGTCTTTATTTATGAATAACATGTTGACCGAAGCGCATTTTATTTATTTATTTAACAAAATATGCGAAAGCTTTTAAAACCCTATTAAATTATAAAAAGAAATGTCCAATTCTTATTAATAAATTCTATATATTGTATGTTTGGTGATTGTTCATCGCATAATATTCGACAGAAGAAAAAACATTACAAAAATAATAATCTCGTAAACACTTACAAAATTGTAGGTAAACAGCCAACTGAAAAAGTGCAAACAACTGACGATTTCTTACTTAATAAACGATTTTGACAGCTCAGAGACTGATTACAGTATAAAAATATTTACATTTTAGCACTTGAAAGGGAAAAAATCTGACGAACATTTAATTTATTTGCAATAAGTCGGTTAATTCTTTATCCCTAATCTTTCTGTTTTGAATACCATAACATAACATTGATTTTTTTATTATAATTGATGTTTCGCTTAGTAAAAATACTTTTGCTATTTATATCAATTTAATTTAATTCAAATGTATGAAATCAAATTTCCTATTTGATAACATACATTTGAATTAGATTGAAATTGTGTAAATAGAAAAAGTTTTTTTTTACTAAACACAACTGTTATTCACAATTATAATTATTTTTGTTCGGTGATGATCATCATTGAAATGTTATAAGAGTTGTGTCCCCTTATTAACTTAGCAGTAAAATGGGGTTATATTTTAACAGCATGCACATGCCGTACGGACACAAGGCTTTTTTTAATGTTAAAACCTTTTCAAGGTTTACTGTTTGATATTTCTTTATTATTACAACTTCTCCTCATTTCCCGTATTTATTAAAAACAGAACTTAGTTTTGTAATCAATAGTAGATATTGTCTGATTTTAAAGTTTTCAAGATATTATTTTCTTTTTCAAACATTCGTAGAATTTTATGAACCAATCGCAGAAGCTTTATCTTTTTTGATGAAAGTCCAATATATTAGAATAATTGATCACTTCATCGTAGAAGCATAAAACTTTGTACAGTGTACTAGTAATTTATATTTATGGTTTAAAATCTAAGAAACACTGTGTTAGCTTTCTGATAAACACCGAAATTTGTAATTGAAATATGGGAAAAAAAGATAATTTTACCCCTACAGCACATACATAAACTGAAAAACTATATCTGTCAAAGACTTTAAATATTTCATCATTTAACTATAATAATGTTATGGCATAAATCAGCAGCACAAACATCTGATAGATATTCAACCGTCTCGTTCGCTTCGTGTCATTCTGTAGCTTCAGTTTTGAAAAAGAAGAAAGTATTGTATTTACAAATCAAGTGTATGGTGTAATTTTTTCAATACCATATATCGGTCATCTTTAATTTAACGGCCATATTGGATTTTGTTTTCGTGCCTCAATATCGGGATTTTTTCTTTGTTACTATAGCTTTCTCTTTTTCAAAGTTTCATGTTATTATCATATAGTGAACAAGATGAATGTCCTTGCATTATACAACGCTACACATAAATGACTTTTCATTGAAGATTAATTTAGAAATTGAAATCTTAAAATTTTATTAAAGAATCGACAAACTCAAAATGCAATGTCCAAGGGAAAAGAGAAAAAATGAAATCAGTAGAATAGAACTACTAAGGCATTTTAAGTAGAGATTTCAACAGAGATGTTGGTAAAATACATGCAATATTTAATCTAATTTTCATACCAGACCTCAAACTACATGTTTAGAGAAACAATGACTGTTGATTTGAAAATTAAAGGAACTTAAAACAGAACCAATACATTCATAAATACAAATGCATGATGTTAAAATGATTGCAAATTCAAATTCATTGATGTAGTTTTGTCCTTTCATAATGGTCTTGATTGGTTTTTAAAACAATAATAAACAAAAAAGGGGCGTAAGATACCAGAGGGACATTTAAAGTCATAACTTGAAAATAAACTGAAAATTCCAAAAGACAAACAGACAAAACATTACACAAAACACAACCAAAAAATTTGGTTGAAATCAGGTGCCCCGGAATGGTGAGCTTATCCTGCTGCACATGTCTATTTATTACCTTTCAAAATGTACAGTATAAATGGTATAAAAGATAAAGACTACAGAAAGATAAGCCCACAGTACAGAATAGAACAAATATAGTGCTGGAATACAACAGACACAATAAATTATTCATACATGAACATGGTCTTAAAAATAAAGACTAACGAAATGAAAGACCCCACATGCTGCTTTTAGTTTTTTGGTTTTTAAATTCATTTCTTTTGAATGCGAAGTCTGACTACATGTAACAGTTCGCATTCTACCCATTATTCTTTTATCTCCCTCTTGTTCTTTAAAGTATCAGTGTTCCGTAATATAACCTACTTACAAAAGAAGAAACTGATTGCATTGGAGTTTTTATTATTTTCATAAAAAGCAGTCAACAAACGTTAGGAAAAAACCTTTTAATACATGTATAATTATATAGAAAAAAAATATCCTATAGATTATATTTAATTGTTTAGAAAGCTAGTGATAATTATTCTACAATTTATATGTTTATAATACGTCTGTCTTATGCAAATGTTATAAAAGAAATGGCATAGCGAAAATAAAACATTGAATTACAACTGAGAAATTATTTCTAATTTGAATTGCATAAACGAATTTACGAAGCTCATTAATTCAATTTTTCTATAAAAGTGGCAAATTTATTGAAATATTTCGAGATGCAAATGTTTATAACTTTATGTACGTCTAACATGCCTAAATGTACTTTTTTGTCTTTAAAAACAATCCCTGTTTTAATAATTCAATACCACCTACCGACTTTGCTTTCAATTTTAGAATTGTGTGTAAAAAGTTAAGAGATACTTTCTCCCTGCCTATACAAACCGCAAAGAGAGAGATGGTGTTTTGATTAGTTTTCATTCAGTAATCAGTTATTTAACAAAGTTTTCTTTCGCAAATTATTTGTAAGTAAATACACAGTAAAATTCAAATTGCCTAGATCTCGAACAAAACATTTATTTCGAAACGAAAGAGAGGCGCTACGTATTTGTTAAAAATACGGTAACGGCCGTTTCCATATAATACAAAGTAAGTGTCAATTTACCAAGCAGTTGTTTATTCGAGGAGTAATTCATGGTAAAAAAAAACAAGATAGAAATAGATAAATTAGGTATAAATAGGCATACAACAAAAGGAAATAAAACAGATATAAAGAACACTTTCTTCACCTGATTATTTTTATAATACGTACAGTAATTTAGTCACACATAATCTGTAGTTATGGAATTTTATTAAAACAGCATCTGGTTATTTTCAGGTGGGATGTAACAGATGCCGTCATTACAACTTGTGATTTATTTGTCATGCTTAGACCTCGTAATGGCTATATAGCTGAGATGGAAACAATTTACGATTCTATATGGTGGGAGTAATGTCTGAATATGCTGCTTCATTCCAACCGTTATATAACCCTTTGGCTTCAAACGACGTTAAATTACGTCATTTGTGCGACACAAAAAAACAGTATGTTTTGCCTAGGAATAAATGTCTAGAATGGAATAGTTTACCTATCGGGGCTAAGCTAAATTGTTGAATGAATGTGAAAATGAACGTTAAATAATGTATAGAAGATAGAAACGTACAAGTTTCGTTTACCCATACTAATATATGCGTTTAGTATTCAGATAAACAATGTTGCGTGAAACGGTATCATGCTCCTTTTGATGTGCAGTGGTAAATATTCCAAAGGAACGAAAAACCAGGCATATTTCATCCTTTTCAATTTTTTTTCGACATATTTTTTTTTAACTCTTTTTGGATACATATTTTTTAGCTACATGTATAAAATCCTCTTCCCGTTCTCGCTTCACTCCCTTCTTGATGGTTTTTAGTCATATTCTTGATGTTCTGTCAGTAAGTACGTTAACGATTTGATCTAAATCATTACTTCTATCTAGCATCGTCACCTGCTCGACAAGTAATAATCACTCCGAGAGTATATTAATTGCCTACATAATAAGAATGTTTAAGTTCACATAAATGCTGAGTAATGAATAAGACAATCAGAGCATTTTATGTTCCTCATACTGTACAAAATATTATTAGCTACATATAGTGTGCTAGTGACCTAATACGGTATATATGGTGTCAGTAAATTCCATATGGGGTGAGAGCGAAGGTCGAATCCACATATGGAATTTACTGACCCATATATACCGTATTAGGTCACTAGCACACTATGTTACGAATTTATCTTTTTTTTTATAATGAATTTTCTTTATTGTAACAAATAGATTAGCACAACATGCATGAACAAAGGTATACAGAATGACATTTTCACACAAAGGAAGTATTAAATAATAAAACAACAATTGAATATATATGATGGTGCAATAATAGGTTGAAAATAAATAAATATCTTATAACATTGAAATCTTATGTGTTCTTGCAATATACATAAGTGGTGTTTCAATCAAATTTTAACATTTATTATTTATTCTATGATAGGGGCCCAGGGACTCCAGTATTTGTTATATTCCTCTACAGAGAGGTTTTTAAATGAAATGTATTTTTCTAAGTTCAAGTGTTCCTTTAAATGGTTTTTTAAAGCATTTAGATTTGGCAAAACTTCTTGTAGTTTTGTTCTGTAAATGTAGTATTTTGAAAGTAGAATAATCTTATTTTTAACAAAATTCAATTTAACATTTTCGTAGATACCAAATAAAATAATCATAATATTCAAAGGCAGTTCAATATTTGTTATTCAAAAATCCAGATGTTAAGTGCATGCCAGAGACTGGCAACCATCGGACAGCTCCAAAATAAATGTTCTATGGTCTCTGGTCCTTCTTTACAAAATGTACATATGTTACTGCTATTTATTTTCATCTTGTAAAGTAGTGAATTAGTTCCCAAAATTCTATGGATATCTTAACGTGTGAAATTTAGACCTATCAACATGAGCAAGTCTTCAATACTGTTAGCATTAATAAACCACTTCCATTGATCATACAAAAACAGATACCAACAATAAATGTGTTTTATGAATTTATTTCAATCTTAATCATCAATTTCTTCGTCTGTTGAACCTTTACGATTTTTTTCTCAGTACCGTTTTGTTTTTATTAAGGGACGTAACACCACTACTAACCATGAATGAAATAAGCCCCGCCTCCCTACTACCTTATATGGAATAAAGGGACGTAACTCCACTACTAACCGTGTATGAGATAAGCCCCACCTCCATACTAACCTAATATCAAATATACACCGTCTCCACGATGGCGATTTTAACCAATCACTTTCCTAGAAATGTATAGGAGGTAAGATAAAATATGATACAAGAAAAGTAGTTAAAAATTAAAGTTATACATTTTCCAATAGATGAAAATTTACAGTTCTTCATCATTAGTAGCAATTAACTTCCGTTTCTTCGATTCTGAACATTTGTATTTTTTAACCAAAAACAATTATTATGTCAAAAAGATCAAAGGAAGCGGTTTTCTCTTTTCACCTTGTTTCCTTTATCCCCCATTGATAAAATCCTCCAAATGTTAAATCAAAGGTCTACTGTATAATATCTATATAGTTCAACTGGGCAGGGAGGTATTTAGGCGTGCTTCATAGTATGGCATACTAGCATTCAGAAAAATGGTATAAATTCTTATTACTAGTAGTATATCATAACCACAACTCTCTAATTGCTATATTATTGTTTTGAAATCCATCCGAATATGAACAAAATATTCGTGGTTACATCTCTTTTTCATCACAACAGTCGTAAAAATAAGGAAAAGCACTTAGGCAGGAATATATTCTTGTTTGATATGACGTGGAAGTACTAGGGAATATGTGTGTTTGTATTTTATCTGCTTGTACCTTATTTTTGAAACCAATTCGCAACATTTATTTTTGTCATATAGCTCTTTGACGGTTTCGGTATTTATACATCCTCGGATTTCAAATGATTGGCTTTCAGCGTTCCTAATTAAGGTAAATCCAGAAAAGCGCCTCGGACGCATTGCAATTATTAAACGTGTTGTTTTTAAAAAAAATTATTTAGTCATTCCACCAAAGATCGCTATCATCACCAGTTGTATTTGCTATCCTAAGGTTTTCTGTCATTGTAGACATACTGCTAAAGTTCTTATATACACATGTAAAAAAGTATTGCAACACCAAATTGAAATTCAAATTAAAATTTGTTGAAATAGAACTAGTTAAATATTATTTAAGTCTCACCTGATTTTAATCAATAAATATTGACTCAATAAGTTCTTATCTGCACATGCAGCTACTGTACTCGTTAACAATATAAAACAGATGTTTTTATCCTCAGTGTTTTCAACACTTTAAATAACCAAGTTTATAAAGTTATGTGATTGACACCTTGTAATTGGTTATCCACAACTCATAACTGCAGCAAGATGGCAGATAATCAGCATGAGAGAAGCAGGTATTCCCCTGTGACAATTGCACGTATTGTTGGTCATCACCATTCCACTATAAGTCGTTTTGAGAATTAAAATCAGGCAACAAACGATGTTATAGACCTTCCGAGATAAAAAAAAAAAAAAAAAAAAAAAAGACCCCCTATAACATCTGCTAGGGAAAATCAAGCATAATGAAGGTTGGTCAGAAGGAACCCCATTGCAAACAATACAATCCTAAAAAGAGAGTGATGACCATACAGGACACTTTAAACAAGAACTGTTCGAGATCGGTTCATCGCTACTGATTATCATGCGATAAGACCATTTCGGGGACCTTTGTCTACGAACAGACACACAGTTGCTCGTATCCCTTATTGTGCAGAGCACGCCAAAATTGGAAATTAGCATCGTGGAGGAAGATCCATTATTCCAATGGAATTCGGTTTATCTTCCTGGGCTCGATCGTATCCCGAATTGGAACCATATCGAGCACATATGAGTCACTATTGGGCGTAAAGTGCACTAAATGACATCCAAGTACAAACACGTCATGAAATAAACAATACCCTTCGTCAGGAATGGTTGCTGCTACCTTAGCAACAAATTAGTCGACTTATGGCAGTAATCAGAAGACGTTAAGAAGCGGTTATTCTCTGGCGTATAACGATCAACCATGTTGTGAACAATCATTTAAAGATTAATTTTGAAATGTCTGACATTGTAAAGTTCGCCTGCAGTAAAAGTTGTAAAATGATTTTTTTTGTACAAAAAACACATCATTTTGTTATAAAAATTTTGGTTAGAAAAAAAACAGATTTTTTTCATACATTTTTTGTTCGTTTTAATGCCAATATTATCATTAACTACGTTATCAAAGGTACCAGGATTATAATTTTGTACGCCAGACGCGCGTTTCGTCTACATAAGACTCATCAGTGACGCTCATATCGAAATATTTATAAAGCCAAACAAGTACAAAGTTGAAGAGCAATACTTTTTTACAAATACTTTATCATGTTTCATCCAAAATGAGAGGCTAATTTTTTCAAGTTTTAAAAAATCATGGTGTTGCAATACTTTTTTCCTTGTGTATATTAATAAACTATTCAAGAATACTATTTTTTCTATGCTGTAAATGAACTGTCATGTTTTGTTTTAAAGGGTATCTGTAATAACCTAAATGCATGTCTTCGAAATGTTACGAAAAAGTAATATAACATAACTACAAGGAAAATTCAAAATGAACAGTCGGTTATCAAATGGCAAAATCAAAAGCACATCATACACATCATACACATCATACACATCATACACATCATACACATCAAACGAATGGAAAACACCTGTTATCTTCCTAACTTGGTTCAGACATCTCTGTATATGTAGTTTGTAATAACATAAGAAACACGACGGGTGCCACATGTAGAGCAGGATCTGCTCACCCTTCCAGAGCACCTGAGACCATCCCCAGTGTTTTGTGGGGTTTGTGTTGTTTAGTCTTTAGGTTTCTATGTTGTGTCATATATGCTATTATTTATCTGTTTGTCTTTTTCATTTTAGCGTGGCGTTGTCAGTTTGTGTTTGATCTATGAGTTTGATTGTCCCTCTCGTATCTTTCGCCCTTCCTTGAAAAAAGTGAATTTAAGTTGGTTTTGCATGACTGTTTTTTTAGAACAAACAACATGTTAACAAGAACGGCATCCTTACGTTCTGATGCTTTTTGAAAACAAACATTGTAAATTTGGAATTTTTGAAATACTATAAGGCTTGTCTACCTCAGGAATATATTACATTAGCTGTATTTGGCAAAACTTTTAGGATCTGTTGGACCTCAATGCTTTTCAACTTCATAGTTTATTTGGCCTTTTCAACATTTAGGATTTGAACGTCACTGATGAGTCTTTTGTAGACGAAGTGCGCGTCTGGTGTAAATATGAAATTTTAATCCTGGTATCTATGATGAGTTTATTGCACATAGGATGGCAATTAAAGGGTTGATGTAATGATTTAGTAATATGCATTTATATAAATAGCACTTCATTCATTTCGTATGCCCGAAAAGCTTTAAATCCAAGAATGTGTAAGACCTAAACATGTAAAGGACTATATGACCAAAACGGATTTTCAACTATCCATTCTTCCAAAGCCATATTTGCTTGTGGAAGTTGGACGTTATTTTCTTAAAAAATCAATATTGGAGTCGAAGGAGACTGTCATGATGTCTTCCTGTTCCTAGATTTATCGTCGTAATATACCCTCGAAAACTACATAGTCCAACCTTTCAGAAGGTTTCAAAGCATCTCAATCAAATGGGTAAAGTAAAACTCAAAACAAACACGTGTGAGGTCTCCTTTTCTTGGTGAAGATATAATTCTTTTTTGTTGTGGGGAGGGAATGGGTAAAAGAAGATGGGTTATGATGAAGTTAAAAATAAAGCGAATTGAGAAATATTGTAAATCATTTACAACATCAATTTTCTATCAATATATCCATTAGACAGTTGTGTATCAATATTTTATTCAGGTTTAACAGGTAGAGCAATAACATTTGAAACAATTTACTTCAAAAGTTTGACCTACTTTACAGGATTCTGAAATTTGAAAAAAATACTCAATGACAGTTTTATAGAAAATTAAACGAATTTTTTGGGTATTTTGATAAAAGCAGGATAATACCGTATGTGCATTGTTTATAAATCCCCAAACTAAAATGCATAAACCTTTTATTTATCAATAATTGATATGTACATGTATGTTATAAAATTAATTATCGTATTTGTCGATCGATTAATAGTTACACACATTTACAATAATTGCTACAATACCGTTAACTATTAATAATAATGTAAGTTCTTTTCTTCTTTCAATTACACTAAGTAAGTCCATGATTGTCAACATTTTATTCTTAATGTCTGCAAATTGGCAAACATAGCCTTATATACTTTAAAATGAATTCCAATCCGTTGCACTCATTTATTCGCAGACGACGAAAAACTATTTAACGGAAACAAATTCGTTTCGCTTTTTGTATTCTAAAACATTATTTAAACGTCAAACGGAAACACGTGTTCTACATATAGATATTGCGTCATCAATTCTTTTTGGTCTGTGGCACTGATGGACACATAAAGTACCGAGTCTTCGGCTTTGCTCTGTACAGAGGTCACAAAGCAGTCGACAAATCCGTTTACTTGTATGAAATCTTCCATGGTTTGCATATGTTTTGTCACTTTTAAATAATTCTTCTGATATTAAACGTCTTTCTAGTTCTAGAATATTTTGAAATAATTCTTGTGTTAAAACTCCTTGGGAAATGACAAAACTGACAACAGCTAAAGTTAACATGAACGAACAAACTGGTTTCATTCTGAAAGATAAAGTAGATTCATTGTATTTTCTATAAAACATATTTATTGAAATATATCGCATAAAATAAACCAACGCATTTTCAGTATATAGTTTCCGTTTATAATCCATTTAATTCCTGTCACGTGTCTCTTTAAACAGCCAGGGGCGTTACTTAAAAAAGTATTTTTTTAAGTTACTTATATAGGTAATTTTTTTATTTAAAAAAAAAAATTACTTAATAGAGTTATTTTAAATTTCAATAGAATCATAGACTAAATGTAGATTTCATCAATTTTAACCTTTTTTTTATATCATAAAATAATGAATCTATTAGATTCGAGAGGAGTAAAAAGACAAAGGGCTTCTTTGGAAATAATTACAAAAAAAAATTGCTTGATTAAATCATTTTTATTTTTATTTGAAAGAACTAGTAATCACACTTATTTAAGGAAGATCTTTAGTTGTTTTTGGTTATAAATTATAGATAACTTCAACTCTTAACTAATTCACAAGTATAAATCTATTTATATCAGTCTACCTTTAAGTTTTTGGATGAAAATGATAATTTGATAGTCCCAAGAGACCAGTCTTAGACCAAGAAGTGTTTCAGAAGGATTAGATTTTATATTTTATGGGAAAAATAACTAGACGACTGAGAAAATTTGTTAAAGCTAGTTAAATGAGTTTTATTGGACACCTTTAAAACCAATATTTAGAAAAGTTACTTATAATTTTAATTGTTACTTGTTTAAGTAATGCCCCTGACTGTTAAAAACAGACATATTTAGTAGTGTAAAACAGGTACAGTAGCATCTAATTACGTAGTATTCTGAAAAAATTCAAACATATATAGGGAGTGGCATTATGACGTAATGGACAGGGCATGTGGGTGTACGCTCGGGGCAGGAGCATCGGTTTTGGCTCCGATTGCATGTGTAGTCATCCTTGGCTTCCTAAATTTGAAAGAAATAACATTTGTATTCCTTTTATTTTTGTTTCTATTTCAAACATCAAATAGGAAGTCCAGTTTACAAACGTTCAAAATCAGAGTATCATGTGTGTTTTGTTCGTTGTTGAAAACTGTACTGTGGCAATTATTTGTTTGATTAGTTATCTAATTGGCTCTCTAACCACATCTTCTTACTTTCAAGTCATTAAATTTCTTTTCGTGACCACGGAAACGTTATGTTTTGAACAAATTTATGTTTTACGATTTAGTTTAATTTAAACATATTTAGTCACTAATTAGCTACATTCGTGAACACATGAACGTAATATTTTAAACACCTCTAAGTTGTACTTTTTAATTCCATTCGAACACAGCTTAAAATATGTTTGAACAACGCTATCTTGTACTGTTTAGTTCCATTCGTGTATAGGTGTATGCTGCATTTGTACAAAACTATTTTTCACGTTTTAGTTCCCTTCTTTATGTTTTAAACAACACTACTGTTCAGTTCCATTAGTTAACACGTGTATATACGCCATTTTTCAACAACACTATGTTGTTATGTTCTTGTTTATCTTAATATATTTTGGGAAATAGTTTATGATGAAGACAAATATACCAATAATTGAAATATAATTGTCGTTTTTCTTTTGATTGAGTTATATCATTTCAATTTATATATAATAGTGTGCCTTTCTATGTTGTGATGTTACACTTTTGATTCATATAAGGTTGGTACTTATTAAAACATTTAAACCCGCTGCATTTGATAGCACGTGCACCTGTCTTAAATCAAAAACCTGATGATCAGTGGTTGTCGTTTGTTCATGTGGTTTATTACATGTAGTGTTTCTCGTTTCTGGTTTTATATATATCAATTTATGACTATGACTATGGCTAAAAATGAAAAGAACAAACAGACAAACAATAGTATACACGATACAACATAGACAACTCAAGAATAAATAACACGAACCCCACCAAAAACTAGGGGTGATCTCAGGTGCTCCGGAAGGGTAACAGATCCTGTATAAAAGGATACAGACGGTATGTTGTCAATGTCAAACTGACACAATGACCTTATCAAATCAAGGAAGCAAAATTCTGTTTTTACCTTAGATTATTGTTATGACGTCATCAATCAGCGTATTGTAAAAGACTTCTTATGCGAACTAAACTGTAATTATACTTCTTTTGTATTTATTGTTCATTTTTATTAGTAAGTTCTACATTATTATTTTGAAGCATTCATGAATAGATATTTTATAATTGTGTGTACATATTTAATGAGTTTTAAATCATGTAATGCATGACTATGCCTTTTTATAAAAACATATTCCTTCAGTATAACTGTTTATTTGTATATACAGTGTCTCGTAAGTCTTTATAGGCTGGGTATTGATCCTTTTTTTTATGATGTTATCGTATTTATGTATTTTAATGTAGATCAATATGTGACACTTTAATAAACTATTATTTATCTTTATCTTATCTTATGGAAATGGAATTTATATGGATCAAATATATAGTACAATTGAACTTTCCCGTTCGCACTTAAATGTATAAATTGTTCGTAGATTTATAAGAGTACTATTTTGCATTTTGCAATCCTTATCGCTCTGATAGAAGATGATATAATTGACGTTGTCAACAATAAAAAGTAAAATTAAGAAAAAAACGGACGCCGAGGAAATTCAAAACGGAAAGTCCATAATCAAATGGGATCATATGTATGTTTAAAACAGACATGTAAACAATTTGTCAAATATTTTTATATAATTTAATTTTGGACGTAACGCGTCTTCTGATTGGCTGACGTTATTTTGTTATCAGCCGATAGAAATAATTTAGTCATGTGACCGTGACATCATCAACATCTTTGGTGGTTTTCTACGGTTTAAAATGGAATTTAGAATTAAATTATAAGAAATGACTGTAATATTTTTTTCTGTCTATTCGAAATAACATAACAATCGTGGTGCACACTGTTGAATAACCCTCTACGCGTGTTATTCTGTGTGCACCAAATTTTTTATGTTATTTCTTCATAGATAGAAAAAAATATTACAGTCATTCCTTAAATATTTCTATTTTTATTATTTAACTAAGCTTAAACACGTTAAAAGTACACCAATCGTTTAAGGAAAACTAATTTTCACATGATTTCTTCTAGATGTTCATTGCCCATTGCGATCAAAGACAAAAACAAATTTAGGACCATCAAATTACCAATTGATGTCATTGGCGCAAGCGATGTTGCATTAGAATATGTATCCATCTATAAGACTGGGATAGATATCAACAACATGATTGATGGATAGCATTTACTTTTTATCAGTTTTTGTGAACTTTTTAACTTGCCTTGGAGTTCGGTATTTTCATTTTTATTTGTAGCTAACTAACACAGTGTTAAATGCCGCATTTTGTATTTACTTGAAACGTGTTGTATAACAGTACTTTGACGAACAATTACTTTGTCATTGAACATTTTTTCCCTATTTATTTTAAGACAATGTTTTTGTTACAGAATTTGCAGTTAAAATGATATTATTTTCCATCACAATCCTTACGCAAAACCTAACCATATTATTGTTGACATTCCATGCTGATTAATTAAAAAGACTGATGTAATGTGATAAAATGAGACAATCCTAACTTCTCAGCCATTCTAGTTACGCCTTCAATGTTGGGTAACGAGAATGACCAAGTAGTTACGATTGATACCAGTTGTGCAATTCAGGTGTTTTCGGCTTTCAAACTGCATACAATAATTGTATTCGGGTCCATTGGAAGTTTTTATTCATCCGTTAAGACGCATACGGATTTCTGGTAAATCAAATAATCATCGGAGCAAAAGCTGAGAGACCAGAATACTTGGTTTATAAACTCGACACTCAGAGTTCATTCAACATACGAACTCGATATATAAAATCTAGTATTTTGATGAGTCTGATTGAGAAAATTATCGTGCTCGACATTTTTATGGCATCTTCTACACGACAATTATTTTTTAACAAACTGTTCGGATTCGAGTGTCAATGATAACATGGATAAGTCTTTTGTAGAAGAAAATTGTGTCCATCCTTAAAAAATATATGTCTGGTATCAGAATCAAACTAAACTCATTCTTTCAAAAACACCTTGTATATATAAATATAAAGTGTGGTTTTTATGAATATTCTTCGAGTTCTGTCAGAAAGAACGTTAGTGATATTATCTAAATCGTTACTTCTAGCTAACTGCACCACCTGCTCGACAATTTATACTTTCTTCGAGAGTGTATCATGACAAATGCTTACATAATATGGAGGTATATATGATTAAGTTCGCGTGAACGCTGAGTAATAATTAGTCGGATCAGAGCATTTTATGTTTCACTTTATGTACAAAATGTAATATTTGAAGCATGAAATAATAGTTAAAAAGTAATACATTTTCCATTAAATTAATCATAAGGAGCAATTAGCTTCCGTTTCTTGCAATTCTGTACAGGTGTTTCTTTAACCAGACAACAATTATTATGTCAAAAAGATTAAAGTAAGGGTTTTCTTCTTTTAACATTTTCTCTCTAATCATTTTTTCAATTGAGTCTTTGGGGTGGATTTAACAAACGTAAATAAAATTCAAAAATAAGAAAGCAATGATTGAGGTTGTTAAATTTGATATATGTCTTTTTGTACTTCTTTGTTAAATATTTGTTTATGATATTCTCGTTTTTTAGTCTTTTTATTTGTGTTTTTCTATAAGAAAATATATGTACCAATAGTTACAAGGATTATAATTTAATACGCCAGACGCACGTTTAGTCTACATAAGAGTCATAAGTGACGTTCAGATCAAAATAGTAATAAAGCCAACCAAGTACAAAGTTCAAGGGCATGGAGGACCCAAAATTCCAAAAAGTTGTGTCAAAGACGACTAAGGTTATCTCTTCCTGGGATAACCAATTTTATTTGCTAATTAAGAAGCGGAATAAAATAATTTAAGACAGCAGGGAAGATTAACTTTGTAGTTTTATAGCTTTAACTGATAAAAAGAATGAGAACTTTATATTGTAAATTTTACGATGTCTCTGAAGTGACCAGTGGGTCAGATTTGTATAACATTGCTATTTGATTAATTGTCTAAATTGTATAACACTTTTTCACGTGTAGAAAACCATGTGAGTTGATTCCTTACTTCTTATTGGTCAATGATCTTGCGGGGTCAACACAAGTTTACGTGCCATGTGTGCACTTCCTTTTATCACGAACTTTCATCTTGATAACTTGTGATTCTAAAACATTGAGTGAAATTTAAATCAATATTGTGTATAATTTGAACTTATCTGTGTTAAATTCAAATTTTTCTGGAAGTTCCAGCCTGGATTGATTTGTTTCAGCAATTAGAGGTAAAGGCGAACCATATTTTTGTGTATTTATAATTTGAGTTGTTAAATTAAATTAACTTCACTTTTTGCTACATTATGGACAAATGTGCAGTTGTTTTTGGCCATTCTTTCATTCGTCGGTTAAATGATTTTGTTTTATGCAATAAACACACTGGCTGGTCAAATTTGTCTCTTTATGAAAGAGATATGTTAGTAAACTTATTTGGTTCTGGTGGCGGCACTGTACGTCAAGGTCCAAAATGTATGATTCAACCATTCTTATTAAGAGTTATAGCTGATGATAAACCCGATGTTGTATTTTTGCAAGTTGGGGGTAATGATATTAAGCATGATAGTGTTGACCCAAAGCTATTAGCTCGAGATATAACTTCATTTTCAGAGTTTATCATTGATGGTTATGATGTAAAACATGTTATTGTCGGTCAACTTTTTCACCGTTTTAATGCGAATCGGCCATATAATTACAACGAAAGTGTTAATGAAGTAAATACACATGTAAAATTGATCATAAAGAATATAGACAAATTATCGTTTTGGCATCATAGAGGCATGTGGTCTGATTCTGAATCACTGATAGCAAATAACGGTGTGCATTTAAATAAAAAAGGCACTTTAAAGTTTGCAAATAGTATCATATCTATCCGCCTTAGGCATCTGTATGAGACGTGGTTTATTTTAATGTATGCATATGTTACTCATTACTTTGTATTTACGGTATAAAAATTGTTTTTTTATTATTAAATATGTCGCAACCCAAAACTTATTTTATTTCATTTATTGATTATCATTTTCTAATATTTTATTTTTCAAACCTAATTTCCTTGCTTACTTGGGTAAGGTTACCGTTTTTTTAATTGGTGCAGAGGTCGTGGTTGCTTGTACTTATGACCTCTGTGTATTTGTTTTTACAAATAAACCAATTTTCCTTACTAGCTTGGTGTAAGGTGGATGATATTTTAACTGGTGCGGAGGGCGTGGTTGTTTGTACTTATGCCCTCTGTGTATTTGCTTCGTCAAATATGTGTTAATGTAGTGCTTTTTTGATTTTCTATGCTTCGTCATGAAACTCATGCTACTTCAGTTATTATTGTCACGGTGATATTGGTTTGGAACATAATAATTTTTGCATTGTAACCTGTATCATAGGTTATAATTGCCATGTATTATATTTTATACATGTAGGTTTTTTTTAGATATTTGATGATATTTAATTCATGTTGTCAATTTATTATGTTTGTTAATACGTTGATACATGTAGTTTTGGGTTGCACTGGAATTTAAATCTAAATTTCAATTTACATACCATTATTAATGCATTATTAAAACCAATTTAAATTATTTTTTTTGGATACATTCAGCGGTTTGTTACAATTTCTTTTTCTTTTTCTTTTCTCTAGTACTTAATTATGCCTAGAGCAAAACAACCAAAGAAGAGAGCAGCTTCGGTTAAATCCTCCAGTTCGGTAATTGTGCCAGATCCAGTAGTCATACCTACGAAGAGAAAACGGACACAAAAAAGGTCACCAACAGCATTAAATATAACAGAAAGTAACATTTCGGTTGAAGATTCAGGACAATCTTCCACAAGTCCTCTTGAAATTGCTTTGGCTTTACTTAACCGTATGCGGCCAAATGAACCAACATCTCAAGAACCAACATCTCAACATCAGCCGTCACTAGCTGAGTTAGTTAATCCACCAGCACAGCAAACTCAAGCAAGTACCTCTACAATAAGAAACCCAAGCTTAGTTATTCCACCAATGCCTTGTTCTTCATCAACCGTAATGAACACTGTTGTACATCCAGTTAACACCAGCTTGCTTCAAGACAACACTTCGTTGCCTGTACCATTGAACTATAATTTAGACTCAGAGAGGGAAGGTACTACTCCTATAACATTTAGCTCTGTAAATTTAATCAAGAACTCATTGCCTTTAGCATATCATGTAAATGATAAAAATAGAAATATTATTTTCAATAATGAATATGTAGATTTCGCTGCCTTACTGCCACAAACTCAATCCACTGAAGAAATTCATGTAATTGCCACTGGTGTCAAACTTATGACAACTTGAAATTCAAACCCAAAAGCAATTTCAAACATGCACCAGTGGAATAACGCCTTTGATATATTTTATCAATTTATCTTACTAAGTATCCGCACATGATCTTAGATCTGATCAAATATGGAAATAATATGAAAAAACTTGGTTATGAGAGTGGCATTCAGGCAGTAAAACTTTATGATGAAGAATTTAGAAAGCTTAGAGTAGTTCATAGGTTAGATTGGGTCATTTTGCACGATGAATTATACCGTTTGGCTACGGCTACAAAACATTTAGGCAATTATCAGCAACATTCTCAGTCGTCTGGTTAAAAAAAAAACAACAGAAACAAGGTAAATACCCAAACGGTTTCTGATGGAGATACTGCGACACTGGTATGTGTGGAAGCAAAGCGTGCAAACTCAAACACCAATGTGTTCACTGTGGACAAAAGCATGCTTCAGACATCTGTAATAAACGACCAACAGGTGGTAAACCTTCCAACGCCAGTTAAACTGGTTATGCTTAGTAAATACTTAGAGCTTTATGATCCGGAACTAAGAGAATTTTTGATTAATGGATTTACAAAGGGTTTTAAGTTAGTAGCTAATGGTGAAAACATTTCATTTTTGACTTGTAAAAATCATCAAAGTGCGCTGGATAAACCTGAAATTGTGACGGAAAAAATAGAAAAGGAAATTAAGAAAGGGCGGTATAGAGGTCCTTTTAATTCGCCCCCCTTTCCTAATTTTATTTGTTCCCCATTGGGTCTTGTACCGAAAAAAGAAGCAGGTCAATACCGTGTTATACATGATTTGTCATTTCCTAAAGGAAATTCTGTCAAATCTTCAATCCCTGCTGAATATACTTCGGTATCTTATGAAAATATTGAAAATGTCATTCATTTAGTTCAAAGTCAAGGTCATAAAGCCCTGATGGCACGTGTGGACGTTGAAAATGCATTTCGTTTATTGCCCATAAATCCAGAAGATTACCATTTTTTAGGCTTTACATGGAATGGTAAATTCTACTATGATACTTGTCTCCCCATGGGCCTTTCTTCATCGTGTCAGCTATTTGAAAAATTTTCAACTGCCCTTCATTGGATATTAACCAGTTCATTCGGTATTTCTAACGTTTCCCATCTTCTAGATGATTTTGTCTTTGTTAGTAAAGCAAGTAGTAAAGTTTGTGACCATGCACTGCATTCCTTTTTGAAGTTATGTAAAACGATTGGAGTGCCAATCAAACATGAAAAAACCCGATTTTCTACCACGGTTTTAACCATTTATGGCATCGAAATTGATTCTAATGAAATGATAGCAAGTTTGCCTTCTGATAAAATCGAGAAAATATATGATATGCTAGTTTCCGTCAAACGACGGCGAAGTGTGACTCTAACAGATTTGCAATCTTTAATTGGCTTATTAAATTTTGCATGCAGTGTTATCATACCGGGTCGAGCTTTTTTGCGAAGATTAATAAATCTCACTTTAGGTCACACTATTCCTCAATTCCGTATCACCTTAAATGCAGAAGCAAGAGCGGATCTGAGGGCTTGGTTCGAGTTTATAGAACATTTTAATGGGAAATTATTTTCAATTCGACAACTGGGTGTCCTCTGATACTTTAAGACTGTATTCCAATGCCGCAGGAGTGCATGGAGGCTTTGCAGCTGTATTTGGTAATGACTGATTCACATGTAGTTGGCCTCTTGAAATTGAACCTGAACATATAACCGTTAAGGAACCTTTTCCTATTGTGCTAGCTGTCGAAATATTGGGCAAATGTTTAGAAAATCGTAAGGTTTTGTTTTTCACTGACAATTCTGCAGTAGTTGAAATAATCAATAAAACTTGTTCGAAGGTCAGCGTCATTATGAGACATGTAAGACGTTTAGTCCTAGCATCTTTAAAACATAATATATACTTTCGAGCTAAGCATATCCCAGGAAATCATAATGTCGTTTGTGATCTCCTCTCTCGATTTCTTTTTTCAGAAAGTGCGCCTGATTGCACCATGGTTGTCTCCAAAACAGACAATAGTTCCAGTGCAACTTTTAACTCTGTAGTTGCTAAGTTGTTCACAGCATCTTTATCAGATGCTACACACAAATCTTACTCTAGAATGATAAATAGTTATTTACAATTTTGTGAGACGTATTATGCTGAATGCAGATCATTTCCATCTCCCCACATACTCCTATCTCATTTAATTGCTAATTTATTCTTACGAAATTATAGTCCAGCAACTATAGCTTTGAGTTTTGTGCACAAATCAAGTAGCTGGCCTGATCCAACAGATATGTTTGTTATTCATAAAATTGTGAAAGGTGTACAGAATTTGAAAGGCAAGAATGACCCTACACTACCTATAACTAAGGACATCTTGATCAAATTAATTGACTCTTTGTCGTGTGTAATTGTTAATGTAGACAACCAATTAGCCCTTCAGGCTATTTTTCTGCTTTCTTTTTATGCCTTTTTACGAGTAAGTGAGATATCGACCAAAAGCGGCTCCGATACAAAGCAGGTGCTTCAGGTTGGCGACATATCATTTGGTCGTGAAAATAGTACTTTGAAAGGTATGTCTTTTACCATGTCATATTATAAACACAGTGATCTGCATCCAAAAACCATGTATATCCCGATTTGTGCAGATAATATTACGTGTCAAGTCATTCGTGTACATCACTATCTGTCTCAATTTGGCCATTCAAGTGGACCTTTGTTCCAATTTAAGTCTGGAGCTCCAGTTACTAGGTCTTATTTCACCACCTCTTTAAAGTCGGCTCTCTCATTCATCGGTTTAGATACTCGGTACTATAAAGCACACAGTTTCAGGATAGGGGCTGCGACTTCTGCTGCAGCTAGGGGAATTCCCCACTCCGTGATTCAAGGGATGGAGAGATGGAAATCGAGTGCTTTTATGAAATATATAAGGATGCAAAATTTTAAAGTTATTTATTGCAAAGCTTTGGGTCAGCATTGCCTGCCAAAATATTTTTCAATTAATTATTTAATATCTGTTATTAATAACCAGTGTCTGTTTTATTAATCTTGTGATTAATCATTGTCATAAGAAATGCTAACTTCAATTTTGATTTTTACAGTTGTGTATATTATTATATGTTTTGTGATTTGTTTGGGAGCATGTTATGGATGTCAGTATTGCCTGGTCTGTAACTGCAATCTGTAATTTTTTTAAGTTCTTTTTTATTTATACATAATTGATTTTTATAACATGTATTTTAGACTGGATTCACGTCGCCAGAGCCCTCGGGTGGGGGATCCACTCTTAATGTAAGAGTGTATTTGTGGCAGATTTTTCTCCCCACCTTTGCTATTATTTGTCATTTTATGATTTTGAATAAATGACCTTTTTTCGTCAATCTTGTTTTTATAGATATAGCAAAACAAGCTCAAACTCTGGCTGATATATTTATAAGTCAATAAGTTGATGGTATCTGTCTGTCTTTCTTAAAACCAATTTTATTTGCTAATTAACATGATTAAGAAGCGGAATAAAATAATTTAAGACAGCAGGGAAGATTAACTTTGTAGTTTTATAGCTTTAACTGATAAAAAGAATAAGAACTTTATATTGTAAATTTTACGATGTCTCTGAAGTGACCAGTGGGTCAGATTTGTATAACATTGCTATTTGATTAATTGCCTAAATTGTATAATACTTTTTCACGTGTAGAAAACCATGTGAGGGGATTCCTTACTTCTTATTGGTCAATGATCTTGCGGGGTCAACACAAGTTTACGTGCCATGTGTGCACTTCCTTTTATCATTAACTTTCGTCTTGATAACTTGTGATTCTAAAACATTGCGTGAAATTTAAATTTTCCACCCGCAAACCTCTCTTTATTTATCTTTACAAGTAGTTTTGTAAATAGATTTGTTAAGTTGGGCAGATTTTTCTCCCCACCGTTGCTATTATTTGTCATTTATTCAATTGATATGATTTTAGTTGATGTAGTTTCGTATTAATTATGTATTATAATTGCATATTAATTATGAACTTTTATGTCAAATGTTTTATTTGCAAATTGTATTTTTTTTGCATTTTATGATTTTGAATAAATGACCTTTTTTCGTCAATCTTGTTTTTTATAGATATAGCAAAACAAGCTCAAACTCTGGCTGACATATTTATATGTCAATAAGTTTATGGTATCTGTCTGTCTGTCTTAAAAGAAAGTCCTTAGTTTTCCGAAAATTTTAAAGTTTTGTAACAGGAAATTTATCGAAATGACCATATAATTGATATTCATGTCAACACCGAAGTGCTGACAACTGTCGCTTGTGATACAAGTCAGGAATATGAGAGTTGTTATCCATTCGATTGATGTGTTTGAGCTTTCGATTTTGCCATTTGATTACACACTTTCTGTTTTTTCTCGGAGTTTAGTATTTCTGTGATTTTAATTTTTGATATAAGGACATGTGTGAAATATTAAACCAAAGGGCTACTGTATAATATCTATATAGTACAAGTGGACAGGACAACATTGAGGCGTTCTTCAAACTAGCCTTCACGGAGGCAAATCAGAGATATGTTATCAATTGTCATAAGTATATCCTAACCATAACGCTTTAATTGACAACACATGTGCAATATTTGTTTCGAAATGCATCGGATCCGAAAATGAAGATTATATTCGTGTTTACATATCTTTTTCATCACAACAGTCGTAAATATAAAGAAAGGGACGTAGGCAGGAATATATTCTGGCTTGATATGACGTTGAAGTACTAGGTAAAATGTGTGTTTGTATTTTATCTGCTTGTACTAGTGGCATGTACTTTATTTTTGTAAAATTGAAAATGGAAATGGGGAAAGTGCCAAAGAGACAACAACCCGACCATAGAACAGACAGCAACAGAAGGTCACCAACAGGTCTTCAATGCAACGAGAAATATATACTGTACCTTATTTGTGAAACCAATTCGCAACATTTATTAGGCTATTCCACAAAATATCGCTATCATAACCAGTTGTGATTGCTATCCTAATGTGATCGTTCATTGTAGACATTCTGCGAAAGTGCTTTTACTTATAAACTATTATAGATTACTATTTTTTCTATGCTGTAAAGGATCTGTCATGTTTTGTTTTGACTATCTGCAATATAACTACCTAAATGCCTGTCTTTGAATGGAAAACGCCTGTTTTGTTCCTAACTTGGTACAGACATCTCCGTATGATGGGTTTGTAATACCATGTGGAGCAGGATCTACTCACACTTCCGGAGTACCTGAGATCACCCCCTATTTTTGATGGGGTTTGTGTTGCTTAGTCTTTAGTTTTCTTTGTTGTGTCATGTGTACTATTATTTGTCTATTCGTCTTTTTCATTTTTAGCCATGGCGTTGTCAGTTTGTTTTCGATCTATGAGTTTAACTGTCCTTCTGGTATCTTTCGCCCTTCCTTGAAAATGGTGAATAAAAGTTTTTCTTGTATGACTTTTTTTGTAAGAACAAATAATATGATAACAAAAACGGCATCCTTACGTTCTGATGCATTTTGAAAACAAACGTTGCACATAGGATGGCAATATAGGGTTGATGTTATGATTTAGTAAGATGAATTTATAAAAATAGCACTTCATTTATTTCGTATGCCCGAAAGCTTTTCTGGGGATTTATTTACAACAATTGATACAATAACGTTAACTATTAATAGTAATGTAAGTTCTTAGCTTCTTTTAATTTCACAAAGTAAGTCCATGATTGTAAACATTTTATTCTCAATGTCTGCAAATTGTCAAACATAGCCTTACATACATTAAAAAAAAATCCAAATCCGTTGCACTCATTTAAACGCAAACGACTTGAGACCATTTAACGGAAACAAATTCGTTTCGCTTTTTGTATTCCAAAAAATTACTTTAGCGTCAAACGGAAACACGTATTCGACAGACAGATATTGCGTCATCAATTCTGTTTGTTCTGTGGCACTGAGGGACACAGAAAATTCCGAGTCTTAGGCTTTGCTCTGTACAGAGGTCACAAAGCAGTCGACAAATCCGTTTACTTGTATGAAATCTTCCATGGTTTGCATATGTTTTGTCGCTTCTAAATAATTCTTCTGATATTAAACGTCTTTCTTGTTGTAGTATATTTTGAAATAATTCTTGTGTTATAACTCCTTGTGAAATGACAAAGCTGACAACAGCTAAAGTTAACATGAACGAACAAACTGGTTTCATTCTGAAAGATGAAGTAGATTTATTGTATTTTCTATAAAACATAGCTATTGAAATATATCATATAAAATAAACCAACGCATTTTCAGTATATAGTTTCCGTTTATAATCCACCTAATTCCTTACATGTCTCTCTTTAAAAACAAAGATATATTTAGTAGTGTAAAACAGGTACATTCTCATTAAGAAAAAATTCACACACCTAATTAAATGGGCATTCAAAAAATCAGAATGTGAATATATATGTTCAAATTCTTTTAGGTCATTTTTTAGTAGCAATAAACAAAAAAACTATGTTAATTGGACATGCTTTGATACTATATATGCCCTTGAATTTTTACTAGATAACATTTTTGTTCGCTTTGGGGATTCCGTATATCAGATTATCGGAATTCCAATGGGGACTAACTGTGCACCACTTATTGCGGACCTGTTTTTGAATTTTTATGAGTTACAATTTATGACAAAAATAAGCAAAGACCCATCGAAACAACATCTGATAAACAAATTTAATAATACTTTTAGATATTTGGATGATATTTTGGCTCTTAATAATGACGACTTCAGTATGTATATTAATGAAATTTATCCTGTTGAACTTACTTTAAATAAAGCTAATACAAACAATGACCACTGGCCTTTTCTCGATCTTGATATCTATATCACTAATGGAAAGCTGAAAACTAAAATTTATGATAAAAGGGATGTTTTTTTCATTTCCTATCGTTAATTTTCCGTTTTTAGATGGTGATGTTCCATTGTCACCATCTTACAGTGTTTATATATCTCAACTTGTACGATTCGCTCGTGTATGTAACAATGTTTTAGATTTTAACGAGAGAAATTTATGTATTACTGAAAAATTATTACACCAGGGTTTTCGATATCACAAACAAGTCAAAACATTTACTAAATTTTATCATCGGTATAAAGACATCATTCGTAAATATAGCTCAACATGCAGTCTTCTAATACGTTCAGGTATTTCACATCCAATTTTTTGTGGAAATATTCTTTATAAAGCACAAAGGTGTAAGTATTCACCTCAGAAACCTACAAAACCTTTGAATAGACTTATTAAGAAGGGATATAATTACGATACTGTTGTCAAGTCATTAAAGATTGCATATTTTGGCGTTAATATTGAGTCACTGATAAGGTCTTTGCATCGGAACTAAACACAGTTTATTCTAAATGTATTCTAAATATGTTATGATGGTATGATAATAAACCCTTAATGGGAAGGATTGTGCCTGTTGTTCATATGATGAAATCATAATTTTTCAGTCAGTTTAATTGAAGTCTGGAGCTGGCATGTCAGTTAACTGCTAGTAGTCTGTTGTTATTTATGTATTAGGCCACACCAATTTAATATCTTGTTCTACGGATTTTTGGACTCCAAAATTTGTGGCGAGCGAGCGATTTTAAAATTTTAATAAAAAAATATTTAATTTGCAAATTTTTGAGGCGAAGATTGAAAAGTAAAGGCGAGCGATTATATTTTTTTTTTGTAAACATAAAATATTAGGTTTTGACAATATTAAAGCTTGATTTATCACTTGTACTTTGACATTTCTTTAATGTCTGAAGTATTTTTTTCCTGTTCATCAAGAAATAATTAAATCTGGTCTATGTATGTATGACTGACAATGAGACAACTCTCCATCCAAGTCATAATCAGTTTGGGGACAACCTCTTAATGTTATAAATATCCCTTTTACATGTTTATGAGGGATTAATATAAGTTATAATATATTTGTTTGTACAAAAGGGCTCATATTTTCTCAAAGGACTATATATCTATCTGGTATTAAATGGTCAAAACATGTCCAAGAATTTTGTAATATTCCTGGACTTTAACCATGTTAACACATTTACCTTAACAGTTTAATATTATTCAAAATAAGTGGACCACTCTTTTAGAAAAAGTTGTTTAAAATATGATGGAACTCTCCTCTTTTTGAGTACAAAATTCTAAGTTTTCAAAGGTTTTGTATAGAAGAACTATACAAATCCTTGGTATTTCTATTTTCTTTTCTACATCAGTAAAATTACCCCTGGTCTGAGGGAGGGTTGTTCTCAACCTGATAATAACAAACACAGGTCAAAGTACGGCCTTTCACACAGGGCTTTGATACAGACCAAACAGCAGGCTATAAAGGACCCCAAAATTATTAGCGTACACAATTCGAACAGGAAAACCAACGATCTAATTTATATATCATGTATATCCAAACGGGAAAATACCAATGAACAACATCAACAAACGATAACTGCTGAACGACAGGCCCCTCAATCAATCAGGACAGGTGCATAAACATGCAGCGGCTATGGATAGTTTTGTTTCGCCAGCATACAATATAATTGCAGTTGAAGGCAAATCCTTCAGATGTTCTTTGTACTTTATTCTAACAACGAACATTTTATGATAGGGAATATAAGTAAGGGGGAAAGTAACCAATGTTTTGTTCTTTACAGGTATTTCTGTTATGAATTTATATCGGAGCATTCTTGTTTTGGATAAATAGGTTTCATGCTGAAACAAATATTCTCACAGATATTTACAAAGTGTGGTGGGGTGCTTTTATGTTTAAAATCGTTATATACAGGTTAGACTGTGATCTTAAAAACAAATGTTGATATATTTACAAACAAAAGGTGCGGGAAATGGACATGATTACATTTCCGGATGCGGGAAGCGGGAATATAAAAAAAATAAAAAAATTCTGTTTTGAAAAAAATAGGTGCGGGCGGGTCCGTCGAACAAGGAATCAGATTGGTATGGCCTTATTGTCATTTTGTTTATTTTCTTTGGTTACATCTTTTGATATCAGACTCGGACATCTCTTGAACTGAATTTTAATGTGCATATTGTTATGCGTTTACTTTTCTACATTGGTTAGAGGTATAGGGGAGGGTTGAGATCTCACAAACATGTTTAACCCCGCCGCATTTTTGCGCCTGTCCCAAGTCAGGAGCCTCTGGCCTTTGTTAGTCTTGCATTATTTTAATTTTAGTTTCTTGTGTACAATTTGGAAATTAGTATGGCGTTCATTATCACTGGACTAGTATATATTTGTTTAGGGGCCAGGCTTTCGTTTCACAAAGAATCGTACGACAATCTTAGATCGTACGTCGGTCGTAAGTCAAATCGTAAGTTTTTGACCGTTTCATAAACAATCGTAAGTAGAATTTTATCGCAAGTTTGATCGTAAACTTACGAATGTTGACAGGCTGTCGTAAGTCAAACCGTAGTGATTTAACCTGTCGACAATTTGTTAAAATCAACAACATTACATTATCTTAAAGAATGATAAGTAATGGACGATTAGAATACAAGAAGATATGTTATTTTGTCCCAATCATTAGTAACTGAAACTTTAAATTCCTGAAATAATCGTATTTTTCACATTTGACTTTCTTTTCCTGTATACAACATCAGCATCTTGCTTCCAAAAGTCTAAATATTTAACCATAAAAACATAGAAGTGATTGAGCTACTACAGCACTACATAGATCTATATAGGGAGGGCTCTTTGAGGGAGGGGGGTCGGTACGTCGTGAGTCCACGGTGCTAGCTGCAGAACAGTAGCTCTTAGGACCTAAGCGCTACGGTTCCGCAGCTACCACGTGCACGGTGCATGCACCTAACTGAGTACTAAATACTCAGCAAAAAAAAAGGCAAATTATAAAAGCTTATTTACTAGTTCTACAACATTTATCACTCATGTTTTACACGGACTTTATGAAGATAACAATAAATACATATATATCAAGATATATGTCAAGCTTTTAAATTACAAAACTATAAGACCCTTCCCGTTTCCCCCATCTAATGCATTTCCTGCGGTTACACACTACAACGGAGGACGATGTTCTTTATTGATAGACATTTTTGTATATAGATTACGATTATTTTAAAACAAATATTGAGAAAACAATCATTTTTAAGTACAAGAATGTAATGGTATGAATCCATAGTTTCAGTGTAATTTACTAATTACACCAGTTGCCATGCGCTCTATCAGGTTCGCGTTTTTTTTATGTATAAAATGTATGCTTCAACCCCATACCCAACACATGCTTGGATCGTTCTAATAATTCTAGGGTTAAAAATTATGATATTTCACTTTACCATTATGGGATTGTTTATGTTTAAAAAATATACTTATCAAATTTCATTTTCAAATTAAGAATATTGTAGGCATAAAGATCCTAAATTTTCTAATCCTAAATATGTTTTATTCATTTTCACGTTTTTTAAGGTGACGAGATTCTTATTTTTAAGCATTCACGTGAATAGAAGGAAACATTAGAATGTCTTTATTATTTCAAGTTCCCACCTTGATGAAGGAAAATAAATTCAACTTTCTTTATTATTATTATTATTATTGTATGATCTTACTGACATTTACCTTCACTTCATTTCAGATTCAGATAAATATACTCTCCTCGAAGACAAGATCTTGTTAAAAGTTAGAATTTGTGATCTTAAGAAATGTGCTGAGCAAAATTATTATCTTTGTGTCAAAATATTTTTTGTATTGTATAGTCAGCGCACGGTAGGTTTTCACTTGATTATGCATATCCACGTCAAAAAAGTGTGTTTATTGTATACAAAGTTGCTAAAATATTTTGAAAACATTGCATTGCCCCCCCCCCCCCCCCCTCTTTTTTGAAGAATTAAAAAAAAGAAGTGTGATAGTCCTTCTTTTACATTCCCAATACCTTACAAGCCCCCCTTGATTTCCTTCCACTCACTCTTATTACCGACCGTACAAGGGATGTATAGCCATTCAAGGTCGTTAAAAAATTTCATTTGTTGTCACTCACTCTTTCGGTTACAGATGACCAGACCCCGATAAAAATGAAGCAAATAATTTACCAATGCAGACCGTAATTACCCCTTCTTGTAATTGTAGAAATTATGAATCAGCTCAAACTAATATTCATGTCGCTATAAATGCTCGCGGGTTGTTTTCCGTTATTAAAAATGTTGGTCCTCTCGATTTATCTTCTAAGCTGCTCCTATACATATGCTTGTCTTTGTCAAAAATATTTCCAAAAATTTCAATACAATTTTAAGACAGTTCCTATCATCGTCGATCATTGTACTTCTATGCATAACAAAATCACATAGATAGGAATGATCATTGATCAACAAATTACAAACAAAGATATCAACAAATAATCCCGTAAATTGTATCAAAATATGTTGTTACATTAATTGGCAGGAAATTGTTACAATTCAGACGGGAATTTAAAAAAAAATTCTGCATGGGATGTCGGCAAATAAAAACGCTTAAAACAAAACCACATGCATATTGAATATCGCAGTTATTTTGCCTTGCAATCGGCCACCAACAGACCTATAATCGGGTGATAGATGGAGGAATATTTACCGAGCAGAGAGTGTGGAGTTCGTATGCACAGGGTATTGCGTTCCATATCAAGCGAACATGGCTGCGTAATTATACATCCGAACTGACGGCCACTTCAGCGATGGCTTTTCTTCGTGACGAGAGAGTATCAGGCAGTACAATTTTTATCTTCACCAGCCAATGCAAAAAAGGGGGTGAAACATAGAACGTATATGTTTAATAGAATAAACCATTATTCAGAATTAAGAGTATGTTTAATCCTAATTGGTCGATATGTGCGCCCGTTATTTTTTATTATTAGAGACTTCGTACACTCTGCATTGTACCAAAGGCAAAATAAATTATTTTCCTTAGCCCTAACGGAACTGAAAGCCTTTTCAACACTAGGATGAGGAACGCTGTCAAGTTAAGTGCAAAATTGATAGGCATGGGATATAGGTACACATTACGTTAAGAAAAGCAACGGGAACCTATATTTTTTGGGACCAAAAAATTCTCTCCGAATATAATATCTCTAATTCTAGCAATTTTTCGTTAAAATAATCAACTTTCTAGTCTGTATCTCGAAAAAAAAACTATCATTGTCGCCTATGGGGAAATTAATTATGTATAACAATTCGACAAATGGTACGACATAAGTGTAAAAGTACAAATTAAAGTATACTCTTCATGTATGAACAAAACTTTTGAAGGACTCCACCTATACAAGGACCTTAAGCATGAGAGAAATATGTAATTAACATTCTTTTTTTTTCAGGAATTAATATATGGCAAAGATATATGAGATTATGAAACAAATATAATTATGAAAATAGAAACAGTTCTCAATACAACCAAGGGATATATCTCGCAATCCACAAAAAAATGTCGATGTTCGTTACGATATATTGATACTAATTTATTGCAGTGATGTTTGTCTATCTTTGACATTTTTCTTCGAGTTTAGTATATTTACCACATGTATCTGCTGGCATCCGTATAATTCGAATAGGCTTACAATAAGAATATAAAAACAATTGCCAAATAGAGTGGGTGTAATACTTAAAGAGCATATGGTCACTCCGAGAACACAGTTATTTCGTTGTGCATTTCTTAAAGAAAAATTCACACCTGCACTTTCTCAATAATATTTTTCAGTGTGTTTCACAATGTTTGGGACACATTTCATAAAAATTATAGAAAACTACATCTGCTCTAACCCAAAATATGGACAATTTTATGTTAAGAGGGTCTTGATTTTTTTTTGACGAAATGCTAATTTTTACTTGCAGATTTGTTTTTATATTCCTATGAAGCAGAATTTATCCAAGGGCTTGTACAGAAAGGAGAAAAGAAATTAGCCCAGTCTTTTAATTTAACCTTTCGGTATATTGATGATGTACTGTCTCTTAATAATAATAGATTGTCAAAAGTTGCTAACACAGGGCTATGAATCAATCAAATTAAGGTCATCACTCAAGAAATTTTACGGTCACCATCATTCATGAGCTGATTGGCCATTATGACAATATTGTGTTAGAAATCATATCTGACATTCTTCCATCATTACCGAACTAAACAAAGAAAGAACACAACGGGAGCCGTATATACGGTGCAGGAAATGCTTACTCTTCCGGAGCACCTGATTTCACTCCCGGTTTTGGTGTACTATGCATAAACCGATTCTTGTTAATGCATCGATTTATTATTTCAACATTTATGATTAGAAACAAATTGCTGACTGATCCCGTAATTGAAAAAAAGTTATATGAAGGTCTGCATGAAGTTTATAGAATAGAGAATATAAGGGGCTAACATTACAGAAAATGGATGAAAAAATATCGAACCGAAAAATGGAGACCAACATAATAAGGATAGAGAATAATGTGCAGAATAGAGAATAATGAGCAAAATTGATAAAGATTATAGAAAAAATATATAACAAATTAAAGAATACAGATTACAAGAAAAACCTCAACACAACCCTCTTATGTTCTTGATATTTCTTTTTAGAATAACACTGAATTCACGATCATAGCGCAATCGCAAAGAAATTGAGACAAAGTGGTGTGCATCAGCGGGATTTAAGTTTCGCCCTTTATATATACGGTGCAGTCCGGTGTATCCGCGCATCTAATACTTGTGACTACACTTCATTCAACTGATAACAGATCATAGCACCAATAATTGGATAATATTGTGTGAACACATTCATAACATACTTTTATTTCATAAAATCTTCTGTTTGTATGGTTTCATGGATTTTTTGTAATGTGTGTTTAAAATAAGGGAAACCTGAGAGTTCCTCTAATGTCCGGTGAATTTACGCATGCTTTCCAAAAATAGCTTATTTTAAATAAAGGAAAGATTTTATACTACGAAATACAGAGGCTGAGTTTGAACCAAATACACTGCCAAGGATGCAGAGCAAAAATTATTTCAATAAATATAAGTATGACTTAACTAAAACAATAACAAGAACGATTTTGTTTATGTTACCATGGTTACTGTGTTGATATGACAGAATCAGCTAATGCGATATCAAGGGACCACAAAATTAGGCATGACCCAAATGAATAAGTAATTTGGGAAAATTACAACCCCCGGATACAAAAAACAAATAAAGAAAATAAAACGTAGACATGTATGTTTCTGCTGTTGTCTGATCTATTGTCGGGTTGTTGTCTCCTTGGCACATTCCCCATTTCCATTCTCAATTTTATTTATTATTTTATTCTTTTTTAATGCTGAACATATTTTATACATGTTCATAAATAACATTCAAAGATACTTAATTTCTAGTAAAATAAGTCCCAATGAATTTGACTTCACCACTCTTCAACAATAGCAAAAACAGACCACGCATGATAAAAAAAAAACAACCGCAAGTCAATTCAGTCTTCTAAAAAAATGAAAGCAAAAAAAATCTTTAAACTAGTTTGAACAATTACCACATGACATGTACCATGCTTACCTCACTAAACCTAATTACCATACTAAAATAAACCCTGATATTTCAAAATACGATGGTATGAATTTTCTTCCTGGTTTTGAAAGAACGATTCTTTTTATAGACATGAACGCGGCTGTCAAAGAAAGCACCCATGCATAATCGAAAGTTTACCTTACGTTTACGTTACGTTTACAATCACCTTTGTGAAACACTCGTAGCTAAAATCTTACGCTTAGCGTACGTTTAATCGTAAACGTAGATCGTACGATTCTTTGTGAAACGATAGCCAGCTGAAGGACGCCTCCGGGTGCGGGAATTTCTCGCTACATTGAAGACCTGTTGGTGACCCTCTGCTGTTGTTTTTTATTTGATCGGGTTGTTGTCTCTTTGACACATTCCCCATTTCCATTCTCAATTTTACAGTAGCGTTTAATTACGTAGTATTCTGAAAAAATTCAAACATATAATGGTAGTGGCATTATAATGTAAGGACATGGAATGTGGGTGAAGGTATGGCACAGGAGCATCAGTTGTGGCTACGACTGCATGTGTAGTCATCCGTGGCTTCCTTAATTTGAAAGGAAATAACATGTGTAATTCTTTTTTATTTCAAACATCCAATAAGAAGTCCAGTTTACAATCGATCAAAATCAGAGTTTCATATGGGTTTTGTTCGTTGTTGAATGTCGTACTGTGGCAACTACTTGTTTGAAGAGCTGTCTAATTAGCTTTCTAATCACATCTTCTATTTGTGACCACGGAAACATTATGTTTTGAATAACAATATGTTTTACTATCTAGTTCCATTCATGAATACGTGAACGTAATGTTTTAAACAACTCTTATAAGTTGTACTCTTTAATTCCATTCGTAAACAGCTTTAGATATGTTTGAACAACGCTGTCTTGTATTTTTTAGTTGCATTAGTGAATAGGTGTATGCTGCATTTGTACAAAACTATTTTTCACGTCTTAGTGCCCTTCTTTTTGTTTTAAACAACACTATGTTGTACTGTTCAGTTCCATTGGTTAACACGTGTATATACTCCATTTTTCAACAACACTATGTTGTTATGTTCTTGTTTATCTTAATATATTTTGGAAAATAGTTTATGCATATTTAAGATGAAGACAAATATACCAATAATTGAAATATAATTGTCTTTTGTCTTTTGATTGAGTTATATCATTTCAATTTATATACTGTGGATTCATTTTTATTCGTGGTATACCAATTTTCGTGGATTTCGTGGGTAACAGCGAACCACGAATTTAAGAATTCAACGAAGAATAATCCATAGAAATGTGTATTGAGTCGGATGTTTATTTCCGGTTATGTTATGCAGTTCAAGTATAGTGTTGACTAGCGATTAACATTGTAACATAACACGTGTTTTTGTTATTGAAAGAAGATACAAGTATTTTAATTAAATCTATAATAAATATATCTAATATCAATGATAATTAACTTTTTAAAATTGATTAAAACTGTTCATGGGAACTGCAAGTTGTTAATTACCGTGTCATAGTTTGGTTTACCAGTGATTAAACATCAATAGGATTAAGTACGTTGATATTGCCCGTAGGTAATATTGATTATGACAGGATCATTTATTTTCACACCTTATACTTATATCACTGTTTATTATATCGTGATTATGAAATGAGCTTTCAATCATAAAGTTTTGAATGCCTTATAGAATTCAGACAAGAATTTATAAATTGTAAAACAAACAAATAATTAGTTGTCTCTGTCCATTATTGTAATCGAAGTTATCAATGAACACTTTAGCCTAGAATGACCAAGCGAGCTTTTTCAATGAAATTCTTCTTTTTTGTTTTGTTTTCTTATTGATCAAACCAAGGACGTTAAATGATCTCCTAAATAAAAAAGAAATCCACGAATTACGTATCTATTTTTTGTTGTTGTAATCAGCGATCCACGAATTTACGTATACCACGAAACGTCTTTTTTTCTCTATCCACGAAAATTGATACCCACGAAAATAAATGAATCCACAGTATAATAGTGTGCCTTTCTATGTTGTGATGTTACACTTTTGATTCAGATAAGGGTGGTACCTATTAAAACATTTAAACCTGCTGCATTTGTTAGCACCTGTCCTAAATCAAAAATCTGATAATCAGTGGTTGTCGTTTGTTCATGTGGTGTATTAGTGTTTCTCGTTTCTGGTTTTATATATGTATTAGTCCGTTGGTTTTCCCGTTTGAATGGGTTAACTCTTATTTTCTTGCTCTTTATATCTGTTCGTTAAGAGCCAAGGCTCTATTTTAACCTAAACGATTTACGTTTACAATTTGTGACTTGAATGCAGAGTTGTCTTGTTGGCACTCATACCGCATTTTCTGATATCTATAAATATAGATTGATTTTGATAGTACGTTACTGCGTATTTATACATCCAAAACAATTAAACAGATGCTCACTTGGTGAAGTCCCACTATCGAACAGAAGCTTATGAAACCAAAGTCACACTTGTGGATTGTTAATACTGTAGTTTATAAAACTATGAATAAACCAAATTAGATAAGCAAAGCAAACAATACATTACATAGAAATGAGATGACTATTTTATCTCTAAAATTATTTAATTAGACAGACTTTTCAACAATTATATAACAAGCTGATACAAAAGGACACATTATCCTATTTATGTTATTACCTTTGCAAGCTTCTATTTCTCTGTATTCTTCTTGGGTGATTATATACAATGTCATACTGACTGGAAATATTAACAAAATTTCATGATATTACTATTGTAAGACCGTCAACAATGGGCATTTGCCATATATTTGTAATGTTTATCTATGTCAGACTGTCTGTGTGTATGCGTATGCAATATATGACCCTTTCTCATAAGTTCAGTATATTGCAATGAATAACAGCATGCACAGATTTATAATTCAATGTAAAGTTGTTCCATTATCGGATCATGACGTGTGACTTTAAAGATGTTTTGCCTGAAGATCGTTACCCAGAATCATTCAATAATACGGTTTATTTTAATAATGAACACCCATTAATTTATGACTATGACTATGGCTAAAAATGAAAAGGACAAACAGACAAACAATAGTATACACGACACAACATAGAAAACTAAAGAATGAATAACATGAACCCCACCAAAACTAGGGCTGATCTCAGGTGCTTCGGAAGGGTAAGCAGATCCTGTATAGAAGGATACAGACGGTATGTTGACAATGTCAAACTGACACAATGACCTTGTCAAATCAAAGAAGCCAAATTCTGTTTTTACCTAAGGTTATTGTAATGACGTCATCAATCAGCGTATTGTAAAATATTGCTTATGGCAATGGAATTTATGTGGATCAAATATATAGTACAATTGTACTTAACCAACTAGCAGAGTAGGAACTTTCCCGTTCGCACTCAAATGTATTAATTGTTCGTAGATTTATATAAGTACTATTTTGCATGTTGCTATCCTTATCGCTCTGATAGAAGATGATATAATTGACGTTGTCAACAATAAAAAGTAAAATTAAGAAAAAAACGAACGCTGAGGAAATTCAAAACGGAAAGTCCATAATCAAATGGATCATATGTATGTCTAAAACACACATGTAAACAATTCGTCAAATATTTTTATATTTTTTTATTTTTATTATTAAACTAAGCTAAAACACGTTAAAAATACATCCATCGTTAAAGGAAAACTAATTTTCAGATGATTGATTCTAGCTGTTCATTGCACATCGCGATCAAAATAATGCTTCGTTTAATCTTTCTGAACCTTATCAAAGACGAAAACCAAATTTAGAACCATCAAATTACCAATTGATGTCATTGGCGCAAACGATGTAGCGTTAGAATATATATCTACCTATAAGACTGGGATAGATTTCAACACATGATGGCCGTTGATTGATAGCGTTTACTTTTTATCAGTTTTTGTGGACTTTTGAACTTGCCTTGGAGTTCGGTATTTTTCTTTTTATTTGTAGCTAACTAACACAGTGTTAAATGCTGCATTTTGTATTTACTTGAAACGTGTTGTATAACAGTACTTTTGACGAACAATTACTTTGTCAGTGAAAATTTTTCCTTATTTCTTTTAAGACAATGTTTTTGTTACAGAACTTGCAGTTGAAATGATATTAATTTCCATCACAATCCTTACGCAAAACCTAACCACGTTACTTTTACGGTCATGTGTTTCGATATACAGAATACAACCATGTTGACATTCCATGCTGATTAATTAAAATAAATTGATGTAATGGAAGTACACCACTAATTAATGGCCCCATTGCTTTCTATGTTAAATTCCTCAATTTCGAGTGGTCACAGCTCTTTTATCTTAAGTTCAAATAAAGTGACAATCATTGCATGTCAAAGCAACACCTTCTGGTGTCCTGTACTGAAAATATCAACATACCTTACATTGCATATAAGAAAGAACTGGTTCCCGGCACTTCGGATATACCAAAACAGGTACTTCCGATCTGACAAAAAGGCAAAATGTACCCTCCTTTTTAAATTTCATGCCATTTTTTTATTATTCAAATTTATCAGTCAAAAATTGTTCTGCAATGATCACCAGTCATGCAGCTTTCATTTGATACCAAAATTAATAAAATATTCTAAATATATTGCAAGTTATGTCCATGCGTAGGAACTATTTTGCGTTAAATATGTACTACTTTCTGGTATGTGCTTTCTGGCCGGGCCTGAATTAGTGGTGTTACACCTATAACAGAACCAAACTTGCTATATTGACTTGAGCATTACTTTATTTCATTCTATGATCTATTTCAAGCAATAAAAAACATATAAAGCTTTAGTCCAAATACTATTTTATTAATTTTAAGCTCAAATTGGACTGGTAGTAACATATGGGTTATTCAAAGAAAACTGCATATGGATATTACCATTGGCCAATATACCTTTTTTATTCTCAATATTATTGTTTTATTTATTAATTTCTATTAAGAAAGCTATGTGCTTACTTATAGTCATATTTTTATCAGAGGTTCTTCATTAAATAAAAATATATCAGTTTAAACTTAAGACATAAATGAGAAATTATCCCCCCTTTTTTCTTGAAACTGGAAAAGGGCTTTTTTTTTTTGTATATACCATAATTCTGTGGTAAAACATAGATAAATAAGAGCAATTTATATATCCCTCAGCTAGATAACTTGCTAAACTGGTTCAAAATTGCATGTACAGTGAGATTTTAGAATTCTTATATGAGTATGTACCATTTGCCTTGATTGTAAAAGGCTACCATAAGAAAAACAAAAAAACTTGAAAAATCACAAGATTATTTTGACCAAGAGCTATTTTGTTCCATATACAAGTCATAAAATACTTGTTTTATTGATTTCAATCAGAAAAAATGCAAAAATAAGAACTTGGAGTCAAGTCTTAACTGTATGCATGCTGTATGACCATAAAAGGCTAACATACTTGAGTATGCCAATTTAAGAGCTTAAATTTCCCATAAGCAGGACGGTTGACCAAAAAAAGATGATTAAACATGATTACTAACATCAAATTGGACTTATTTTCATTGGAATAGGTACAACTTCTAAAAATTGGATTTCTGGTGATTCTCTGTAATAGGAAGTACACCACTAATTAATGGCCCCATTGCTTTCTATGTTAAATTCCTCAATTTCGAGTGGTCACAGCTCTTTTATCTTAAGTTCAAATAAAGTGACAATCATTGCATGTCAAAGCAACACCTTCTGGTGTCCTGTACTGAAAATATCAACATACCTTACATTGCATATAAGAAAGAACTGGTTCCCGGCACTTCGGATATACCAAAACAGGTACTTCCGATCTGACAAAAAGGCAAAATGTACCCTCCTTTTTAAATTTCATGCCATTTTTTTATTATTCAAATTTATCAGTCAAAAATTGTTCTGCAATGATCACCAGTCATGCAGCTTTCATTTGATACCAAAATTAATAAAATATTCTAAATATATTGCAAGTTATGTCCATGCGTAGGAACTATTTTGCGTTAAATATGTACTACTTTCTGGTATGTGCTTTCTGGCCGGGCCTGAATTAGTGGTGTTACACCTAATGTCATAAAATGAGACAATCCTAACTTCTCAGCCATTCTAGTTACGCCTTCAATGTTGGGTAACGAGAATGGCCAAGTAGTTACGATTGGTACAAGTTGTATAATTCAGGTGTTTCCAGCTGAGAGACCATAATACTTGGTTTATAAACTCGGCACTCAGAGTACATTCAGCATAAGAACTCGATATATAAAATCTAGTATATTGATCGAGTCTGATTGAGAAAATTATCGTGCTCGACATTTTTATGACATCTTCTACACGACGATAATTTTTAAACAAACTGTTAGGATTCGAGCGTCAATGATAGCATGGATAAGTTTTTTTGTAGAAGAAAATTGTGTCCAACCTAAAAAAAATATATGTCTGGTATCAGAATCAAACTAAACTCATTCTTTCAAAAACACCTTGTATATGAGCCAGTCCATGCGAAAAGGTACAAAAACGAAAAATTTACGAAATTCTAAAAAGTGTGCATAATTATTGGTAGTAGACTTGTGATTTATAAAACACATTTACTTTCCCTCATATCATCAAGCTGTGAGCTACACGCACCTGCGAGTGTTGAGACCCCCCCTAGTTTTATCAAGATTTTTAGTGACTTATTTCATATATTTCAATCATTTTCAAAGTACAGTTTAAATGGCTTGATTTGCCAATTGATAACGTTAAACCTGGTAGCAGTGGGGATAAGGCTCTCGCTTACGATGCGGATATTAATGCAATCAAACCGGGCAGCGGTTTGAATCCCGTGCAACTAAGGTTGATTTATATAATATTAAATAACTTAACTTAACTTAAATTTCAATTTCTAAAACACAAGATGTCATAGGTTTTGCATTTTCCCTCATGTTTTAATGTTGTCTTTCTTTCTTTAAACCTGTAGAACTGACGGAAATTATTGACTTTTGTCTCTGTAGTGTCATAATTTTTTGTAGTTTCTGGTCGGTATAGCATTAGTCCGGGGAACAAATGATTTTACACTTGCTCAAATACCAAAAATTCAGATATTTCTACGTCTTTTTCGGTTTTAGTTGACAAATTCGGGATAGAATTGACAATCTTATGAATGTTTACATTAATGTAATTTTTTTTCGGATAAAATCGTTTTTCAAAAATACTATAACAAACTTTGATAACGTGTCCTGTAAAGTTTACCAAAAGGAATGTTTGTACCTTTTCGCATGGACTGGCTCAATTATCATTTTCAAAATCACAAAAAAAAAAAAAAATCGAAATTGCCAAAAAGCAATGAAATATCGAAATACTTATAATACTTCATATCTAACGTTATAATTTAATGCAAATATTGACATATAATTATCCCTAGCAACTAAAATTCTCCCCTTAGCAACCGTACACCAATCAGCAAAAAGTCCATATTCCAAATATTTTAGCAACGATTTGAAGTTTCAAATGGATTCGGCATCTCTCAAAACATCTAGTTTGCAAAAAAACACATCTAAAATATGTTGATTTTTTAAAAAGTTAGGGCGAAATCACTCGTTTACTATACATAGGCTTTGCTTGGTACTTTCGCCGATATCACCTATATGAGCCAGTCCATGGGAAAAGGTACAAAAACGAAAAATTTACGAAATTCTAAAAAGTGTGCATAATTATTGGTAGTAGACTTGTGATTTATAAAACACATTTACTTTCCCTCATATCATCAAACTGTGAGCTACAAACACCTGCGAGTGTTGAGACCCCCCCCCCCCCCCCCCTAGTTTTATCAAGATTTTTAGTGAATTATTTCATATATTTCAATCATTTTCAAAGTACAGTTTAAATGGCTTGATTTGCCAATTGATAACGTTAAACCTGGTAGCAGTGGGGATAAGGCTCTCGCTTACGATGCGGATATTAATGCAATCAAACCGGGCAACGGTTCGAATCCCGTGCAACTAAGGTTGATTTATATAATATTAAATAACTTAACTTAACTATATTAAATAACTTAACTTAACTTAAATTTCAATTTCTAAAACACAAGATGTCCTGTAAAGTTTACCAAAAGGACTTTTTGTACCTTTTCGCATGGACTGGCTCATATATAAATATTAAGTGTGGTTTTAAGTCATATTCTTGGAGTTCTGTCAGAAAGAACGTTGGTGATGTGATCTAAATCGTTACTTCTAGCTAACAGCACCACCTGCTCGACAATTTATGATATCTTCGAGAGCGTTTCAAAGGCTTAATTAATATGGAGGTACATACATGTATGTTTAAGTTCGCGTGAACGCTGAGTAATGATAAGTATGATCAGAGCATTTTATGTTCCTCATTATGTACAAAATGTAATATTTGAAGCATGAAATAATAGTTAAAAAGTAATACGTTTTCCATTAAACATGTTAAATTATTCAAAAGGAGCAATTAACTCCCATTTCTTGCAATTCTGTACAGGCGTTTCTTTAACCAGAAAACAATTATTATGTCAAAAAGATTAAAGACAGGGGTTTCCTCTTTTAACCGTTTTTTTCTAATCATTTTTTTCAATTTAGAAAAACATATTAACATATGTAAATAAAAATCAAAAATAAGAAAACAATGAATGAGGTTGTTAAATTTGATATATGGCTTTTTGTGCTTCTTTGTTAAATATTTGTTTATGATATTCTCGTATTTTAGTCTTTCTATTTGTGTTTCTCTATAAGACAATATCTGTACCAATAGTTATCAAAGGTAAAAGGATTATAATTTAATACGCCAGACGCGCGTTTAGTCTACATAAGACTCATCAGTGACGTTCAGATCAAAATAGTAATAAAGTCAAACAAGTACAAAGTTCAAGAGCATTGAGGACCCAAAATTCCAAAAGTTGTGTCAAAGACGGCTAAGGTTATCCCTTCCTTGGATAAGAAAGTCCTTAGTTTTCCTAAAAATTTAAAGTTTTGTAACAGGAAATTTATCAAAATGACCGTATATGTGATATTCATGTCAACACCGAAGTGCTGACAACTGTCGCTGGTGATACAAGTCAGGAATATGATACTGTGGACTCATTATTATTCGTTGGATACCAATTTTCGTGGATTTCGTTGATTTAGATGAACCACGAAATTAAATGTTCAACGAATGACAAATGTCCTAAAGGCTTGTATAAAGACTTCGGCAAAACAACGAAATTAAATGTCCACGAACATGCAAGTTTTCCTTCATCCACGAAAATTGGTGCCCACGAAAATAAATGAATCCACAGTAGTTGTTATCCATTCGATTGATGTGTTTGAGCTTGGTACCTAACTTGGTACAGACATCTCCGTAAGATGGGTTTGTAATGACATGAACACCACGATGGGTGCCACATGTTAAGCAGGATCTGTTCACACTTCCGGAGCACCTGAGATCAACCCCAATTTTTGGCGGGGTTCGTGTTGCTTAATCTTTAGTTTTCTTTGTTGTGGCATGTGTACTATTATTTGTCTATTTTTCGTTTTCATTTTTAGCCATGGCGTTGTCAGTTTGTTTTCGATCTATGAGTTTAACTGTCACTCTGGTATCTTTCGCCCTTCCTTGAAAATGGTGAATAAAAGTTGGTTTTGTATGACTTTTTTTAAAGAACAAACAACATGTTCACAAGAGCGGCATCCTTACGTTCTTGTGCATTTTGAAAACAAACGTTGCACATAGGATGGCAATTAAAGGGTTGATATTATGATTTAGTATTATGAATTTATAAAAATAGCACTTCATTTATTTCGTATGCCCGAAAGCTTTTCTGGGGATTAAAATGCAACAAGAACGTTAAAAATTCAAGAATATGTAAGACCTAAACATGTAAAGAACTATATGACCAACAAGGATATGAAAATAGTCCTTTCTTCCAAAGTCATATTTGCTTGTGGAAGTTGGAACGTTATTCTCTTCATAATCTTAGCCAATCAATATTTGAGTCGAATGAGAATGTCATGATTCCTCCGTGGTTCTAGATTTACCTTTTTCATTTACTTTCGAAAACTACATAGTCCAATCTTTCAGGAGGTTTCAGAGCATCTAAATCAAACGGATAAAATAAAAATAAAAACAAAACCGTGTTTCCTTCTTTTCCTGGTTAGTTGTTATTCTTTTTTTTTTTTTTTTTTTGTTGTGAGGTGGAGGGTTGGTAAAGGAAGATGGGTTATGATGAAGTTAAAAATAAAGCGAATTGAAAATATTGAAAATCATTTGCAACAAAATTAAGTTATCAATATATCAATTATGCAGTTGTGTATCATCATTTAATTCATATTTAACAGGTATAGTAATAACAATTGAAACAATCTACTTAAAGAATGAATCCTAGTTTATAGCATTCAGAAATTTTATAAACCTTATGCATTACCTCAAAACAGTTTTATAGAAAATTAAACAGAATTTCTAGGTATTTTGTTAAAAGCATGAGAATACCGTATGTGCATTGGATATAAATCCTCAAACTAAATTAAATAAACGTTTTATTTATCAATAACTGATATGTGCATGTACGTTTATAAATTGAATTTGACAATCGATTAATAGTTACACACATTTACAATAATTGCTACAATACCGTTAACTATTAATAGTAATGTAAGTTCTTTTCTTCTTTCAATTTCATAAAGAAAGTCCATGATTGTCAACATTTTATTATCAATGTCTGCAAATTGTCAAACATAGCCTTACATACTTTAAAACGAATCCCAATCCGTGGCACTCATTTAAACGCAAACGACATGCACCCATTGAACGGAAACAAATTCGTTTCGCTTTTTGTATTCCAAAAAATTACTTTAGCGTCAAACGGAAACACGTGTTCTACATATAGATATTGCGTCATCAATTCTGTTTGGTCTGTGGCACTGATGGACACATAAAGTTCCGAGTCTTCTGCTTTGTTCTGTACAGAGGTCACAAAGTAGTCGACAAATCCGTTTACTTGAATGAAATCTTCCATGGTTTGCATATGTTTTGTCACTTCTAAATAATGCTTCTGATATTAAACGTCTTTCTAGTTCTAGAATATTTTGAAATAATTCTTGTGTTAAAACTCCTTGTGAAATGACAAAGCTGACAACAGCTAAAGTTAACATGAACGAACAAACTGGTTTCATTCTGAAAGATAAATTAGATTCATTGTATTTTCTATAAAACATATTTATTGAAATATATCGCATAAAATAAACCAACGCATTTTCAGTATATAGTTTCCGTTTATAATCCACTTAATTCCTTTCATGTGTCTTTAAAAACAAAGATATATTTAGTAGTGTAAAACATGTACAGTAGCGTCTAATTACGTAGTATTCTGAAAAAATTGAAACATATAATTATAATGTAAGGACATGGAATGTGGGTGAAGGTACGGTACAGGAGCATCCGTTTTGGCTACGACTGCATGTGTAGTCATCCTTGGCTTCCTAAATTTGAAAGGAAACATCATAATTGTCTTTTGTCTTTTGATTGAGTTACATCATTTCAATTCATATATAATAGTGTGCCTTTGAATGTTGTGGTGTTACACTTTTGATTAAGATCAGGTTGTTACCTATTAAAACATTTAAACCCGCTACATTTGTTACCACCTGTCCTAAATCAAAAACCTGATGATCAGTGGTTGTCGTTTGTTCATGTGGTTTATTAGTGTTTCTCGTGTCTGGATTTATACATATATATTAGTCCGTTGGTTTTCCCGTTTGAATGGTTTTACTCTGATTATCTTGCTCTTTATATCTGTTCGTTGGGAGTCAAGGTTCTATTTTAAAGATCGTACTTTGACCTAAACGATTTACTACTTTTACAATTTGTGACTTGAATGCAGAATTGTCTTGTTGGCACTCATACCGCATTTTCGGATATCTATAAATATAGATTGATTCTGATCGAACGTTACTGCGTATTTATACATTCAAAACAATTAAACAGATGCTCACTTGGTGAAATCCCACTATCGAACAAAAGCTTATGAAACCAAAGTCACACTTTTGAATTGTTAATACTGTAGTTTATAAAACTATAAACAAACCAAATTAGATAAGCAAAGCAAACAATACATTACACAGAAATGAGATGACTGTTTCATCTGTAAAATTATCTAATTGGACAGACTTTTCAACAATTATATAACAAGCTGAAACAGAAGTACAAATTATCCTATTTATGTTATTACCTTGGCAAGCTTCTATTTCTCTATATTCTTCTTGGGTGATTATATACAATGGCATACTGACTGAAAATATTAACAAAATGTCATGATATGACTATTGTAAGACCGTCAACAATGGGCATTTGCCATATTTGTAATGTTTATCTATGTCAGACTGTCTGTATGTATGCGTATGAAATATATGACCCTTTCTCATAAGTTCAGTATATTGCAATGAATATGAGCATGAACAGATTTATGATTCAACGTAAAGTAGTTCCATTATCGGATCATGACATGTGACTTTAAAGATGTTTTGCCTGAAGATTTTTACCCAGAATCATTCAATAATACGGTTTATTTTATATTTGTCTTGAACCCATTTGCCATGTGCAAAGCCAATCCTGGTCAGGTCTGTAAAGGGTGGTCATGTGTCTATAACGTCGTCGATGACTGCTCCTCAAAATATAAAGAGAAAAAAGATGGTGTTTGATACATTTCACCAAACTACCTGTTTCCTCATTTTTTCGTAATCTGTATGATGGTGTGAACAGCACATTATTCTCTATTCTTAATACTGTGGATTCATTTATTTTCGTGGGCACCAATTTTCGTGGATGAAGGAAAACTTGCATATTCGTGGACATTTAATTTCGTGGTTTTGCCGAAGTCTTTATACAAGCCTTTAGGACATTTGTCATTCGTTGAACATTTAATTTCGTGGTTCACCTAAATCAACGAAATCCACGAAAATTGGTATCCAACGAATAATAATGAGTCCACAGTAATGAACACCCATTAATTTATATTCATTAAGTTTTTGCTGCTTACTCTGCAATCTGTAAATCCAATTCTGGCCTTATCGATTGCATGATGCATACTCACAAACGTATTTCATAAGGAGTATCACTCCTGGTATAACTAGTAACGCAGGTAAGATATACTTACCCTACCAAAACTACAAGATCATTTTTACGGACCTAAATCTTTAATTTTTTACGTACTGCTTTATGACTGTTTCCTTTTTACTTTTGCCTTTAAACTTTGTTGGTTATTTTTTCATTGATTTATGAAATTATTTGCTAGTAGTATCGTATGGCTACTTACGATATACTGATTCATCGAACGCAGAAAAATCTGTATGTTAAAATTTGATTAAATAGGCCAGTGTTTATTTTCTCACTGTGATCAGCTCGACATTTAACCTTTAAAAAAATTATTTTTGGGGAATCGCAATCTGATAGTAAATAGTTATCAAAGGTACCGGATTATCATTTAATACGCCAGACGTGCGTTTCGTAAACATAAGACTCATCAGTGACGCTCAGATCAAAATGATTATAAAGCCAAACAAGTACAAAGTTGAAGAGCATTAAGGACCCGAAATTTCAAAAAGTTGTGCCAAAAATACGGCTAAGGTAATCTATTCCTGGGATATGAAAATCCTTAGTTTTCGAACAAATCAAAGGTTTGTAACAGAAAATTTATAAAAATGACCATATAATTGATATTCATGTCAACACCGAAGTGCTGGCTACTGGGCTGGTGATACCTTCGGGGACGAAACGTTCACAAGCAGTGGCATTGACCCAGTGGTTTAAATAGTTATTAAAGGTACAAGGGTTATAACTTAATACGACAATCAGGCGTTTCGTCTACATTAAACTTACCAGTGACGCTCAGATCAAAACAGTTATAAAGCCAAACAAGTAAAAAGTTGAAGAGCATTGAGGACCCAAAAGTCATAAATGTTGTGGCAATACAGATCCTTCTTTCTTTTTTTAGTGATTATTGCATCAGCCGATGAAATTTCTACATTCAAAATTTTGAAAGTGTGTTTCCCTTGGACAAAACAAGAGGATCCCGAATGTTCTTTTAAACCAAACTTAGACTGGTGTGTGGTCAGATCGTTGTAAGTGTAACGTTAACATAGGATCTTTATTTTAATTATATTGGTTGAATCGGTAATGTTGGGTTTTTTTTGCCTTTTTTTCCTTTTATTGACGTCTGTGTTTATTAACCAAAAATTTACTTCAGATTTACAAATGATTGTCGTTCCGAACTGCTCAGATCTTTGGTCACGAGTGCACTTAACGAAAGGTTATTCCTGGTAAGACGGAAAATCCTGTCTTTGTTTTTTTTTTTATTCAAATTAGAAACTGTTAAATATGTGTTTTGATCTTGCAACTATCAATCTTGTATTTTATTGCCAGAGGAAAATTCAGTTGATTGCCACTTTAAGATCATTTGTAACAATATATTATGTTTTTTACATAAATTTATTTAGTTTTAATTAATTTAAGTGTTATTTGAGATTTAATCCTCTTTTTATACTTATTTATAATATATAACATGTTTACGGTGAAAACAAATATTTAACTTCGGAATGGTCATGAACTTGGCACTGCAGATGTAGCTCTGTTATAATGACATAGACATAATGTATCCAAACGATCTTGAGTTATATAGGAAGAGGCACGCTTGAGCAGTGTTGGTTACGAAAATGACTAATATATATTGTAATTGTTCTTTACAATTAAATAATACTGGAAAAGTAAACTTGAATTCTCTTTGAGAGACGATGGCTGTCCAATGGACACTAGTTTATCTTAGATTAGAGGTCAAATGACAGTATGACTCAATGTTATCAAAAAAATAAGGGAGAGTTTCCAAGATTGTTTTTATTCAAATGGACAGAAAACTTCATGTAATCAAGACACAAAGACCCCAAGTTTTTTTATGGGATTCGTGTTGCTCAGATTTTAGTTTTCTATGTTGTGTTTAGTGTACTCTTTTTTTCTGTGTTGATATTTTTCTTTTTCTTTTTTTATCAATGGTGTTGTCTTAAATCCAACTTTTATGAATGAACTTCACATTTCTCCCTCAATAATTTTAATTGCAAGATCACTCGACCAGAAATTTAATGTAATATAAATTAACATAACAAAAGAACGAGTTGAAGTTTTATCAAATTATAACGGCTTAATAAATACAGGAAGCTACTGTGAGAAAAAAAATACAGATAGAATGGCTATATATAGATGGTGTTAGGTATAAATAGATAGATAAAAATTACATGTACATTTGTACACAGAGAGATGATATTTATGTTTATAAAGATAGATTTTAATTTTTATAATGGTAGGTTTTTTTCTCATTTGCTTTTCCCCCGACAAATGAGACTGTAAAATAGGGACCCCTTTGTTGTTTTCCTGGGTAACTTAGGGTTGATGAAACAGGAGATTATTAATAAAATATGTTTAAAATGTTTACAAAATTTTTTTAATCTAAAAAAAAAAATGATGTCAGTTTATTTTCGACTTATTAGATTGAATGTCTCTCTGGTATCTTGTCTCTCTTAAATATAAAATGCCATAAACATGTTCTGCAAGGAAGGTAACCTGGGTAGCCACTGGAAAAAGAGGATAAATTGGATAGGCAAGACATTTTGCCTTAATGATCATACGGACCTATCAGTTGTTAGTTTTCTTAAATGCGGGCAGAGCGTTGTATTGTACTTTTGCTTTAGTTTAAACGTTCCTATTTCGACCAAAAGCGACTGCGTTATTATACATCCCTATGACAAACGCACGTCCATCTTAAACGGATTTTACTGTTCTGGGATGACCACATTGATAAACCAAGTCATTCACTGGGGTACATGTGAGACATAATAAGCAAATTCCGTTTTATGAAATAACATCATGAACATATTAGATACAAATCATTTCATTCTTCAAAGTGAAAACGAAAATGTGCCTGGACCTTATTGTTTTATCATTAAAGTTACTTAAAATGTTCAACTTCTGGTCGAGTCAAAAATAGCAGTCTTGACGTCATTCTTTAAATAATTCTTAAATAATTAGTGAATTTAAGTGCAATAAGCAATTATCTGATATTCAAAATCAGGAAAATTTCGATAATGTTAATGTTCTTGAGTTTAACACTCAATGTAATCCCATTATCATGACATTTAATATGTACTCGGAAGCCCAAAGGAACAAATAAATATCTAAATCGAAAAATATACATCAAATTTACATTGACAATCATTAAAAGTGAAAAAAATTAAAGAAAAAAAATAGTTGTTGTTTCTGTTTAATGTAAAACGCTGCAAATGATTTGAAATACTATTATTGTTAATGGCATTTCAAAAACTAATATTACAAATATTATAATTATGTATAAGGAATTATAAAAAAAAATCAAATATGCAGGTAATGACGTTAATACTGCACGTAAGACCTTGAGAATGAAACTGTAGATTCTTCTACTTTCTTGCTCTTTGGATAATCAACACTTCCATTGAGAGTAATGAGAATACAAAATTCAGGTTGTATATTATTAAGAAAACAAAAACTTGAAGGTTTTGTTCTACTTTATTTTCAGTCAGAAACTATGTTGCTTAACTTATCTGAAGATTCCTACCATGTTCATATTGTATAAGTATACTTCATGTCAAATAGCCAGATTTTAATTGATTGATATGAGGGAGACTTTTTACTCTATTCCATGGCAAAAACTATATTACCCTCACGGAGAAGTTTGCTAAAGTGAGCGCTTTCATAAATACGGATGATTGTAATGCACCAGACGATATCGGTTATTACGCTTTTTTATTTATTTTATAAAAATATAATAAAACAATAATGAACTGGTGAAATGTACATAGTGAAACCGGTTTTTAAAATATCCAAATAGAAATAATTGGTTTTTTTTCTAAATTTTAATATTTCAGCTTTCCACCTTTCTTTCCATACTATTGTGTATTCTTTAATTGTTTGTCTTAGTTATGATACCAAGATCCAAGAACAGAGAAAAAAGGGTGGTAAAATTTAAGGGATCGAGAAAAATGGGCAAAATATAACGCATAGAAAAAACTTAAGAAATACAGAAATGGAGGACCTCCATTCAACCCTCGTGCATAACATAAAGCAAGAGTTAAGGAGATTCCTAAATTGGGAATAGTTATAATATGTACCAGGCTTATAATTCAATACGCTAGACGTGCGTTCCATCTACATAAGACTCAGTGACGATCAGATCAAAAAAGTTAAAAAGCCAAACAAGTACAAAGTTGAAGAGAATTGATGACTCAAAACTCCAAAAGGTTGTGCCAAATACAGCTAAGGGTATCTATGTCTGGGATAGAAAAATCCTTAGTATTTCGAATAATACATACTTTTGCAAACAGAAAATTTATAAAAATGACCATATAATTGATATTCATATCAACACCAAGGTGCTGACTACTGGGCTGGTGATACCTTTGGGGACGAAATGTCCACTAGCAGTGGCATCAACCCAGTGGTGTCAATGAAAACATACATTATTTTAAATAAGACTTTAAGCTTCTTTTTCTTGTTTCTTGTTTCTTCTTACATGAAACAATATACCATACAAACAAGCATTTAAAAGTACTTAACTTCAAACTAACTGTATATTAGTAACGAACAACACAAACACAACAAAGCATGCCATATAAAAGATTGATCATAGATCCTGAAAGCGATTTTAAAATACTTCCCATGTTAATATCAAATAATGAAGTATTATACTTAATATAGGTTACTGGACTTCATAGAAAATGGTCAAATAGCAACAATAAACAGAACAAGAAGACACGAACATGCGCAAAGCCCAAATCAAACACTTAATACATGGAAAAATAAAAGAAACAGTTTTGAACTACGTAACAACTATAAAATAGCGATGTGGGGTTTATATCCAAATACTTAAGCCAAACGCAGCGTTTGAACGTCATTGCATAAAAACGTAAACTTCATCTATAAGATTATTAGACCTATGAGACAAAGGCGTAGGTTCAGTAAGACCCCTTTTTTGGCCCCAAAATATAGCAGTTTTACAAAATTGTTAAAATGTACACCTTTAGTTATTTATTGGACAGTAGTATGCTTCTGCTACATAAATATGGGCTGTTTTTGACAATACAATGCACATATATCCGGTACTAGCACCATTAAGTCATGCTAAATTACTGAAATCCTCATAATTCTAGCATTTTAGTTAAATTTTAGACGGTTTTCGTGTAAAACGAAAGTGGCCGCATTCGTGTTCATCCTCAATATTGAAATGTAAGTTGTACTTTATGATAATACATAACATATATAAAGGTTGAGGATGAACACGGATGCGGCCACTTTCATTTTTACCAAAAACCATCTGAAAAGTGACATTTTTCGGCATATTAGGTAGATTTGTCATATTTGAGCTTGAATAAAATCGTTTTTAATGACAAAATCTTTCGTCAGATGAACCTGAAATTTAAGGCCATAATCGGTCCTTACCGGACCTACTCCTTTGTTTGCAACTAAAATTTTCAATTACAAACGCGTTTTGCAGGATCTCGATATTGACGACTTCAAGTCTAAACCTCCTGATTGCACTTGTGCTAGTTCCAAATTCACATATAATCCTGCTGGCCACGTTATTACCGGTGACCTTAACATTGTTAATAACACTTCTCTACGAAATGTGTTATCGAAAGGTCCCAAATATCGTGAGCCTAAATCCATCAATTGGAAATACAACTTTAAAATTTTGATGGATTCAGTCGAGGATTATGCCAGGCAATGGGCTAAGCGCGAGAAGGAAGACGTAGACACTCTTTCCGAATGGATTAAGGCAGTGAGGTCGTTGATACAAATCAGAATTAAGAAACTGAATGGGTCCATCAATGTCCATGCTACGTCAATCTTTAAAGACCCAAATGTTGCAAAACACCTATCCGACCTCCATGACAAATATGTTGTTGTCCCTGCAGATAAAGCCCCAAATAACATCGTTTTTGTGTGTAAAAGTCACTACATCAACTGCTTGATAAACGAATTAGGTATTGACAATTCACTTGGTAACTCAACATATACCCTCACGACACTTACCAAAGAGGAAATCCTAGATAATCATACGTCTGTTCTATGTTCCTTTGGAATTTCAACCAAAGATGAAGAACTGGATCTTCCATCACTGTATTGGATACCTAAACTACATAAGTGTCCTTACAAACAACGGTATATTGCTGGGTCTTCCAAGTGCTCCACGAAACCTCTTTCTAAATTATTAACATCTATTTTATCAGCAATCAAAGACGGGCTTCAAAGTTATTGTGAAACTGCCTATTCTAGAGGTGGCGTGAATCAGATGTGGATACTTAAAAATTCAAAAGATCTTTTAGAGTACATACAATCTAACTCTCTTTCATCTTGTAACAGTATTAAAACATTTGACTTTTCTACCCTGTACACAAGTATTCCACATTCCAAACTAAAAGACAAATTGAAAGAGTTGATATTACTTTGCTTCATAAAAAAGAATGGCCAACGTAGATACAAGTATCTTGTCTTAGGGAGGGATAAATCCTACTTTGTAAAGAATCACTCTGATTCAAACAAAAAATTCTCTGAAACTGATATTATCAAGATGCTTGATTTCTTGATTGACAACATATTTGTTACGTTCGGAGGACGTGTTTTTCAACAGACTGTCGGCATTCCAATGGGAACAAACTGTGCCCCTCTACTCGCCGACTTGTTTCTTTATTATTATGAGGCTGACTTCATGCAGGAACTTCTTAGGAAGAAAGATAAGAAGTTAGCAATATCCTTTAACTCTACTTTCCGCTATATAGATGATGTTCTTTCACTAAACAATTCAAAATTTGGTGACTATGTGGAACGCATCTATCCAATCGAACTAGAGATAAAGGATACTACAGATACAGTTAAGTCGGCTTCATATCTTGACTTACATCTAGAAATTGACAATGAGGGTCGGTTGAAAACAAAACTTTACGACAAAAGAGATGATTTCAGCTTTCCAATTGTGAACTTTCCATTTCTAAGTAGCAACATTCCAGCAGCACCTGCATACGGGGTATATATCTCCCAATTGATACGATATTCCCGTGCTTGCATTTCCTATCATGATTTTCTTGATAGAGGTTTGCTGCTCACAAGGAAGCTATTAAACCAAGAGTTCCAAATGGTGAAGTTGAAATCATCCCTTCGTAAATTTTACGGACGCCATCACGAGTTGGTTGACCGTTATGGAATAACCGTTTCACAAATGATATCGGATATGTTCCTTACGTCGTAACTACAATCCCCTTCCCTTTCATGAATATGACCTACCGAATTAGACTATTTAGCGGATTTGTAATCACTTAAGCAACACGACGGGTGCCACATGTGGAGCAGGATCTGCTTACCCTTCCGGAGCACCTGAGATCACCCCTAGTTTTTGGTGGGGTTCGTGTTGTTTATTCTTTAGTTTTCTATGTTGTGTCGTGTGTACTATTGTTTTTCTGTTTGTCTTTTTTATTTTTAGCCATGGCGTTGTCAGTTTGTTTTAGATTTATGAGTTTGACTGTCCCTTTGGTATCTTTCGTCCCTCTTTTGTTTGCTTTATAAACACTTAAACAGCAAAATCTGGCCTTTTATTTTAAATTTCTGCCAAAAATAAAGGTTCGCATATACATGAAATTTTCTAAATCTGCGAAAAGTTCAAGGAAAGATTTTGAGATATTTTTTATATCTGTATCTATATATCTTGTTATTTTTTTATTATTTATTATAAGCGTGTTTTTGTGTAAGTAATAAATGTCCTTAACGAATAACATCACTTACTATTTTTTTACCATTTATGTGTCATACACTTACAAAATTCAACATTCATTATAAGCAGATCCGGTACATTCACGCTTGTATTGTTTTCGTAAACAGGAACCAAAGTTTAAAGTCATAAACACTAAAATAAAGACAACAGTGGAATATCCATATTCATAAGTCATTTATCTATTGTGAGAAATCAAATCCGTGTAACAAACTAAACGGAGGTAAACACCTCAACTATAAAAAGGAAATCAGAAGGAACAAAAGAAAACCCTGAAGTGCAAGAAAAAAAACGCCACCATATATACATAGAAGCGAACTATTTGATAATAATTGCCTTATTCCTGACTTGGTATTGGACATTTGAAACGAATGTATTCAAACGTTATAACGCTAGCAACTATATTATTTAACTGTAACTAAAGAGATCGTTTAAATAAACAAACAACTAAGGGGGGGGGGAATGTCGAAGAATGAGGAAATCAAGCGTAATTTATAGAACGAAAAACCCAAGAAAACAGCCACTTTCTTACTATTCCAGGATTATATATATTATAATTAAAAAAAACAATAGTACGGTAGTATTTTACATACATTATTATATGATGTCAATTATGAAGGTCATTTGAGACAGTTGCATGTATCATGTTTAATACGGTTACCCTTGTATTTTGGTGAAATATTTCCCATATTCCAAGTCTCATTTAAAATATATTTAGCCTAAACGTCCGTTTATGGTAATAAAAATAATATATCAAGAAACCAAACTATCTGTAGGTAAATAAGAAGAATTACACCATATTAAAATGTGTTCCTATATACGTTATTGTATTTAAGGAAATGTTAAGAATTTAATGATTGTTAAATTAAGAAGAGGTGATTTATATAAAAATTAAACATCGAAATGCTGTATGTAAAATATAATCATATCTCATAAAGCGAATTAAGGCGACTGCAGTTACCAATGTTGAAACCAAGTTCAAAATGTGTGTCTTCAGAAAAAAAATACTTACAATTCTAGGTTTCTATGACTAATCATGAAAGGTAAAGGTACATTTCCATTATTTTCAAATCAAACTTCATCATTCACTATAACAATAACATTATATAATTCTTTATATGAGTTCAATGGCATTCTGTACTTTTTTGCAAATACCAATGTTTTTATACTACTTAATATTTGAAGGAAACACGAAAAGCGTGCTTTCCTTTCTTTACTATAGGAGTGTTTTAACGGCATGAATAGACCAGTGATTTAGTACACTTTAATATGTCAATCAGTATTCAGATGACAGCATCGTTATGAATCTAAATGGACGTTATCCGCCGACGTAAATTATACATGTGGTGTTAATAGAGTTTTGATTTCATAACATTCATTCAATATCAGAGTATTTATTTGTATTCTTGTTTTCAGTGCTGGTACATTTGTTTGGTGCGATTTATTTTAAAAGTGTTTTATGTCCTTAGTATCCTCAAAATAGTCAATACTTTTAAGTAAATAGATAAGTGAACGTTCACCCTCTGATTAAATAGTGTAGAAAGAGAGGCGATGTTACCAAGGGACAATCAAAATTCTCAATTCGAAGAAAAACAGACAACACTAAGGACAAAAATTGAAGAAGACAAAACGAATACATAAAACATGACATCCCCTCCCAACAACAAAAAACTTACACACACCAAACGGAGTGACACAATCCTAACAAGAAAACCGTGTTGATATCAAGTACTCAGGAACGGTTAGATATAACTGCTCTATGACCCGTTGTGTTTATACGAACATCTTTACAATGATATCAATGTGTTTCTATTATATGTACGCTATGTTTATAGCGCAAAATATTATTGCTTTATAAATATATTCACACGGCCGATGGAACAACAAACGATGTATACTAATGAACAATGGAAGATATTTCCTTATAACGAAAATATTCTCAATTGCCCAAACTAGCTTAACCGGGATATTTAGACTTTGGGAAATGTCTGTTATACATACTATATGTAAATGAATTTGATTGAAATCAATACGTTGGGTATCTTTTTACATAACGATCCAAAACCTATTGTGTAAATGGTAGATACAATTTGATATTGTTTCCTAAAAAGCAAAATTTTTAACTAAAGCTTTTGAAATAGAGAACAACATTTTATTTGACAGGATACATTTTCTTCATAGATGTCAAAACAGTTCAATATCAAAATTATGACTACATCTTTCAGGGAATGAAATTTAAAGATAAAAAACAAATTTGATAAATGAAATGTCCTAGCCTGGGTTAATATTCTACACATTTTAAAGGGTTAGAAAAAAACAAGATTAAGAAATTAAATAGTATAATAAAGTCTCCATGCGCAAGTTTAAGAATTGATTTATTTTTGACACACACGTAAATTCCTTCTTAATATTTATATTATAAATAGGAACAGGAAAGTTATGAATAATTTCAAAAGAAAATAAATGATTTAAATGGCCATTTTAGAGCCAAAGACTTTATCTCAGTTTTTGTTAGGATTCGTGTTGTTAATCTTAAATTTAAGTTATCTGTGCTGTGTTTTATATGCTGAGTTTAATATATCGGTGATTTACCTTGGATAGTTTTTAGTTTGTATTATTGTCAAGTCAGTTTGTTCGACGTATGAATTTAAATATTTCTTTCGTATATTCTCTCTTACCTTTTATTGAAAAACCATTACGAAAAAGCGTTCGAATTGCTGCCAAATGATATTTTTATGTGTTCAAACACCTGACCTGAATGATAGTATTCAAAGTTAGTACTAGAAAAATATCTGACGACTTCCAAAGGGAGCATATTTAATAACTCAATTTATGTATTTTTCATCGTGTGTGAATGCCCTTTTGACACATAAAATCTTACCATTCTGAAAAGTGAGAACACGCATTTGTATCTCAATATACATGTATAACGCTAATTAAGTTTAAAGGTACAAAGAGTATTTGCACAGAGGACAAGTGTCTGTGAAATTATGACAAAATGAGATCTATACAATGAAACATATCCTTTAAAAAAACAGGTTTTACAAAATGAACGAAATATCAATGTTAACTATACCAGCATTTCACCAATTACAGACACACATTTTCGGCATTCATAACAGACGGACACCAAAAGAACATTATACACACTTGTTTACATACAATATTATTTGCTACATATATATTTACAATTCTTCACTTCAAGCATTTATATCTCGTACCTGTAAATATTCATTTATTGATTCTTAATTATTATATCACTTTGTGACTACACTTCCTGTTCAAATTGGATTGTAAATATAGACTTCATCAGTAAATTCATTGTTTATAAACCATATAACTTTACTAAGACTGAAGTTGCAATTCATGTAAAAAAACGCTATATGCACAAAGATTTCTAACAAAAATCAGAATCAAAGCAAATCTTTCCCTTCACCAGCAGTTGTACAGACTGATTGCTAGTCTCAATAATATTTTTAATATTTGTCAAAACCTCTAGTTATAAGGGGTCTTCAGTGCTCTTTAACATTATTTGACCTTTTAAACTTTTTTTTATTCGGGCGTCACTGATGTGTCTTTTAAAGACGATATGAGCATCTGGCATACACAATTTTTTATCCTGGTATATGTATATGGTGATTTTAATTGGTACTTGTGTAAGCTTTTGGTTTTGCAATTTGCTCACTTTCCGTTTAAAATTTTCTTCAAAGTTCGGTAATTTTTTTATTTTAGTTTTTATTGACGTGAACTCGGTGGTTTAAGGAATGATTGATGATAGTTGAACAATAAATTATTTCGTATATTTCTAAGATTCTATAAGAGAGTGCTTATTTTGTGTTAAAACTAGAAATTTGACAAGCGAACATGAACACTTCACAGACAAAAGTTATTTGTTATCTGTATATCAAGTATATACTGAATTATAATTTTTTTATACAAGTAATATAAAAGAGAGACGAGATATACCAAAGGAATACTCGAACAAATAAGTGTTACAATTTTTACTTTTAATCAAAAGAACCCTCCTTTTATTGAAAATTTGCATGCATTGCAACTAAAAGAACCCACACTTCTTTTTTCTTCTTTTCATTTACATGGAATTTAAATTAAAAGGACGGGTACATATGTATCTCGGAATTGATTATTTTATCATGAACAATGAGACTATAATAAAACTACAACTGTTTCCTTAAACAGAGGTGTATGAGTGCAAACTTAGCTTATATTTATTGTCGATCTTATAAACTGTGGATTCATTTATTTTCGTGGGTACCAATTTTCGTGCATTAAGGAAATCTTACATGTTTGTGGATATTTAATATCGTGGTTTTGCCAAAGTTTGCATACACACCTATAGAAAAGTTGTCACTCGTTGAACATTAAATTTCGTGGTTTACATATACCAACGAAAATCACGAAAAATACTGAAATAATTGTTTTTACTTAAGTTATATATTTATCTATGTATTCATGTGCAAGTCATGTGAAAAATAACATAACTATTTGTTAAACACTAAACCAGCTATATTGTTTTTGAAACCTATGAATTTATTGGCTTTAACTATAGTGCAAATACATATTTATATAAAGATGCATTAGTGTTAACTTCCAACATGAATTGTTTTTGCTGTATTAAGACTTCGTCACATATTTATATACCTTAACATAACTATTGGTAAGAACTTTTAAATAGCTGAACGTTATTGCATTAAACTATAGTGAAAATACATATTTATATATAGATTCATTCGTGATTACTACCAATTTGTATTTTTTTCGTTGCATTAAGTTTTGCAATAATCCTTTCAAAAATAACTTTGTGTCTAAACTCATTTTTTTTAGTTGATTAATAAATGTTTAACTACATTGATTTAATGTGTCGGATTTTCTTTTCCAGGCGCAAGATCTTAACAGACATAACTGTACTTTTACAAACTGTAGGATAAAGTAAGTCATTTGATTCTATTACCAGCTTCATGAAAATTTTTGATAAATCTGACTGCATGAAACAATTTTCAGTTTGTATATGTATAAAAAAGATCAAAAGAATTTTGTCTTAATAAGATGATAAAAAACGTCTATAAATTAAGATATTTTGTAATAAACCTTTCTTTCTTATCCTTGTCTATAATATACATATTTAGAAGAAATGTGTTTGTGTTGAAGGTTTTCAAATACTTTTGTTCAGTAAATTCAGAAAATGTTGCAATGTTTTAATTTTGGCAAAAAATGCGACATGGTTATAATTGCAAAATTCAAACTTGCATTTTGAAATTGTTCATATGAATTCAACAGGATTTTTCAAAATATCGCAAATATTTAAATCAGATTTAAGCTTTAAATGATAAAATCGTATTATAAAAACACGCAAATTTCGGAATTTACAGTGCATACGTTGCGTTTAATATCGTACCAGCTAGTAAAGTCGCAATGTTGAGCGATGTGCTACTAGGCTAGCTGAAACTAACAAAATAGTTATAATCTATGCGACGCCATTTTGTATTATTCAAATAGCATTTTTTAAAGCTATTTAGACCTCTTAAGAGCCAAACCTTACTATCCGTTCAGTATTCAAAATTTATGTAGCCCTACGTTGCAGCTATAATTGTGAACCCAACCCTGTACACGTAGGGTTCGTTGTCCTTTTTCTTTAATCTTTATAAGTTTGTTATGTAAATTCATATTTAGAAACATATAAATATCAGTTGCTTTCATGCGCAAATTTCATTACTAGATCAACATGCTTAATATATCAGTAGTCTTATATTGAACAGTTTTAACATATTTATGGGTTAATTTTATTACTTGTAAAGGGTAAATGTGGAGAGATCGTGATGTATTCAAAAATAATTAATTCCCATTATTTAAAGACCTAGCAGTTTTAAAACATCAAGGTATAGTTGGAATTTTGATTGTCCAAGATATTTAGATAGGAGCAATATGTACACAATGACTATAGTTTGCAGTTTGATCTCAAGTAAATCAAAAAAAAAATTGTAAAAAGATAACTCCTTATCTTTTAAAGTATTATTGTTTATTCTATAAAGAAATCTGTTATTTTATAAATGTCATAACTACTTGTACTATAAGTCGTGAATCCTATTACAAAACGTGAAACTCAATTGAAAGTTAACATTTGGCTTTTTACAAGCATAACCTTGAAATACAAGTATTGTATGGATATTTTACGATTGAGAGCTTTTATGTAAATGACTCATTATTGTCAATATTTACTGGATTAATTGTTTGCATTTTAACCTGTTTAATGGATAAAAATCTATAAAATTGACAAATAAATGTTAATAGTTACTGTATACAATAAATTTTGCGATGCATACTAGTCATTATAAAAAAACGATGCTTTTTTAATTCAATTTCAATATGCAGAAAACGGATGCACGAAAACGAGATAAATAAAAAGTTCAATTAATATCATGTTTGCAGGGTGTTGTTTCCTTATTATATCAAAATCATTGATTTAAGAAGACCTTGCAAATGTCAATTCGAAATAACCAGATTTCAAAAAATATTTCTTGTTCAACTGAATATTTCAAGCACTGAAATTTAAACTTAAACTTGTTGCATAACGTTGGACATATCCGGATTTAATTTTATTTGAACACAACATTCTCATAATTATGATTTATGTTCATGTTTCACTCGTGTGTTTTTGTTATGTAATGCCTTCACTTTACACTTACAATATAGTCAAGTATTCACCTTGATTAATATCAATTTAACATTATAATGTAAAATATTAAAACAGCAGACATTGAAAATAACGGCTCATTGACATAAAAGCCCTCTATAGTTCTAGGACAAATTTTAAAATATTAATTAAATACTCGAAGTGCAGAGTTGTAAATGTCAAAATCAAATTATCCATTGACATTTAAGTTTGAAATTTCATAATCTGCTTAACAATACATGTATAATACAAATACTACTGGTTATTTTGAGATAAGTATGGGAAGTTTCTTTTAGATTATATCACACAATTTTTTTTTCATATGAAGGTCAAATAACAAGAAACTCCGAGGAAAATTAAACTAGAGGCTCTAAAAAGCCTGTGTCGATCACCTTGGTCTATGTGAATATTAAACAAAGGAAGCTTATGGATTCATGACAAAATTGTGTTTTGGTGATGGTGATGTGTTTGTACATCGTACTTTACTAAACAGTCTTGCTGCTTACAATTATCTCTATCTGTATTGAACTTGGCCCAGTAGTTTCAGTGGAAAATGTTAATGAAAATTTACAACTTTTATGAAAATTGTTAAAAATTGACTATAAAGGACAAAAACTCCTTAGGGGGTCAATTGACCATTTCGGTCATGTTGACTTATTTGTAAATCTTACTTTGCTGAACATTATTGCTGTTTACAGTTTATCTCTATCTATAATAATATTCAAGATAATAACCAAAAACAGTAAAATTTCCTTAAAATTACCAATTCAGGGGCAGCAACCCAACAACGGGTTGTCAGATTCATCTGAAAATTTCAGGACAGATATATCTTGACCTGATAAACAATTTGACCCATTATCAGATTTGCTCTAATTGCTTTGGTTTTTGAGTTATAAGCCAAAAACTGCATTTTACCCTATGTTCTATTTTTAGCCATGGCGGCCATCTTGGTTGGATGGCCGGGTCACCGGACACATTTTTTAAACTAAATACCCCAATGATGATTTTGGCCAAGTTTGGTTTAATTTGGCCCAGTAGTTTCAGAGGAGAAGATTTTTGTAAAAGTTAACGACGACGGACGATGACGGACGACGACGGACGCAAAGTGATGGGAAAAGCTCACTTGACCCTTCGGGCCAGGTGAGCTAAAAAAGGGAAAGTCCTTTATTTAATGGCAAAATCAAAAGCTCAAATACATCAAACGAATGGATACCAACTGTCATATTCCTGACTTCGTAGAGGCTTTTTCTAAAGAAGAAAATAATTAAATCTGGTTTTACGGCTATCTTATCCTCTCACTTGTATGACAGTTGCATAAAATTAAGTTTATAAAAAATAAAGTCATCTTTTTTAAATCATAAGAGGATAAAGATCATAAATACCCGGTTTTAAAGTTACCGCTCAGGACGTTTGATCTGTCTAAAGAGAGACTCGACAGTTACACAGGAATTTAAAAAAACAAAAACAAAGGCAAAACAAAGGGCGAATTGAATTGCATTGTAAGCTAAACATTTTAAAAGTTTGTGACTAATACAGCTTAGTTGATCTATTCTTTCAATGTTTGCAATTTTCTTTTACATCTTATTTTCTTTTTTATTATTGAATATTTTGTGTTCCCAAAATTGCAAAATAAATTATGGTGTGTCCCTATGCCGGCACATAATGGTTTGACCACTGCATATAATGCTGTGATCACTGCGTATAATGTTATGACCACTGCATATAATAATTAAGACCACTGCATATGATGCTATGATCACGGCATATAACGTTGCGATCACTGCATACAACGCTATCATGACTGCATAGTATAATGCAACCAATGCATATTATGCTGTAACAACCGAATATAAGGATGATCATCAACATAAATCAATCATGATGTGCCATTTTTTACGCTTTTTTTTTTGTATTTTCTTCCGTCATTTAAGAATATTTATGAATGTCTATGCGGTATGAGCTTTGTTCATTGTTGAAGGTCATATGGTGACCTACGGTTGTTAATGTCTGTGTCCTCGGGCTATTGTAGAGAGTTGTGTCAATAGTAATCATATCACATCTTCTTTTTTTTAAGTAATGATAGTTTCAACAGCTCCGTAAAGACTGCTGGTTCGTTATCTCTTCTTTAATATGATACTTCATGTTTGCTAATGTCGTTTTAGAATGACCTAGTTTGTCAATAAAAAAACATAACATACTTTCTTGAATTAGATGAAGATGACTTGAGCAATAAAGTTTTATGAAAAAAAAAACCATAAAACAATAATAAGTGTAACGAAACACATACTAAAAACTAATACATTTTATTGTTATTGTATTTGCTACGTTCATTTTTATATGTTTTTTACGAATTAATGGAAAATGTCACGTTCACGTCTGTGAAAAAGAATGCCATTAACACAAAGAAATAAACCTTCAGATTATTCAATGTATCGTATGCCGTCATCTTGAATAGATGATGACGAGTGAGGAAGAGGAGGAGAGAGAGAGATTTTCTAGTCTCCTACTAAATAATAAACGATATGGTATCTGCTGATTTTTTTCTTTCATATCAGTGTTTAGTCATTTAGGTTTCCATCCAGTCAAAAAATAATGGGGATGTTTTTTCAGAGTAAAACTCGACTAAATGAAATGAAAATTTAGATGAGTATGAAACTGAAAAACAAAATGATTTGCCTTTTTTCAATGGGTCAATTTACACATTTGGTCAAGTGAAAACAATTCGAATAGGGCATGATAACACTCACTGTTAACTTCATTTGAAATTCTATATTCTTCGAATTCGCAAACCTGTAAAAAACCAGATGACTTCTTTGATGCGTTTTTCGGGGTTGGGTGGGGGTGGGGGGGTAACTGGCATTTAGCGCAAATCAAATTTCATAGTGTTATATTTTAAAATGCCAGATTGTTGCAATGTTCGGTCGACATTAATACACTGAAGCTTGTACTATGATGATTTGGTCCGCTGGTCGTCAGGGCAAAACCTTTTACTCCAAATGCAATGGTTGAGCTGGTTTGTCAAAAGGTTGCCATATAGCTAGATAATGATAACATCGGATTGATTTTCTCGATTGATCCGGGACATCAAAAGTGAGAAAAACAATCGAGTTGAGATGACCAATGATAATCTGTTTATCAATATTTTACCTATGACAACGTGGTAAATTTCATGTCAATTGAATGTCAATTTCATTAGCAATGCCACATGCCCCCTTCGTTTCTAGCGATAATTTTCATATCACTCGACTCCGCTGAGAAAGAAAATTATCGGTCAGCAAGATCAAAGGAAAATTTCGTAAAATATCAATAATAGTATCTATCAAAAGGTTTGCATTTTAGTAATTACATTGTACATTTGTTTTGTCTGAAGTATGGTAATTTAATCCGACTTTTTCTATTTGTTAATTACGTCGACTAATCAACGGGTCAGGTCAGCAGGAATACAATTAAGCAAATAGTGATAGTTTTGTCACTTCGTATAAAGTTGAGCAAGTAACTAATACTACATTTAGTTGCCATTTCATTAATTTGCTTGTCTGCAAGTCAAATTGAGCTGGATTTACAAAAACAGTGTAGTTTTGGTTTTGCACGAATTTAAGTTTACTTTTTACAATACCCTTCATCTCAACCCTTTAAAAAAAATTACTACGCATTAACGATGGATCTATTAATGCTTCAGGGAACCTCGGTGGCCGAATGGTCCAAGTAGTCTAACCACTGTATCACTACCCTGTGAACACTGAGGTTGTGAGTACGAATCCTGCATGGGTCAGGTGCACTCAACTTCAATTTTAATTGTCTTGGATTGTTAGTGTTTCTACCGATGATCTGTCGTTCTCTCCGGGCACTCCGGTTCCCTTTGATAATAAAACATGACCACCACGAAATAGTACTTTAATGTTGACAGTGGCATTTAACACCAATTAATTATTCAACCAGCCAATCATTAAATACTTTAGACGAGTCAAAGTTATATATAGTTGTTTCATTGACTTTCTTGAAGTCACGAGGCACTTACATAATTCATCATTGAAATTTCAGTTTATTTTGAAACAATTTTACGATGAAAGTTTAAATGGTAAATGATTAATTAGATTGTCTAGATAAGTACATTCTAATTTCAAACCTATAAAACGTTTACGCACATTCTTCTCTATGTGACAAGGATGACGTGCTAAACATCAATGAGTTCTTAATTTACGAAACTAACAAAACGGGTAGACATAAAGTGAAATGCTATTTGAAATATCTTTGTAACATAATGTAAATTTAAAGCTACTCATTACATTTGAATCTACGTTTGAAACCATCGTATAAAAAACAGAAGTGCAAATGTAATTAATGTCACTAACGTAGAAACTTGATGACCAAATTAAAAATAAACATGACATCAGTTAATGGTATTATACCGCGAAAAGGGAACATAACAGTAACAGCATTCACACAGTTATTAAAGTAACTACTAATATAGACGTATTCGTTGAAAGATTATGTCTCAAAGATCAGTTGCTGAAGTTAAGTGTATATTGTATATTGTATACCATATGAGAGATAGAGGTTAAGCTAGCTTTTAAACCATGTTTAATCCATCATTTTTTACATTATAAAATCCCTGTACTAAGAGAGGAATATGACCATTTTTATCAATTCGATTCAAGCTGATGTGTTGGAGCTTTAAATTTTGCCAATTGATATGGTACTTTCCGTTTTCAATCTTCCTCGGAGTTTAGTATTTTTCTAATATTACTTTTTTTTATAAAGAACGTAATTTTTCAAACAAAATATCGTACTGTTATAACGTCACATTATAAAAAAAACAGATACAAGCGGGTTGGACTTCACAGAACAGTTGATTGAAATTTAATTTACAGGAGTTTCTTAATCATAAGTTGTTGCAAATCCTACACAACCCTAATTTGTGTTACACCAAGAGCAAACGCCAATTTCTACTGAGAAAGACAGTACACAAAGTGACCAAACGAGGTTATCCAGATGAATAAAACATACAGGACACAACCGGAAGTTGTTGTCGCTTTTGGTATTTTTCATAAAAACTATAAAAAAAAAATATCAAACTTTTTAATTAGATATAAAAAGATGTGTGAGTGCCAATGAGACAACTCTCGATCCAAGTCGCAACTTATGAAAGTAAACCAGTATAGGTCAAAGTACTGTCTTCAACACGGAGCCCAGGCTCACACCGCACAGCAAGCTATAAAGGGTCCCAAAATTAATATTGTAAAACCATTCAATCGAGAAAACCAACGTTCTTATCTATATAGAAAAAACGAGAAACGAGAAACACTAATGAACCACATCAACAAACTACAACTACTGAACATCAGATTCCTACTTTAGAACAGGTTCATATGTATTATTATTCTGAATTGCAGTTTGTATAATTGCAGTTTGTGCATTACGATAATCATCAAGGTTTTTTTACTACATCAATCAACTGTACTCTAATATCCATCGCTATATTTTAAGCGTTATATTTTTAAATAATGATGTATAGCATGTATAGCTATAAGAAGTTCCTCACTCTTAAAAATTACATCCCAGCTCCTTAGTTCTAACAGGGGTGATCTGAGCCGGATCACCCCTACCAGATCACCCTTATTTGAGTTTCTTTGTTATGCATGCTTTCTCAATGTTCTGTAACATTTTTGCGGGAATGTCAAATCCACTATAAAACATAATTAATTATACGGAATAGACTATCTATCAAAACTCACGTAGAAAAAATCCAGTGTATATGCTGGAATTCGAACTCACGACCTTTAGCATATAAAGCCATGACACATACGACTAAACCAGGACGACTGGATACGAACTAACAGTAATTTAACATACTTAAAGAAAGCAAGATCTTTTTATAAGTGGGGCAAGTTGGCAGACCTTTATTCAGTGGGGTTTAAACCTTTTTTGTTAATAAGTGAGTTGTCAGACTGATTGTTCAATTCGATTTTACACATTTTCAAAAGTGCGGTGAGTCGGTAAACAAGAGTGGGGCGATTTTTTTATAAAGTGGCGATATAGTATGGGCCGATTGGCAAGTGGGGGCGAATTGACATTGTTTAATATCTACTCATCGTGTTCTAGGTAGAGCCATAGGCTTTTTATCACCGCTGGCTAGCCTGGTTGCAGGTGAAAAAAAAAGAGAGTGAGTAAGTCTTTCTGCCAGTACATAGCCTCTGCATTAATCAAGACTTCTGCGATGCCTCCACGCGACAGCACACGCGGTAACTAGGGTCTAGTACCCTAGGCATAATTGTAGAGGATCTCGGAGCAGCAAGGGCCCCAGAGATTCAGTGTGTAGGCCCACCGGCGTGTGGATATGCCCTAACACTCACCAACCTTGCCCCAGCTATGGATAAATAGTTGGTCAGAAGAAGATCATAGCTCTGTTAAAGCAGTTCATCTAAGGAAAGTACAACTTGATACAAAACCAATGGCTAGATGGGAGTCATAAGCTTTGGTTAGCAGCTTATCTAAAGGAAGGAAACCTTGATTAATAAATCCCTGGCCATCCTGGTAAGGGGGTTTGGCGTCAGGCTAATCACCTTGCCCTGTAAAAAAAATGCTGATTACAGAAACTAATACAGTCGATAAACATGCTTGCCCTTCTAGGGTTGGAGCAGAAGTTGTTTTTAATGCAACTGACCGCCATGCGATGCAAAGAATGACGTCTAATAAACCGATACCACTGTTTTCGCCAAAAAAGTTGCGCAATGGAATGTACGGACAATGTATGAATGTGGAAAATGTGCTCAGATAGCAAAGAAGATGAGAGATTATGATATAAATATACTTGGCATAAGTGAGGCAAGATGAAACCAAAGTGGAGTTTTGACACTGGTAACAGGTGAGGAGATTCTATACTCGGGAAACCCAAATGAAAATGATTACCACACCAAAGGAGTAGCAGTAATGCTTTCAAACACATCAAAGAAGAGCATGATGGAATGGGAACCAGTAAGTGAGAGAATAATATGGGTGAGACTAAAAGCTAAATGCCAAAATATAACTATCATACAGTGTAATGCACCAACCAATGATGCCGAAGAGGATGTAAAGGAATGTTTTTATGAACAACTACAACATGTTTGGGACAACATCCCCAAAAGAGACATCAAAATAGTCATGGGTGATATGAATGCTCGGATTGGAAAAGAGAACAAGGACAGAGAGAAAACACTAGGAAAACATGGTCTATGAGAAAAAAATGAGAATGGAGTAAAGCTAGTTGAATTCTTTGAGATGAATGAGCTTGTGATAGGAGGCAGTTTATTTCCACAAAAGAACATACACAAAGAAACATGGGAATCGCCTGATGGAAAAACAAAAAATCAGATTGACCACATCATGATAAGTCAGAGATGGAGAAGCTCACTACAAGACGTTAGAGTTATGAGAGGAGCAGATATCAGCTCAGACCACCATCTTATCATAGCCAAAGTAAAAATAAAACTTGCAAAAGGGACCAAAGTGGAACAAAAACGTATTAAGTATAATGTGGAGAAGCTCAAAGACCTACATCTCAAAGATCAATTCCAAATCGAGCTCAGAAACAGATTTGAAGTACTTAAAGATGGGCCAGACCTGGACATAAATAACGAATGGGAGGTGGGAAGAGATATCATCAAGGAAGTGTGTGAAGATGTACTTGGTAAAAAAACTAACAAAAAGAAAGATTGGATGTCACATGGAACGTGGGATAAATTAGAAGAGAGAAGGAAAATGAAGGAAAATGTAAACAATGCAAGAACAAGGGCTCATAAACAAGAAGCACAAAACAAACACCAGCTCCTCAACAAAGAAGTGAAAAAATGTTGTAGGAAAGACAAGAGGGAATATGTAAATGATCTAGCAACTGAAGCAGAATTTGCTGCATATAAGGGCGACATCAAAACCTTGTACAATATCACCAAAACCCTTAGTAGACGTAAAACAGCTAAGTCTAAACCAGTAAAGGATAAAGATGGAAAAGTCCTAACCAATCTTAATGAACAGATTGAAAGATGGAATGAATACTTTGTCAATGTCCTGCATAGACCAGAACCAGACAAACCAGTAATAGTAGAGCCAGCTAAGGTAGATTTGAATATTAAGATAAAATAACATCAAGAAATATGAAGTGAAAAAGGCCATCAATTCACTCAAAAATGGAAAATCTGCAGGCATAGATGAAATACCACCTGAAGTTTTCAAATCTGGAGGCAATGACATAATCGAATACATGTACAAACTCCTGAATAAGATCTGACAGGAAGAAAAGATACCAACAGAATGGTTAAAGGGTTTGTTAGTGAAGCTGCCAAAGAAAGGTGATTTAGGGCTATGTGAGAATTGGAGAGGCATAACACTTCTATCAGTAGCTAGTAAAATACTGTGCAGAATTATACTCAGCCAAATTAAAGATGCAATTGATCAGGTACTGAGAGACGAACAAGCAGGTTTCAGATCAAACAGAAGCTGCACTGACCAAATATCAACACTACGTACCATCATTGAACAATCGGTAGAATGGCAATCATCCCTCTACATCAACTTTGTCGATTTTGAAAGGGCATTCGATAGTGTCAACAGAGAAGGGCTGTGGCAACTGTTAAGGCATTATGGCATACCAACAAAAATTGTGAACATGATCAAGGTGTTGTATGAGGATTTCACAGTACAGGTGATACATGAATCATCATTCACCAATCCTTTCCATGTAAATACTGGTGTGAAACAAGGCTGCTTACTCTCCCCTACACTATTCTTGATAGCTATAAACTGGGTAACAAAGCAAGCACTATACACTACACCAAGAGGTATACAGTGGAACTTCGCACAAAGGCTAGAAGACCTAGATTGTGCAGATGATCTGGCTCTGTTATCTCACCGTTTGAAAGACATGAGAGACAAAACCACCGAACTCCATGAAACAGAAAAAAAATAGGGCTAAAAATCAACATCAAGAAGACAAATATTAGGAAAGTAAAGACCAGAAAAGGAGGAACAGTGTCAATTGAAGGAGAAGATATTGAAGAAGTAGATCAGTTTACTTATTTAGGAAGCATCATGGATAGAACTGGTGGGACAGATGCAGACATCAGGACAAGAATAAGTAAAGCCAGTTTGGAAATCAACAGCATTTACAGAAAACACCAAAATTCGTATTTTTAACACAAATGTTAAATCAGTCCTTTTTTATGGTGCAGAGACCTGGCGATTTACAGCAGGAGTACAACATCAAATCCAGGTTTTTATCAACAAATGCCTGCGCCAAATTTGTAAATTTTGGTGGCCAGAAACCATTAGTATCAAATGCTTATGGGAAAGAACCAACCAGGAACCAGCAACTAAACAGCTAAAGAGGAGAACTTGGCAATGGATTGGGCATACTTTGAGGAAACATGTAGGTACCATCACTAGACAGGCATTAGAATAGAACCCCCAATGACATCGGAGACCGGGAAGACCATTTCACAGCTGGAGAAGATTAAGGCACAAAGAGCTGGAGGAAATTGGATATACATGGACAGAAGCAAAAAGGATAGCCCAAAATAGAGTAAGATGGAAAGCGACTGTAGCAGCCCTGGTTCCACAAGGAGCGAGGAGGATTAAGTCAAGTAAGTCATCGTGTTCTGGGGTCATAAAGGGTATACATATAAAGTATATTATAATGGCTGTGTGGCTTTTTAAACTAGATTTTATGAATTGTAAATGGTTTTTCGTCTAATCTAAAACAGCTGGGATGTAAAATAGTTATCCCGCTCGGACATTGTGTCTCAGTGTTAGATAACCATCTGGCCTCCGGCCATCTGGGTGATCATACACTGACACACCGCGTCCTTGTGGGATAACTATAAAGAAATATGATTTAGTTTGTCTTGAAGAACATATTGTAAATTCATTTATATAATACCGGAACAAAATGAATAACAGGTACATGTAAGTGGGTGCAATAAAGGTGTCTGTAAATGAAGAACAAGTGATATTCGTTGTGTCGCTACACAAAAATATTCTTTGTACCGCCAAAACTATAATGACTAACAAAATTTAATGAGGTACACGAAAAATTCAAAACGAAAAAGTCCCTTATCAAATGACGAAATCATAAGATCAAAAATATCAAAAGAATGATAAACAGCCGTTATATTTCTTGACTTGGTAGATACATTGGTATAGTATACTCTGCGTGGTGTAAATGTGTGACTTCTTTGCTCAGCAAGTCGGACAACCTTGCAAACTGTATGCAAAATTTCACAAATTTCAATATTTTGTCGTTTGTGAAAAATTGTTTTCAAAATAATCTTGAGATCATATATGCATTCTTTATATGAGTAAATGAAATTCGAAATATAAAATTTCCAGCTTGAAATTCCACCTGTAGGGTAGGAGATGTAAGCTGTAGTCTGTACTCTGCGTGTCTTTATATGTTATCAAAATGTCTAATCCAGGAGCTTCTCGCGGTCTTCGTTTTTAAAACTATGTCGATTTCTTTGAAAAAAATAGAGGCAATAATTCAAATTTTAACAACTTTAAAAAGTTCTAGCTACGGGTGTAAATTGTAGGATTGATTGAATGAATTGCTGTTTGGTTAACGTCCAGTGGCAAATATTTCATGCATATTCAGGACGAGAACAAGTTAACAATAAATACAATAGGTAGGTTTTGCAATCCAGACAGCCCATCCGGGATGATGGTCGGGAAAATTTGGACTAACACTTGAAAATGAGGGTATTTTGCATAGGGACAGAAATTTTGCCTTGCAACAGGCCACCTACGGATTCCTACGGGTTCTTGATGTGCAAAGAGCGTGGCACTCTATTTACACAAGGCATCTGATTTTGGGCCCCCTGTCTGACCGGACGTGGCTGCAAACTTTATATATCCAGCACAGCCAAACGTACACCCCACTTTGGCAAGCGTTTTACTGCTTGTCGGAAGAATACCAAATGACCCAATTTCTATTCCTTTTTCTCAGCCTTTATTCCGATATTGCTGTCTGTCCTGTGTAGACCTGGTTTATACGATTATAAAGCTAGCACTTTATTTTTAAAATGTTTCCAATACTATATCGGATTTACTAGGTACGGACCAATGAATTTGTTTATACTTAGACACAGGGAGATTAATTAGGCAAAATAACCAATTGTTTTACATTCTATACAAGCAAAATATTTTCTGTACGATTTTCAACGTCTGCTTGTACTGTGCTTTTTCGACAAATTATATCCGCATTCTCATCCAGATAAATTTCAATTTTGTCCGAGTGGTGTTTCTGATGACAATTTTAAAACGAATTAATAGTTGTATATATTCCCCGTTTTTTCACACATCATCCTAAGCTTCTGTAAAATAGATTTCTACTTTAAAAATAAAATTTCATGGGGAGACGACGTGAAACATGAATAAGTATTTATCGCAAAATAAACCAAGAATAAAAAAAAGTGATAAAACTCAGTCTGTTTTGCAAAAGAACATATATAGATAAATCGTGCAGATGCTTTTAAAAATATCAAAGAAACAGAATATTTAAAAAGTAAAGTAATACTTTTAAAGATTAACAATGAGCAGAAGAATTGACGTAGAACGATAAAGCAATCTATGTCAAATCTATGTCAAATAACCGTTACGTATTACATCAAAACTCTCGACGGATTAATATATCGGAAACCTTGTTTCCGAATCCCTTTGTAATATTGTATTACTGTATTTATATGTATATGTCATGTACATGATTTTTTGAAATAAAATAAATTTTTTTAAACTCTCGGCACTCTGCATCTAGGGAAATTTACCGTTCAAAATGTCACAAAATAATCCATAAAAAAAGGATTATTATTTAATCACTTTGTGATTGCAAACTCTAGACTCTACTGCAGTGGCTTGTATGCAACGTTATTCAATAACGTAAGAAACGATAACTCGTGGCGTAACGTCATTCGGTATCGTGTTACCTTAAATAACAAATATAGTATTGCGTCGTCAAGGGCCATCAAGGGACCATATCAAAGACGTAGATAACAACCTGGTAAGACCTGTATAAATGACCGACAACTTTCGAGACGTTTCGAGAATTTTATTCTGACTTCCGGCCGAGAGATATCGAGTGGCCCATAGACACATCCAAAACTCGCCAATATATAAGCATGAACCCCTCAGGTGGTTCATGCATTGAAAGCAAGCACTTCGATGTTACAATATTTTCACATGAGTCATAGAAAAGGTTCGCCACCTCTACACGCAAATGTAATTTTATTGAATTTTACGAACACATATTTATTTCTAACATAGCTTCTCTCATTTTATTTTTTTTCAGTTTTTTCCGTGTCTCCCTTAAATGTTACCATAGTGCCATTGTTTAAGATTTTTCAGTACCATGCTAATTTAGGGTATTTTAAACATGTGACAGACAAATGAACTATGAAAACAAATCTTACTACTGAAATGTAATTTTTTAGGTAAAGCCTTTAATGTTAAGGAAACACTAAATTTGTCATCAATTTCCCTCCAGTTGTCCATGTCTCCCCAAAATGTTACCACGTCCAAATTGAACGTTTTTCGCAAGGAACGTCAATGTAACGTATTATATATTTAGTTTTCCATAGACTAAAAAGTTAAGCATTTTTGTGTCTTAAGCATTTGACACGTTCTGTTGAATGATATAGTGTTTGGAGAGAGTTTTCAAATATTTATTCAAAAATGTAATAAATCAACAAGAAATTTGACTTCCATCAAAGTTTTGTAAACCATGTGCTGATCTTAAAGGCGTCGAAGTTTTTGATAAATGATAAGTTTTCTATAATACCGAACCTTTCGACTTTGGGACCTTTAGTAAAAGATATGTTTCTGCTAGTACGAATGTTTGTTGCATACACTAACAGTTATTTCCACGCATCCGACAAACTGACGCATGTAAAAAAATACTGATCCTAATTCAAGGACTGTAGATCACTTTTTAATCTTAATAAAATGAGCAATTTCAAACTGCCGTTTTCTTTCCAAAAGCTAAGAATGAAATTGAAAATATAGATCAAGCAAACAGAGAATACATATAGTAGCTGTTGCTGCCATTGACCCGAACGAGAATTATTTTTCATTATAATCTTCTCGAAAGACTCATATTTGGGATGTAACTGTTGGTAGTACGGATAGAAAGACCCTAAAATTATTTCAATAAGTTAAGATTATTAGGAAATAAATAAAATCGAGAATGGAAAGATTATTCATCAAAAATGTATAATCAGTCATGTTCACAGTCTTTATTTTTTTTAAATAAGTAGTCAAACATCAAAAAGCCATATGTATTAAAATAGTGCAAAGCTTGAACGTTTTGTTCAAAAGTCGGTTGAAATAAATGAAAATTGCGTCGACTGACGTTACCATTACTGAACAGAACACTGTGCGTAACGTCATAGCATGGCATGAAAGAATTATTTCTTAAATTTGATATGCATTGATGTAAAGTACGTCATCCTTGTCGCATAGAGAAGAATGTGCGTAAGAGTTTTATAGGTTTGAAATTAGAATGTATTTATATTATCTAGACATTCAAATCAAATATTTATCATTTAAATTTTCATCGTAAAGCAATAAAATTGTATCAAAGTAAACTGAAAATTCTCGTCTAATGAAAGTGCCTCGTGACTTAAAGAAATTCAATGAAACAAATGTATATTATTATTACTGGTAGACTGTTTGAATAATTGAATTGTGTTTAATGACACTTTCAACTTCATTGTGTTTAATGACACTTTCAACTTCATTGTGATATTTCATGGCGGTCAGTTTTTATTGTTTGAGGATGTCGGAGAGAACCAGCGACCTTCGGTAGGAAAACTGACAATCCTAGTTAATTAAGACTCGAGTCGAGTGCATCTGAACTCACAAATTCAGTGTTGTCACAGTGATACAGTAGTTCGACTACTTAGACCAATCATGGCCCCTCTTTTATTTGACGAAGGAAGTGAATAATATGTTTTGTGCGTACTTCATTATTATAGTACCTTCAAAAGCAAACAGATTATAGCAAAACGAAACAACGAAAAGTTGTTCATAAAAAGTCAACACTTTTAGATTTCAAAAGATATAGACTGTCGATTTCATAAACACGCGTTTTGAAATATCTGAACAGTGCTCACAAACAATTTTCATATATTTTTTTTTTAAATAATTGAAATATTGCACTGGCAATTGAACGAACTGAGTAAACCAACACCTGCTATACATTCTTTGAAAACATTTTCGGAGTTATCTTATTTGAAATTTCGACAATTGCAAACGTGATGAAAAAAATCATTCTTTTTTTATCAATTCTGCGTTGTCATTTTTAGAGATTTTAATATTGCATGTAACTGTTATCAAACGATTCAGGTTAATATCAATATTGTTTAACTATAAACTCAAGCTAGTTGTCAAAATAGCATTGAATTAAATGCAGCTTAATTTTCAAAAACGACTACATGTGTTTTTTATTAGTAACGAAAACGACATCCGATATATTGAAGAAACAAATCTGTGTTTATATTTATATATAACTACATTTGCAGATGTTCCAAAATTTTCAAATATCTGTTAAGATAATAATGTACATACGACTTAATATCTTGCTACTCGCATTGATAAATCCTTGAAGGCAACCATAAAAGCATCTGTATTTTTTAAAACTTCTTATGATCATAGACTACCCAAAACCTAAACCGTGTATAAGTGCCACAGTCCTCCCACATGTCGTTGGCCTCAATTAATCCTTTCGTTGTCTTGGAGACTATAAGTTTGAAGTCACGCTTTAATTTACTAATTCAAAATTTTATTCCACTGTCCCTACACCACTACATGTATGGCAGACGACACTAGTCTAACTGTTCCTCCGACAAACAAAACATAAGTATACAGTCCCGTAAAAAAGCATATAAAAATGGCTAAATTAAATCCCATATTTCCGGTTACCAGAAAAACCAAGTAGAGATGCATACTGTAAAAGTTGTACCAGAACGTATGAAAGTTGTACTACAAAGTAAAAATGTATTCAGGGCATCCATGTACCTTACCTTTTCCATCTAGTTTGTTAGTTTAATGACTAAATCCGTTATAAAGATTTCTTCGGTTTCTGAAGCTTATATATATGAAATAAAAATTATGTAATATTTTTATTTATATATACATGGCATATCAACTGTTTCCCTTAGAGATTTGAGGAATTATGAGTGTATTAAAATATTTCAAAGGACGGATTCTGTTGACGCATCAGTTTGTTGAAGATCTTCTCTGAAACCGTATTTTTCGCGTCAGCCTGCTCACGAATTATAAATAATTGATTAAGATAAAGATATATTTACAATAATTTTAAGTCTTAAAATTTGCTGTTATGTCATAACTAGAATTAACCGTTAGCCTTTCGTAATATTTATGCTCGTAAGTTAAGATCTGCCCTATCGTATAATTGTTATGATGTTGTGAACGTGAAAAAGTCGGACTAGTTTATGTATTTCTTATTTCGGACATTTGGACTTGTTTCTTATATTATTCATAGTTACTGTTTAATCTTTCAGACGATTTCGTTCTATGTCAACAGACAATAAGCTTTGATTTGCATTCTAAAAGATATTTCATGTGTGTCATTTATTTAATCTGAAAACTGTAAGAAAAACTATGCAATATAATTAACGGTACCAATTTTCTTGCACCAGATGCGCATTTCGACAAAACATGTCTCTTCAGTGATGCTCGTGGCCAAAATATTTGAAATCCAAAGCTTATATAAAAGATGAAGAGCTATAATCCAAAAGGTCCAAAAAGTATAGCCAAATCCGTGAAAGGGGATTGTGTTAATTTATGTTACACAACTATTTCATTTCCTAATTATTTTAATCCGTTAATGTCGTACATAGACAATTCTTTTCAATATCTGTTTTATCAGTTCTTGTCCAGGACATGTATGGTAACAATGACATTAATCCGTTTTTCAATTACGGCCTTTTGTTACTTTAAAGTGTTAATCTTATGTTTGTAAAATTTGACAACTTTATTATTATGTAATCTTAATTCTTTGGCAACCTGTAAACATTGTCTATCTTTATAATGTGTCGGCTGAAGTTAATTCTTCAGTCGGAGTCAGCCTTTAGAACTGACATTATCCGTTCATTAAAGTGAAAATAAAAATCCCTCCTGAAAGTCTTCGTTATAATTCGCTCTACCAGTCTGTGAGTTAGTTCCGCCAGTGGATTTATGTTCAATAGGCAGGGGACCAGTTTTCGGTCACTGTCATTCGTTTCGGCATCTTCGCAAGTTTCAGCAACAGAACCTGTTGCACGGTATCAAACATTCTAGTAACAACATCGTTGTCACAATGTCATCAATGTGGTCAGGTCAGGTTAAGGATTTTTTTTCAGATGTTCCGACTCCTTGGCTTTTTCCCCAATAATACAGGGTCGAATATTTTGCACCATATCACCATCTTTTCTTTTCATAGAAGACTCCATTAGCTCTTCAAAGGTCATTATCAAAATTTAAGCAGACTTAGAAATATTTATACGATTTAAATTAATGTCAATTCTGAATACAAAAACATATGTATGTGCCTGTCCCAAGTCAGGAGTGGTTGTCGTTTGTTTATGTGTTGCATATTTATTTTTCGTTCATTTTTTTTACATAAATAAGGCCGTTAGTTTTCTCGTTTGAATTGTTTTACATTGTCTTATCGGGGCCTATTATAGCTGACTATGCGGTATGGGCTTTGCTCATTGTTGAAGGCCACACGGTGACCTATAGTTGTTAATGTCATTTTGGTCTTTTGTGGTTAGTTGCCTCATTGGCAATCATACCATATCTTCTTTTTTATATATCTGTGTCAACAGTTTATTGAATTATCCGCTTCAAATTGTCTTTTAAAAAAAAATAATTCAACTAAGTAATAAAAAATCATGCCATAAATATATATTCCTAGTTGTCCGTTTTACACAACATGGCCTTCGCCGCGATATATTCGGTGTAAAGCAATCACCAATCACTCAACCAATCACCATGGCCATACAATGTAATTTTAAGAAGTCAGTTTGGCGGATTTTTATACATTACAACTACTATATATTTAACACTGATCGGTCAAACCCGAATAATTACAGTGCCCCTTTAATACGGTTAGTGTCTTTCCCTGATTGAATTTAGAGAAATATAACGACTGGATTTTTCGGGTTACGATCGATCATGAATTGTAACTATTTGTTTGTGAATTGCAAATAGGGTGCTTTAATTTTAATGTGAAAGTCTTTGTTTAACTTGATTATATTTACGTTGGCCTAATGGTGCTATAAAAGGCCTCTTCGTAAAAAGTTTTCAAAATTCAACAATAAAAACTAACGGCTTAATTCATAACAAAACATTTTTAACAACAAATATGACATACGCGAAACAACGACAACCAATTTCCCCACCTATTTAGGACGACAAAGTTTCTTGTTGCCATAATCCAAGTTGTTATCTTTTTCCTACAAGATTAAAACTTGTTCCTGCAATATGTTTCGTGTTCCCTTTAATATATATGTTGTACCTACTGAAAGTTTGATATAGTGAGGTGTTCCCTCCAGAGTTTCTCCTCCTCTCAAATAAAAAATATTCCGTAATTTATAGGAGCGCACTATGTTTATAGTTCCTGTGGGAACAACATAAGAAGAAAGAATATGGGGTATCCATTCATAACACACTATCATGGAGTTCCTCTCCTCTCACATTAAAAAAATATTCCTTTATTTTTAGTAGCGTACTATGTTTTTTATGGACAATATTTTCCTGTTGGAACAAGAACTTCTTTGTGCGAACAAGGAATTGTACTTAGGATACAACATAAGAAAAAAGAAAAGATTTGGGATATTCATCCATGACACAATATCAGAATACACACACACACACACAAAAAAAAGCAAAGAAACAGCCCTTTGTTGCTGTTCTTCATCTTAAAGTCACACAGTGAGGCTTTGAACATATTAAAATTTTGTAGGAATATAATAATAATTGTATTGCTTGACCGGCAGTGGAGGATCCAGCTGAGGGCTTGCCTCTTTGGTTGACGAAAAAAGGGTATCATGTTTGTCTCGATTCATATGATTTTTTATGATAAGATTGTTCTAAACATTGTTTGCCACGCCATAATTGGCAGTATAATCAGTTTTATAGACTACGCTCCCCCTTTCAGAAATCCTGGATTCGCCCCTGATCAGATCAATTTGCAATAAAAGTTCAGGTTTATTAAAATATGGAGGATTTCCATCCACTCAAAAAGAGTACAGTATAGAGTACAAAAATTAAAAAAAAAAAAGAATAAGGTAAACAAAAAACAACAACAAAACAAAACAAATGTAACGAATTTACAGTTTAAGAAGGCTATAATATTTCTACAGTTGTATATTTTTCGAAACCTCTTTGAATTTCCCATTTGATCTCTTTATCATTGAAAAGGGCATTAAAAATCATCCCTTTATCCGTGGTTGCTATCAGACGCTTTACCTGTATAATTGTTGCTATGGTGCTCTCTTCGAGGTCCGCGTTCTAAGTGTAAATAGTGGGTAGCTATTCGGTGTAAGTTGTCATTCTTATCAGAGACGTTGATGGAAGAAAACTAGAAGGTAGGACCGTTAATATTTAAAGACGAGTAGCAGGATTTATCAAACAAAGTGGAGTGTTTGAAACCTGTTGAGAAAATATAAATAGTTTCGGTTCCGTAGAAGTTGTATAAACAGGGCTAGTGCTAAGGTTTTGCGTTCCACATCTCTCACTATTGCAGTGAGTGTTTGCTGTTAAACCATACCTTAGTGCTACCCTGTTCCAACAGTTTTATAAACATATTTTAATAAAGTTTCATACGTCGAAAGTTTACAACAGTTTGAATAGTTTCCATACATTTGTTTTATATATTCAGGTTTCAGCCCGTTGATACATTTCGGTTCAGCCCCATTTTTATACATTTAGGTTTCAGCCGGTTTGATACATTAAGGTTTAGTCCCGTTTTAAACATTTAGGTTTCAAACTATTTCCAAACATTTCGGTTTCGAACTAGTTCCAAACATTTCGGTTTCAGACCAGTTCCAAACATTTAGGTCTCAGACTAGTTCCAAACATTTAGGTGTCAGACTAGTTCCAAACATTTAGGTTTCAGACCAGTTCCAAACATTTAGGTTTCAGACCAGTTCCAAACATTTAGGTTTCAGACAATAGTTCCAAACCGTCAGACCAGTTTCATACATTTAATAGGTTTCAGACCCGTTCCATACATTTATGTTTCAGACCAGTTTCATACATTCATGTTTCAAACAAGTTCCATACATTTAGGTTTCAGACTATAGTTTCAAACAGTTGGTTTTAAACAGTATTGGACTGAAAGGGTTTTAAACGGTTTTAATTCAACAAGTTCGGGTTAGGTTGATAGGTGTTGAAATTCGTTATATGTAGTATAGTATTTGTTTCATATTTAATAGTAATAGTGTAAACTTTTTATTGACTTTAGAACTTTTGAGTTTTTTTCAAATCCCAGGGAACTGGTACGAACCCGAGGATAAACATATCTAAACGTCCCCGCCCGGTTACACGTTACACAAATAAATAAAAAAGAGAATTATATACAAAAAGAACCGATGCTAACTTATAAATAAAAAAATGATGGTAAACATATTCAAGAATACCGAAAAATAGTGTAAAAACTAAAGAAAATAGAAATCATATACCCTTTGAAACATATCGTATATTTAGCAAGCGTTACATACAATACCTTGTGATGAGATTGATAGATTGTTGGTTGCTTATACCTCCTGATAAGAAAACGTGACACAATTCCAACGAGAAAAACTAGGGCATAAATTTAGCTTTCAATAACTTTAAAGAAAAACCCATTATTAGCGGAAAGTTCAATCAAGTACGCAGTTGTTTTTATCAGTAACATTTTATTTCATAGTTCTTATCAATTGTGTCAACTACATCTTAAGTCCACACAGGGTATTTGATTTAAATGATAAATTAATAATAAGTAAATATCACAATACATAATCTGATGGATGTATAGCATGAATCTGTTTTTTAAGTAGAATTGAAAAACGGAAACTTAATTATTTTCTCTCCAAAGTTACTAAGTACACGTTTAAGAATATTAGAGAACAACCAGATCTCTCTCTCTCTCTCTCTCTCTCTCTCTCTCTCTCTCTCTCTCTCTCTCTCTCTCTCTCTCTCTCTCTCTCTCTCTCTCTCTCTCTCTCTCTCTCTCTCTCTCTCTCTCTCTCTCTCTCTCTCTCTCTCTCTCGATCTCTCTCTCTCGATCTCGATATTTGCTGCACAATGTAAATTATTGAATTATAATAATTGTTTGAAAGATAACAAGATTTTTTAAATTTTAGTTTCTACCAATAATACATGTGTTTTAGAATATCCAAATAATTAAAATCTGATTCGGACTAGATTTTTACTCAATGGAATTTATTACGCCTGTCTTTTTGTAAATTTATTTCTTTTTAGTGAATATTTGGAATCAAAGTTAATGAGGTCAAAATATTTTATATTTAAGTTTGTGCCAAAACAGTAATAGATATAAGTTGCAGATCAATCAGACTTTATTTTGGTGTGACATGTCTTCAAAGTGATACAGTTGTAAAAATGGAATGGATCTCGAAAGGTTGATTTTCCTGTATGCAATGACTTTATGTACTATTGTATATATGTTTCCTCTTCGATAAATCCTCTTATAAGCATGATATTCTTAAGGGAAAGAAAAGCAGTTAATTCTCATGCAATTACCCTTTCAGTTAATATATGTCATAAACCGATTTATTGAAAATACACCAACCGTAACTAAAACTGTACGAGATGTGGGTTATACGTCCATCAGACGGCAATCAAACGACAAAAACAACCTAAGGAAATCCAGAAGGAACATATGGTTTTCAACAGAAGCCAGTTGTCTATACGTCAATATTCCAAGTTCTTTTAAAAAGAGTCACGAAATCATATACAAAATGTAGATAGATTTAACAGAAACAATCAATAATACATAAGTTAGGCCGTTAGTTTTCTCGTTTGAATTGTTTTACATTGTCATTTCGGGGCCTTTTATAGCTGACTATGCGGTATGGGCTTTTTCATTGTTGAAGGCTGTACGGTGACCTATAGTTGTTAATTTCTGTGTTATGTTGGTCCCTTGGCAATCATACCATATGTTCTTTTTTATATTTAAAAATATACCATTAAAATACAATTCTCAAAATAATATTATAATTTTGAAAAAAACTTGAATATCCTAAAAGTTCATACTTTCAAAGTTAACAACCTTTTACTATTTTCCCATGTCTCTACTCCACAAGAGGACGGCCAGAAGAGCCGGGGATTGCATAAATTATACGCATTTTAGCAAAATCGGAAAAGACACAACTACTAAACCCGATTTCAAAAACCATGTCACAAACCTGTTATCTGAAATTGAGAGCAACCGTGGCCGTGGCGAAATTTTGCTTTCAGTCACTTTTTCGAGTGACTCTATTTCAGATGTACTGCGTTGGATTCAACTAGGAAAAGCACCCGGCTTCGATGAAATTCCGAACGAGTTTTTGAAATATGGTGGTGATACGATGGTTAAGACTTTGTGTGATCTGTTTACCTTCATATCTGATCACGAACAGATACCGGTGGAATGGCAGAGGGGGATTATAAAACCTCTCCATAAATCCGGTTCTGTTTACGACTTAGATAATTACAGAGGTATCACTTTGTCATCAAATGTATATAAACTTTTTTCGAAGACTTTGGAAATATATATCGTGAACTTCCTCGAACAACACAAAGTACTTGGGGAAAACCAGGGCGCTTTTCGAAAGGATCGACGCATTGAAGATCAAATATTTGCTTTACAAGGTATTTGTGCTTTGTCACGCTCTTCTAAAAGACCCCTATACTTAGCCTTTTTGGATTTATCAAAGGCGTTTGATAGGGTATGGCGCGATGGGCTTTTTGTTAAATTATGGCAAAGTGGGATACAAGGGAAGGTATGGCGTCTAGTTAAGAATATTTATAGTCATGTAGAAAATAAGGTACTATTTGGTGACATTGAATCTACCTGCATGGTCATATTTGTCTATGAGTGTTTTAATTACATGTATATTTTAACATTCTATAAATTGTTGTTTTTTTTTATTATGATTATGTATTTTAGAAATCTCTATTTTTGTCTTATTAATGTGCCATGTATGTTATTGTTTCAAAGACATTCTATAATGAAACCATTAACTAAAATGTATATAATTGTAAATAATATAGTATAGACGCACCATCACTTCTACCCTGATGACTGGTGCCCCCGATGTAAAGGGGTAGTTTTCTAAATAAAATATATATATATATACGCATATTTCCAAAACACTCTTTGATCGGTCTGTTATGGGCTTGCAAGGAAACACTTCTGTTCCTATCAAATATACCTCCATTTTGAAGTGTTAACATCTCTTTCCCTCAACTTTTCCCCGGATGTACTCTCTTGCAGTACAACCTGATATATTTCTTTTTTGGTTTTTTTTTGCCTGAATATGCATGGAATATTTGTCACAAGACGTTCAGCGACCAGCAATGAATCAATCAATATGGATTTTTTTTTTGAAAGAGAGACGAAAGATACCAGATGGACATTAACAAGCATAAGTCCCAAATTAAAACGCCAATGCCATGGCTAAAAAGAAAGACAAAAAGACGAACATTAGTACAAACAACACAACATAGAAGGCTAAAGACTAAGATACAAATGAGGGGTTTGTGTTTCATGTGCTCCAGAAGGGTAAGCAGCTCCTGCTCCAAAAGAGGCATCTGTCAAGTTCAATATTTTATCTCAGAAAGATTTTTTAACGATGATAGATATGTTTTAGTCTCTGTTAAATGGATGCAAAGTTGTTTCAAATCGGAGCAATTATTGACATGTTATATTTTATTAACATTTGTTAATTTAGAACTGTTCGTTATCTGGCTTGAAATTATACGTTTTTTGGCTTTCGTTTTTTGTCTTATTACTATCTCGTTGAATTATCAATCACAGCTCAGTACATTAGAGCTGTTAAGATATTAAAGAAATTTCACATTTTCATTATATTTAGTTGTATATTTGTTTGCTTAAGTAGATATTGAAACAATTAAAAGTGTATTTAAATAGTCTGATTTACCAACAGTGTTTATTTCATATCAACTCTAATTTTAGATTTAGAAATTTAAGCTTGTTGATGAATTTCTCTTTCCGTTTTGTCATCTTCTTATAAAACATATAAATCGTATGAGTCTTTTAAGGAGTTTGACATTTTACAGTTGTTTTTTTAATTTTAAAATGTTCTGCATTTGAAGAAAATATTCATGCTAAAAGTGTCATTCATATTTTATAAATTCCATAACAAATTAAAAACTTCTTTTTTATGAAATTTTCATTGATTAATTCCTTAAATAATAGAGATTATAAAAATTTCATATTTTCAATAATCTGGTTTAATTCAATCAAATATTTGTGTGGGTGTGTGGGTGTTACAGCCTGTAGCTCATTGCCATATTCGGCATGGCCATAGAGGGCGCTCGCAGCTTGAATCAGAATTTTGGAATTCCCGTATCAGCTTGAATTAGAATTTTGGAATTCCCGAATCGGGCACTTGTTAATTTGCTGTCGACTAGAAAGCAGGTGTTACACAAATTAGTTAAACTTTTAAAACCCGCCCGCCCTCCCTATGAGAATAGTTGCTGCTGTTTTTGTTTTATATTTTCAGGCATCTGTTTGCTGTATTTGATTAGCATATTATGGTTACCAGTATCCAAGCAGGACCTTCATAGTATTGGACCAATACAGGATAATTTCGAATAAACTTGCGTTTCTATGAATTGGACATTTCCGTTATTAAGCACTTTATTAACATATTATGGACTATTGTGATTTGAGCATCCAGCATTAATTTTAGTTTTTATTAATTAACAATTATATTAATTGGAACGAAAACGAGACATTTAAAAAAAAATCAATTATCTTCTTTTACCTAAGGCGCAGAGTCAATTTTGAATGGGGGGAGGTCCAGGGAGACTGGTAGTGATTGGGGGATTATTTCAATCGGCCCTTGCTCTGGGCCTGACAAGTTATAAAATTTGCAGGTTTGGAAAATGTGGTTAGTGGTAACGGTGTGGTCTACAGATGGGTGACTCTGGAAAATTTTGTAATTGTTATTAAGTCTTCAATGTTAGAACAGTATTTTTCCTAAAATTTGAATACTGTGTACTTTGTGTTAAATGGCCTTGAAATAAGCCCTTTTAATATATGTACTCTGGGCCACACCATTCCCCATTACATCTTTCACCATAAATTATTCAACGGTAAAAATTTCACTATTCCAGTATACGCCACACCATATTACAAAATAAACAATTTCAAAAAACGCCATTTCCTGTTACATCATAAACCTTATAATAATACGCCGTACACTATTCCCCAATATACATGCAGTATTCCATCAAACATCATTCTCCGTCACACCATTCCATATCACGCTATACACAATTCCCTTTACACGATACACCATTCAATATTCCCCATTGAACCATACACCACACGCTTATAAGTTTCCAGTTGCACTATTCCCTTTAAGGTAGGTTCATGGTATACCGTCATCTTTGATCGTTCTATCGGTCTAGTTCTTTGTCCAAATCTGCAAATTTGGAAACAGACACGCAATTTATTGGTTAGACAGTGTATTCAATTAAAAAACTTAGTGATTGATTGTATTATCCAAAATGTTTAAGCAAATACCAAATATTTTGGGGTTTAAGTATCAATTTTTTCAACTTAGCAATTTAAGGGTAGATAACTCTTTTAGTAAAAATAAATGACACTGGGGTGATAGAGAAAATTAATTATTTTACTTGAACAATCTAAGCAAACTTGTGCAATTTTCAACGACTCGTAGCTTGAAAAATGTCATGGTGACACATATTTTTATATAATTGAAAAAAGCTTAGTAAAATCTTTATTTCGGCAAAGTATAAAAAAATCTGTCTGAGGAAATATATACCGAAAATCTACCTTAAGCCATTTTACATTTCAATTTATAAATTGCACCATATACAATTGCCACTTCCCTATTCAATCACACACGATACTGCATTCTTCTTAACACGAATTATGTAAATTATTACAGAGAAGGGATACAATTTCAATTTAAATATCTGAATAAAAGGTATAAATCTTATACATAGTTCCACGTTACTTGCACCTTTGTCCATTTCACACAATACACCATTCTCCAATGTATCATGCATCATTTCGAATTGCACCACTCCCTAATCTCCCTCGTACAAATGTACCATATATACAATGTCACAGCATTATTGAAAAGTTTTCGACACTCAAAGGAATATGATAGTATATGTATTGCCATAGGCGGCAATACTAACGTTTTCTAACATTCACCACTTTATATAACAAAACAGGCAAGTGTGATATTAGTATTTTATTATTCTGTTATAGAAATTGAGTGAAATGAAGTCAAATTGCATTTTAACAATCTTCTAACGGAACTGGTATACGGTATCCATGCCCACCATTGTTTTACATCAAATTAATGAAATTCTGGAGCCTTTTCTTCGGCTGTTATTTGCTGTTTGGTCAGGTTGTTGTCTCCTTGATATGATACATATTTTAAAACATTCTCAATTTAAACAAGTTCCTACCAAAATTCGAGAATAGAGAAAAATAGCGTAAAAACTAAAGACTGCAGAAATCATTTATCCTTTGAATTATATCGTATATATAGCATGTGTTATATAAAATGACTCGTAATGGGATTGATTGATTGTTGGTTGCTTAAGCTTCGTGATAAGAAAATCTGAAACAAACAATTCCAACGAGAAAACTTAGGACATAAGTTTAGCCTTCAATAACTTGAAACGAAAACCAATTAGTGCGGGAAAGATCAATCAAACACGCAGATATTTTCATCCGTAACTTTTATTTCATAATATTCATATAAAATGTGTCAATAACATAATAAATCCACACCGGGGATTTAATTTTAATGATAAATTAATAATAAGTAAATATCATAATACATAAACTGATGGAAGTATAGAATCTGTTTTTAAGTAGACTTGCGAAATGGAAACACGAAGTCACTAAGTACACGTTCGAGAACAACAGAATTAATTCCTCTCTCTCATTTTTGGCGGGGTTCATATTGCACATGCTTAGGTTTTGACTGTGTTTTAAACTGGATAATGCACAGCTAAGGTGTGCCTCAACTACTGAAAAAATACTGCACAGTTCAAAGTTACTCTTAACTGAAGGGGCGGATCTAGGACTTTCGAAAGGGCCGTTATTCCATAAAATAGAAGGATACCGCTGAGCTTGACGCTGTCATGCTAAAAAATTATATTGTTACTAATCGAAGAGTGGGCGTACACCTGAATCCGCAAATGGTCTTGTAATAACGACATAGTTGATCAATTAACAACTTTGTTCAATTTTTTTTTCTTTTCAACAATAGAAAAAGAAACTGTTTCTCATTCTTTAAACTAGAAACATTATAATATATATTCTGCACAATGTAATTTTTTTAATCATAATAATTGTTTGAAAGTAAACAAGACATTTTTTTTTTAGTTTTTTTAGTAGTGTTTACCAATAAAACGTGTGTTTTAGAATATCCAAATAATTTGAAATCTGATTTGGATTACATTTGCACTCATTGGAATTTATTAGGCCTGTCTTTTTGTAAATTTGTTTCTTTTTAGGGAATATTTTGGATAAAAAAAAACAGAAAAAGATATAAGATGCAGATCAATAAAACTTTATTTTGGTGTGACTTGTAATCCCTCTGCGATTAATCCTCTTCTGAGCATAATATTCTTGAAGGAAAGAAAAGCAGTTAATCATCATGCCATAACCCTTTCACTTAATATATGTCATAAACCGATTTGTTGAAAATATTCCAAACGGAACTAAAACTGTATGAGATGTGGGTTATACGTCTATAAGACGGCAATCAAATTTTGCTTTCGTTTGTTGTCTTATTATTATCTCGTTGGTTTATAAATCACGTTTCAGTACACAAGAACTGTAAAGAAATTAAGGAAATATCGCATTTGTATTATGTGTGTATACAATGTATATAGCTGTTTGTGTAGTGAAAGTCAATATAGAAACTACATAAAATATATATGAACATGTTTATTTCATATGAACTCTAATATTAAATTTAGAAATTTAAGCTTGTTAATGAATTTCTATTTCCGTTTTTTCATCTTATGAGTCTTAAACGGAGTCCGGAGATTTTATAGTTGTTTATTTTAAAATGTTCTTACATTTAAAAAAATGTTTAAAGAAATTTTGATGCTAAATATGTTATATGTATTTTATAAATTTTATAACAAGTTAAAGCTTAAATTTATATTCTGAAATATTCAATCATAAATTCCTGATAAAGCAATACCTTTTAAAGTATTCAATATTAGAACAGTAGTTTAACAGTCTAAATTTTGAATATTGTTTAGTTTAAACATATTTATTTATAGTGGATTGGGAAACAAGTTTTGCAACTTATATTAATCCCTTTCCACTTTGCGGGTGCGAGTGCTGCCTTGTAGCGGCATTAGCCTACTCTTTTTCGAAATCTACAAGGGTTTCTTAAACGTTATGGCTCTCTCTTAACACGGGTCAGCCATTTATCGTCCCCGTCCGACGGACTATCATCGTTTCCTCAAGACCATACTCGCAAATGGTGTCAAGGGAGAGCCAAAAATTCAGTGAAATGGGCAATTGATATTAGCCCTTTACAATTCTGGGCCATTCAATCGTTCCCAATTACATCATACACCAGGGCAATATTCACTATTCCAGTATTCAATCATACATCATTCTCCGTTACACCATTTCACATTTCACATTAAGCCATCCAAAAATTATAATTAAAGTCATTCCTAATGGCACCATACACATTTGCCCTTGCCCTACTCAATCATAAACGATACTATATTATTATTAAACATCAATATTATAATTAATTGACAGAGAAGGAATAAAATTTCAATTTTATTATTTGAATAATAAGTGTTAACCTCAAGCATCGTTCCGTTTTACACCATTGCCCATTTCACACGATACACCAATCCCAATTTTCTCATACATCATTCCAAGTTGCACCATACCCCATTCCACATCGTACAAATGTATTATATATACAGTGTCACAGTATTCCATACTTTTTTTTAAAGTTTACGCTAGTCTAGAAAATACGATAGTATCTATATTTACATAGGCGGTAAAGTTAATATTTCACCACTTTTTATAATAAAAACCCAGACAAAACAGTTATATGTGATATTAGTATTTTATTATTCTGTTTTACAAATTGAGTAAAATGAAATCAAATTGCATGATAACCATCTTCAAACGGAACTTGTATACGGTATCCATGCCCTCCATCGTTTTTATGCATCAAATTTTATATTGTAAATTTACACACTGTAGACTACTAAAAATTCATAAATGAATGATAAAAAATATAATACCCTTAATACCCTTACATCCAATCACAGCGCTCCTAAGTTGACATCCTTCGTCTGCCTTTGGTATACAAAAGGCTAACCTAAAGCCATGCAAATATTATACTACTTTCTCCTCAAGGGTTGTCTCTTTATTGCAATATGATTTTACCAATGCTTATTAACCCATTTCCCGTGTTTCTATCAATAAAAATAATAATAAATACGCCAATAGAAACATTTATGATGATAACACATGTACTTATTTCTTTTTTTTTTAATTCATTTTTATAAGATATATTATAGATATAATCATGTTGTTCAGTGGTTGTCGTTTGTCGTCTGTTGGTGTAGTTCATTGGTGCTACTCTTTCGCGTTTTATATAGATTAGACCGTTGATGTTCCTGTTCGAATTGTTTTACACTAGTAATTTAAGGCCCGTTATACTTATAGCTTGCTGTTCGGTGTGTGCCAAGGCTCCATGTTGAAGGCAATACTTTGACCTATAATTGTTAACTTCTATATACATTGTGAATTTGATTGAGAGCTCAGTGTCTCATTGTCACTCAGTACCATATCTTTTAATTTATATTGAAATTTAAAACGTAATTGACGTTTCAATTTTGAAAGCACTCGTAAATACTTTTCATTCCCCGGGTTATTTTTTTCATATTTAAATAGATGTAGCTCAAAATTTCTGAAATTTGATCTATTAAAAAAAAGGTTGTAAAAATATGCGAATGAATCCTCAATCAATGCACAAAGGAAATTACTATCTACACGATATGATCAGATACAATTAAGTTTATTTGTTTCACAAGAAATCTATTGTTTTCTCTAATAATCTCTTTCACTTGAAAACGAAAGATATAGAGTTTTCAATATTTACAGAAGGTTTTAAAACAAAATGTATAATATAATAAGTGATACCGAACTCCAAGAAAAATTCAAATGGGAAAGTCGTTATCAAATGTCAAAATCAAAAGCTAAAACACACTAAACGAATGGATAATCATTTATATTAAAGTTGAAATTTTATTTAGCTGAAAGAAGAATTATTTTTTCGTATGAAATTATTAATATGGTACGTGAAATCAACATGAGTTAAAGAGTAATAAGGTCAACCTAACAAGTTGTACAGCATTTGTTTCCCTCAACATACATACCATGATAGAGGATCAATGTCACCATGCGACTAATTCACCGGAATATTTTTATGTAAAAGCACGTTTTAAGAAAATAATGTAGGTTGTACCTGGTGTTCTGGCTAGCCAAACCTCCAGCTTATATGGTAATGTTAAATTTACCGCTAAAATGACAACATTACTTGACAGGAATACTACAAATAAATGCAAGAACATCCAGGACAAAGAAATACATAAATAAATAACAGTACATTTTAACATGTTAACCACATAATAACAGTACAACGAACACAGAAATAAGCAATCATGTAGCAAACAATCTTTAATTAAACATATGTATTTATATTGGTTTAACCATGGAAATATTGTATTGACTATAGTACGCATTTGTGGATACTAGATTTAGAATTGATAAACATATGTGGGCATTTTTCAATAAAAGCGTGACTCCCAGACCTAAAAAAACGAAAAATCAACTTGTCTAAAATTTTATTTCAAGAGTTATTTTGAATACCTCTATTATAGACCTGTTTGTAAACAAAAAGTGCAATCTTAAATACTCTTTAAAATGATATTATTTTCATAATTTGTGCACTGTTTCAAATGTCCCCTACGAAGCTGCTTCTAAACACACATCTTATTGCAATTTTAAATGTCTCCTTTAGACATTCCAGTTTGTTTACTTTATATACTAGAAAAATCTCATTTTTTTCTGAATTGGAGAACCATTTTTTATCGATAAAGATTAGACAGTACTTCATATATGAAGGTACAACTCATGTTACGTAGTGGACATTTTGATGCGTTTCGTAGTTGACAAAACCGTTTCGTAGTGGACAAAAAGTTTCGTAGTTGACATCAACTCTATTCTATGTAAAAAAAAAAACATACTAAAAATCACATGAAACTAATCCTAGTTATTTGTTTTGCACGAATATAATTAATAAAATAGTGAAAAAAAGACTGCATAGTAGTTGTAGTGTCCACTACGAAACATTTTTCTCCCATACTTGTTTCATAGATGACCGTTTCGTAGGGGACATATTCACATGTTTCATTCCCCCCCCCTTTCAACACACAATCCCTATATTGCAATAGTACCAAGACTGATTGTATTCATCAAAGCATGTATTAAGCTGTATTTTTTCATAATTTTAAAACCAGATGCTGAAGGAGATTTGACCCGTTTCATAGTAAAAATTAACAAAAATACGGTATCACTCTGGTCCATTTGATGTGCTCAATTTTTCTTACCAACAATTTAACTGCCGTTATAAAAGCTTTGAGAAAGGAAATGGGGAATGTGTCAAAGCGACAACAACCCGACCATAGAGCAGACAACAGCCGAAGGCCACTAATGTGTCTTCAATGTAGCGAGAAACTCCCGCACCCGTAGGCGTCCATCACTTCTTTTGTAAGACCCTAGTGTTTATATCTCTTGCAAACAAAATTACATTGATTTTATAAAGCTGTTTATTAGCAAATCTAATGACTTCGTTTCGTAGGGGACATTTTGTCAGGGACTCACCTTCTGAAATTAAAAATCCTATGTTAAAAGCTGTTTATTAAAATATGTTGGCTCTAAACATACTTTTGAATTATTAAAGAACTTATATTAAGTAAAAATAACATTTATTTCTACATTTTTTTACGATATTTCAGAGTATGAATGTTGAACAGGCGGTCTAGGGACATACTATTTTGGTTGTTTTGGACCATTCAGGAATCAATATCTTATCAATCCCTCTAAAAAAAATAGACTGTTTCTTTGCTTAAAAATGTTAAATCTAATTCAATGTACTGACTGCACAAAAAATTACTTGCAAAGATCAAACACATTTTTTTTTTAAGTGGCTGGGACAAGAATTCACGTTTTTATTGAAAAACGCCCATGTAACTCTTCTCTATATTTACAGTTCGAGAAACGGTCTGTATTTGATTAACAATTAGGAGGCGTGGTTACTGTTCGAGTCTGTTTTAGGACGAGAATCATTACATGATTTTTTATGCTTTAACGTAAATTAATGTTTATTACAGGATGGTTAGATTTGTGAGAGATTTGACACTTTTAAATAAATCTCGATTTCCAGATAAATGACGTAATGACTTTGAACTAATACAAGACACATGTACTATAAAGCTGTTGTGTAACAGTAAAGTATAAAATATGGGGTTCTGTATGGAATTTACAGAATAGAGAATATATAGTGGGCAAAATATAGCTGACTATGCGGTATGAGTTTTTCTCATTGTTGACACCATAGTTGTTAACTTCTACGTCAGCTAATCTCTGGTGGAGATTTGTCTTTTTGACATCATACTACCTTAACATCTTCCCATCGAAGGTCAGTGGTGGCTCTCTCCTGGTACTTTTTTCTCCATTAATCAAAACTGAACGCCACAAACTAGCACAATAGTGCTGATGATCGCTGATAGTAGCATACAATACACGTCAATCAATCAGTCTTCTCTTTATAAAATGTAGGGATCAAAGGTCACAAAATTAATAGAGAGAAAAATATGACTGAAAATAAACAACAGAGAATATCGGATGCTTGAACATGAAGAATAGAGAAAATCCGGCCACACCCTAATCTCACACCAACCCCCTAAAAACATCCGAACTGCATTCATGCTTATAGTATATGTAAATCAGGTTTGCAGCTATGTGCAGATCAATTGTCAATATTTCAAGATCTTTGTCAACTGTTTCCTTTAAATTTGAGACAATCAACAGCAATAATCGTTGGCACAAAAAAATGGAAAATGCAACAACAACAAAAAATAAATTAGTGCTTTAATAACTATTGCTACATGTTCTTTTCTTTATTCTTGCGTTGCTTTAAAACGACATAGTTTGTTCAAACATGTACGAAGTCGGGTTTTTCATGCAAATTAAAGCATGGGACGAAATCAAATGGTTCTGTTTCATTTGTACGAATTTTATTTAAATATATATGCTAGAGGGGACCACTTTCTATATACAAGCTGATAGGACGTGTTGCTCGAATCGGTAACCTTTTCAAGCGTAAAAAATATGTGAATAGGTCTTGAAAACTATCCGAAATATATGGTAAGGTCTATCGCATAACTCTTCGTCTGTCGTATTTGTTGGTGTTTCCGGCTGTGTATATAACTTTTTTTTCTCTTATGACACTTTGTTTTATTCCAACTCTTACATGTACATTACACAACACAAAACCAAAACCAAAACAATATTAGAAAAGGTCACTTTTCCGCCTATGCAATATAAAAAACGATATACATTTTCAAATTATAAATTATATAAAAATGATGGGGTAACAGAACCCCCTATCAGTTAAGTATTGATGACCCCGCCCCCCCCCCCCCCCCACGAAAATGTATGACATGAAATAGCAAGGCAAAAAAAACGTGGAGGGGTTTTTTAATGCAAAAATTTACATAAAAAAAAAATACAACCCAAACAGGAGAATACGTTTAAACTTAAATGACAAACGCTCTATCATCTCACTTGGTATACACGTGCTATATGATTCCGACGTGGGATGTTTGATTATAAAGGTGAGCATAGTTAAAATTGGGGACCTACACAAGAATCTTAATTAGCAGCTAAAGTTTATAGTAACAATCACTACATTAAATATTTTTTGTCAACGTCCATAGAGAACTTCGTTTCGCATATATGCATGCATGGTTCAAAAACATGATAACCACCAGAAAAAAAATGTTTTATGTCGAATGTGCTGTTTAAACAAGCCAGTTGGACACAGGCTGAAACTAGTACAGCTTTAGTTTCAAAGTTCAATGTGAGGCTGCATAATAATAATTAAACACGAATGTGTCCATAGTACACGGATGTCCCACACGCACTATCATTTTCTATGTTCAGTGGACCGTAAAATTGGAGTCAATAATCTTATTTTGCCTTCAAAGTTGAAATTTTATATCATTGGGAACATGTGTACTAAGTTTCGAGTTGATTGAACTTCATCTTAATCAAAAACTACCAAAAACTTTAACCTGAAGCGTAGACGTACGAATGGACGGAAGAACGGAGGGACAGACGAACGGACGAACGGACGAACAGGCGTACAGACCAGAAAACAAACTTCCCATATATGGGGCCTAAAAACTCACGACATACATAATACATCAGTGACACGTGAAGCGAAATAAATAAAAGGCCAATAAAAGGCCAAATCAAAAACGAAGTTAAAGAGCATAAAATTGTTTTTAAAAATTGCAAATGTGCCCATGGCAAACCTTATTGCGTAGAATAATCCAACATTCTCTATAACATGTATAACAATAATTAATATACAGAAAATTGACAGATATTTTATGACACCAAAAAACTGCTGTCTACTGGGCAGGTGATATTCCCGAGTACAAAACGTTCACCGATGCTGATTGACAAAACGATTAAATATGGTATATTATTTACTTCATTTTCATCCTTTAACATCTTATTTTCTTCGTTTCAGCTTTATATAAAAAAAAAAAAAAAGAATGCCTATAAAATATTTGAAGTTCTAAATAATCCGAGGCAGGGACAAATTTTATTACCAGTCAGTTACTCTATCTAATATAAATTCATAATGGTTAGAATGAGTCCCATCTCATCCATTATTTATGACGTCATTGTGAGTGCAAAATTTTATATCCTCGAATGACGTATGAAGTCTTTAGATTTTGAGTTATGCAATGATCCATTTTCAGAGATTACGAACACAAAATTGTAAATATATATTCTAAATAAATCAATTGGAATGATCAAGCACATAGTTTTCTCGTTTGAAATTTTTACTATTCGTGATTTCGTGACTTTTTATAGCTGACTATGCGGTATGGGCTTTGCTCATTGTTGTAGGCCGTACGGTGACCTATAGTTGTTATTTTTTGTGTTATGTTTGTCTCTTGTGGAGGGTTGTCTCATTGGCAATCATAATCCATCTTCTTTTTATATCAACATAACATAATCAGTGCGAACAGTTTGAACAGTCAATTTAAAAATATATTATATGATCTTATAATAGTACTTAATAAACTTTTCACAACAATGTTTCACTGTAACACCATTGTCCCAGGTTAGGGGGAGGATTGCCGCCTTCAAATGAGTTGAACCCCGCAACAACCTGTATGTGCCTGTCCCAAATCAAGAGCCTGTAATTCAGTTGTTGTTTGTTGCAGTGTAAAATAATTATTTTTCTCTCTTTTCGTTTTAGTTCCCTTGCTTGAATTGTTAACATTTGCCATTTTGAGGCTGTTTACAATTATGCGATATTCGCTTTGCTCATCGCTGAAGGCCGTGACTTATAATTGTTTATTTCTTCGTCATTTCGGTCTCATTTGGGAAAGTTTTATCATTGGCAATCACATCATTTTTTTTATATTGTCTATATCCCGAGACGTTACGCGCGATGTTCGTACCTCATTGGAAAATCAATGTAGTTCGCAAGATGCAAGTCCAAAATATACAATTTTGTGATATCATATTCATTGCTATTATTTTTTAAAATAAAAACGAAAAAAAAAATAATTGCTAAAACTATGTTTTATGCTGCATGCGACAAGCTTCATTTAAAAAAACCGGCCATTTTTAGGCTGTCCCGCGTAACATATTTCATTTATTGTAACCACTAAACTATGATTTTCGTCTAAACTATTTAATATTTTGAAATACGTTTTTTTCCATTACTTAACAGGAAGGTTCCTTCATTCTTTAATGCATATTTTTATGTCTTATAATGACATCATAGAAATAAAAGCGTTCCATACTACAAAGACAAATCTGTCCCACGGGAAAAATAATTGGGATTTGAGATTTAAAAATCAAAAAACATGTATCTAAAATGGAAATAGGTCAGTATTTGTATTTACTACATCAATGTTAATTTGCTTAATTTTATGAATTTAAAGACAAATATCCTGGAAAATGATATATGGTAATTTATGGACGATTTTTCTAAGGCTTACAGGGTTGTCGCACCGCCGTTTTTTGACGTAAAAACGAACTCAACTCAAATTTACGTCAATTGTTTGTTTATTAGTGCTCTTATAATGATAGAGTTTTATGACTTTTTAAAATGTTATTTTTCTTAATTTTTCAAAAATCTAAAAAACATCAATTTTAAATAAGTAGTTAAAACGCATCTTCGATTTTGTGGAGTCTTATAAGAATGTCGCACTTGCTTAAAACAACGTTTCAGTCGAAGTTTTGGTTTGAATGTTACGAAATATTCGCGACGTTGTGTTACGCTTATCGCGCGTAACGTCCAAACATTTGGCCAAACATAACTGAAATACAGTATTTATTTGAATTAATGACTTGTTTTACATATTAAAACATTGTGAAATTAATACTAATTACATAAAATCTGCTTGGTCAATCAGATGACATATTGTTACTTCAATAAAATTATTTGTTTTCTTATAATGATTTTTATGTATTGGTCTCTGCAATTTATCATTACATTACATCATTTGTCATGTTGTAAATAGACAATTATAATGCAGTGACATATCAACGATATAAGGATGAGGCTTAGAAACGGGAAAATGCGAGGCTGGGCTGAGCTATTTCCGAGTTTCGGACCGAATCCTTATGGTAGCAATTCACAGTTAGGAGTTAAGTTTCGCAGTTTGGCCCCTGTGGATTTTTCAAATAGGAAAGTTATTGTGTAATAAAATTCATTTTTAGACAGATGAGTGCTAATTTAGTATTCAAAGATGGTCTATAAGTGCATCAAGATTATTTTTTTACATGTTTTATGGGCTGTTTTCTGTTTGACAATCCGTATTTTCATAGCTAGACCGGCCATCGGTCCAGAAATTAATGTACTGTTTACAAACACGAAGTTTTTGACGCAATTTTACAAAAAAATGAGATGAAAGACATATGATTTTCATTGGATTTGCTGAATGATATATGTACACAAGCGATTGAAATTCTACTTTTAGCCAAATTTTGGAGAAATATGTGACATCTCCCCCCCCCCCCTTTTGCAATATTTTATAACAAATAAATGCAGATTGTTGCCATAGATACACCAAAAAGAAATTATATTTTACCATTTTATATACTGGATATAAAATCTATGGAAGAATCTGATTACATACAATATGTCCATATATGGCACAAACAGTAAGATTGATATTGCAAGAAAGCAATGAAAAGGGGATGATAAAATTCATAAGGGCAAATTTTAGTTTTTTTTGCTAACTATTTATTTCTACCTATACCGTTGATATGTCAAGTCAATGCACTATTATTGTCTTAAGAAATCTAAAAAAAAAAAACAATTTCAATTGTTGTTTAAGGCGTTAAGGTTATTTATTTGATTTAAATATTCGGGGAAGTCCACTTTAAAAAGGCCTCAGATCATGCTCGTGGAGAAATATACAACACTATAAAAATAACACATAGCTGAGAGGGTGATAGAGCAGATTGTTACCCCGAGAAAACATTGCCAACCTCGGCGAATTTAATTAATTATACTGAATGTCCTATTATAATTGTCTTTTACAAATGAATTTAATTGAAAAATATTTTCTATGACGTCACGTACAAAAACTACGTTACCGGTATTAAAAAAAAATCAACAGAAGTGCAGTAAAATGTTTCGTTTTTTATTTTGACATTATTAATTATATATATCAACTGCTTCCCTTAGAGATTTGAGGAATTATGAGTGTATTAAAATATTTCAAAGGACGGATTTTGTTGACGCATCAGTTTGTTGAAGATTTTCTCTGAAACCGTATTTTTCGCGTCAGCCTGCTCACGAATTATACATAATTGATTAAGATAAAGATATATTTACAACGATTTTAATTCATAAATTTGCTGTTATGTCATAACTAGGATTAACCGTTAGCCTTTCGTAATATTCATGCTCGTAATTTAAGATCTGTCCTATCGTATAATTGTTATGATGTCATCAATGTGGTAAGGTCAGGTTTTTTTTCAGATGTTCCGACTATTTGGGTTTTTTTCCCAATAATACAGGGTAGAATATTTTGCACCATATCACAATCTTTTCTGTTCAAAGAAGACTCCATTAGCTCTAAAACATCATTATCAAAATTTAAGCAGACTTGAAATATTTATACGATTTGAATTAATGTCAATTCTGAATACAAAAACATATATCTGTTTCAATAGTTTATTGAATTATTCGCTTCAAGTTGCCTTTTAAAAAAAAAATTAAACTAATTAATAAAAAATCATGCCATTTATATTTTTTCCTAGTTGTTCGTTTTACACAACATGGCCTTCGCCGCGATTTATTCGGTGTAAAGCAAACACCAATCACTCAACCAATTACCACGGCCATACAATGTAATTTTAAGAAGTCAGTTTGTCGGATTTTTATACATTACAACTACTATCTATTTAACGCTGATCGATCTAACCCGAATAATTACAGTGCCACTTTAATACGGTTAGCAGTCAGGGGCATTACTTAAACAAGTAATTTTTTTTAGTTACTTATATAGGTTATTTTTGTTTTAAAAATTATAAAATTACTCAATAGATCTAGAGTTATTTTAAATTTCAATAGAAACATGGACTAAATGTAGTTTTCATGAATTTTTACAGCATTTCATCATAAAATGAAGAATTTATTAGATTTAAGAGGAGTATAGAGATAACCAATTTTATTTGCTAATTAAGAAGCGGAATAAAATAATTTAAGACAGCAGGGAAGATTAACTTTGTAGATTTATAGCTTTAACTGATAAAAAGAATGAGAACTTTATATTGTAAATTTTACGATGTCTCTGAAGTGACCAGTGGGTCAGATTTGTATAACATTGCTATTTGATTAATTGTCTAAGTTGTATAACACTTTTTCACGTGTAGAAAACCATGTGAGTGGATTCCTTACTTCTTATTGGTCAATGATCTTGCGGGGTCAACACAAGTTTACGTGCCATGTGTGCACTTCCTTTTATCATTAACTTTCGTCTTGATAACTTGTGATTCTAAAACATTGCGTGAAATTTAAATTTTGATATATTTTTATCAATTTATCTTACTAAGTATCCGCACATGATGTTAAATCTGATAAAATATGGAAATAATATGAGAAAACTTGGTTATGAGAGTGGCATTCAGGCAGTAAAACTTTATGATGAAGAATTTAGAAAGCTTAGAGTAGTTCATAGGTTAGATTGGGTCATTTTGCACGATGAATTATACCGTTTGGCTACGGCTTTAAAACATTAAGGCAATTATCAGCAACATTCTCAGTCGTCTGGTTCAAAAAACAGCAGGTCGCCCTTTTTCGGTAAAACCCAACAGAAGCAAGGTAAATACCCAAACGGTTTCTGTTGGAGATACTGCGACACTGGTATGTGTGGAAGCAAAGCGTGCAAACTCAAACACCAATGTGTTCACTGTGGACAAAAACATGCTTCAGACATCTGTAATAAACGAACAACAGGTGGTAAACCTTCCAACTCCAGTTAAACTGGTTATGCTTAGTAAATACTTAGAGCTTTATGATCCGGAACTAAGAGAATTTTTGATTAATGAATTTACAAAGGGCTTTAAGTTAGGTGCTAATGGTGAAAACATTTCATTTCTGACTTGTAAGAATCATCAAAGTGCGCTGGATAAACCTGAAATTGTGTCGGAAAAAATAGAAAAGGAAATTAAGAAAGGGCGATATAGAGGTCCTTTTGATTCGCCCCCCTTTCCTAATTTTATTTGTTCCCCATTCAGTCTTGTACCGAAAAAAAAAGCAGGTCAATACCGTGTTATACATGATTTGTCATTTCCTAAAGGTAATTCTGTCAATTCTTCAATCCCTGCTGAATATACTTCGGTATCTTATGAAAATATTGAAAATGTCATTCATTTAGTTCAAAGTCAAGGTCATAAAGCCCTGATGGCACGTGCAGACGTTGAAAATGCATTTCGTTTATTGCCATAAATCCAGAAGATTACCATTTTTTAGGCTTTACATGGAATGGTAAATTCTACTATGATACCTGTCTCCCCATGGGCCTTTCTTCATCGTGTCAGCTATTTGAAAATTTTTCAACTGCCCTTCATTGGATATTAACCAGTTCATTCGGTATTTCTAACGTTTCCCATCTTCTAGATGATTTTGTCTTTGTTAGTAAAGCAAGTAGTAAAGCTTGTGACCATGCACTGCATTCCTTTCTGAAGTTATGTAAAACGATTAGAGTGCCAATCAAACATGAAAAAACCCGATTTCCTACCTTTATGGCATCGAAATTGATTCTAATGAAATTATAGCCAGGTTGCCTTCTGATAGAATCGAGAAAATATATGATATGCTAGTTTCCGTCAAACGACGGCGAAGTGTGACTCTAAGAGATTTGCAATCTTTAATTGGCTTATTAAATTTTGCATGCAGTGTTATCATACCGGGTCGAGCTTTTTTGCGAAGATTAATAAATCTCACTTTAGGTCACACTAATCCTCAATTCCGTATCACCTTAAAAAGTAAAAACACAAAAATACTGAACTCCTAGGAAAATTCAAAAAGGAAAATCAAAAATCAAAAGGCAAAATCAAAAGTCCAAACACATCAAACGAATGGATAACAACTGTCATATTCCTGACTTGGTACAGGCATTTTCTAATGTAGAAAATGGTGGATTGAACCTGGTTTTATAGCTAGCTAAACCTCTCACTTGTATGACAGTCGCATCAAATTCCATTACATTGTCAACGATGCATGAACAAAACAAACATACTCAAAGAGTAAAAATGTCAAAAATAGGGGTAAAACAGTCAATATTGTGTTATCATCTTAATATCACTACATAAACAACAAATGTAACAAAGTAGCACAAAAAGGCATACATCAAATTTAACATTCTCATTTTCTTAAATGCAGAAGCAAGAGCGGATCTGAGGGCTTGGTTCGAGTTTATAGAACATTTTAATGGGAAATTATGCTTTCTATTCGACAACTGGGTGTCCTCTGATACTTTAAGACTGTATTCCGATGCCGCAGGAGTGCATGGAGGCTTTGCAGCTGTATTTGATAATGACTGGTTCACAGGTAGTTGGCCTCCTGAAATTGAACCTGAACATATAACCGTTAAGGAACTATTTCCTATTGTGGTAGTTGTCGAAATATGGGGCAAATGTTTAGAAAATCGTAAGGTTTTGTTTTTCACTGACAATTCTGCAGTAGTTGAAATTATCAATAAAACTTCTTCGAAGGTCAGCGTCATTATGAGACTTGTAAGACGTTTAGTCCTAGCATCTTTAAAGCATAATATATACTTTCGAGCTAAGCATATCCCAGGAAATCATAATGTCGTTTGTGATCTCCTCTCTCGATTTTCTTTTCAGAAAGTACGCCTGATTGCCACATGGTTGTCTCCAAAACAGACAATAGTTCCAGTGCAATTTTTAACTCTGTAGTTGCTAAGTGGTTTACAGCATCTTTATGCTACACACAAATCTTACTCTAGAATGATAAATAGTTATTTACAATTTTGTGAGACGTATTATGCTGAATGCAGACCATTTCCATCTTCCCATATACTCCTATCTCATTTTATTGCTAATTTATTCTTACGAAAGTATAGTCCATCAACTATCGCCACCCATATATCAGCTTTGAGTTTTGTGCACAAATCAAATAGCTGGCCTGATCCAACAGATATGTTTGCTATTCATAAAATTTTGAAAGGTGTACAGAATTTGAAAGGCAAGAATGACCCTTGACTACCTATAACTAAGGACATCTTGATCAAATTAATTGACTCTTTGCCGTGTGTAATTGTTAATGTAGACAACCAATTAGCCCTTAAGGCTATGTTTCTGCTTGCTTTTTATGCCTTTTTACGAGTAGGTGAGATATCGACCAAAAGCGGCTCCGATACAAAGCAGGTGCTTCAGGTTGGCGACATATAATTTGATCGTGAAAATAGTACTTTCAAAGGTATGTCTTTAACCATGACATATTATAAACACAGTGATCTGCATCCAAAAACCATTTATATCCCGATTTGTGCAGATAATATTACGTGTCCAGTCATTCATTTACATCACTATCTGTCTCAATTTGGCCATTCAAGTGGACCTTTGTTCCAATTTAAGTCTGGAGCTCCAGTTACTAGGTCTTAGTTCACCACCTCTTTAAAGTCGGCTCTCTCATTCATCGGTTAAGATACTCGGTACTATAAAGCACACAGTTTCAGGATAGGGGCTGCGACTTCTGCTGCAGCTAAGGGAATTCCCCACTCCGTGATTCAAGGGATGGGGAGATGGAAATCGAGTGCTTTTATGAAATATATAAGGATGCAAAATTTTTAAGTTATTTATTGCACAACTTTGGGTCAGCATTGCCTGCCAAAGCATTTGTCAATTAATTATTTAATATCTGTTATTTATAACCAGTGTATGTTTTATTAATCTTGTGATTAATCATTGTCATAGGAAATGCTAATTTCAATTTTGATTTTTACAGTTGTGTACATTATTATATGTTTTGTGATTTGTTTTGAGAGCATGTTATGGATGTCAGCATTGCCTGGTCTGTAACTGCAATCTGTAATTTTTTTATTTTTTTTTTAATTATACATAATTGATTTTTATAACATGAATTTTAGACTGGATTCACGTCGCCAGAGCCCTCGGGTGGGGGATCCTTTCTTAATGAAAGAGTGCATTTGTGGCAGATTTTTCTCCCCACTTTTGCTATTATTTGTCATTTTTTCAATTGATATGATTTTAGTTGATGTTATTTCGTATTAATTATGTATTATTTATTTGCAAATTGTATTTTTTTTGCATTTTATGATTTTGAATAAATGACCTTTTTTCGTCAATCTTGTTTTTATAGATATAGCAAAACAAGCTCAAACTCTGGCTGACATATTTATATGTCAATAAGTTTATGGTATCTGTCTGTCTGTCTTAAAACCAATTTTATTTGCTAATTAAGAAGCGGAACAAAATAATTTAAGACAGCAGGGAAGATTAACTTTGTAGTTTTATAGCTTTAACTGATAAAAAGAATGAGAACTTTATATTGTAAATTTTACGATGTCTCTGAAGTGACCAGTTGGTCAGATTTGTATAACATTGGTATTTGATTAATTGTCTAAATTGTATAACACTTTTTCACGTGTAGAAAACCATATGAGTGGATTCCTTACTTCTTATTGGTTAATGATCTTGCGGGGTCAACACAAGTTTACGTGCCATGTGTGCACTTCCTTTTATCATTAACTTTCGTCTTGATAACTTGTGATTCTAAAACATTGCGTGAAATTTAAATTTCCCACCCGCAAACCTCACTTTATTTATCTTTACAAGTAGTTTTGTAAATAGATTTTTTTAGTTGGGCAGATTTTTCTCCCCACCTTTGCTATTATTTGTCATTTATTCAATTGATATGATTTTAGTTGATGTAATTTCGTATTAATTATGTATTATAATTGCATATTAATTATGAACTTTTATGTCAAATGTTTTATTTGCAAAATGTATTTTTTTGCATTTTATGATTTTGAATAAATGACCTTTTTTCGTCAATCTTGTTTTTATAGATATAGCAAAACAAGCTCAAACTCTGGCTGACATTTTTATATGTCAATAAGTTTATGGTATCTGTCTGTCTGTCTTAAAAAGGGTTACTTTAAAAAATAATGACAAAAATATTACTTCAATAAGTTATTTTATACATCTTTGAAAGAATTAGTAATAACACTTATTTAAGGAACATATAATATGTAATTGTTTATGGTTACAAATTATAAATAACTTCAAGTCTTAATTAATTCACAAGTTTCTATCAATTTATATCTGTTTACCTTCAAGATTTTTGAGGAAAATGATATTTTAATAGTTCCAAGGGACCAATCTTTGACCCAAAAGCGTCGATATGAAAGATAAGTGCGTCAGAAAGGCAATTAGTGTTTCAGAAAGATTAGATTTTATATTTCATGGGAAAAATAACCAGATGACCGTCAAAATTTGTTAAAGCTAGTAAAATCTGTGTAGTTGGACACCTATAAAAATAATATTTAGAAAAGTTACTTATATAAGTTATATTTAAAATAGCCTCGTTTTCAACATTATTTTTTTTAGGTAATTTTAAATGTTACTTGTTTAAGTAATGCCCCTGACTGGTTAGTGTCTTTCACTGATTGAATTTAGAGAAATATAACGACTGGATTTTTCGGGTTACCATCGATCATGAATTGTAACTATTTATTTGTGAATTGCAAATAAGGTGCTTTAATTTTAATGTGAAAGTCTTTGTTTAACTTGATTGTTTTTACGTTGGCCTAATGGTGCTATAAAAGGCCTCTTCGTAAAATGTTTTCAAAATTCAACAATAAAAACTAACGGCTTAATTCATAACAAAACATTTTTTAACAACAAATATGACATACGCGAAACAACGACAACCAAGATCCCCATATTTGTAGGACGACAAAGTTTCTTGTTGCCATAATCCAAGTTGTTATCTTTTTCCTACAAAATTAAAACTTGTTCCTGCAATATGTTTCGTGTTCCCTTTAATATATATGTTGTACCTACTAAAACCTTGATACAGTAAGGTGTTCCCTCTAGAGTTTCTTCTCCTCTCAAATAAAAAATATTCCGTAATCTATAGGAGCGCACTATGTTTATTTAAAACAATATTTTTCTGTGGGAACAACATAATAAGAAAGAATAAGGGGTATCCATTCATTACACACTATCAGGAAGTTCCTCTCCTCTCACATTAAAAAAATATTCCTTTATTCATAGTAGCGCACTTTGTGTTTTATGGACAATAATTTCCTGTTGGAATAAGAACTTTTTTGTGCGAACAAGGAATTGTCCTTAGGATACAACATAAGAGAAAAGAAAGGATATGGGATATTCATCCGTGACACAATATCAGAATACACACACACAAAACACAAAAAAGCTAAGAATCGGCGCTTTCGTTGCTGCTTTTCATCTTAAACTCGCAGTGAGGCTTTGAACATATTAAAATTTTGTAGGAATATGACAATAATTGTATTGCTACACCGACAGTGGAGGATCCAGTTAAGGGCTTGCCTCTTTGATGGACGAAAAAAGGGTATCATGTTTGTCTCGATTTATATGATTTTTTATGAGATTTCTAAATTGTTCTTAACATTGTTTGCCACGCTAGAATTGCCAGAATATAATCAGTTTTATAGACTACGCTCCACCTTTCAGAAATGCTGAATCCGCCTCTGATCAGATCAATTTGCAATAAAAGTTGTCGTTAACAACAACAGCTTACAATGTACATGGTTAACTTGCAGTAAGTCAAAGGGGGCATGAGATTCAGGTTTATAAAGTATGGAGGATTTCCATCCACCCAAAAAGAGAACAGTATAGAGTTCAAATAATTAAAAAAAAAGAATAAGGTAGACAAAAAACAACAACAAAACAAAACAAATAAAGAAAAGAGAATTATATACAAAAAGAAACCGATGCTAACTTATAAATAATAAAAAAAATATGGTAAACATATTCGAGAATACCGAAAAATAGCCTAAAAACTAAAGAAAATAGATATCATGTACCCTTTGAAATATATCGTATATTTAGCAAGCGTTATATAAAATACCTTGCGATGAAATTAATTGATTGTTGGTTGCTTATATCTCCTGATAAGAAAACGTGACACAATTCCAACGAGAAAAACTAGGGCATAAGTTTAGCGTTCACTAACTTTAAAGGAAAACCTATTATTAGCGGAAAGTTCAATCAAATATGCAGTTGTTTTCATCAGTAACATTTTATTTTATAATTCTTATTAAATGTGTCAACTACAATTAGCAGAATTGAGAAACGGATGTGCAGGATTCATATTGCTAAGTTTTTTGTTTTCTAAAACACAGGACAAGGGCAATTGTTTTGTCATTACTGTGCTATAATCTGGATAAAGTACAGCTAAGGTGTGCCTTAATTAATTAAGAAATACTCCATAGTTCAAATGTACTCTTACCTGAAGGGGCGGATCTAGGACTTTCGAAAGTCGTAAATCATTCGTTAATCATTAAATTGGAAAGTTATCGCTGAGTATGACGATTTTATGCTAAAAATAATATAATTTCCAATCAAAAGATTGGGCGTGCGCCATCTTCGCTCACCGGAATCTGCATTTGGTCTTGCAATAACCGCATAGTTGTACAATTAACAAATTCTTTATTTCAAAAATAGAGGAAACAAGTGTTTCTTATTATTATATACCTAAACTGGTAATATTTTTAGACATTTGCTGCACAATGTAAATTATTGAATTATAACAATTGTTTGAAAGTTAACAAAAAAAAATTAATTTTAGTTTTTACCAATTATACATGTGTTTTAGAATTTCAAAATAATTAAAATCTGATTCGGACTAGATTTGTACTCAATGGAATTTATTACGCCTGTCTTTTTGTAAATGTATTTCTTTTTAGGGAATATTTGGGATCAAAGTTAATGATGTCAAAATATTTGATATTTAAGTTTGTTCCGACCGTGTAAGGGTTGTATAGCCAGTCAAAGTCGTTAAAAACTTCCATTTGTTGTTCCAAAACAGTAATAGATATAAGTTGCGGATCAATCAGACTTTATTTTGGTTTGACATGTCTTCATATTGATGCAGTTGTAAAAATGGGATGGATCTCGAAAGGTTGATTTTCCTGTATACCATGACTTTATGTACTATTGTATATATGTTTCAACTTCGATTAATCCTCTTATAAGCATGATATTCTTAAGGGAAAGAAAAGCAGTTAATTCTCGTGGAATTACCCTTTCAGTTAAAGTATGTCATAAACCGATTTATTGAAAATACACTAACCGTAACTAAAACTGTACTAGATGTGGGTTATACGTCCATAAAACGGCAATCAAATGACAAAAACAGCCTAAGAACATCCAGAGGGAACATATGGTTTTCAACAGAAGCCAGTTGTCTACACGTCAATATTCCGAGTTCTTTTTAAAGAGTCAGGAAATCATATACAAAATGTGGATAGATTTAACAGAAACAATCAATGATCATAAATTAGGCCGTTAGTTTTCTTGTTTGAATTGTTTTACATTGTCATTTCGGGGCCTTTATAGCTGACTATGCGGTATGGACTTTGCTCATTGTTGAAGGCCGTACGGTGACCTATATTTGTTATTTTTTGTGTTTTGTTGGTCCCTTGGCAATCATACACATGTTCTTTTTTATATTTCAAAATTATACCATTAAAATACAATTCTTAGAATAATATTATAATTTCGAAAAAAACTTGAATATCCTAAAAGTTCATACTTTCAAAGTTAACAACCTTTACTATTTTCCTATTTCTCTACTCCACAAGAGGACGGCCAGAATACCGGAGGATTGCATAAATCGTACACATATTTCCAAAACACTCTTTAGTCGGTCTGTTATGGGCTTTCAAGAAACACTTCTGTTCCTATCCAATATACCTTCATTTTGAAGTGTCAGCATCTCTTTCCCCAAACTTTTCCCCGGATGTACTCTCTTGCAGTACAACCTGATATATTTCTTGTTTGTTTGTTTTTGCCTGAATATGCATTGAATATTTGTCACAAGACGTTCCGCGACCAGCAACGAATCAACCAATATGGATTTTTTTCGAAAGAGAGACGAAAGATGTCAGATGGACATTATCAAGCAATTGTCGCAAATTAAAACGCCAACGCCATGGCTAAAAAAAGACAAAAAGACGAACATTAGTACACACAACACAACATAGAAAGCTAAAGACTAAGAAACAAATGAGGGGTTTGTGTCTCATGTGCTATAGAAGGGTAAGCAGCTCCTACTCTAACAGAGGCATCTGTCAAGTTCAATATTTTATCTCAGAAAGATTTTGAACGATGATAGATATGTTTTAGTCTCTGTTAAATGGATGCAAAGTTGTCTCAAATCGGAGCAATAATGGACATGTTATATTGTATTAACATTTGTTAATTTAGAACTGTTCGTTATCTGGCTTGAAATTTTACGTTTTTTGGCTTTTGTTTTTTTGTCTTATTACTGTCTGGTTGAATTTACTTTTTCAGTTTGTTTTAGATTTTTGAGTTTGACTTTCCCTTTGGTATCTTTCGTCCTTCTTTTTTGTGTTCAATGGCCTTGATATTAGCACCTTTAATACATGTACTCTGGGCCCCACCATTTCACATTTTCACCAAACACCATTCCCGATTACGTCATTCACCGTAAATTATTCAACATTAAACATTTCACCATACCAGTATACGCCACTCTATGTTACACAATAAACTTCTACACCAAAAGCCATTTCATGTAACATTAGAAACCTTTCACTAATACGCCGTACTCTATTCCCCAATATACATGCAATTTTCCATTTAACATCATTCTCTGTCACACCATTTCACATCACGCCATACACAATTCCCTAAAAGCCCCAGTCCCACTAGACCACGGTCCTCGCACCATGCCCACCGCGATCTAAAATAAATTCAGATCGTGGTGAGGTCGCGGTATGAGCGGCATGAAAATATAAATTTTCGTTGCTTTCACGATGCTACTACGTCCTCATTACTCTTTTACAACGATCCCTCTACGATTATACGACGTTCTCACTGCGACCTCACTACGCTTATCAAGATCTTTCTACGCTCCTCACGTTCTCACTACGACCATACCACGAGTTAATCGATTGCAACACGATCTTATCACGCTTCTACTGCGATTATAGCACGTTCTTACCAAGATTATACCTCTTTCATACCGCGATCTTTCTACGTTTTCAGCAATAACGTCAACATCGTGTTCCATATTGATACAGTTCCATTCCTTCTATTTCTGATTAATACGTAGATTTCTCTGGAACAAAACAGCCATGCCATCAAAATCTACTAGAACACGTAGGCGTGGTAGTTGGAGTTGATGATAGGCAAATGGAGCTCTGATAGTTACGAATCCTGATCCAGCAGAGATGTCGGACCTACCAATCCAACCTAAATTACAACCTATTGCTGGGCCATCAAACTTAAATGACGATATTTTACTGAACAATAGCAGAGATGACATAGATGTGTCATTAGATATAGGAAGATGTGGTATGAGTGCCAATGAGACAGCTCTCCATCCAAATCACAATTTACAAAAGTAAACCATTATAGGTCAAGGTACGGTCTTCAACATGGAGCCTAGGATCACACCGAACAGCAAGCTATATAAAGGGCCCCACAAATTACTAGTGTAAAACCATTCAAACGGGAAACCAACGGTCTAATCTATATAAAACGAGAAGCATGGTTGAGCCGTTAGAGAAAATGGACAAGAAGTACTTATTACATACAGAGAAACAAAACCTGGAGAGATTTGATATATTTTATGTGAAAATGACAATGAAAATGATGGCCGTAGAATGAACGTAGTGAGGTCGTAAGAAGAGCGTAATGAGGACGGCAAGGGCGTGCTAGAATCGTACTGTGGTCTTGAATAGCGTGGTGTTAACGTGGTTTGGTCGTAGGTGAAGCATAGTTGGGTCGCGGTGAGAATGTAATGGTCGTAGTGAGGTCGTAATAACGTCGCTGTGAGATCGAAGCCCAGTCTCTCCGAATAGAATCACGCTTTCGCTACGCTCTCGCTACGATAGTACAGCTACCTTTGCAATCTTACCACGACCTTACTGCGCTCTCACTACGCTTCTACTACGACCTGATTTCACCACGACCGCACCACGATTGTTTTGAACATCTTCAAAGTTGCCCACGATCATCACGATATTGAAGACCTCACCACTGCGTTCTACACGATCGTACTACGATCATCAAAATTTGAATTTTTTTCACAGATCGTAGTGCGATCGTGGCCTAGTGGGACTTGGGTATTACATGATACACTATTCATTATTCCCCATTAAACCATACACCATATGCTTACAAATTTCCAGTTTCACCATTCCCTTTAAGATAGATTCGCGAAATACCGTCATCTTGGATCGTACTATCGCAGTACACTATCGGTCTAGTTCTTTGTTAAAATCTGTGAATTTGAAAAAAAACTCGCATTGTATTGGTTAGACTGTTTTTTTAATTAATAAATTAATTTTAATATCTAAATAAAAGGTGTAAATTGTATGCATCGTTCCACGTTACATGCACATCAGCCCATTTCACACAATACACCATTCTCCATTGTATCATGCATCTTCCAAATTGCACCACTCCCTAGTCTCCATCGTACAAATGTACCATATATAAAGTGTCACAGCATACAACTCTTGTTTTATTAAAAAAAAAATTTCGACATTTGAAGGAATATGATAGTATCTGTATTTTCATAGGCGGCAATACTAACATTTTCTAAAATTCGCCACTTTATATAACAAACAGGCATGTGTGATATTAGTACTTTATTATTAATTTTAAAAATTGAGTGAAATGAAGTCAAATTACATTTTAACCATCTTTAAACGGAACTTGTATCCATGCTCACCATCGTTTTACATAAAATTTATGAAATTTTGGAAGCCTTTTCTGCTCTTTGTTCAGGTTGTTGTCTCTTTGATATAACCCTTATTTCCATTCTTAATTTAACAATTTCCTACCAAAATTCGAGAATAGAGAAAAATAGCGAAAAAAACCAGGAATCCTTTGAATTCTATCGTATATATAGCAAGCGTTATAAAAATGCCTCGTTATGGGATTGATTGATTTTTGGTTGCTTAAGCTTCGTGATAAGAAAATTTGAACGAGCATAAGTTTAGCTGTTAATAACTTTAAACGAAAACCAGTTATTGTGGGAAAGTTCAATCAAACACGCAGATATTTTCATCAGTAACTTTTATTGCATAATATTCAAATTAAATGTGTCAATTACATCTTAAATCCACACAGGAGATTCGATTTTAATGATAAATTAATAATAAGTAAATATCATAATTATTCATAAACTGATAAAAGTATAGAATCAGATGTTTTAGTAGAATTGAAAATTGAAAAAAAATTGTTTTAGTAGAAAAGTAGAATTGAAAAATGGAAACATAATTGTTTTTATAACCTACTCCGGAGTAAATAAGTATGTTCCGGACCATACGAGTATTTGGGACCATACGCGTATGGTCGGGGCAAGAAATTGTATACAATTCCTTGGTCGGGGTAATTAACAGGTATACTTAACTCTTCATATAACCCTTCTAGTTGTCATGTCATTGGGGAAAAAACACTGCTAAAGGTCATTTGATTATAGATTTAATAACATTTGAAAATAACAAGATTATCAAAATAAAATGAGCAGATTCATACATTAAATTTTATCACTAGTCAAATCTACAGTAAACACATTTTTTTCTTTTCATTACCGATATGTTATTACGATTGAATGACAAAATGTCGACCTGAGAAGTTAACTTCCAATTATATCATAATGAACTGTTACACAAGAAGTCAACTGTTTTACTATAAATTGACGCGAAAGTCGACAGGATAAAGAAATTTTATATAATTAGCATCAGCAGTGCAATATTCAGAATTTTTATATTTATATTTGTTTAAAAAAAAAATGACGCCGTGACCGGCAAGGACCCATGGTTTATTTTTAAAGTTCTGGTGATATGACGTACTTCATTTTCAGTCATATGTTACGATATTGGAGATCTACAGCTGTTTAAAAAAAACACCGTAGACACATCGGATTGACCTAGGACCCAATAAAAGCTAAGTTATCGTGTGGAAGTGAATGTCACCCTAAGCATACATGAAACAATACAATTAGCGATGAAAACTTACTTTGGCATGAATATTTCATGTTATTTGAATTGTAAACAATACATTTGCATGAAGCAATCATTGTTTTTTCATGAAATTTTCTAATGCATATTATTGAAAAAAAATACCAAATGGCCCGTTTATAACCAAACGAGTATATAGAGATTAATACATGGCCTTTTCCATATCAGCCTGGGTATCATCCCGAGACCCCCATATCAGCCCGAGACGGAGTCGAGGTGCTGATTTGGGTCGAGGGATGATACCCAGGCTGATATGGAAAAGGCCATGTATTAATCGCTTTATCATATACTTCTGACAATAGTTTTATGTAAGGCAAATAAACAAATGCAATATAAACTAAAACATTCAAAAACTGTATAAAGAAGTTAAATTATGAATCAAATATACAATAATTACCCAGGCTGATATGGAAAAGGCCATGTATTAATCGCTTTATCATATACTTCCGACAATAGCTTTATGTAAGGCAAATAAACAAATGCAATAACTAAAACAGTCAAAAACTGTATAAAGAAGTTAAATTATGAATCAAATATACTATAATTGTCCAACAACAGCATCACTACCTCCATAGTGGGTCTCATTGGGGTCTAAGCGTGACGCGGGATTGCCGATTGTTTATAAGCGTGAAACGTGAAAGTCGAATTATTGTGCCGTGAAAACGGGAACTGAAGTCTAGCGGGACACGGGAAATTACAAAAAAAAATGAAAATTGCTTATTTACATAGCGTAAGCTGGATACGTGAATCTGACAAAACAGTAAGCAGGACCCGGGATCAGAACCCTCCAATGAGACCCCCTCAATATATATGTATGGTAACATTTCCTATAGAGGCATTTTGAAACATTAAAAATTTGGAAGAGTTTTATGATCATTATTACTCCCTGTTTGTTGTACTATACAATGATTCTTAATTATCAATGGCATTTGTTAGCAAGTACTTTAATTACTATCCCCACAAAAGTTCCCGTAAATTTTGACGTCGTCATAAAAAATATCTGACGTCACAATGGAAAAGTAAACAATCGATACCAGAAACACCGGAAGTAACTTGCACGAAAAGCACTGTTATGGGTTTTTGCACGAGACGCCCCTGATATGGGTTATCAGCCCGGGCTGATATGGGTTATCAGCCTGGGTGGGAAATTATGGCTTGTCTACTTCCGCTCATTACACATAATATGCAAAAGCTATCATATCAATGCTAAGTATATGATAAATACTCATATGGTCCGACCATACGCGTACGGTCGGACCATAAGAGTATACGTATATGGTCATGACCATACGCGTATGGTCCAAATACTCATATGGTCCGGAACAAGTACACATTTGAGAACATAAGAGGTAATCTCTTTATGTTTTTTCGACATGATTATTGGTGGGTCCTTTTCGTATCTTTTGCATTTTTTCAATACGGCACAAAATATTCAGAAGTGTAGAAGTGATCACGACAGGTGATACATGTGGGGCAGTTTCTGCTTGCCCTTTTGAAACATCCCCAAATACCTTGCGGGTTTAATATTTCACATTCTTTAGGGTTTTCTTTAACAAATTATTGGCAAAATTGTTTTGTCTTGACTGTGCTATAATCTGGACAATGCACAGCTATGGTGTGCCTTCACTACTTAAGACATACAGCAGTAACATGCCCCTTCGTATGGTGTTTACATATCACAATTGATACATTATTCTCGTGCATGTTCACACTATACGGACTTTATATACAGAAGTGTACTCCTTACACAGAAACTGCTTCAACAAAGTTATGAGGAGGACAGATCAAAATTGACACTGTAAATTTTATGGACACCATCACGAATTAGTTGATCCATATGATGTGTCCTCGACCAAACTATCTAAGGACATTTTCACCACATGGTAGATTGTGGTTTGTCATTACGTCGTCTGATCTTTTAATTACCGAACGTGACTTATTCCCGATTGTGACTGTTTTGCTGAGTGTGAATTCGCATTACTATAAGACGTGCTACGGTACTTATCTATCCCAAATTCATGTATTTAGTTTGATGTTATATTTGTAATTTTTATCGGATTTTGTCAAATTGGTTGACGTCTTTTCTATTAAATTAATGTGTTATGGTAAAGAAAATTAATCACCGCCTTCATTTATTAGTTTTGATTGAGTTCAACGTAATCTGTACGATTTTTATGTTTAAAGTTAGATTCAAAACAAACCGGACATATATATAATATAGTTAATTGCTATTAATTAGTCTTGCAATGTGCATTGTGTATAAATGTAATATCAGTATTTAGTTCTATTATAATCTTAAATCAATCCTATTTCTATCTTATTTTTTAGATATAATTTTTCAAATATGACGTCATTTTAGTGCTGTTTCAGAAATTCTAATGTCTACGTGACGTAATATTGTGCCTTTTCACAACTTCGTATGTGACGCCATTGTTATGACTTTTTGCGTTCAGGCCTGGACTGAGTCGGGTGTGACTATTTTCTGTGTTTATCTTCAATGTATTATGTATTCGGGTTTTGTTTTCTGTAATTAATTCGGGTTTTGTTTTCTGTAATTAGTTCCATGTGAATCTTTTATATTCATTTGATAAAATTTACTGTTTGCAAAAGCATAAATTGTTCTATATAACAAGGATGTTATGATCACAAGCAGAAAACCCTAGCCGTATTTGGCACAACTTTTTTCAACTTTTGATCCTCAGAGCTGTACAACTTTGTACCCCTTTTTTAACTTTCGTACTTTTATATTTGGGCGTTACTGGTAAATCTTGTGTGGACGAGGCGCGTTTTTGACGTATTGAATTTTAAACCTGATGCCTTTTGTTGTCTGTTGTTCGTGTGTTTTTTTGCCTAATACCTTCTCCTATTTGTTTGTATTGTAGTCCTGTATTATTATGTTGTCATTTTGGTATTATATTTAACAATGCCATCAAAGTGCGAGGTTTGGCATGCCACAAAACCAGGTTCAAGCCACCATTTTTTTTCTTTAAAATGTCCTGTACCAAGTGAGGAAGATGGCCATTGTTATATCGTAGTTCGTTTCTGTGTGTGTAACATTTTTTACGTTGTGTTTCCGTTTTGTCGTTTGTTTTCTCCTATATTTGAGTGTGACTTCACATTACTATAAGACGTGTCACGGTACTTTTCTATCCCAAATTCATGTATTTGTGTGTGTTACATTTTAATGTTGTGTCGTTGTTCTCCTCTAATATTTAATGCGTTTCCCTCAGTTTTAGTTTGTTATCCCGATATTGTTTTTTTGTCCATAGTTTTATGAGTTTTGGACAGCGGTATGCTACTGTTGCCTTTATTTATACTTCACGGTTCAAATGTACACTTACCTAAAGGGGCGGATCTCGAACTTTCGAAAGGTGCGTCAATTGATAAATTGGAAGGATACCTCTGAGTATGACGATTTTATGCTAAAAATGATATAATTTTTCTATCGAAATATTGGACTTACGCCTTTTTCGTTTACCTGTATTCGGATATGGTTCTGCAATTACCACATATTTGATCAATTAACAACTTTGTACAAACTTTGTCATTTCAAAAGTAGGATAAAACAGTGCTTCTCATGCCGTAAACTTATTTTCTGCACAATGCATATTTTTCTAATGATAACAATTGTTTGAAAGTTAACAAGATATTTTAATTTCTCTGTAGTTTCTACAAATAATACATGTGTTTAGGAATATTCAAATAATTGAAATCTGATTTGGACTAGATTTGTACTCAATGGAATTTATTACGCCTGTCTTTTTGTAAGTTTATTTCTGTTAAGGGCATATTTGGGATCAAAGTTAATAAGGTCAAACATTTAATATTTTAGTTTGTGCCATAACAGTAAATAGATATAAGTTGCAGATCAATTGGACTTTATTTGGATGTGGCTTGCCTTCTTCAAAAAATAATACAGTTTCAAAATTGGGTTGTGAAAAAGGGTTCGGATGGATGGAGGGTGGTGACTTAAAGATTGATTTTTCCTGTTTACTTTGCACTATTACTGTATGTACTGTTTCTTTTTCTGAACACGATATTCTTAAGGGAAAGAAAAGCAGATAATTCTCATGCAATACTAATAAAACTAATATATAATAACTTTAAACTAATATATGTCATAAGCGCTTTATTGAAAAAACACCAAACGGAACTAAAACTGTACGAGATGTGGGTAATTCGTCAATAAGACAGCAAACAAAAGAATAAAACAAATTCAGAACATCTAGAGGGAACATATGGTTTTCAACAGAAGTCAGGTGTCTACACGTCAATATGTCAAGTTCTTAAGAGTCACGACATCCTATATACAAATTGTAAATAGATTTAACAGAAACAATTGAAAAAAATCCATCAAATACAATTCTTAAAATAATATCTTAATGAGAAGAAAACTCGATTATCACAATATCATACTTTTAAAGTTACTAACCTTTTACTAATTTTCTATTTCTCCAACCCACAAGAGAACTGTCAGTGGAGCCGTGAATTGCATCAATCGTTCTCAGATTTCCGAAACACGTTACGAACCCTTGCAACATCTCTTTGAATGGTCTGTAGGTGGCAAGTTGCAAGGACAAATTTCTTTTCCTATCCAATATACCTTCATTTTCAAGTGGCAATAAAACAAATTCCAACTTTTTTCCCGGGGGGTCCTCTATTACAGGACATACTTGTTATATTTTATGTTAATTTGTTTTGCCTGAATATGTATGGAATATTTGTCACAAGAGGTGCAGCAACCAGCAATGAATCAATATTGAAATGTTTTCAAGAGAGACGAAAAATACCAGAGGGACATTAACAAACATAAGTCGAAAAAAAAACCGACAACGCCAAGGCTGAAAAAAAGACAAACAGACGAACAATAGTACACACAACGTAGCATAGAAACCTAAAGACTACACAACAAAGGTGGGGTTTGTGTCTCGTGTGCTCCGGAAGGGTAAGCAGATCCTCCTCCAAAAGTGGCATCTGTCAAGTTCAATATTTTATCTCAGAAAAGATTTTGAACGGTGATAGATATATTGAGTCTCTGTCAGTTGGATGAAAAATTGTCTCAATCGGAGAAATTATTGACATGTTATTACTTTTTTTATTTCACTTGACTGCGCGGAGTTGAACCCGTTCGCTCATCATGGACCACCTATGAACAGGTGATTCTGGATAAACTCAGCAATGAAGTGTTCAGTTATTCGTCCCAAATCATACACTCAGTTCATTTGTATATCCATTTGATGACACTGACAGGTGATTAAAAATGAATTATAATTATAATGGTCATCATCCTTATCAATTATAAATCACAGCTCAGTACATTAGAACTGTAAAGAAATTAAAGAAATATCACATTTTCGTTATATATACATGTATTAATATTTGTTTTGCGTAAGGAGATATTGAAACTACAAAACATGTATGTATTTAAATTGTCTGATGTACGAAAAAAGTTTGTTTTATATCAACTCTAATATTAAATTTAGAAATTTAAGCTTGTAAATTGATTTCTATTCCGTTTTGTCATCTTCTTATAAAACATATTCATCTTATAAGTCTTAAAAGGAGTTCAGATATTTTATAGTTGATTATTTTTAAATGTTCTCGCATTTAAGGAAATGTTTATGCTAAATGTGTTATATGTATTTTTTAAATTTTATATCAAATTAAAGCTTAAATTTATATTCTGAAATATTCAATCATAAATTCCTGAAATAGCAAGACCTTTTAATTGAAAGTCTTCAATATTATGCCCGTTTCACAAGTCCCCTTTACACCATAAAATATTCCACATTTAAATTAAAGCCATTCCTTATTGCACCAGACACACTTGCCCTTGTCCAATTCAATCAAACATCATAGTGTCTCATTTTTAAACACCATAACTGTAAATTTAATTAACAGAGAAAGAGTACAGTTTCAATTTTTATATTTGAATAAAACTTGTAAACCTTATGGATTGTTCCTTGTGAATCCATTGCCAATTTCACACTATACACCATTCCTCATTATATCATGCGTCATTCCAATTTGCCATATACCCCATTCCCCATCGTACAAATGTACCATTATACAACGCCCAATTATACAATACTTTATTGAAAGGTTTTCCCAATTCAAGTATAGTATCTATATTTTCAAAGGCGACAATAGTATCGTTTTTTTTAAATTCACCACATTTTATAATAAAAACCTGACCAAAACAGGTATGTATATGTATGTGATATTAGTACTTTATTATTCTGTTATAGAATTTGAGTGAAATGAATTCAAATTGCAGTATAAGCATCTTCGAACGGAATGTTTATATAAATGAATGATTTTTTTGATTTTTTTGTTGTTGTTAAAAGCCTTTTTGAAAAATTCTTGCTGTCCGGTGTGTGCCCAGGATCCGTGTTGAAGACTGTACTTTGCCCTATAATTGTAAACATATATATACATTCTGACTTGGATGGAGAGCTCAGTGTCCCATTGCCACTCAGTACCATATCTTTTAATGAATTTTAAAAACGTAATAAATGTTTTAATTTCGATAGCACTTGTTGATACTCTTCATTTCCCAGGTATTTTTTTCATATTTAAGTAGATGTAGCTCAATATTTTCTGAAATTGATCCATTTAAAAAAAAGGTTGTGGAAAATATGTGAATGTATCCCAAAATTGAGAATGGAAATGGGGAATGTGCAACAGCAGATGTGAATGTATCCTCAATCATTGCACATGGGAAATTACTATCCACACGATATGATCAGATACAATTGAGTTTGGCCTTTTTAACTTTTTTGGATTCGAGCGTCACTGATGAGTCTTTTGTAGACGAAACGCGCGTCTGACGTACATACAAAATTTAGTCCTGGTATCTATGATGAGTTTTTCAATTGTTTCACAAGAAATTTATTGTTTTCTCTAATAATCTCATTCACTTGAGAACAAAAGATATAGAATTTTTATTATTTACAGAAGGTGTTAATTTAAAAACAAAATGTAAAATATAATAATTGATACTGAACTTCAAGGAAAATTTAAATGAGAAAGTCGTTATCAAATGTCAAAATCAAAAGCTAAAACACACTAAAAGAATGGATAATCATTTATACCAAAGTTAAAATTTTATTTGGCTAAAAGAAGACTCATTTTTCGTATGAAAATATTCATATGGCACGTGAAATCAACATGAGTAATAGAGTAATAAGGTCAACCTACCAAGTTGTACAGCATTTATTTCCTCAAACATACATACCATGATAGAGGGCCAATGTCAGCATGAAAATTTGCGACTACTTCACCGGAATTTTTTTATGTAAAGAACGTTTTAAGGAAATAATGTAGGTTGTACCTGGTGTTATGGCTAGCCATACCTCCAGCTTATATGGCAATGTTACATTTACCGCTAAAATGACAACATTGAATAACAGGAATACTACAGATAAATGCAAGAACATTCAGGACAGAGAAATAAATAAATAAATAATAGTACATTATTAATTCAACATGTAAAGCACAGAATAACAGTACGACGAACACAGAAATGAACAATCATGTAGCAAACAATCTTTAATTAAACATATTTATTTTTTATAATGGTTTAACCATGGAAGTATTATATTGATTACAGTACAACGCAGTTGTGGATACTAGATTTATAATTTATAAACATATGTGGGCGTTTTTCAATAAAAGCGTGACTTTCAGACTTAAAAGAAATGGAACATCAACTTGTCTGAAATTTTATTATTTTGAATACCTCTATTATAGACATGTTTGTAAACAAAACGTGAAATCTTAAATACTCTTTAAAATAATATTATTTTCATAAATTTTGTACTGTTTCGTAGGGGACATTTGTCCACTACGAAACTGCTCTTAAACACACATCTTATTGCAATTTTAAATGTCTCCTATAGACATTCCCGTTTGTTTACTTTATATACCAGAAAGACCTCATTTTTTCTGAATTGGAGAACCATTTTTTATCGATAAAGATTAGACAGTACTTCACATATGAAGGTACAACTTATATTACGTAGTGGACATTTTGATGCGTTTCGTAGTTGACAAAACCGTTTCGTAGTGGACAAAAAGTTTCGTAGTTGACATAACCCTATTCTATGCAAATAAAAACATACTTAAAATTACATGAAACTAACCCTTGTTATTTGTTTGGCACGAATATAATTGAAAAAAGAGTAAGTAAAAAAAAGACTGCATGGTAGTGGTAGTGTGCACTATGAAACGTTTTTTTTTCCCATACTTGTTTCGTTAGAGACCTTTTTTAAATTTTGAATTTAATTTATTAAAGAACTTATATTAAGTAAAAATAACATTAGTTTCTACATTTTATAACGATATTTGGATATATGGATGTTTAACAGGCGGTCTAGGGACATGCCATTTTGGTTGTTATGCACCATTCATGAATCAATATCTAATCAATCCCTCTAAAAAATAGACTGTTTCTTTGCTTTAAAATGTTGAATCTAATTCAATGTACTGACTGCACAAAAAAATTACTCGCAAAGATCAAACATATTTTTATTAAAGTGGCTGGGACAAGAATTCACGCCCATGTTACTCTTTTTTATTTTTACAGTACGAGAAACGGTCTGTATTTGATTAAAGATTAAGAGGCGTGGTTACTGTTTGAGTCTGTTTTAGGACGAGAATCATTACATTATTGTTTATGCTTTAACGTAAATTAATGTGTATTACAGGTTGGTTAGATTTGTGAGAGATTTGACACTTTCAAATAAATCTCGATATCCAGATATAAATGACGTAATGACATGGAACTAATAAAAAAACACATGTACTATAACACTGTTGTATAACATTGAAGGTTAAAAGATGGGGTTCTTGGTTTAAAGAATAGAGAATTATGGGCACAATATAGCTGACTATACGGTATGAGTTTTTCTCATTGTTGACCTACAGTTGTTAACTTCTACGTCAACTGATCTCTGGTTGAGATTTGTCTTTTTGACAATCATACTACCGTAACATCTTCTTACCTTTATATAAGGGGACCTTGGTGACGGCGTGGTGTAAGTATTCGAACTGATATATCACTAGCCTCTCGACAATAAATTGTTGAGTTCAAGTCCCACATGTGGCGGTTGCGCTCAACTCAAATCATAATGAGTAGGATTTTCAGGATTCCTATCGAAGGTCAGTGGCTCTCTTTTCCATTAATCAAAACTGAACGCCACAAACTAGCACAATAGTGCTGATGATCGCTGATAGTAGCATATAATACACGTCAATCAATCAATCTTCTCTTTATAAAATGTAGAGATCAAAGGTCACAAAATTAATAGAGAGAAACATATAACTGAAAATAAACAGCAGAGAATATCGGATACTTGAACATAAAAAATAGAGAAAATCCGGCTACACCATAATCTCACAGCAACCCCCTAAAACATCTGAACTGCATTGATGCTTATAGTATATGTAAATCAGGTTTGCAGATACATGTATGTGCAGATCAATTGTCAATATTTCAAGATCTTTGTCAACTATTTCCTTTAAATTTGAGACAACCAAGAGCAATAATCGTTGGCACAAAAAAATGGAGAATGTAACAACAACAAAAAATAAATTAGTGCTTTAATAATATTGCTTCATGCTTTTTTCTATATTCTTGCGTTGCTTTAAAACGACATTGCTTGTTCAAACATGTACGGAGTCGGGTTTTTCATGAAAATTAAAGCATGGGACAAAATCCTGTTTCATGTGTACGAACTATATTTAGATATATATGCTCGAGGGGACCACTTCCTAAATACAAGCTGATAGGACGTGTCGCTGGAATAGGTAACCTTTTCAAGCGTAAAAAATATGTCAAGAAATCTTGAAAACTGTCCGAAATATATGATAAGGTCAATAAATTTCCCATTATTTCTTCGTCTTTTGTATTTGTTGGTGTCTCCGGTTGTTTGTTTACAACTTTTTTTCTCTCTTATGACACTTTTTTATTCCAACTCTTACATGTACATAACACAACACAAAACCAAAACCAAAACAATATGGGAAATGGTAACTTTTCCTCCTATGCAATATAAGAAACGGTATACATTTTCAAAATATAAATCATATGAAAAGGGTGGGGTAACAGAACCCCAGCGGTACCCCTATCAATTAAGTATTGATACCCCCCCCCCCCCCCCCCCCGAGAATATATGACATGAAATCCTGATTTAAGATTTCAAGGCAAAAAAAACGTGGCAGGGTTTTTTATTACAAGAAATTGAAAACATACAACCCAAACACGAGAATACATTTTTACTTTAAATGACAAATGCGAATGCATGGAGACTAAATATTAATAAAACAAAATCAAATAAATATCGCTCTATCATCGATATATTATATCTCACTTTTTACCAACGTGCTATATGATTCCGACGTGGGATGTTTGATTATTAAGGTCAGCATAGTTAAAATTAGGGACCTACACAAGAATCCTAATTAGCAGCTAAAGTTTAATATAGTAGCAATCACTACATTAATATTTTTTGTCAACGTCCATAGAGAACTTCGTTTCGCATATATGCATGCATGGTTCAATAACATGATAATCACCAGAAAAAATGTTTTATGTCGAGTGTGCTGTTTGAACAAGCCAGTTGGACAAAAGCTGAAACTAGTACAGCTTTAGTTTTAAAGTTCAATGTGAGGCTGCATCGTAATAAATCAAACACGAATGTGTCCATAGTACACGGATGCCCCACTCGCACTATCATTTACTATGTTCAGTGGACCGTAAAATTGGAGTCAAAAAGCTTATTTAGCCTTAAAACTAGAAAGTTTATATCATTGGAAACATGTGTACTAAGTTTCAAGTTGATTGAACTTCATCTTCATCAGAAACTACATCGACCAAAAACTTTAACCTGAAGCGTAGACAGACGGACGAATGGACGGAAGAACGGTACGACGGACGGACGAACGGACGAACAAGCGTACAGACCAGAAAACATAATGCCCATATATTGGGCATCAAAACTCACGACAGACATAATACATCAATGACACTTGAAGCGAAATAAATAAAAGGCCAAATCAAAAACGAAGTTAAAGAGCATAAAATTGTTTTTAAAAATTGCAAATTTTCCTATGGCAAACCTTATCGCGTAGAATAATCCAACATTCTCTACAACAATAATTAATATACAGAAAATTGACTGATATTTTATGACAACAAAAAACTTCATTCTCATCCTTTAACATCTCATTTTCTTCGTTTCAGCTTTATATAAAAAGCAGAATGCCTATAAAATATTTGAAGTTCTAAATAATCCGAGGCAGGGACAAATTTTATTACCAGTCAGTTACTCTATCTTATATAAATTGATAATTGTTAAAATGAGTCCCATATCATCCATTATTTATGACGTCATTGTGAGTGCCAAATTTTATATCCTGGTCTCATGGGTTTTCGTGCTATTAAGAATGCATTGTGACATCACAATTTCCATTAAAAAAGCACGCATATTACGAATTCATAAGATTTTGAGTTATGCAATGATCCATTTTCAGAGATTTAGAATACATAATTGTAAATAAATATTCTAAAAAATCAATTGGAATGATCAAGCACTTAGTTTTCTCGTTTGAATTGTTTTACATTCGTCATTTCGGGACTTTTTATAGCTGACTATATGCGGTATGGGCTTTGACCATTGTTGTAGGCCGTACGGTGACCTATAGTTGTTATTTTTTGTGTTATTTTGGTCTTTTGTGGAAAGTTGTCTTATTGGCAATCATACCGCATCTTCTTTTTTTATATCAACATAACATAATCAGTGCGAACAGTTCGAACAGTCATCTTAAAAATATTATATGATCTTATAACTTAATAATCTTAGTACTTAATAAACTTTTCACAACAATGTTTCACTGTTACACCATTGTACCAGGCTAGGGGAGGGTTGCCGCCTTCAAACGAGTTTAACCTAGCCACAACCCCTATGTGCCTGTCCCAAATCAAGAGCCTGTAATTCATTTGTTGTGTGTCGCAGTGTAAAATAATTATTTTTCGCTCGTTTTTTTAGTTTTTTGCTGGAATTGTTTACATTTGCCATTTTGAAGCTGTTTACAATTATTTGATATTAGCTTTGCTCATCGCTGAATGCCATGACTCATAATTGTTAATTTCTCCGTCATTTCGGTCTCATTTAGTTTTAGTTGAGTTTTATCATTGGCAATCACATCTTTTTTTTTATTGTCTATATCCCGAACATTTGGCCAACCATAACTGAATTACAGTATTTATTTAAATTAATGACTTGTTTTACATATTAAAACATTGTGTAATTAATACTAATTACATAACATCAGCGTGGTCAATCAGATGACATAATTGTTACCTTGATGTAAAGTCAATGCACTATTATTGTCTTTATACTGCAATCTAAATAAATATTTTCAATTGTTGTTTATGCGTTAATGTTATTTATTTGATTTGAATATTCGGGGAAATCCCCTTTAAAAAAGCCTCATGCTTGCTCGCGGAGAAATATCCAACACAATGAGATGAACGTTTTGAAACCCACACTCGATGGTGAACGAAATCGTTTGAGTATGGAATAAGCATAAAACATAATGATTTATAGGTTGCAAATATGGAACGCCACAGCTGCCTTATGATAACAATAACCATATCATTAAGGGTAGAGATATATCATGAAGACAATGTTCTATACTTTAAAGTCATTTGGCTATAATACTCTGTCAATTTGCTATATCGCTAAGGTACATTTATATACTATAACGGCATATATATCACTAAGGTACATTTATATACTATAACGGCATTTGGTTATAATACTCTGTCAATTTGCTATATCACTAAGATACGTTTATAAACCATAACGGCATTTGACTATAATACTCTGTCAATTTGCTATATCACTAAGGTACATTTATATACTAAAACGGAATTTGACTATAATACTCTGTCAATTTGCTGTATCACTAAGGTAAATTTGTATACTATAACGGCATTTGGCTATAATACTCTGTCAATTTGCTATATCACTAAGATAAATTTATATACTATAAATTTAAGACACTTTGATACAACATGGAGTTAGCTTTTCATATTATTCTGTCATTTAACTTTGTTATGAAGATAATATTTCATACTATGAAGAAATCTTTATATAACATGGAGCTACATTTTTATATTTTAATAAACTATTATGTGATATTGCTACGTCATAAAGATACATTTCAAACTATAAAGACATTGTAATATAGCATAAAGCAATGTTTTCATACTACTTTGTCACCTCAGTATGTTATAAAAATACATTTGTATACTATACAATCATCTCGCTATATAGCATGGAACAATTTTTTCATACTATTATGTCATAAACTATCTTATAAACAAATTTTAATATCAAGCTAATAATAATTCTTATATCACGAGGTGTCATCTATATACCAGTAGACTATTTCATTACGCTATAAGACCATTTCACCATACCATAAGACCATTTCATCATACCATAAGACAAATCTATTTTAAAATAGCGGCGAAAATTCCGCGCGAAATTCATCAGCAACATCGATTGTAAAAAAAAAAAGACTGTGAAGGAAATTGTTTTGCTGACCCTAGGAAATCGCTTTCAAGATGAATGAATTTATCGACTTTAGCAATGTGGAGCTGAAAAGACGCGAAAGCCGACACATACAGTAATAATATAATAAATTCTTTTTTTAAAGAGGATAACTCAAGCCAGGAATTTCGTAACCACAAATTTCTTAAAACTTTTACTAATTTCTTCCATAGATATAATTCAAGTTTTGGTTTTGAAGTTTGGTTGTGCCTTTAGAAAACGTTTTTCAAACGGGATAGAACATCCTCATTTTAACGGATGTTGTTTACCGTGCCATGAAATTTAGAAACGATTCTGGTAAACTTATCGATCCTTTAAATACAAGAAAACTTATTCTAAAAGGTTACCAATTCAACACTGTAATTAGATCAGTAAATATTGTTTTTTTATTGGTATTAATAATGATTTTGTTATCAGTAAATTAAAAGCAAACTAAATATTTCTATGATGTTATATACATATACACATTCATGGATCTACAATCTGTCGATACCTGTATCATTGTATCATGGCATTGTACAAGGTTATGTTTTCTCTGACTGTGTATGACGTCTTTACACCGGCTAAATCCATTGGATGTTGGATGTTTACTGATTGACAATTCAGTCTAAGATGCATATTTTTTTTATTAGTTGTTACTGACTTTGACCTACCTGCAGTAACTACGAGTACTCTCAGATCTGTGCTTAGCGTCATTTTGTTGTTGGGATGTACAAGTACCCGGCCACGTCCACTTGTATTTGCAGTATTTCTATTTCTTCAATCCATCTAATGAGTTAAGCCTTTTTCAACTGAATTTTATAATTCGTTCTTATATTGTAGTGAATTGTACTGTTATACCACTGTCCAAGGTAAGGTGAAGGTTGAGATCCCGCTAACATGTTTAACCGTGCCATATTCTTTATGTATGTTTCTGTCCCAAGTCAGGGGCCCGTATCTTAGTCGTTGTCGCTTGTTTATGTGTTACATCTTTATTTTTCGTTCTTTTTTTTATACATCAACTAGGCCGTTAGTTTTCTCGTTTGAATTGTTTTACAATGTCATTTTGACCATTTCGGCGTTTTTATAGCCGACTATGCGGTATGGAATTTGCTCATTGTTGAAGGACGTACGGTGACCTATAATTGCTGTGTTATTTGGTCTCTAGTAGAAAGTTGTCTCATTGACAATCACACCACATCACTTCTTTATATCAGATAGTTACAATAAGCGAATCTTCCTTGAAGCCCTCACATACAAGTTACAATACAATCAAACTCAGATATTTACACATAGTTAATTTACAGGTTGGTATCCCTTAAAAATAAACAAACTAAACTAGAGGCTCTCTAGAGCCTGTGTCGCTCACCTTGGTCTATGTGCATATTAACAATGGATACAGAAAAAATTCATGGCAAAATGGTGTCTTGGTGATGGTAATGGGTTTGTAGATCTTTCTTTACTGAACATTCTTGTTGCTACAATTATCTCTTTCTATAATGAACTTGGCCCAGTAATTACAGTGGAAAATATTTCCTAAAAATTTACAAAAATTAACAAAACTTTATGAAAATTGTCAACAATTGACTATAAAGGGCAATAACTCCTTAATGGGTCAATTGACAATTTTGGTCATGTTGACTTATTTGTAGATCTTATTTTGCTGAACATTATTGCTGTTTACAATTTATCTCTATCTATAATATGCCAGCTTTAGCTGGCACTTATGGTAGAAGCATCGTTTTGGAATAAAGAACGATAACTCTCTCTACACGACCCATCTGAAAAGTTTCGTCACTCTCGTTAAATCTCGCACGATTATTTTTTTTAATGGCTGCCGAGTTTAACGTTTCATCGCGATCTTGAAAAAGGGACACAACGGAACAATTTCGATGTTAAATACGACATGAATTTTTATTTGTTAACAAAAACAAGAATTAAAAAATTTTGCTGACTTGTGAAGTTTATTTAACATTTTACAACGGAAATAACCGAAGTTTGGACAACAACATCTTCCGGTCCGTTACATGTTTAATCGTCTGCAGTGACAGCGAAAGCAAATTTCCTAAATATCACAGGTACTTCATTTAAATGTCACATTATCATAACTAATGATCACATTTATAGTGTAAAAGTTCAGTCTAGCTATGGGAACTTAAAAAACCCACTGCAAGCAATAAAAATTTCGAAAGAAACTTATCCGGACATGCCGGAGGTCATGGTCCATGGAGGTAGTAAAAATATCCGGTGCTCCCATTGACCACGAGTCAAGACTACGATTATTCATCTGCTACATAATTCCCCATATCAAGTAACAGTGATAATGTAGTTGGTTATATATATATGGTTGAATGTGATCATCATGGTTATTCCTGTAGCTCACAGACAAATGCAGGTTAAATTCCCAATAACATTTCTATTCAGTAGTCTCCTACTTTATTGAACCGCCAGAAGCTTTCAAAACTTAACAAAACAAAAACAAAATATTCAAATTCAAAATCTTCTAATAATTGGCAAACTCTCAACAAATCTTGTCATTAATTAAGATACTGTCACATATCATCTCCCGTATAGTCCCAGGAGATGGAAACTGGATTTTTTCACACCTAAATTAATCATAAATGTCAGATGATTTGAAAATAGGTGGGGCAAATGTAGACTTGAGTTACAATAATACATTAGTGAATTCATGAGGTATATTGTATGCACCCATATTGTCCAAAACTGGAATTTATAGGAGACTCTGGCAGTTACCTCACGCATATTTTATGCATTTGTTTGAACCTGAATCAAAACAAAACATTTTCACTCTACCAATACATTTATCAGGTGCTCATTTCAACCTATGAAAGAAATAAACACTTATGGCTATAGTAAGCAACTTCACACCTAAAAATTAATTTTCATGATCAAAAGAAAAAAAAGGACCTACCAAAAAGCAATGAAATGCTTCCCTGACTGCAGCCTGATTAGACCTCAGATTTGATTAAGCATATAAAAACATACCAAAAATTTAATGTCAAACTTTTAGACTAATTTGAAAACAGGTATCAGGTGAACCTGAAACATTTCTTTTCATCAGCAGTCTCTGACTACATATAAACTTTCTTAATTTTTCATGGTTGTCCAACAAAAATGTTGAAAATATTTACTTCTATTTTTTTTTTCTAGCTTCTCTCATGTGAAAGCAGTACCTTTTTGGTCACTATCTATGTGTTGCATCTAAATATGAATTGTAACACTTTATAGTGACTGAACAGGTTAAACAAATACTTCTCAAGAAACAAAAAAAAGAAGACAACTTGGAACAGCAGCACCAGCCATGAGACTGAACAAAAACTCAGAAATGAATAGCATGGACAATAGGTTAGTTATATGTCCTTGTGAATAGTTAGGAAAGATATCAATAATTCTGCAGATAACACAAATTTATCAGGTTGTAGTACATTTTGTGTTAAAATTTTCACACAATTAGTGAATCTTTCAGAAAGGCTAAACTATATAACTTTTAATTACTGAAAGTTTCAAGCAATGACTGTTGAAGTGTTTCATTTACCAAATAACTGTCATGACTGTGTTTCTGAGAAAAAAATCATGTTCAAGTTTGTTAATTAAAGAGAAAGTAGATCCTTTTGCACTCACACATGTCAATTGTGAACTAGGGAGACAGATTAATATACATGTAAGCACTTTTTGCTTGTTTCTGAATCCTAAATGTAAATGTGTTTATAAAATATACTTGTATTATTCATAATAAGATATTGTTTACATCAGTTGCTAAATGAACAAATATACTTTTTTTTACAATGACCAGTCCACTGATACTGACATTATCAAGGAGTACATAGCAAAGGAAAAATGCAATTACAGATAAAATAATATACACCCTCTCTTTCATGTGGATCTCCTGCCATATCAGTATTTGAAATTTTGAAAAAACTTAAAGAAAACAGAATGAACCCCTACAAAAAAAATGGAAAAAAATCCCCCCTAACAAAAATTTAAAAAAAAAGTTTACCCTGAAACTCAATCTCAGCCTTCCCTTTGTGTTGTACAATTTCAGAAAGTTCAATTCACTTACACACAAGTTATTGTCTAGAAACTACAAAAATACTTGTTTTTGGCCCCTGACTCCCTTAACTGTTGGTACATGTACATTTGTACCATAACCCCCAAAATCATTTTTAAACTGGCTTCATTTTTGGTATTGAACCTTCTGGTACAATTTCATAGAGATCCATTCACTTACACTAACTGTCTGGAAACCAAATGTGTCTTCGAACAACAACAATGACAAAAATTAGATAGCATTATATGAAAGCCAATATTTGAAATGTTCCCTATTTTCATTCTCAATTTTATTTTGCCATTATATAAAAACTTGAAATCTCATGGGGGAAAAAATGCAAGAAATGAAAAAAAAACTGACTTTGAATAAGTGAAATTGATGTAGAAACCTACAAACAGAAGATGATTAGGAATTATACATTAATACTGCTGACTGCCTGACTGCAGTGGTCCCCCCTCAAATTTTAAATAGCATCCTAGAAAATAGCAAAATCTTAAGACTATCAACTTAACAAACCTATCTATCATGGTTCCTTAGGATTAGATGAAAATAAAAAAAATAAACTGATCAACATAATTTTCTAAACAGGCTCACTGTAAATGCAAACTCCTCTTTTAACAATCAGAATTATCCTCTTGCTGATCACATATTTATGATATGCAGGTAACTGGGAATACAATATGAACATCCAGCCAATTGAGAATGTAAAAAAAAATCATCAGAGTGTTGTTTGTAATACAAAATAAAATAAAATAAAAACAGCTACAACTTTTAAATATCATGAATATTGATGTCAGAAAAAGATATTTCAAATCCTCCACCTCTTCATGAAAACCAACAAAAAAATAATTTAATAACGTTATGGATTGTATGACAGTATCTGTAGTTTTGAAATTAAACATTTTTTTTTAAATTGCAAAGAAAGAAAAATGGATATGAAAATGGAACAAGATAATGAATGTAAGCATTGTCATTTATATAAATTACCAATAAATTAATTTTTCAGCAGAAAACAATATTGGACCACCAGGGAGCAACCATTTAGCTTTAAAGGGGGAGGTATGATATTTGTTGGATTTTTTACACACGAAGCACATTAACGCTATCAATCAAAATTATTCAGTCAAAATATAACACTAGAAGGTATGGGGGAAATCTGGATTCAGAATTTTTTTGTCCTCTGCTTGAACAGAATTTTTTTTTCTTCATCAATTTGGGAATCAGAATATTTTTTTTAGTCCAAATAATTATGACATCCAGGTAAGCTATTTTAAATTTTGGCAATGACGCCTTCTTGCGATGCGGAAAAAAAAATAATAGCCTTTCAAGACGTCATAATTGTTTGGACTTGAAAATAACATACCCCTTCCTGTCTTTTGAAGTTTAATGATGGTTCCCTAAACATTTTCTTCCTCAACTTAGTTTTATTATATTTTAGACAAAAACTATAATGTAGGACATTCATCCTGAAGATGCATGAAATATTTGCCACTGGACGTTAAGCAACCAACATTGGCAAGAATACACCTTATCGCTAATCCCAGCTGACCCGGCCGCTTGAACTTTTGACGCTTACAACAATCACTTTTCCATTGTGGCGTCAGATATTTTGTTTTATGACGTCAAAATTTTACGGGAGCCTGTGTGATATCCAGTAATGGCGGACAAATAGCAATAAGGTCTATCAATCAATATATAGGACATAGTCTAGGTATAAAGCTGGCATTTAAGGTAGCGCCTTCCTCATATTAATATTCAAGATTTGCTCTAATTGCTTTGGTTTCAGAGATATAAGCCAAAATCTACATTTCACCCCTATGTTCTATTTTTAACCATGGCGGCCATCTTGGTTGGTTGGCCGGGTCACGCCACATGTTATTTAATCCAGATACCCCAAAGATGATTATGACCAAGTTTGGATTAATTTGGCCCAGTAGTTTCAGAGGAGAAGATTTTTGTACTAATAAATTACTTAGATTTACGAAAAATGGTTAAAAATTGACTATAAGGGGCAATAACTCCTAAAGGGATCAACTGACCATTTCGGTCATGTTGACTTATTTGTTAATCTTACTTTGCTGAACACTTTGCTGTTTACAGTTTATCTCTATCTATAATAATATTCAAGATAATAGCCCAAAAACAGTATAATTTCCTTAAAATTGCCAATTCCAGGGCAGCAACCCAACAACGGGTTGTCCAATTCGTCTGAAAATGTCAGGGCAGATAGATCTTGACCTGATAAACAATTTTACCCATGTCAGATTGCTCAGAGTTATAAGCCAAAAACTACATTTTACCCCTATGTTCTATTTTTAGCCATGGCGGCCATCTAGGTTGGTTGGCCGGGTCATGCCACACATTTTTTTAAACTAGATACTCCAATGGTGATTGTGGCCAAGTTTGGTTTAATTTGGCCCAGTAGTTTCAGAGGAGAAGTTTTTTGTAAAAATAAACGACGACGGACGCAAAGTGATGAGAAAAGCTCACTTGGCCCTTCGGGCCAGGTGAGCTAAACCTGAATATCATACAAGCTTAAAACAAAATGATGGCCTATATTCTTTTCCCCAAATTTGAACATGAAAGCAAAATTCGCGTATGCGAAAGTGTGACATTTTTCCATGTTATTTTGGTTTCATATAAGGTGTGTTGAAAAATTGACTACCAAAGTGACAAGAGGGAAAACTTGAGGACAGCCATGAACACCCATATTTTTGGCTATGAAAAAAACTTTTTATTGAACAAGAAATGACATTTATTTTTTAATCTTCTATATTTCTGATATTTTCGCCTACCTCTTCTGTTGTTCCGGTCGCTGTTACATTTTCTCTAATGTTAATGGATTTGTGCTGTTACCAGAAAATAAATTAATAATCAACTTGGAATGTTACTTATTATATACGTGTCAGTGCAGTTAAGCAGGGAGAGCATGTCTGATATGTGTAGGGAAAATGAGTACTGGAAGGATGAAATGTCGTCTTTGAAGACTGTTTTTTGTGCACTTGAATCGTATAAAATCCAACTAAGCATGTATGCCTTGTATGAAACATGCTCATATTCAAACCATCATAACTTACTCCTGTTCCGATATGAATGTAATATTTGTTACTGGACCTTAAACACTAGCTCATCATTTTCATCCATTTTTTTTCAATAAACAATCCAGTCTAAAACTTAAAATTCAACGGGATATAGTATATATATATATAGGAAGATGTGGTGTGAGTGCCAATGATACAACTCTTCAACACGGAGCCTTGGCTCACACTGAACAACAAGCTATAAAGGGCCCCAAAATTACTAGTGTAAACCATTCAAACGGGAAAACCAACATTCTAATCTATATAATCTATATAATAAAAATGATATTTCTCATCGATGTTTATTATTATATATTTCAAATTGATTAATTTTTATTTTGTTTCGTTTATTTCGGTTACTTTCGTTCGTTTATATTTCGTTTCAACCTTTACAGGTTCCCGATAGTAGCGTTCCTGTCTGATGTTGGTGTGGGGATTATTGTTAGGTTTGGGTTCATAAATCAAAGATTAACACCAAAATTGAAGACCCATTATTTGCTTTCGGCTGTTGTCTGCTCTATGGTCGGGTTGTTGTCTCTGACACATTCCCCATTTTCAATCTCAATTTTATTTCAGTTGAAAAAGGTTACATTTTTTCAGCTAAATAATATGTGAAAAGGTAGATTATATATGAAATATATATATATGATATGACACAAAGAAAAAGTTCCCATTACTTGTTACTTAAAAAGCCCGGTATTTTTTTTCACAGTCGAAATTGCATGGCTATGTTTCTATCCCCAAATAGTCCCTCTTCGACACTTTGATAGTCATTTTTTTAACACTCCAGATGAAACCAACCAAAATGTAAAAAGGTTACACTTTCACATACGCAAATGTTTAAAACCATGATTATACGGAACCAGACTCAAGCTGGCAGCCACTTTTATCGGCCAATCAAGATAGCAGCCACTTTTTTCCAGCAGCCAATTTTGTCAATATGTCTAAAAACCAAAAAACTGCGTGAGGCTCAAACGTTCCAAAAATCGCTAAATCTTAGTTAAATGCAATCTAACAGCGGAAATCGACAATTTCACGGTTTCTGCTAATTTCTAAAGCATTTCATTCCGTTTTAAATATGTATGTAAGCGGTCTGTCCTTTATTTGACATTCGATAATTGATATTCAATATCCAAACGACTGCTAGCCGTCGGTTCAATATTTAAATTTAGTTGAAAAACACTATAAAGCCTGAGGGGAAAAGATACCATTCTATGACCCCTTCAAGCTGTCATAAATTTTCGTTGTCCTCGAATATAAACCCTGATACAAGTTGTATATTTGTCTTTATATGTTATATAGATTTTTATCAATAAAACATTACAGAGGATTCACCAAAGATGTAATTTAATATATAAAATAAGAAACAAAATCCAATTACTCCAGAAACATATAGAAATATACATAGAAATACTTATGGAAAGCCAAAAAAGAAAAGAAATTAATAGTGAACACCTACCAGAGACTGCTTAAATGACGGTGACCACCCTAAGTCGACTTTGAACCTCTGTGGTGGCCAGACGGGCCCGGATCCCAGAAAAATATTTAAGTGGGGAATAGCTTGGGTCAATACCTTTAAAATGAGCTAGGTCCGGTTCGGAACTTTGCCGTTGGTATATGCCGAAAAGTACCGAATGTATGCATATGGTTAATACGGAAAATTACATTAAGGGGCACCTTTGAACCTCTGTGGTGGCCAGACGGGCCCGGATCCCAGACAAACATTTAAGTGGGGAATAGCTTGGGTCAATCCCTTAAAAATGAGCTAGGTCCGGTTCGGAACTTTGCCGTAGGGATATGTCGAGGAGTACCGAATGTGTGGTTGATATAGAAAATACGTAAATGGGCAACTTTGAACCTCTGTGGTGGCCAGACGGGCCCGGATCCCAGAAAAATATTTAACTGGCAAATAGCTTGGATCAATACCTTTGAAATGAGCTAGGTCCGGTTCGGAACTTTGCCGTAGGGATATGTCGAAGAGTACCGAATGTGTGGTTGATATGGAAAATACGTAAATTGGCAACTTTGAACCTCTGTGGTGGCCAGACGGGCCCGGATCCCAGAAAAATATTTAAGTGGGGAATAGCTTGGGTCAATACCTTTAAAATGAGCTAGGTCCGGTTCGGAACTTTGCCGTTGGTATATGCCGAAAAGTACCGAATGTATGCATATGGTTAATACGGAAAATTACATTAAGGGGCACCTTTGAACCTCTGTGGTGGCCAGACGGGCCCGGATCCCAGACAAATATTTAACTGGCAAATAGCTTGGATCAATACCTTTGAAATGAGCTAGGTCCGGTTCGGAACTTTGCCGTAGGGATATGTCGAGGAGTACCGAATGTGTGGTTGATATAGAAAATACGTAAATGGGCAACTTTGAACCTCTGTGGTGGCCAGACGGGCCCGGATCCCAGAAAAATATTTAACTGGCAAATAGCTTGGATCAATACCTTTGAAATGAGCTAGGTCCGGTTCGGAACTTTGCCGTAGGGATATGTCGAAGAGTACCGAATGTGTGGTTGATATGGAAAATACGTAAATTGGCAACTTTGAACCTCTGTGCACGTGGTGGCCAGACGGGCCCGGATCCCAGAAAAATATTTAAGTGGGGAATAGCTTGGGTCAATACCTTTAAAATGAGCTAGGTCCGGTTCGGAACTTTGCCGTTGGTATATGCCGAAAAGTACCGAATGTATGCATATGGTTAATACGGAAAATTACATTAAGGGGCACCTTTGAACCTCTGTGGTGGCCAGACGGGCCCGGATCCCAGACAAATCTTTAAGTGGGGAATAGCTTGGGTCAATCCCTTAAAAATGAGCTAGGTCCGGTTCGGAACTTTGCCGTAGGGATATGTCGAGGAGTACCGAATGTGTGGTTGATATAGAAAATACGTAAATGGGCAACTTTGAACCTCTGTGGTGGCCAGACGGGCCCGGATCCCAGAAAAATATTTAACTGGCAAATAGCTTGGATCAATACCTTTGAAATGAGCTAGGTCCGGTTCGGAACTTTGCCGTAGGGATATGTCGAAGAGTACCGAATGTGTGGTTGATATGGAAAATACGTAAATTGGCAACTTTGAACCTCTGTGGTGGCCAGACGGGCCCGGATCCCAGAAAAATATTTAAGTGGGGAATAGCTTGGGTCAATACCTTTAAAATGAGCTAGGTCCGGTTCGGAACTTTGCCGTTGGTATATGCCGAAAAGTACCGAATGTATGCATATGGTTAATACGGAAAATTACATTAAGGGGCACCTTTGAACCTCTGTGGTGGCCAGACGGGCCCGGATCCCAGACAAACATTTAAGTGGGGAATAGCTTGGGTCAATCCCTTAAAAATGAGCTAGGTCCGGTTCGGAACTTTGCCGTAGGGATATGTCGAGGAGTACCGAATGTGTGGTTGATATAGAAAATACGTAAATGGGCAACTTTGAACCTCTGTGGTGGCCAGACGGGCCCGGATCCCAGAAAAATATTTAACTGGCAAATAGCTTGGATCAATACCTTTGAAATGAGCTAGGTCCGGTTCGGAACTTTGCCGTAGGGATATGTCGAAGAGTACCGAATGTGTGGTTGATATGGAAAATACGTAAATTGGCAACTTTGAACCTCTGTGGTGGCCAGACGGGCCCGGATCCCAGAAAAATATTTAAGTGGGGAATAGCTTGGGTCAATACCTTTAAAATGAGCTAGGTCCGGTTCGGAACTTTGCCGTTGGTATATGCCGAAAAGTACCGAATGTATGCATATGGTTAATACGGAAAATTACATTAAGGGGCACCTTTGAACCTCTGTGGTGGCCAGACGGGCCCGGATCCCAGACAAATATTTAACTGGCAAATAGCTTGGATCAATACCTTTGAAATGAGCTAGGTCCGGTTCGGAACTTTGCCGTAGGGATATGTCGAGGAGTACCGAATGTGTGGTTGATATAGAAAATACGTAAATGGGCAACTTTGAACCTCTGTGGTGGCCAGACGGGCCCGGATCCCAGAAAAATATTTAACTGGCAAATAGCTTGGATCAATACCTTTGAAATGAGCTAGGTCCGGTTCGGAACTTTGCCGTAGGGATATGTCGAAGAGTACCGAATGTGTGGTTGATATGGAAAATACGTAAATTGGCAACTTTGAACCTCTGTGCACGTGGTGGCCAGACGGGCCCGGATCCCAGAAAAATATTTAAGTGGGGAATAGCTTGGGTCAATACCTTTAAAATGAGCTAGGTCCGGTTCGGAACTTTGCCGTTGGTATATGCCGAAAAGTACCGAATGTATGCATATGGTTAATACGGAAAATTACATTAAGGGGCACCTTTGAACCTCTGTGGTGGCCAGACGGGCCCGGATCCCAGACAAATATTTAAGTGGGGAATAGCTTGGGTCAATCCCTTAAAAATGAGCTAGGTCCGGTTCGGAACTTTGCCGTAGGGATATGTCGAGGAGTACCGAATGTGTGGTTGATATAGAAAATACGTAAATGGGCAACTTTGAACCTCTGTGGTGGCCAGACGGGCCCGGATCCCAGAAAAATATTTAAGTGGCAAATAGCTTGGATCAATACCTTTGAAATGAGCTAGGTCCGGTTCGGAACTTTGCCGTAGGGATATGTCGAAGAGTACCGAATGTGTGGTTGATATGGAAAATACGTAAATTGGCAACTTTGAACCTCTGTGGTGGCCAGACGGGCCCGGATCCCAGAAAAATATTTAAGTGGGGAATAGCTTGGGTCAATACCTTTAAAATGAGCTAGGTCCGGTTCGGAACTTTGCCGTTGGTATATGCCGAAAAGTACCGAATGTATGCATATGGTTAATACGGAAAATTACATTAAGGGGCACCTTTGAACCTCTGTGGTGGCCAGACGGGCCCGGATCCCAGACAAACATTTAAGTGGGGAATAGCTTGGGTCAATCCCTTAAAAATGAGCTAGGTCCGGTTCGGAACTTTGCCGTAGGGATATGTCGAGGAGTACCGAATGTGTGGTTGATATAGAAAATACGTAAATGGGCAACTTTGAACCTCTGTGGTGGCCAGACGGGCCCGGATCCCAGAAAAATATTTAACTGGCAAATAGCTTGGATCAATACCTTTGAAATGAGCTAGGTCCGGTTCGGAACTTTGCCGTAGGGATATGTCGAAGAGTACCGAATGTGTGGTTGATATGGAAAATACGTAAATTGGCAACTTTGAACCTCTGTGGTGGCCAGACGGGCCCGGATCCCAGAAAAATATTTAAGTGGGGAATAGCTTGGGTCAATACCTTTAAAATGAGCTAGGTCCGGTTCGGAACTTTGCCGTTGGTATATGCCGAAAAGTACCGAATGTATGCATATGGTTAATACGGAAAATTACATTAAGGGGCACCTTTGAACCTCTGTGGTGGCCAGACGGGCCCGGATCCCAGACAAACATTTAAGTGGGGAATAGCTTGGGTCAATCCCTTAAAAATGAGCTAGGTCCGGTTCGGAACTTTGCCGTAGGGATATGTCGAGGAGTACCGAATGTGTGGTTGATATAGAAAATACGTAAATGGGCAACTTTGAACCTCTGTGGTGGCCAGACGGGCCCGGATCCCAGAAAAATATTTAACTGGCAAATAGCTTGGATCAATACCTTTGAAATGAGCTAGGTCCGGTTCGGAACTTTGCCGTAGGGATATGTCGAAGAGTACCGAATGTGTGGTTGATATGGAAAATACGTAAATTGGCAACTTTGAACCTCTGTGGTGGCCAGACGGGCCCGGATCCCAGAAAAATATTTAAGTGGGGAATAGCTTGGGTCAATACCTTTAAAATGAGCTAGGTCCGGTTCGGAACTTTGCCGTTGGTATATGCCGAAAAGTACCGAATGTATGCATATGGTTAATACGGAAAATTACATTAAGGGGCACCTTTGAACCTCTGTGGTGGCCAGACGGGCCCGGATCCCAGACAAATATTTAACTGGCAAATAGCTTGGATCAATACCTTTGAAATGAGCTAGGTCCGGTTCGGAACTTTGCCGTAGGGATATGTCGAGGAGTACCGAATGTGTGGTTGATATAGAAAATACGTAAATGGGCAACTTTGAACCTCTGTGGTGGCCAGACGGGCCCGGATCCCAGAAAAATATTTAACTGGCAAATAGCTTGGATCAATACCTTTGAAATGAGCTAGGTCCGGTTCGGAACTTTGCCGTAGGGATATGTCGAAGAGTACCGAATGTGTGGTTGATATGGAAAATACGTAAATTGGCAACTTTGAACCTCTGTGCACGTGGTGGCCAGACGGGCCCGGATCCCAGAAAAATATTTAAGTGGGGAATAGCTTGGGTCAATACCTTTAAAATGAGCTAGGTCCGGTTCGGAACTTTGCCGTTGGTATATGCCGAAAAGTACCGAATGTATGCATATGGTTAATACGGAAAATTACATTAAGGGGCACCTTTGAACCTCTGTGGTGGCCAGACGGGCCCGGATCCCAGACAAATATTTAAGTGGGGAATAGCTTGGGTCAATCCCTTAAAAATGAGCTAGGTCCGGTTCGGAACTTTGCCGTAGGGATATGTCGAGGAGTACCGAATGTGTGGTTGATATAGAAAATACGTAAATGGGCAACTTTGAACCTCTGTGGTGGCCAGACGGGCCCGGATCCCAGAAAAATATTTAACTGGCAAATAGCTTGGATCAATACCTTTGAAATGAGCTAGGTCCGGTTCGGAACTTTGCCGTAGGGATATGTCGAAGAGTACCGAATGTGTGGTTGATATGGAAAATACGTAAATTGGCAACTTTGAACCTCTGTGGTGGCCAGACGGGCCCGGATCCCAGAAAAATATTTAAGTGGGGAATAGCTTGGGTCAATACCTTTAAAATGAGCTAGGTCCGGTTCGGAACTTTGCCGTTGGTATATGCCGAAAAGTACCGAATGTATGCATATGGTTAATACGGAAAATTACATTAAGGGGCACCTTTGAACCTCTGTGGTGGCCAGACGGGCCCGGATCCCAGACAAACATTTAAGTGGGGAATAGCTTGGGTCAATCCCTTAAAAATGAGCTAGGTCCGGTTCGGAACTTTGCCGTAGGGATATGTCGAGGAGTACCGAATGTGTGGTTGATATAGAAAATACGTAAATGGGCAACTTTGAACCTCTGTGGTGGCCAGACGGGCCCGGATCCCAGAAAAATATTTAACTGGCAAATAGCTTGGATCAATACCTTTGAAATGAGCTAGGTCCGGTTCGGAACTTTGCCGTAGGGATATGTCGAAGAGTACCGAATGTGTGGTTGATATGGAAAATACGTAAATTGGCAACTTTGAACCTCTGTGGTGGCCAGACGGGCCCGGATCCCAGAAAAATATTTAAGTGGGGAATAGCTTGGGTCAATACCTTTAAAATGAGCTAGGTCCGGTTCGGAACTTTGCCGTTGGTATATGCCGAAAAGTACCGAATGTATGCATATGGTTAATACGGAAAATTACATTAAGGGGCACCTTTGAACCTCTGTGGTGGCCAGACGGGCCCGGATCCCAGACAAATATTTAACTGGCAAATAGCTTGGATCAATACCTTTGAAATGAGCTAGGTCCGGTTCGGAACTTTGCCGTAGGGATATGTCGAGGAGTACCGAATGTGTGGTTGATATAGAAAATACGTAAATGGGCAACTTTGAACCTCTGTGGTGGCCAGACGGGCCCGGATCCCAGAAAAATATTTAACTGGCAAATAGCTTGGATCAATACCTTTGAAATGAGCTAGGTCCGGTTCGGAACTTTGCCGTAGGGATATGTCGAAGAGTACCGAATGTGTGGTTGATATGGAAAATACGTAAATTGGCAACTTTGAACCTCTGTGCACGTGGTGGCCAGACGGGCCCGGATCCCAGAAAAATATTTAAGTGGGGAATAGCTTGGGTCAATACCTTTAAAATGAGCTAGGTCCGGTTCGGAACTTTGCCGTTGGTATATGCCGAAAAGTACCGAATGTATGCATATGGTTAATACGGAAAATTACATTAAGGGGCACCTTTGAACCTCTGTGGTGGCCAGACGGGCCCGGATCCCAGACAAATATTTAAGTGGGGAATAGCTTGGGTCAATCCCTTAAAAATGAGCTAGGTCCGGTTCGGAACTTTGCCGTAGGGATATGTCGAGGAGTACCGAATGTGTGGTTGATATAGAAAATACGTAAATGGGCAACTTTGAACCTCTGTGGTGGCCAGACGGGCCCGGATCCCAGAAAAATATTTAACTGGCAAATAGCTTGGATCAATACCTTTGAAATGAGCTAGGTCCGGTTCGGAACTTTGCCGTAGGGATATGTCGAAGAGTACCGAATGTGTGGTTGATATGGAAAATACGTAAATTGGCAACTTTGAACCTCTGTGGTGGCCAGACGGGCCCGGATCCCAGAAAAATATTTAAGTGGGGAATAGCTTGGGTCAATACCTTTAAAATGAGCTAGGTCCGGTTCGGAACTTTGCCGTTGGTATATGCCGAAAAGTACCGAATGTATGCATATGGTTAATACGGAAAATTACATTAAGGGGCACCTTTGAACCTCTGTGGTGGCCAGACGGGCCCGGATCCCAGACAAATATTTAACTTGCAAATAGCTTGGATCAATACCTTTGAAATGAGCTAGGTCCGGTTCGGAACTTTGCCGTAGGGATATGTCGAGGAGTACCGAATGTGTGGTTGATATAGAAAATACGTAAATTGGCAACTTTGAACCTCTGTGGTGGCCAGACGGGCCCGGATCCCAGAAAAATATTTAACTGGCAAATAGCTTGGATCAATACCTTTGAAATGAGCTAGGTCCGGTTCGGAACTTTGCCGTAGGGATATGTCGAAGAGTACCGAATGTGTGGTTGATATGGAAAATACGTAAATTGGCAACTTTGAACCTCTGTGCACGTGGTGGCCAGACGGGCCCGGATCCCAGAAAAATATTTAAGTGGGGAATAGCTTGGGTCAATACCTTTAAAATGAGCTAGGTCCGGTTCGGAACTTTGCCGTTGGTATATGCCGAAAAGTACCGAATGTATGCATATGGTTAATACGGAAAATTACATTAAGGGGCACCTTTGAACCTCTGTGGTGGCCAGACGGGCCCGGATCCCAGACAAATATTTAACTGGCAAATAGCTTGGATCAATACCTTTGAAATGAGCTAGGTCCGGTTCGGAACTTTGCCGTAGGAATATGTCGAGGAGTACCGAATGTGTGATTGATATAGAAAATACGTAAATGGGCAACTTTGAACCTCTGTGGTGGCCAGACGGGCCCGGATCCCAGACAAATATTTAACTGGCAAATAGCTTGGATCAATACCTTTGAAATGAGCTAGGTCCGGTTCGGAACTTTGCCGTAGGGATATGTCGAAGAGTACCGAATGTGTGGTTGATATGGAAAATACGTAAATTGGCAACTTTGAACCTCTGTGCACGTGGTGGCCAGACGGGCCCGGATCCCAGAAAAATATTTAAGTGGGGAATAGCTTGGGTCAATACCTTTAAAATGAGCTAGGTCCGGTTCGGAACTTTGCCGTTGGTATATGCCGAAAAGTACCGAATGTATGCATATGGTTAATACGGAAAATTACATTAAGGGGCACCTTTGAACCTCTGTGGTGGCCAGACGGGCCCGGATCCCAGACAAATATTTAACTGGCAAATAGCTTGGATCAATACCTTTGAAATGAGCTAGGTCCGGTTCGGAACTTTGCCGTAGGGATATGTCGAGGAGTACCGAATGTGTGGTTGATATAGAAAATACGTAAATGGGCAACTTTGAACCTCTGTGGTGGCCAGACGGGCCCGGATCCCAGAAAAATATTTAACTGGCAAATAGCTTGGATCAATACCTTTGAAATGAGCTAGGTCCGGTTCGGAACTTTGCCGTAGGGATATGTCGAAGAGTACCGAATGTGTGGTTGATATGGAAAATACGTAAATTGGCAACTTTGAACCTCTGTGGTGGCCAGACGGGCCCGGATCCCAGAAAAATTTTTAAGTGGGGAATAGCTTGGGTCAATACCTTTAAAATGAGCTAGGTCCGGTTCGGAACTTTGCCGTTGGTATATGCCGAAAAGTACCGAATGTATGCATATGGTTAATACGGAAAATTACATTAAGGGGCACCTTTGAACCTCTGTGGTGGCCAGACGGGCCCGGATCCCAGACAAATATTTAACTGGCAAATAGCTTGGATCAATACCTTTGAAATGAGCTAGGTCCGGTTCGGAACTTTGCCGTAGGGATATGTCGAAGAGTACCGAATGTGTGGTTGATATGGAAAATACGTAAATTGGCAACTTTGAACCTCTGTGGTGGCCAGACGGGCCCGGATCCCAGAAAAATATTTAAGTGGGGAATAGCTTGGGTCAATACCTTTAAAATGAGCTAGGTCCGGTTCGGAACTTTGCCGTTGGTATATGCCGAAAAGTACCGAATGTATGCATATGGTTAACACGGAAAATTACATTAAGGGGCACCTTTGAACCTCTGTGGTGGCCAGACGGGCCCGGATCCCAGACAAATATTTAAGTGGGGAATAGCTTGGGTCAATCCCTTAAAAATGAGCTAGGTCCGGTTCGGAACTTTGCCGTAGGGATATGTCGAGGAGTACCGAATGTGTGGTTGATATAGAAAATACGTAAATGGGCAACTTTGAACCTCTGTGGTGGCCAGACGGGCCCGGATCCCAGAAAAATATTTAACTGGCAAATAGCTTGGATCAATACCTTTGAAATGAGCTAGGTCCGGTTCGGAACTTTGCCGTAGGGATATGTCGAAGAGTACCGAATGTGTGGTTGATATGGAAAATACGTAAATTGGCACCTTTGAACCTCTGTGGTGGCCAGACGGTCCCGGATCCCCGACAAATATTTAAGTGGGGAATAGCTTGGGTCAATCCCTTAAAAATGAGCTAGGTCCGGTTCGGAACTTTGCCGTAGGGATATGTCGAGGAGTACCGAATGTGTGGTTGATATAGAAAATACGTAAATGGGCAACTTTGAACCTCTGTGGTGGCCAGACGGGCCCGGATCCCAGAAAAATATTTAACTGGCAAATAGCTTGGGTCAATACCTTTGAAATGAGCTAGGTCCTGGTTCGGAACTTTGCCATAGGGATATGTCGAAGAGTACCGAATGTGTGGTTGATATGGAAAATACGTAAATTGGCAACTTTAAACCTCTGTGGTGGCCAGACGGGCCCGGATCCTAGAAAAATATTTAAGTGGGGAATAGCTTGGGTCAATACCTTTAAAATGAGCTAGGTCCGGTTCGGAACTTTGCCGTTGGTATATGCCGAAAAGTACCGAATGTATGCATATCGTTAATACGGAAAATTACTTTAAGGGGCACCTTTGAACCTCTATGGTAGCCAGACTGGCCCGGATCCCAGAAAAATATTTAGATAAGGAATAGCCTAGGTCAATACCTTGGAAACGAGCTTGGAAAGGTTCGAAAATTACCGTAAAAATATTCTAAGAATTCCGAATGTAAGATTGTTGAAGAATCTCAATAAATGCGTTGTGTTTTCTATATACGTTTAAATGTAGAGATGGGTAATGAATAATACAATAACATCACTTACTATAGCGTTATAAATACAACGTTACCATAGCATAATGTTTGTACCTTGCGTATTTTCCGAAGTATGTAACGAAAAATTGTAAGAAAATGTAAGTTCACAATATAGATAAAAGAAATTTAAATTGATGTCCATCTCAAATAAAATAATCTAGTTCCTTAACCTTAACTGATCACAACCAACTAAAGTTTATCTCATAGTCCATTCATGGATTTTTCTTCTGCCGCCTACTGTAGCATCACTCAGCGGTAATTTTCTTTATGCGTTGTAAGTTCCTTTCTTGTATATATTTGGCTTCTTGACTCTACCAGTTGAGGGTGTGTTCGTTCGTCTAGGTAGCAAGTTACTTTCTTTGAAATTTTCCTTAAGTGGGTTCATGTGCGATCTACTTTGTACGAGCCATTGTGATGTGTCTTCTGGTCTCTTTTGGGAGCGGTCGTACCTGAAGGTATATCATCTGAACGGTCATGTTTCCATAGCAACTTTGCCGTGGACTTTCCTTTTTCGCTGTGTTCTTGTCTTCAATGACGTTTACCAGAGCTATAGATGTTGTCGGATGGTTGATGTTTCTATTGATTAGTCCTGATAACACACATCCGAACTTTGACTGTACAACGATTGATCCTTTTCCTCTTATAACTCTGTCCTCGATAATTTACCAGTAGTAGTCGGTGCCTATGAGTAAGTCATTTTCGAAACGTTCTGTACTTAAGTTTAAATGTGGAAAGTTCCTTGTAGTCAGTGAAATCTTGTTTTAAATCGGAACGGCAATCTCTGGAACAATGAGTGTGTCGATATGGACTTTTTCTCCTGTGGGTCGGTCTGTACCTGTATTGTTGCAGTGTCTAAATTGCGAACCTTCTGGGATAAATTTCAAATCACAGACGGATGAATGCTTACTTTTTCTGTAGGATTTATTTCTAATTTATCAGTTAATTTCTGAGTTATAAAATTGAAGAAGGCTGTGCTCCCTCGTCAAATAAGATATTACTTTCTAGTTCTTGGTCGTTATTTACAACTGGTGCAGTTGTTGTTTTCGGGAGAATATCGTGACTCTGATGTGATGGATACATTACTGTAGTCTCGTTTGGTGTTTCAACTACGTTGATTGCTGACTATTGTATTGTAGGCTGCGATGTCATACCTGGAATGACCTCTTTTCCTTTACATATGCTAGTATGATGTATTCCGTTACACTTTTTGCATCGTTCAGTAGAGTGGCATGCGGCTACTTAGTGTGACCCTTTACAGTTAAAGCATAACTGTTTCTGTTTTACAATTTGATTTCTTATGTTTACGTCTGTTACTTCAGGGCACTCCGCCGGATAGTGCTGAGCTAAAAAAAATATACATGTACTAGTAGGTGTATTTACCATCTTGCGTGTGTCTTTGAATTCGCTCTTGTATGAATGTGATTGCGTACCCATAAAAAAGTGCAGTGGCGTACAATATGTCTGAATTCATGACTCCTTCGCCAGCTTTAAGTATTTCAATCTCTTTAGTTATCGCTATTCGTAGATTTTTCAATATCAAGTTATATCTCCCGCGTTTTCTTGCAATAGATTTTCTCATGTCAATCGGTAACTTGTCCACAACTAAAGCGAACCATACATCTCAGGTGTTTGACAAAGTGACTCTAATCCTCGCACATATGATTCAAGTTTGTCTCCGTAAGGTCTTAAGCTAAATGCATCATTTGTCGGTGCGGGTGAGCTCATGAGTAATTTCATGTAAGCATTAAAAAATTGTGTGAGTTTCCAAATCTCTCTCTTAGCAAACAAACGGCTGTCTCATAATTGGTGTGCGTAAGCGTAAATCCTGCTATGGTTTGGGCGCCGGTTCTTATAAGCTGGGCTTTCCGATAACTAAATTTCTGTATTGGTGTAAGGCTACTATTTAAATTAGTGTATGATACATTCGTAAAAGTCCCAAAATGTGCTCAACTGCAAAACATACCCGCCAAAATGTGGCTAATCTAATTAAAATAATCTATGATTTACATTACTAAATACATTTGGTAGTTGGGCTGGTGGTTGTATATACGAACAATCTTCCTGAGTATTGTATGATTGTAAAATCGGACCAATAAAGTTGCTTGATTGATTTCCGGTAGGATTTTCCTCCGATGGAATTCGTTTTCTAGTGTTAAGCATGTAAACGGCTGATGTGTTTGTATAAATAGCGTTTGGTGTAGGTATATAGCATTCAGTGTTAGCGTCTCTTTCAGCTCCTCGAATTTGATCCATAGCTTCGTCACTGCTGCTCTGTTGCCGACACGTATTGCCTTTAACGTCCGTCACGGCACCATAAATGTTAAAAAATCTCAATAAATGCGTTGTGTGTTCTATATACGTTTAATCGTCATGATAGCTAATGAATAATACAATAACGTCACTCACTATAGCGTTATGGTAACAACGTTACCATAGCATAATGTTTGTATTTGTGTATTTTCTGACATGATTATTATGAAAATATGTTAAGGCACAACTTTTAACCCCAATTGTGGTCAGGATTGCCATGATCCCAGAAAAATATTAAATCGGAACTTTGCCGTAAGGATATGCTAAGATGTTCCGAATATGTGGTTTGTAAAAATTATTGACACTACAAGTGGGGATGAAATAATTTGTGATACTAATCTGGAAGTCAATAAAACGGGTAACAAGTAAGGTGTGGGATTGTAGTGGGTTGTATTACGAAACAAGAACGTTGGAAGGACCGTTCATCAGAAGTACGACTGCCTATACCCTTATTAGACAGAAAACCGCGTAGAAGTACGTGTCCTTATTTTTCTTTTCACATCTAGTAAACATTAGATTAAAAAAAAAATACAAGTGGTGGTTAGGGGTGTAAAATTGAAAAAAAAATAATCATAAAAGACATATGTGTGTAAGTATTAAATAAACAATGGCATTAACAAACAAAAACATACCGGGTACGCCTAGATTGTCAGTTAATATACATGCTATACATAATAAAGAGGTTGCGCTAGGTTTATAAAGACAATACCAACGGGTCATTTATAAATAACAGTAAAGTAATTACATCGAATGGCAAAGGATTTGGGGTTAAAAGGATATAGTATAAACCCAAAAGACGTGTTGGTAAAGCTTATTGAAGACAAAACGCATCAAGTGTTACCCCGTACAGAAGTGTTCACTAAACATGAATTAATACTAAAAGCAAAGAAACGTGGTATACCTTATATATAGATCAAGATAAAGGAAAAAGGACTGCAACAAGACATAGCTAAGAAACCTGTTATTAAGATGAAAGATAGTAGAAAAGAACTACAGTGTTTATTGAACCATTTGTTAATTCATTTTTAAGGCAAGTCGAAGTGATTTACATACATTTGATTCGTAAAATTTCAGAAGACAACTTAAAGTAGGTATCGAAGGTGCTTCTAGTACAGTTGGTAAAAAAAACCTTGCAACAGGTGACAGTGATTCCACTTTTAAGGTTAACTCAAGCATGGCAAGTTAGTATTAATGAATCAACCAACTAAGACACTGAACTAACAGTAATGATAGAAAAGGCAAAAGAAAGCATAGCAACTTGCATGCGTGATGGAAGTGAGTGAACGTTAGTCATATTGTAGAAGTATACCTTCATATGAATAAATTGTACCCCTGACGTTTGAGTCTTACCTACGCCTTTCAGTAAAAGTAGCACAGAAGAAGGCCATTATTAACGTGAGCTGTATTCTCACAATCACAATCATAGGTGGATAAGAAAAGTACATTTTACGAGTGAGTCAATACAAAAAATACAAAAAAGTACCCGTTAAAGATTAAAAAAACATCAGAATGAATAGAACTCACACAAACACGTTGTATTTAACCAATGCTACTAAACATCATTACTGTTGAATAAAAAGTTTGTACTTGTTTGGCTTTATAAATATTTTGATATGAGCGTCACTGATGAGTCTTATGTAGACGAAACGCGCGTCTGGCGTACACAATTATAATCCTGGTAATTTGATAACCATTTACACCACTGGGTCGATGCCACTGCTGGTGGACGTTTCGTCCCCGAGGGTATTACCAGCCCAGTAGTCAACACTTCGGTGTTGACATGTATATCAATATTGTGGTATTTTTTTATAAATTTCCCGTTTGCAAAACTGAATTTTTCGAAAAACTAAGGATTTTCTTATCCCAGGACTAGATTACCTTAGCCGTATTTGGTACAACTTTTTTGAATTTTGGATCCTAAATGCTCTTCAACTTTGTACTTGTTTGGCTTTATAAATATTTTGATATGAGCGTCACTGATGAGTCTTATGTAGACGAAACGCGCGTCTGGCGTACAAAATTATAATCCTGGTACTTTGATAACTATTTACACCACTGGGTCGATGCCACTGCTGGTGGACGTTTCGTCCCCGAGGGTATTACCAGCCCAGTAGTCAACACTTTGGTGTTGACATGAATATCAATAGTGTGGTCATTTTTATAAATTTCCCGTTTACAAAACTGAATTTTTCGAAAAACTAAGGATTTTCTTATCCCAGGAATAGATTACCTTAGCCGTATTTGGCACAACTTTTTGGAATTTTGGATCCTAAATGCTCATCAACTTTGTACTTGTTTGGCTTTATAAATATTTCGATATGAGCGTCACTGATGAGTCTTATGTAGACGAAACGCGCGTCTGGATTACAAAATTATAATCCTGGTACTTTGATAACTATTATCACATTTGTTAAGTCCCCAAGTGTCATCCCACAATGGTAAAGTGTTTTTGTCGAAGATGTTTCAATCATTGTTAAAGTGAGGACTTTTTAGACGAACATTTAATGTATTGTGATAAGATGAATGGAGTGAAAATCGAAATTCCAGAAGAAGATACCATTACAATATCTTACAACATAGTACCAACGTAAAATGCGATTTCCTTATGTTATTTATGCTGACATTCAATGTAGCTCAGAACAGATAGACACTTGCCAACCTGACAAACTAAAAGCTTACACGGATGTTAACTAACAAAATACACCTTCTGGTTTTACTACCGTTTCCAGTATGCTCATAGGGAATATAAAGAAACAAAAGTGTACTCACTGAAAGACATTGTTCAGAGATTTGTGGCTTGTATGGAAGAGATAATGAAGGCGATTGCAGACATCTACATTGATAAAAGACCTGGTGATGACTGAAGAAGATCCCAATGTTTTACAGCGAGTTAAGATTGTCACATGTGCGATGATGAATTAGGTGAAGACAAAGTGCGTGATCACGAGCGTTCGACAGGTAAGTATCGTGGTGCAGCACATAAAAAAAAATGTAACTTAGACTGTCAATTACCGGTAAGAAATGCTTTTCATTGATTCGTGTAAGTTTATGTTAAATTCGTCCGACACCTTATATATTTAGCTTAGAATTTATGGTTGAACCAATTTCAGGTATGAAAGTCGTGATTTAGGTAGAATAATGAATTTATGATAAATAACTTAAAATAAAATGTTTATCTTACGATTTCATGAAGGGTCATTACGACATGACGAAAACACAACTACTATCTGCTGACCGACTTAATAATAAACACATTAGTGTGGCTGACTATGTTCATGTACTACATGTGTTTACTATTTTCTTTTTAGAAATTTGAAACAGTGTTGTTTCCAATGGTTGGTATTAACCAAAGTGCATCGTGTGTCAAAACTTTAACAATCGATTTGGCTTAAAATTTTCATTGACCTGAACACTAACCTTAGAATCATAGCCAGCATCGTATCTGAAAAGTATTCCTTTAAACTGATGAACAACTCAATGTTTGAAAATACCATGGAAAACACACGTTAACGGGTGAATATAATATTAATGACTACTGATAAGCAACCGTTGAAACTAATAGCTAAACCCAACTGTGACCAATTCGTGGTGTATAACGAGTCCATGGTAGTAGTAAACATAAAGAAAACCAAACTAAAGTTTAACAAGCCTGTGTACTAAGGAGCAATTATCTTAGACATTTCAAAGATTTTTAATGTACGACATTCATTTGGACTGTGTGCGTAAACCAACGGGAACAAAGTTCGACAAATGTTTAACGACACTGATAGTTAAGCCTATTAAATTTAAACCGACGACTTTTACAAAGACATATCTCACATTCAAAACAAGATTGACACATCAAACTATTGTATGGACAACCCGTTTTCGAATTCCGACCAACGTCAACAAAAAAAAAATGATTGGTATGCATGTGGTGGTCAAATGATGGCTAACTTTGTATGGATTCTTACAAGATGTGTTAATATCGCATGGGTGATGGTCAACACACCAGGAAAGCTAAAGGAACGAAGAAACAAGTCAATTGACAGAACATTACATTTAATGATTGCAAGACGTGTTTGATGACCTTTTAACCCTTCCATTATGAGACCTGGAACCCATTGGACGTGTTAGTTTAAGACGACAACATGCAAAGCGTATTTTGATTCTTACGGACTTTAATTCCCCCTTACGTAATGGTAAATTACTTGAAACTTAAGATCTACTACATCACCGATGAACTTCAGATAAGAGCACCAGTGGTCTGTGGACACTTTTGTTTGTATTTGTCACAATTGTTGTCTGAAGGAAAACCTTGATGAAGTTGCGTTTCCAAGACAGAGAAATTTGCACTTTATGGAAATTGAGAAATGAATAGGAGTCAATTGCTTGAAGAATTGAACATGAACAACAATCCTATCACTAACATTAAATCTTAGAATAATAATACGAATGCTGCAACAAAACGACGAGTCATGCGTCAATTGAAACACTATACGAAACCGTTAGAATTAAAATTACAATCAGCGTGTAACCAGATAAAGAGAGATATAAAACGACTAGAGAAAGGATATGATACAGTCATTAAAGAACTCGAGAAAAAGGTAGATGAGTTTAAGACCACTCTGCACCAAGAACTCGAGGTAAATCAAATTAAAAACTCGACACATAAAACATTGATGAACTCTTGAAACTTTAGTTGTCAATAGAAGCTTAAGACCAAAACAAGGAAAATCTAGAGAGTCTGAGGATGTGTATTCTATCGAAACATGCTGGTGGAAGATTAAAATCCGTAAGGGGTTTATTATTTGGTAAAGACGTAGTCCAGATGTTTAAGTCTTCACCACATTAATACTCGCACAACGAAAGTATCCTTTATAATCTTGGGCAAATTGTCAAAGCCTATACTTGCTAAAAGGTTGGTACTGCAAATCTTATTGTTTGAATCAAGAGTTTAAGGACTTAGGTTACCCTTTTCATGGAACAAAGACCTCCTTCACCCACACCTGTTTTGTTTTCGCAAGACCTTTCCGGTGCGGTTCAAATCCTGAACCGTCTTTTAAGTTAAGGTTCATAAAAAGAACTTTGTACTTTTTCGTCAGTAAAATCCTTGATGCGATACCTTTGGGCTTAAGTGTTTTACACTTGGGACACCAGTTAAGACTTTTCTCGGTCCACCTTTTTAAACATTCTTTTCTTTAAAGTTTAAAACTGTGTCCGTCCCCTACTTTAAATTTAACCTGTTTCAATGAAAGAAGATTACCAAACAAGTTCCGTACACTTTATATTCGTGTTCTTTTTTACTAGCATTATAAGAAGCCATCTTAATTTATCTATATTTGGAGGTGTTGTACTAATGAAAGATATTGGCCATTATAGGGATTCAAAGGTGTGCCTTAACGTACTTTTTATATTAACCACACATGCTTTCGGAAATCCTAAGCTTATCTCTACGGCAAAGTTCCGAACCAGACCTATCTCATTTTAAAGGTATTGACCCGAGCTATTCGCCACTTCAAGATTTTTCTGGGAACCGGCACTGTCTGGCCACCACAGAGGTTCAAAATTGTTCATTTACGTACATGTATTTTTTATATCAACAATACATTCGGTATTCCTCTTGCTTCGAGCAATGTTGATACTTCCTCCGTGTCTATTTCTGAATCTCCGATGGCTTCCTCCAGTTTTTTAAAAACTTTTGTTACTGCTGCTTTGTTCCCCGCTCTCAAGGATTTTAGTCGGCTGATGTCCATTCTCTCCGTTTGAAGTCACGGCACCAATGTAAATTATTGCGTTGCGTTGTGTATTTGATCGTAAGCTAACTAAGGCGTTAAAGATAGAACTACGTCTGCCATTATACGTTTCTATTCAATACAACATAAAGTAACAATTACGCGACGTAACAAAGATAGTGGCCGTACCGCAAAAAGGTACGTTAATATTAGCGCAATTCTTTACATTGTGGCTATTAACAACTTAAATATTTTCTGGGATCCGGGCCCGTCTGGCCACCACAGAGGTTCAAGAGTGCCCCTTAACGTCAATTTCCGTATTAACTACACATTCGGTACTTTTCGGCATATACCAACGGCAAAGTTCCGAACTGGACCTAGCTCATTTTAAAGATATTGACCCAAGCTATTCCCCACTTAAATATTTATCTGGGATCCGGGCCCGTCTGGCCACCACAGAGGTTCAAAGGTGCCCCTTAACGTAATTTTCCGTATTAACCATATGCATACATTCGGTACTTTTCGGTATATACCAACGGCAAAGTTCCGAACTGGACCTAGCTCATTTTAAAGGTATTGACCCAAGCTATTCCACACTTAAATATTTTTCTGGGATCCGGGCCCATCTGGCCACCACAGAGGTTCAAAGGTGCCCCTTAACGTAATTTTCCGTATTAACCATATGCATACATTCGGTACTTTTCGGTATATACCAACGGCAAAGTTCCGAACTGGACCTAGCTCATTTTAAAGGTATTGACCCAAGCTATTCCACACTTAAATATTTTTCTGGGATCCGGGCCCATCTGGCCACCACAGAGGTTCAAAGTTGTCAATTTACGTATTTTCCATATCAACCACACATTCGGTACTCCTCGACATATCCCTACGGCAAAGTTCCGAACCGGACCTAGCTCATTTCAAAGGTATTGATTCAAGCTATTTGCCACTTAAATATTTATCTGGGATCCGGGCCCGTCTGGCCACCACAGAGGTTCAAAGGTGCCCCTTAACGTAATTTTCCGTATTAACCATATGCATACATTCGGTACTTTTCGGTATATACCAACGGCAAAGTTCCGAACTGGACCTAGCTCATTTTAAAGGTATTGACCCAAGCTATTCCACACTTAAATATTTTTCTGGGATCCGGGCCCATCTGGCCACCACAGAGGTTCAAAGTTGTCAATTTACGTATTTTCCATATCAACCACACATTCGGTACTCCTCGACATATCCCTACGGCAAAGTTCCGAACCGGACCTAGCTCATTTCAAAGGTATTGATTCAAGCTATTTGCCACTTAAATATTTATCTGGGATCCGGGCCCGTCTGGCCACCACAGAGGTTCAAAGGTGCCCCTTAACGTAATTTTCCGTATTAGCCATATGCATACATTCGGTACTTTTCGGTATATACCAACGGCAAAGTTCCGAACTGGACCTAGCTCATTTTAAAGGTATTGACCCAAGCTATTCCACACTTAAATATTTTTCTGGGATCCGGGCCCATCTGGCCACCACAGAGGTTCAAAGTTGTCAATTTACGTATTTTCCATATCAACCACACATTCGGTACTCCTCGACATATCCCTACAGCAAAGTTCCGAACCGGACCTAGCTCATTTCAAAGGTATTGATTCAAGCTATTTGCCACTTAAATATTTATCTGGGATCCGGGCCCGTCTGGCCACCACAGAGGTTCAAAGGTGCCCCTTAACGTAATTTTCCGTATTAGCCATATGCATACATTCGGTACTTTTCGGTATATACCAACGGCAAAGTTCCGAACTGGACCTAGCTCATTTTAAAGGTATTGACCCAAGCTATTCCACACTTAAATATTTTTCGGGGATCCGGGCCCATCTGGCCACCACAGAGGTTCAAAGTTGTCAATTTACGTATTTTCCATATCAACCACACATTCGGTACTCCTCGACATATCCCTACGGCAAAGTTCCGAACCGGACCTAGCTCATTTCAAAGGTATTGATTCAAGCTATTTGCCACTTAAATATTTATCTGGGATCCGGGCCCGTCTGGCCACCACAGAGGTTCAAAGGTGCCCCTTAACGTAATTTTCCGTATTAGCCATATGCATACATTCGGTACTTTTCGGTATATACCAACGGCAAAGTTCCGAACTGGACCTAGCTCATTTTAAAGGTATTGACCCAAGCTATTCCACACTTAAATATTTTTCTGGGATCCGGGCCCATCTGGCCACCACAGAGGTTCAAAGTTGTCAATTTACGTATTTTCCATATCAACCACACATTCGGTACTCCTCGACATATCCCTACGGCAAAGTTCCGAACCGGACCTAGCTCATTTCAAAGGTATTGATTCAAGCTATTTGCCACTTAAATATTTATCTGGGATCCGGGCCCGTCTGTAAGCAGTCTCTGGTAGGTGTTCACTATTAATTTCTTTTCTTTTTTGGCTTTCCATAAGTATTTCTATGTATATTTCTATATGTTTCTGGAGTAATTGGATTTTATTTCATATTTTATATATTAAATTACATCTTTGGTGAATCCTCTGTAATGTTTTATTGATAAAAATCTATATAACATAAAGACAAATATACAACTTGTATCAGGGTTTATATTCGAGGACAACGAAAATTTATGACAGCTTGAAGGAGTCATAGAATGGTATCTTTTCCCTCAGGCTTTATAGTGTTTTTCAACTAAATTTAAATATTGAACCGACGGCTAGCAGTCGTTTGGATATTGAATATCAATTATCAAATGTCAAATAAAGGACAGACCGCTTACATACATATTTAAAACGAAATGAAATGCTTTAGAAATTAGCAGAAACCGTGAAATTGTCGATGTCCGCTGTTAGATTGCATTTAACTAAGATTTATCGATTTTTGGAACGTTTGAGCCTGATGCAGTTTTTTGGTTTTTAGACATATCGTCAAAATTGGCTGCTGGAAAAAATGGCTGCTGTCTTGATTGGCCGATGAAAGTGGCTGCCAGCTTGAGTCTGGTTTATACGGAAAGGGTAGCGTACATGAACCCCAGCGGCACTCCTTATCAATTGAGTATTGAAGTGCACCCCACCCCCTTTCTGGCCCGATGATGTCTTTGTAAGACGCTAGGAAAATTCGTGAAATGTAGATAGAAAAGTAAAGTTTAATCGACTTTCAGCATTGATATGTTAACTTCATTTTACAGATCACTATGATTTTAACAATAATGTCATTTCAAACATCTACCGATCTGGACTATCTCTCAGCTTTTAGTTCATAATAATATTTAAGAATACGGCTAAATTATCATGGGTACAGGGAAAATTGATACAAGCTACGGATTACACATTTTTCGCCGTACCTTTCAACATGATTTGCAAACAAATGCTTTAAGTAAACTATCTAAAAAAAAACAGGTTGCTTTCATAATAATTAAAATTTGGCGAAAAGAATGAAAGCCTGCATCTTTTTGCTTTAAGCTTGTATGTTATTTAGTTTTTGTTTGTTCATTTTTTAGGGGTACCAACCTATATGCGTTGTCTTTTGTGTCGCCCTAAGTCTTTTCAACCCCCCCCCCCCCCCCGCCCCTCCAGTCTTCATTGTATGAAATATTATCTTCATAACAAAGTGAAATGTCAGAATAATATGAAACGCTAACTCCATGTGGTATCAAAGTGTCTTTATAGTATATAAATTTATCTTAGTGATATAGCAAATTGACAGAGTATTATAGTCAAATGCCTGTAAAGTATATAAATGTTCCTTAGTGATATAGCAAATTGACAGAGTATTATAGTCAAATGCCGTTATAGTATATAAATGTACCTTAGTGATATAGCAAATTAACAGAGTATTATAGCCAAATGCCGTTATAGTACATAAATGTATCTTAGTGATATAGCAAATTGACAGAGTATTATAGTCAAATGCCTTTAAAGTATATAAATGTACCTTAGTGATATAGAAAATTGACAGAGTATTATGTAGTCAAATGCCGTTATAGTATATAAATGTACCTTAGTGATATAGAAAATTGACAGAGTATTATAGTCAAATGCCGTTATAGTATATACATGTAACTTAGTGATATAGCAAATTGACAGAGTATTATAGCCAAATGCCGTTATAGTATAGAACATTTTCTTCGTGATATATCTCTTCCCTTAATGATATGGTTATTATTATCATAAGGCAGCTGTGGCGTTCCATATGCAAACAAAGAATATTAACAAATGAAATATGTTTTTCCAATAATTGCAAAAGAAACCAGGTTGAGTCCTTGTATGTATTGGAAACAAGAACAGGTTGAAGAGGTCGAATGAATAATTAAATATTATTTCGGCAACTTCTATTTAAATATTCATGAGGAAAAGTGATATCGGGTCAGTGACTATATATAACAAAGAAATATACAGTCAACGCATTTTAAATGCTCAAATAGAAGAGTGCAGTATAAATATGTTTTCGTTGCTATAGCAATGCATTTATTTGCTTTTTGTAATATAGAGTATTCATTCATTCATTCACTCATCCACAGGCACTTGTCTCAGAAAAAAATATATTAAGGTAATATATAGAGAAAAAAAATTCTGAGACAAGTGCCTGTGCACTTATAATCTCATATATTTAAGATATAGTTTAAGCAGAGGCGGATTTAGGGGGTATGGGGCCAGCCCCCTCTCTTTTGGTGGTAAAATTATGGTTGGTTTTAAAGGGAATCACTGAAAAGTGATGGAAGTGACCCCCTCTTAGGCAGTCAGAGCTCGAGTCAGAGGGCCCCTTCTTATGAACATTTCTGGATCCGCCACTGTTTTAGCTGCACAATGTTCTGAGGCCAATTATTTTTAGATATATATCAATTACGGTTTAGGATTAGAAAAGGCGGAGGCGGATAGAGGGGGCAGAGGGTCCAGGCCTCCCCTTTTCTGGAAAAAAAAATGGTTGCTTATATAGGGAATCACTGAAGTATGACCGGAGCGGGCTCCCTCTTAGGCAGTAATCAGGCCCCCACTTATGAAAAATTCAGGATCTGCCACTGAAAAGGATATTCACCAATTGTAATTTTTTTCATAAAAATAAATAATTATTGAATTAAATTTCTTTTCTATGAGACTTGGGGTTTTCCTGTGTTATAGTTATACTATTTATAAGTTCAAAACCAGTTAGTGAGAGTAGTTCTAAACTGACGTGTTTTTGATTTTCGTATAAGTATTTATTTAGTTTATTGTATATAATTCGGAGTTTAGTATCACGTCAATTATTACTGATATAGTATTAATGAATGGGTGTTTTTATAATAGCTCTGTTATATGTCCAAGGTCTGTAATAATGGTCGAGGAAGTCTGTAATGACTCGAGGCAACGCCGAGGGCCAATACAGACATCAGAGGCCATTATTACTGACCGAGGACATATAACAGAGCCATTATAAAAACACCCATTTCTTAGTACATTTATTAACCAACTGAATAAAAGTGTACGTGTTGCTGCCAACTTGATATATTCTCTACTCTTTTAATGACAGTTTAGTTTGAAAAAAATAATTTGTACTTCACCATGATAAATCTTTTAATATACCAAATATCCAAGATATTAAGTTGACGTTGAAAAACAGGATGAACAGTGATCCCTATATATGGTTCTTTAATGTTGGTTGCTGGTTACTAAATTAAATAAAATACAAAAAAGTATTATACTCTTTAAAACTTAACTTTATTAACTTTATAGTTTATTAAAAATCCTAACTGTGCTTAATACAGACAAACCGGGCATTAATACAGGGCTATTACAGAAAAACAGGGCCATTACAGAAAAAACAGGGCCATTACAGAAAAAAACAGGGCCATTACAGAAAAAAACAGGGCCATTACAGAAAATATATGATTTTTAATAAACAGTCATTTTTGGCAATAATGTACTTAGTTGGTTAATAAACAAGTATACATATTTGTTTATGGACAAGCTGAAGCACGCCTCCGCGTGCGGGAGTTTCTGGCTGCATTGAAGACCCATTGGTGGCCTTCGGCGGTTGTCTGCTCTATGGTCGGGTTGTTGTCTGTTCGACACATTCCCGATTTCCATTCTCAATTTTATATATTAGGTTATATAGGCACGTGAAATATTGGACAAGTGCTTATCCCAATAAAGCTAAAGTTTTAATTTTACTGTTTAGCTGCAGCTTCATAAAAAAAATAAAAAAATCTCGACAGACAGAATATATCTACGACACTTGAAGCAAAACGCGGTAAAGGCCAAATCAAAAACAAATAATAAGAGCATTAAAAAAACGAAAATTGCCAAATTTGCTAATATAATGCCAAACTTTAAATTTTCCAATAATTCAACATTCTCTGACTATATAAACAGTTAATTTAAATATGAATGATATTTCACGACAACACAAAAGTGCTTTCAACTTGGAAGGTGACTCTTCTTGTGTGGCTGCATCTTAACAAACGAAATAAAAACTGACGACAGACATAATACATCAGTTGTACTATCATGTATAAGTTCTAAACCAAGTTAGTGAGAGTAGTTGTATAACGGGTTCTTGTTTTTGGTATAATAATGTTTATCAGTTTACTAACATAAATTAAAACATATGTTTGTTTGAGAGCGAGCTAAACACAACTCTTTGATTTTAAATACATTCAAAATTCTAACATCTAGCTACCATGATTCATTGCATGTTTTAGAACTAAAAAGGACCATGATTGAGTCTGACTTTACAGAATGTTAAAAGTAAAGGCGTGCAGTTACAAACATAGAACATAATGATAACAGTTTTAACCCGCCCCCTAAAAAACAACAACAAAATAAATGGATGAAATAACACAAATATTTGTCGTTTTAATAGGGCTAAATGAATAATCAATAATCATGTACTGAGACAAAAACTTTATCAGACTGACAGGGGTCGGAATGCACCAATCATAGGAATGTAACACGTGATCTGTCGGATGCTAATTTCCGGTTAATACGGTCTGTTGTTATGTAGACAATATCAGACAAATGACTAATTGTGAAAGACATAATAAGGACAGTTATAGTTTTCTAGAAAGGATTACTTAATTCACTGTAAAATGACATATATTTCTGGTTTTTTTATAAAGAATTTGAAAAAAGACGAATTATCAAATACAAAAAACTATTTTTTGACAAAAATGAATATTAATTTCCGTGCAAGTATTCCCATTGAATATGTTATTATATGTAAGGTATAGCAATAAGTTTTCTACTTATAGAAATTGTATATTTCGAAGGCATTATTACCTGTTCTTTTATATAACAATAAAAATACAGCAGAATAATACCGGCCCTAGAGCACCGGCCAAAATCGCTTCTTTTTGTAACGCTTGCCGGAATAAAAAAAAAAGCGAGACATACGTATGCTGTTTCCGGCGGCGGCGTCAACAATGTATTATTTTTGTGATTAGGTCTTGTTTATGGTGAACCACTAGTCGTTAATTAAATTTATTTTAACTCCTATACATTTCTAAAAATGTGATTGGTTAAAAGCGACCTCGTGGAAACCGTGTATATTTGATATTAGGTTAGTAGGGAGGCAGGGCTTATTTCATACACGGTTAGTAGTGGAGTAACGTCCCTTTATATCCATCATTACTAATACGGATTAGTTATTTATATAACTTTCTTTTTGCTAAGAGAAATTTAAACAACTGACAAGTTAGTATTTTTATCTATTTTGAAATGTATCGGGGCCTATTATAGCTGACTATGCGGTATGGGCTTTGTTCATTGTTGAAGGCCGTACGGTGACCTATAGTTGTTAATGTCTCTGTCATTTTGATCTTTTGTGGATAGTTGTCTCATTGGCAATCATACCACATCTTCTTTTTTTATATACAAGTTCCTGTTTTTAACTAATTTTAAGTTTTATCCTATTCTAACTCTGTTACTATTATTTTCAAATTTTAGTACATTGAATTTTAAAAAAAAACGCAATAATTGTAAAAATAGACAAACATTTTTAAATGCAGTGACCCTCCAGATAGCTATATACGGTGTAAGAAGAAGAAGAAGAAGAAGAAGAAGAAGAAGAAGAAGAAGAAGAAGAAGAAGAAGAAGAAGAAGAAGAAGAAGAAGAAGAAGAAGAAGAAGAAGAAGAAGAAGAAGAAGAAGAAGAAGAAGAAGAAGAAGAAGAAGAAGAAGAAGAAGAAGGAAGGCGTGGCTTATTTCATACACGGTTAGTAGTGGTGTTACGTCCCTTTAGAAAAAAAAACGGTACTGAGAAAAAATCTTAAAGGTTTCAACAGACGTAGAAATTGATGATTAATGGAGTAGTTTCTTAATCATGGTAATGCTAACTGTATTGAAGACTTGCTCATTTTGATAGGTCACCGACTAAATTGTACACGTAAAGATAGTCGGTAAGATACACGGTTAGTAGTGGAGTTACGTATATACAAAATTTAGTCCTGGTATCTATGATGAGTTTAATTATATTCCATATAAGGTAGTAGGGAGGCGGGGCTTATTTCATACACGGTTAGTAGTGGTGTTACGTCCCTTTAGAAAAACAAAACAGTACTGAGAAAAAAATCTAAGGTTTCAACAGACAAAGAAATTGATGATTAAGATTGAAATAAATTCATAAAACACATTTAAATCCAACAAGTTGTCATTGTTGGCATCTGTTTTTGTAGGATCAATAGAAGTAGTTTCTCAATCATGTTATTGCTTACTGTATTGAAGACTTACTCATTTTGATAGATCACTAGTCTAAATTTTACACGTTAAGATAGTCGGTAAGATAAATTCGCTACATAGTGTGCTAGTGACGTAATACGGTATATATGGGGTCATTAAATTCCATATGGGGATTCGAGTTTCGATCTCATCTAATATTGAATTTACTGACCCCATATATCATGTATATACCGTATTAGGTCACTAGCACACTATGTAACTAATAGTATGGTCATCTTTTTTATGCGTCCTGTTGGTTCAATGTTATAGTGAATTATTCATAATTCGTCGAACTTTTCATCATGTATATTATAATTATCATGATTAAATAACCAGCAAATTTAATATTTTTGTATACATAAAATTTTGCAGCTAAAATGCTGAAAACCGTTTTCAGAGGAGGGGGCTTCTCCACCTGAACTCCTTACCAGGGCTCTGCTCTGGACCTCCTGGGGGCCTTGTACAGCTCCCAGACCCCCAGACTCCCTGCCGATTGGTGCATACAGTTGACTGAGTATCTAGCTACACCCCTGTTTTATATTTGTTCTTTTTCTGATTGTTATAAATGACTTTGCTCATTGTTGAAGGCCATACGGTGACATATAGCTGTTAATGTTGGTCTCTTGTGAAGAGTTGTCTCATTGGCAATCATACCACGTCTTCATTTTTAAACTTATATATCAAATTCCCACCAGTAAGGACAGTGTTAACTATACTAAAACTATTTATACTACGCCACTGGTTAAACACATGTTAATAATCTCACTATGTTGTGTCGTTCCTGACATATTCTGTCTGTTTAGTTTCATGTGCAGTCATTGTTTTTTTGTTGGTTTTTTTTACTGGTTAGTGTCTCTTTGTTGTGTTTCTTTTTTTACTTTAAACGGGATGTTAAAAAGGAAAGAAGGAAACAAATTGCTATAAGACTTATTGCACTTTGTTTCCTTTGTTTCCTTTTTAACATCCCGTTTAATGATTATACAGTATTAATCTTTTGATCTGTATGAGACATTTAACCATGCAACTGGTTATTTTGATGTTTAATAAAGGCAACAGTAGTATACCGCTGTTCAAAACTCATATTTGTTCTACTAGTTTTCATGCTGTTAGGCTACCGGACTGGTAGAATCCTCGGGGACAGATTGTCCACCAGCAGAGATTCCGGTCCGGTGGTGATAACCTCCATCAATTGATGTGTAAGGTAATGAGTCATAATTTGTACTTGATAAAGGCGCCCGCACAAGATACAAAGGCTGTATTTTATTTCGAAAAAGGACAAATCCAACACATACTATATAGAACTCCAATGTATAGAACTATTTCTGTATTTGAGACTATTTCTGTATCTGTAGTTCTATTTCTGTATGTGTAGTTCTGTAGTTCTATTTCTGTAGTTCTGTAGTTCTATTTCTGTATCTGTAGTTCTATATCTGTATTTGTAGTTCTATTTCTGTATCTGTAGTTCTATTTCTGTATCTGTAGTTCTTTTTCTGTATTTGAGTTAATCTTTCAAATTGAGACTTTTGTTCTGGTAAACGGGAGATAATCGTATATCAATACTATCTACTTCACCTTTTTAGTTGGCATATTTGTCAGGTAAATTTATATCATTTGGCTGGATAATAATAAGAATTAAACACATTTTTTCTAGATGTTATTGATGTGTTAACCGGGGCGATTAACCCACACACTGAATAAAAGTCCTATAATAAATGATATTCAGCAGCCAAAACTGTGTAACAATACATCACAGACATACAACACAACTGACTGACCAATTGAATTTACAAAGACAAATAAAGAACACTATTATAAGTTATATGGTTTGCTACTGACCCCCTACGGATCCATAGAGGGGCAGTAGTTAACCGTATAACGAATGTATCGCACGCTGGACTTTTTCTGCTGCGTTATGTTGAAAAATCCACGTGGAGGCGTTAAACCAATCACAACGTGATAATTTACCCGCATTGCGATAAAACACGATATCAAGATGATAAACAACGTCAGTACCTGAATTTATACTTTAAGACCATCGTGTATCATTGGTGACGTTGTAATATTCATCAACAAGGTCTTGTAATCTTCCAATCAACTTTTTTAGAAACGTTGTTTGACATAACTCTAGTTCCTCAACTTTCTGCTCACACATGTGACTTTTTACAAAGTCTGAGTAGCAGCTGCAAGCTCTTGAATACCAAATGAGTTGGGAAATGTATATGCATATGCAGTCGAAGTTTGTATACTGCTACTAAGGTGGGAGAAGTTGATAAGTGCAAAATCAAAATCGTCTCGTTTCTCATAGATTCTGGTAATGAGATGACCACGTATGTCAAATTCGAGGTATGAGTCTACATATGAGGCAGAGGAAGCCGTCTTTGTTGTTACTTTAATTTCTAGTTCTGGGGATATGTTAATAGAACCTAATCAGAAAAGTTTGAATTGTTAATTGAAAGAACATCATCAATATATCTGAATGTGAAATAACATGCTCTGGCTTCTTTGATCCTTTTTTGTTTTTGACAAGTGTCTGAAGGAACTCCGACTCATATGAAAATGAGAGGAGGTTGGCAAGGAGATGCACACACTACGTTCCCATAAATTCAGACAATTTGTTGAAAAAACTTTACCTCTAATTCCAACAAATATGTTGTCAATAAGAAACTCCAGCATACTGCACTTGTTGCTCTTTGTTCACTATTAACAAAATATATAAAACTGGGAACAATGTAAATAAATGAAACCACATTATTAAACGATTAATTGTTTAATACGTGTTTAATGTTAACTATAGAATAATCACCTTATTTATTTGTTAAGTATATATTAACGAAAACAATCCATAACCTTTTTTTATTTTTTTAAGAATTGTTTTAAAACGGAATGGCTTCATCCATTAGGAAAGCACAGTCGCCATTGTTTTGTCAGCTTTGTGACAATCCTAACATTATAAAATGGAAGTGTAAGGACTGTGAATTGTTAATGTGTGACAACTGTAAAGAACGTATCCATCCCAGATTTAAATTGTCCGAAACACATACTATAGTTTCCATTAAAGATGTGGCAAAGAAAGGGAGTGATATATGTAGTCAGTTTGGATCTTTACAAGTTTCTCAACCAGTGATATCGTCACTACTATCTGCGTACACGTCAAATTTAGTTGCATTCACTAAAATCCAATATTCTGCCAATGACACTATTTACTGTTCGTACCATGTGAAAGACGAAGGATACAATTTTTGTATTATTCGGTTATTAAAAGAATCAATGAAGGTATTGCAGAAATTAGATATAGAATGTACAGACTTTGCTCTCAGCAGTAAGGATGAAATATACTACGGAGTTGTCTGTGGTTCCGAATTGAAATGTGTATCAACTGACGGTGTGACAAATACAGTTCTTAGCACTTCACCAATGGTAATAATGTGCATACATATAAGTGAAAACAACAAGATAACCCTAGGTATACGGGAACAATGGTCTCCATTTCCAGTCACAGGATTTTCCACCAGACAAATTGCCGTTTTCGATGAAAACAAGAAGCACACATTGACGATTGAATACGACCAAAAGGGTAAAAAACTATTTATTTATATATGGAGAATTGCCACTGGTGCATTTGAAAACACCTATGTAATTGATAAACTTGAAAATAATGATGGACGATTGGTCGCGTTTGAAATATCTGGTGTTCATATACGAAGGTCACCGTACTGTCAAAACAACACAAACCCCATTCAATCCAATAGGTATTGTTATTACAAAAGCACAAATTATAATAGTCCCTGATGATTATAACAATTCTCTTCATGCATTGAACACAAAAGGAGAACTAATTGGCTTACAAACTGTAACATATTTTGGAGTAAACCGTCCTTGCAGCTTGTGCTTGGACAGTGAAGGAGTGAAGGATTTTTAGTGATTGGATGCTACAGTGGAGAAAGTGATGCCAAAATCCATGTCGCTAAAATAGCATTATGATTTATTTCGTTAGAAAATTACATCTAATGAACCTTTTGTATAGTTTACACTTATTTCGTTACAAAGTGACATATAATGACCTTTGTGTATAGTTTACACTTATTTAGTTAGAAAATGACATATAAAGACTATTTTGTATAGTTTTCACCTTTCACTCTTTGTTTGACCTTTAAGAGTTTCGTTGTGTGCATTTTTGGTGTAGTTTTTTCCTCATTGATTGGTCTGTTTTTATTTTACTAATAGCTTACTTTTTGATTTCTTTCCTTTTAAACATTCTGTTTAATGTTTAAACAGTCTTTATCTATTGATCTATATGAGACATTTATCTAAAAATGCAACTGTTTATTTCGATATTTGACCTCCATCAATTGATGTATAAGGTAATGAATTATAAGAAGTACTGATGAAGGCGTCCAACAAGAGACATAAGCTGTATTTTATTTAGATAATGAACATATCCGACATATATATAGAACTATAGAACTATTTCTGTATTTTAGACTATTTCTTTATCTGTAGAACTGTTTCTGTATTTGAGTTAATCTTTTAAATTGAGATTTTTGTTATGGTAAACGGGAGATAATCGTATATGAATATTTAGTTAATTACTATCTACTTCACCTTTTTAGTTGGCATATGTGTAAGGTAAATTTATATAGACATAGGAAGATGTGGTATGAGCGCCAATGAGACAACTCTCCATGCAAATGAAAATTTATAAAAATACACCATTATAGGTCAAGGTACGGCCTTCAACACGGAGCCTTGGCTCACACCGAACAACAAGCTATAAAGGGCCCCACAATTACTAGTGTAAACCCATACAAACGGGAAAACCAACTGATCAGATATGGTCTCAAAAAAATACCATGCTAACCATACTCATAAATGTGTTAATCATGACGTTCGTTTAACAATTTCCAGAACATTTTTCTATAAAAGTTCTTTTAAACTGAAGCAAAATGACCTCATTTTCATTGTTCAGTGACTTCTTGGGAAAAAAAGTTAAGATTTGTTTTGTAATGTTAATTTCTCTCTTATGATGATTAATAGGATAACTATATATGGTATTTGCGTACCTTGCAAGGTCATCATGCCTGTCAGACAGTTTTCACTTGACCTCGACTTCATTTCATGGATCAGTGAAGAAGGTTTTGGTGGTCATGTCCATATCTCAAAGACTTTAAGCAATAGTTCTAGAATATTTGGTGTATGGAAGGATTCTAAGGTGTGCATGTCCAAAAGGCAGGTGTCATCTGACCTTGACCTCATTTTCATGGTTCAGTGGTCAAATTTAAAAGTAAAATCACAAAAATTCTAAACTTCAAAACGGAAAGTTCCTAATCTGAAGGCAAAACCAGAAGCTCAATTACATCAAACGAATGGATAACAACTGTCATATTCATGACTTGGTACAGGCATTTTGTGGTGTAGAAAATGGTGGATTGAACCTGGTTTTATGGCTCGCTAAACCTCTCACTTGTATGACAACCGCATCACATTCCATTGTATTGATAACGGTGCGTGAACAAAACATACAGACATAAAAAGGTAAAAATGTAAAAAATACAGCAGTCAACATTGTGTTACAATCCCAATCACTAAAAACAAACAAAATATGTAACAAAGAGGCTTAAACTGGTATATATACCAAGAAAATCAGCAAAAATCAAAGACAAGAATGCATAAATTTACTATAGTATAATAACACAATGACGGGATATATAAGTACAGAGCCACATCATATCTGTAACAAAGACACATAAAAAGACATAGTGAAAGCACATAGCAAAAATGAAAAACAAGAATAGGAGTATATCATAAACGATAATAACAGAATGTACAAGTACAACAAGTATCTAAATCACAATTAAAAACCAATTCTTCAGAGAACAATTGAAGGTCTTTCTACCTCGATAATAAGAATGAAATTTAAAAAACGATGTTGAAAATGTCACTTCGTGTTGATGTATTGTTGTAAATTAAACTGATATAAAAAAAAAGATTAATAGGTATATGCAGAAGACTTAATTGTTTTATTATGAACAGAAAATAATTTTTAGCAAATGTCAAAATCTACAACGTCAATTTGACCTTTGACCTTGACCTCAATTTCAAGGTCATAGGTCAGTGATCTCAAATCAAAAGACCCCAGGTCAATCATTTGTATGGTTTGGAGAAATGCATAAAGGGAGAAAACTCCTATAAGGGTTAATCAAAACACTTCGACTGAAATAGGTTGAAGTTGTGCCTTTTTTGTGAACAGTAATTTAGCAAACAAATCATATCATTAACTGTAACAGTTATTTTTTAATAACGATAGCAAGCAAAATCAAATTTATAACATGACTTTGACCTTCGACCTTGATCTCAATTTCAAGGTTATAGGTCAGTGAAATCAAAACGGAAGACCGGAGGTCAATCACTTGTATGGTTGTGGAGAAATACTGATTTGAAATACATAAGGGGAGAAAAGTCCTACAAGAGTTAACCAAAATACTTTGACTCAAATAGGTTGAAGTTGCGCCTTATTGTTAATAGTTATTTGGCAAACACATCATATCATTTACTGTCACAGTTTCTGTGGAATAACGATAACAAGCAAAATTCAAAATTTAGAACATGATCTTTGACCTTGACCTCAATTTCCTTCAAATGGACCAAGGACTTCATATCAAAATACTGTAGGCCTCTCCAACTTATAACGTATGAAATTATCCAACAAATCGCCTATCTAAAATTTTCAAAGTGAAATAACTCTCATAAGATGTCTTCCGATCACTCAAATCAAAAATAAACCAAATCATGCTCAAGAGTAGACGAACAATTTGGTGAAAACAGTTTGCTACAATCTTTTATGGTTTTAGAGATATAGCGATAACAAGAAAAAGGGGACGCGGGGAGATAACTCCTATAAGAATAAGTGTTCGGTCACACAGGGTGAGTTTTGAAACTCCCATTACTGTATAACATCATTGGCCAAAAAATCTATTCGATATGTTGTAAGAGAAAAAAGCATCTCAGACGACAGAAGAAAAAAAATAATAATCAGAAGAAAAACAAAAGGTCTTTCCACGAAAAGTGGAAAGACCTTATAATGAAAAACAAACATTGAACAAAGAAGCACAAAAAGGCTGATATCAAATTTAACAACCTCATTCATTGCTTTCTTATTTTGAATTTTATTTATGTATGTTTAAGCCAACCATAAACGAATGGTAGATTAATATTGACTCAAAGTAGAATCGTGCTGTTGACGTCAGAATATTAACGTCACACAAGTAGAGATACAAAATAGTTTTGTCGTTCAAAGTATTAAAATAATATAGTCTAAAGTTCTTTATGGATATCCTCTACAGAATGTAAATTATAAGTTTGCATTCCTTTGTCGCTTGTCTATATGCTTATTGCGTATTTCTTCTTAAAAAAAGAGCCACGTCAGTGTGTAAAAAAGAAACACGAAAGAGCATAAAGGCAAAGCATTAACAAATATGAAAGACCAGAATACAAAAATTATAATTATCAATTATACTATATCGGAATGTACAAAGCCATGACATATGTATCAAAGTCACACGGATAGAGCAAATATGAAGTTAATGCAAACAACACAATGACTGGATGCATAAGTATAGAGCCATGTCAAATGGATATGGAAGTTTTTGAGTTTGGTTTCTTTTTTTCTAATACTTTATGCAATAGGTCAACTATGTTTAAATATTTTTTTATGTGCATGTCAGTCTCACAGGTTTTATTGACCCTGACCTCATTTTCACGGTTCATTACTCAGTGTTAATTACCTTTTTGAGTGTTGGTCTGTTTTTCTTAAGCAATAAGCAAAAGGTCAACTATATTTGTTGTATGGAAGGACTTTAAGCTAAAAATGTCTGCCTAGCATGGTTCACCTGACCTTCACTTCATTTTCAATGTTAAATGGTCAATGTTTAGTTTATCTTGGTTAAGTCTGTTTCTTAGAAACTTTAAGCAATAGGTCAACTATATCTATTGCATTGAATGATTGTATTGGATTTGATTTTTTTGGTATTTTAACGCTTCTTTTAAGCACCGCATTTTGGCTATTTCGTGGCGGCCAGTTTTTATTGGAGGAGGAAGCCGTAGTGCCCGGAGAAAACCACCGACCTTCGATATATAGGAAAACTGATAATCCTAGTCAATTAAGATTGGAGTCGAATGCACCCGCTCGAGCGGAAATCTAACTCACAACCTCAGTGTCGACTGGCTAGTGAATACAGTAGTAACTACTTAGACCACTCGGAAATGATTGGAAGGTGTACATATAATTTTACGTTTGGTTTATATGACCTTGACCTCATTTTCTTGGATCATTTTAAGTTTATATGTCAATATATATGTATATATATTAATGGTAAGTGAAGAAGACAAGACATTTCCGCGTGTGCACTCTTGTTTAAATTCAATTCAAAGAATATTTTCTTTATACTTTGTAAACGGTTTAAATTTATGAAATTTCGGAAGGATTTCTTTTATCGAATAAAAGTGGATGACTTAACACATTAAGATTGTCTCTTGTCGAGTATTTTATGTTCGAACTTTCCTAATGAAGCACGTTGGAAGCGGTGATTTTATACAATAATATTTTAAAATAAAACAATCGAGATTAATTTTCTCGCTTGTGCCGATTCGGAGAAAGTGAAAAAAGCAATCGAGTTGAGATGACCGATGATAATCTGTTTATCGCTACTTTACCTATAACGACGTTGTTAGTTTTAAATAATCATCATCATCATCATCATCATCATCTATAACGACGTTGTTAATTTTAAATCCTCCTCCTCCTCCTCCTCCTCCTCCTCCTCATCCTCATCCTCATCCTCATCCTCTTCCTCTTCCTCTTCCTCTTCCTCTTCCTCTTCCTCGTCCTCGTCGTCGAATTTGCCAAGCAGCCTTCATCATCATCATCATCATCATCATCATCATCATCATCATCATCATCATCATCATCATCATCATCATCATCATCATCATCATCATCATCATCATCATCATCATCATCATCATCATCATCATCATCATCATCATCATCATCATCATCATCATCATCATCATTATTGTAATAATAAAGATTTGAAAGCTACTTTCCATATCCTATCAATATGAACTATGATCGTCCTTAAAGAGTACATAAAAAGATAACATTTCAATATGTGTGACCCTCCTCCTCCTCCTCCTCCTCCTCTTCCTCCTCCTCCTCCTCCTCATCCTTCTCATCCTCCTCATCCTCATCCTCTTCCTCTTCCTCTTCCTCTTCCTCTTCCTCTTCATCCTCGTCCTCGTCGTCGAATTTGCAAAGCAGCCTTCATCATCATCATCATCATCATCATTATTGTAATAATAAAGATTTGAAAGCTACTTTCCATATCCTATCAATATGAACTATGATCGTCCTTAAAGAGTACATAAAAAGATAACATTTCAATATGTGTGACCCTTTTAACGATAAGATAGACACGTCATAATATATATCACAAACTAAATGTATAGTTAAAGAGTAACCGGCATTTTAAACATAAGGTAGGTAGTTGGAAACATACTTAAACGAGAGGGGATCATGAGATTCCATACTTTTTTTTTGTTTCAATTGTTCCTATAAAAATTTGATTTCATTTTGCATCTCGGCAATGTATAAAAACCTATACAAAAATGAAAAACATTGTACATGGTCATGTGACAATAATGCTAATAAGTAAATATTTATGTACTTAACATACGTGATTTTCGCGTTATGTAGAATTAACTTCATTGAAAGAGGTTCTAAATATAAATGTGTTTGTATTAACATGTGTATCAAACATTCATCTCAAAAAACAGGCTTGTGTTTTAAAAATACTGAAGGGGGCGTTTCGTTTACCACAGACTTTAATGACGCTAGTATCAAAACAAACATGCAAATCAAATACTGCATAGTAAGCTATAAAGGTCTACGGGATGATGATACTACCACAATCCCTTTTCGAGTACGCTACGAATTACATGACGATTAATCTCAGAATTGTTCAATTCGTCGAATTTTTAACACATTTGCTTTAAAATTGATAGGCAATGATTTTGATATGATCTTATAAAGCCTCAAATAGTTTTTTGTTAATATCCTTTCTTTTTTTCGCGTTCAGCTTCCATGTAATGATTTGTTTCTAAGAGTTAGACGAGACTTGTCTATACGCATGGTCTGACTGTTATGAATGAAATCTTTATGGTGATAATATCTCATATAATGAGTTACTTATTGGTTATAATTTAAGTGACTTTGGCAACAAATAAACACATCATAGATTCCAGGACTAAAATTTTCGTCTACAAAAGACTCATCAGTGACGCTCGAATCAAAAAATGTTTAAAAGGCCAAATAAAGTACGAAGTTGAAGAGCATTGAGGACCAAAAATTCCTAAAAGTTTTGCCAAATACAGCTAAGGTAATCTATTCCTGAAGTAGAAAAGCCTTAGTATTCCAAAAATTCAAAGTTTATTTATTATTATGAACTTATCAATAATAACCTAAACGATCTTATCATAAATCCCCGTGTTTTTTATTATATTGTTTGGTGTTTTTTTTTGCGTTTCCTTGCCATAACATTTAAATTTATTTTGACTGACTTTTATTATCCCATTAGTAACTTCCGCCTCTGCTTTAAAGTTTTGGAAATAAAGAAACTTGTTTGTCATGAATCTGTTCGCGAAAAGACCAAATATATATATAAAAAAAACATCATTCTATAATAATTCACAACCTAACAAAGATAAAATTGAGAATGAAAATGGGAAATGTGTGAATGAGACAACAACCCGACCATAGAACAGACAACAGCAGAAGGTCACCAATAGGTCTTCAATGCAGCGAGAAACTCCTGCCACTGGATGCGTCCTTCAGCTGGCCCTTAGCAAATATACATACTAGTTCAGTGATAATGGACGTCATACTAAACTCCGTTATATTTAAAACAAGGTAAACAAATAACTGTTACTGGCAGTTATCATCAGGGATATCAAGGTGAACTAGGAAGCAAATAATTCTCATTCTTGCAATCAGTATTGTTAATTCATATTGATCTTGCTCGGATCTTATTATGTCGCCAAAACCTAATTAAAGAATTATTCATGTATTCCTATCCTAAAAAGGAATAGGAATAACAATTTTGTACATGATCATTGGTCCATACGAACTTGACCTATGTCAGTGATCAGCATTTCTGTTTTAACATGATTCATTATTGCTAAGTCATAATTTAAAATTTACTGTTTTAAAAACTTTAAATTTATCTAAATAGTAAGGAATTTCTACCCCTGGAATAGATTACCCTAGCTGTATTAGAAAAACCTGTCGGAACTTTATGTTCTCAAAGCTCTTTAACTTCTACTTATCATGTCCTATTTAAGTCCCTAATAAGTCCTTTGTGTACAAACATTTATTCTGGTATCTATGACGAGTTTGTCAAACATCAAATTTAAGAAATAACTGAAACCGATAAACATATAGATATTTTTCTCTAATTCTTACTCGATTTATCCTTTTCCTGACCCGTTGATTATTTTTATTTAATCAATGTGTGGTTCATTTGATCTCAGTTGTTCATTGGTGGAAATTCGATTATGACGTCAAATTTCTTGCTTTCCTCTGAAATTCCTATTGTGACGTCATGAATAAAAGCGACCATGCCTGATGACGTCGCATAAAGAACACCTGTTTTTGAAGGTCTTTCGAAAAGAAAGAAAAAGAGTGTCTGCTTATCGTATAAAAATCATAAGAGAAAGAGATGCCACCACCAAATCTCGTGCTATACGATATTTATCCACTCTCGGCGAGCCTCGCGTTTTAAATTTGAAAATTTAATTGTCTCGAGTGAATAAATATCGTATTACACTCGATGAAGTGGTGGAATCTATATAGACCATATAATGATCAAGTAAAATAACGTTATCAAAAAGTAAAAGAACAAAATTTTTAAAGTGTAATGCGTCCAAAGCACTTTTCTGGATTTACACTCATTAGAAACACTTAAACCCGAATACTTAAAAGCCAAGGGTGGATAATAACCGAAACAGTTAAAGAGCTTTTAGATAATTAAACGCATTTTTAAGGTAGCGCAATACAAAGATTATATACCTCCAATTCCCCAGTTTTAAAATTCTGTAGCTTTCTTTATAACGCTTGAAAATGTATAAAAGTGGTATCTCTGGATAGCTGATAGAATACTCTTTCAAATTAATGCAATGTTAGTATTATACAACAATTATGTAATCAATTATAATGATAACTGTGTCTACCAAATTTTACAAGAAATTTTCACTTCCAATCGAAATTAGCTTCTTCGTGGATCCCCCGAAAGGGTGGATTTTATTATATGTTGTTCCTAGAGCCATTATCTACAAAAGGGTGTCTCAGATTTCGGATAGAATGTATATATCAAATTTTACACCTATTCAAACATTATAGAAATAAGTTTGTTATCCCGATTTTGTTTTTTGTCCATGGATTTATGAGTTTTGAACAGCGGTATACTACTGTTGCCTTTATTTATCTACTTTTATGTGGTTAGGATGCTTACACTAATTACAAATTTATGAGAGAATGGAATACGATAGCCATAATTTGAGACACTCTTTTGTAGCTCCTGCTGTGTTGATGAAGATAACGTTAACATTTCTTGTGTAGATATAGAGATGAAACAACTAAATTCATTCAAGCGAACTGACCAAGATTTTGCCATTAATTGCCTAATAATTGATTACATAATGATTGCATAACAAAAATATTGCATTCATTTAAAAGATTGATTTTTTATCTATTTCTAAATACCTTTTTTATTGATTCATATGCAGTTTTGAGAAAATAAAAGCATTTTAAAGGTCGGAGATTGGAAGTAAAATAAATCTTTGTATTGTGCTACCTTAAAGGGATGTATTGGTGTATAATAGTTATCAAAGGTACCAGGCTTGTAATTTGATACGCCAGACCCCAAAAGGTTGTGCCAAATACGACTAAGGTGATTTATGCCTGAATATGTCCGTACAACTTTTATGATATGTTTGTGAGTGACTTGGTTCAGTGTATACACCAGTCAATTTCTTTAAAAAGGCGTTTAATTGTTATAATTCTTTAAAAATTTGAGATAAGGAATTTATTTTCCACACTTTGTCAGACGTAAATTGTATAGTTGTGGCATGGGCCTAGAGCATGAATATATTTATTGGTTAACGCAAACATGTGTACTCCATAAAACTTGCTCTCTGAATAAAAAATAAACTACAAAATCTGTTATAACCATTCAAACAAATGTTTTGTAAAAATAAGTATTATTTTTTTTATGCATCAATCACGTTCAATGCAACGTGACCTGAACCTCAATTATTTTCATTGATAAAAGATAAACTATAGGCGTGAATTACTGATTTCTTTCAAACTGTGTTCTTGATATGTATGTATCAAAGTACACATGATATAAATCTTATATGCATACTCATACTTCATTTTTAGATAACCACAATATACAACAGGGCCATAATAAATTGTTGGGAAATCTCATGACAGTGCTGGATTGACTGAATATCTAAAGACTACATATAATTTACTAATGATTGAATTTAGTTTAAATAATTAATCCAACGAACAGTTATTTCAACGGCATTATCCCTTTAATATATTGGTTTATGTAGATTTCCCCTTTTTTAATTAGCCTTGTTATTCATTTGTGTTATACTTCTTCTTTTGCATTCGTTTGAGATAATAGATAATCGTCATATCAAAATTGTACATTGGTTTATCTTTACAATTCCACCTGAGAGGTTTTTTTTGTGGTTGATTGCACTTTAACTTATTTCAGGAATTGTGATGATGTCGTTCTTGAAATATTTGAAGAATTAACTTTTTATATGTGTCCTTGTATTTCTGTCTCATTTAACCTCCCTACATTTTATTACAATCATGATAAATAAAAACTACTGTTTAATTTCAAATGGGTTTTTGCTTCTTTTTACAAAATCATTTAAGTCTTTTCACAGTTACAATATCAGTACAGAATGATTCTGCTTTGATCTGTTTTATTTATAAACTAGGAATCTTTTGTGCAGATACATTTTATCGCATTTAGCTCAGTCGATTATGGATTTATTTTCATGATATTCAACATAGGCTCGAATATTAATAAGAAATAATATCCAAATTAAGCGTACTCGAGACTTTTTATTCGTGCTATGTTTTTACCCATGTACGTTGCAAACACAACTCACTCGTAAAAATCAGCCCTTCTATTGAAAAGTAAGATAACAAGAAAAAACCAGAACGGAAAGTTCCTTTTAAATGGCAAAATAAAATTTCAAACACATCCAACGTATTGGAAACAATATTCCTCACTAGGTACAGGTATTTCCTCGTGTAGAATATTGAGAATTTAACCTGGTTGTATAGCTAGCTTTACCTCTCATTTATCTCACTTGAAGTCAGTTTTGTAAAATATTTTCATCAAACGATTCGAAGGCAATGCACTGTGTATTTTTTTTTTTTAGAATTCTGACATTTTATTAAAACGCTGACAAAAACGGATATCGTAGAGGTTTTTGTTAACTTTCTCCTTTTTGAAATGACACCGACATGTAAAATAATTAATACATCATCTATCTTTTGAACTTTTTATTCTTTTCTTTATCAAACTTATTTAGTTATCTCATATAATTTTTGATACATTAAATTATGTAAGATTTGATACAAAAACGTATAAACAAATCTTGATTAATAACGCAGAATATTTTAATATATTGCATTAATAGAATAAGTATTATTTCCTGGTGCGACAATCATGTTCATTTCGACCTGACCTGAACCTCAATTATTCTCATTGATAAAAGATAAACTATATGCGTGAATAACAGATTTCGGTCAAACTGTATTCTTGATATGTATGTATCAAAGTACACATGAAACATAATATGTATAAATTTTATGTATACTTATATTTCACATGTAGATAAGCACATCTGCACATTCATGTTGTAAAGTCTGTTTCATCAACAATGAGGTAAAAAAGCCATATATGATATCCAGTCAACAATGTATAGTTTACATTGATATTTTGGCTTTTTAACACTTTTTTGTGACATTTGATTTGCTCATTGTTTAAACATTTAAGGTGACCTACAGATGATACTTTCAACGTCATTTGTTATCATACCACATATCCTTATTTGTATATATTTATAGATTCACAAGATTCAAAATTAAACAAGATTTTTTTTTTATATTATACAAACTTTAAAGAAAAAAACGTATCCATCTATTTTTATAATTTAAATTCGTTGGATACCAATTTTCGTTGATATAAGTTAACCATGAATTTAGATTTTCAACAAAGTAAAGTTTTCATAAGGCTTCATGCAGACTTTGGCAAAACAATAAAATCAAATATCGACGAAATTATTTTCTCAATCCTAGTAAATAAGAAACGTAAATAAATGAATCACATTTTTAAACGATTAACTCTTTAACATCTATACTATTAAACGAGAAGACCTCATTTTGTGTGTCGATTCTCTTCCTTCAACCACAAATTAATCATCATGCTTTTGTGTCCTATAGGTGCCATGCATAGTCGCATTTGTCATCCTCGCTTATGATTAATCCGTTTGGGTTATTTTGGGGAAAAAACGATAATAAAAGCGTCCGGACATCCGTCATCAGTTGGACTTTTAAGTAATAGACTAGACTTCCGTTTTGGACGATTTAATATAACACATAGTTTTAATGAGGGTCGTAATGGAGATACCTTTATGACGAATAACGTTAAAAGTGCTTGCCAAATGACGTTAACGGTAATTTTTGGTGTATGACGATAGTGTGTACACTTTCTTTTAGACGATAAAAACATCGACTGATTTTGATGAATCACGTTATTTTTTTCTCCAAAAATGACGGTAACGATAATTATTTGAGACCTCTTACGAATCACGATAAGGATATTTTGACGAATTTAACCAATTTGACGCTAACGGTAGCCGAAATAACTGTTTGACGCCTGACGTTAAAGGGCATTATTGCATCATTGCTCAACGGATTAACTTGTGTATTTGAGTTACGGTCATTGATTGTAGTATTAATACTATTGGCTTAAGTATTTAAGTTGTTCATTGACTCTTCAATGTTGTTGAAGCGTATTGAAAGTGAGTGAACAGAATTTGCTAAATCGTCAATACGTGATGATTCTCTCGCTAAATCTAGGTGAATTTCTGATTTCAAAACCTGCATCTGGTCAATTGTAGACAGGACATCATTTCTAAGTTCATTGATCTTTGACTCGAAGATTTTGTTCATACTTTCTTGGCCTTGTTTTATCTCATTTACACTAGAAACTAAAAGTTTTATTGAGCTCGAACTATCGTCTGTATTGGTCATTTTGAATTGTTTACATTCAGGGTGGGGTGTCTCCTTCTGAAGATCTAGATCGTTTTTGAAATGTTTTAGGAGTATTTGACATGATAAATCCATTCGAAAAGTTGATAGTCAATATCCACATAAATTGTCAATAGCTCACAATAAATGTACTATAGGAAATGGTCAAACTTTTTTTTCGCCTGATTTGCAAACCTGTAGACACCTACCACCATCTTCAGATGTACATTTATATTAAGGTGATCATACATTCATAAGTAAATATGTACCAAACAGAAATAATGCTCTCTCATTTTTGCGGAAAATGGTGTAAAAATGACATGATCAATATTTTAGTCCGCCATTCTCTTAACAAATATATTCGTTTAAAAATATAAAACTAATGAAAAATCAATGCTGAATACATCACACAACTAAAGGGGTTCTGTATTAACAAAGTCAGAGTAATAAGCACCTGACTATTTGCCGAACTATGAATGCAATACACGGCTCATTATCTGGTTTAGTCTTCATAGGATATAGATACTAAACTTAATACGTCAACTGCTTTTCAGTTCTTTTTATTGAGTGCAAAATGTACTAATGATCGGTTTAGCCTAAATAACCAATAGTGAACAACGATCGCACTACTTAATGTTTGTTCATTTGTACAAATAAGTACCCTATTCTGTATAAATCGAGGTCAGTTCTGATTTCAAATACTTTTACGACCAGAAATGCCTGCATATGGAGTTGTTATCTTGAAGTTTATACGATATTCAAGGGCTAGCGTTCTTATAACGATTTCCTTGGTAACGGGTTTCTGCTTACAATTAATTACTGAACCAAGGGACCCAATCTAGGGTGGAGTTGAAGTCATCACTTCTTAAAATGTGGTAAAAATTTATAACGATCAAGGACTATTTGGGCTATAAAGGTGAACATATTTGAGGAACACATAAAACAAAACCAAATAATCGAGAACATGTTTTAAACAGTTTTGAAGTAAATGTGTAAGTCTTTTTAAATGCTTAACGAAACTTCGTTGATTTAAAAATCTGTCCTTTAAACACACGAACAATTTTTATACTGTATATCTTGACACAAAATTATTTTCATTTACCTGTGCACATTATTCCATTTGACGGCATTTTGTTCAAGGTTATGACTGACTTTCTGAAATTATTTAGATTAACGGGAAACGGCAGAATATTGCGAAACACTCAAAATAACGACGACAGCCAAGTCGATGTTCTGATCAATCACAGTTAGTGTGTACCCCGGCCCAATGGAACGATAAAACTAGGTCATTTCAACGGTTGTGGTTGGACTGTTAACAACAATCTACTAAGGACTAAAATAGTAGAAGCCGTCGATGCTGATATTTTTAGTGTGTGTGAAACACATCTTATAACGGGTTGAAAGGCTTTAATAGACAACATATTAATCGTGATGCACCGAAAGGCTCAGGTGGCGTAGGATTATTTATAAAACAATGGATTTTAAATGATTACAATTTTGAAGTGGTCGATGCCAGTTTTGAAGGTCTTTTCTGTGTCAAATTTACGTCCAAATCAACAGACTTTAGTTTTACCGTCTTTTCGTGTTATTTGCCCCCGGAAGGTTCTATAAGGGGCCGAAATTCAAAAAAAAAAAATTTCGCACTTACTGCTAAATATTTATGATCAGAGAGAAAGTGACGTTATTGTCATCTGTGGTGACTTCAACTCACGAATTGGTCACTAAATGACTTTTCTGATTTCGATTCAATACTAAGCAGGACAGCGATCGACAAAACAGCCAATCAACATGGGAAATCATTCTTAAAGTTCTTGAATGAATCAAAAACGTGTGTTTAAAACGGTAGACACGACTCGAATAATGACAATTTCACTTGTATATCAGGTAGATGGAAATCCGTGGTGGATTATATGTGTGTTTCTCATGACGTTCTCGAACTGTGTTCCACATTCGAGGTTATTACTACCCGATCTGTAATCGAGCAAAACAATCTTTTCCAATATTTGGGTGAATGGAGTAAAATCCCAGATCATTCTATTCTATTGGCAGAATTTAAAACATTAACTAAGACCCCGTTCACACTAGCATTTTTTTTTATCGTTCTAATTTGAATCGATCTAAATAGAACCAGTTAGCGTTTACATTATCTTTACTCCCAACGATCTCTATCGGTCTAATCTGAACCACTGCGTTCACACTACAATTAAAAACGTAATCGATCTGACCTAATTAACCGTAAAACTGTAAACACTGTGTATAAATAGAAAATAATTGATAAAATGTATGTGTTAATACACTGGTACACATACTTGAAAAAATGGACGATGTTATTGTTTCTGTTGAATGTCAAGTTCAAATTTTAATACTTGTGTTCTTCCAGTTTTTATTTATTTTAAAGCAAACCATAGTAGCAAAGAAGTTGCATAATGAAGAAATGCTGCGGTTCATAAAAAGAAAAAAACAGAAAAACAGAAAAACAAAAGAAGACAAAGATTTCGTCAATATATGCTCCGGGCCGTCCGGCGAAGAAAACTTTTTTTCCGTTTGTTTGCACTTGCCTGTACCCGAAGGTCTGTCCACAGAGGAATATGGGTAAAACCAAGAACTACTGATTTATACCGGGATGTTATGAATTGGACACCAAATGACTGGTATGAAAATATACGTATGTCTCAACAGTCGTTCAATCATATTTGTGATCAGCTCTCTGTGCTTATCGAAAGAAGGACTACGAAATTTCGATCTCCTCATCCAGTTGGAAAACGTGTTATGGTGACACTTTGGCGTCTAGCAACGAATATTGAATTTAGAACATTGGGTCATTTATTTGGGATGGGACGTAGTACAGCCTGTATGATATTTCATGATGTGGTTGATGCAATTAACTCTATTCTTCTTCTCAAGTATATAAAGTTTCCAACAGGACAAGCCTTGCGGAATACTATCGATGGATTCCGAACTAGATGGGGATTTCCTCAGTGCTGTGGGGCAATCGACGGGACCCATATACCTATCATCGCACCAAAAGAATATCATGCGGACTATTACAATAGGAAGTGCCATCACTCTGTACTTTTACCAGCTATTGTAGATTACAACTATCGATTTACTAACATAAATGTTGGACATGCAGGGAAGCATCATGATGCGCATGTTCTTTGTGAATCATCAGTGTTTCTAAAAGCAAGTGCTGGTGAGCTATTACCCAATTGGACTGAAAATTTAGACAATGTTAAAGTTCCACCTTTTATAATTGGAGATCCTGCCTATCCGTTACTAACATGGCTGATGAAAGCGTATCCCGGAAACAATTTATCCCAGGAACAAAAGGTTTTCAACTATCGTTTAAGTAGAGCTAGAATGACCGTCGAATGTGCTTTTGGTAGACTTAAAGGTAGATGGCGTTGTCTCATAAAAAGATTGGACAATGAACTGTACAGTGTGTATGGGATTGCTAAAGCCTGTTGCACTTTACATAACCTTTGTGAAGTGCACGGAGACTTTTTTTTTATGAAAATTGGCTTGAAGATATCGACGACAATGTTAATGTGCCAGCAAATCGGAATGACGACAATGCAAATACTGATGCTAAACAAATACGAAAAGCCATAACCAACTGGCTCAAAGATAATTATTCATTACAATAGAGTGTAAAAATGTGCTAGTTTGCAAACGTAGTTTAGATTGCATTATCTCAACAATGATTTTTAACGTTTTTAAACAAGAGGCTCTCAAGAGCTTGAATCTCTAGAGCCTGAGAAGATTTTCAAATGTTAGCAAACTTGATGAACAAATTGTGTAAAATTGTCTGTAAAGGGCAATAACTCCTTAAGGGGTCAATTAACAATTTTGGTCATTTGACTTTTTTGTAGATCTTACTTTGCTAAACATTATTGCTCTGCACAGTTTATATATATCTATAATAATATTCAAGATATGAAAAAAAACCTGGAAAATTTCCTTAAAACTACCAATTAAGTGGCAGCAACCCAAAAATGGTATTTGGCCTAATAGTTTCAGAGGAGAAGATTTTTTCAAATAGTTTACGACGACAGACGACGACGACGGACGCCAAGTGATGGAATAAGCTCACATGGGGCTCTTCGGGCCCCTGTGAGGCTAAAAAAGAATCTAAAAAAGATCAAACAAAATATGCACAAGACAGTTTGTCGGGCTATATTATCACAGCATATGGCAGATCTCTTCTTTTTTTTTTAATTTATTGGCATTACTCCACAGCTGCAGTGATGTTCAAATATAGTGATGGTAGTCATTTTGCAAAGAATACTACTCAGGCCTGTGCACGGAGTTGTCTCAAATATTTATAGCGAAGTAAGAGTTTTTGCTCCGCGTGGAAATCAGTAAAATGAAGAACAACAATAAAAGCGCTGTTATTTTGCTTTTTGCGATTTTCCCTGTAATTTTTTTTCTTTTTCTCAAGGATGAATAGACCATATCTTTTCTTTATAATTATAGTGCTATAGTTCACCTCTGCTTGTTTGCATTCCAGAAGACCCTGGTCTGGAGGGTGCTGGAGTTTCAGGTCTTGGTTGTCCAGGGAGTTGACTCTCGGGTTGCCTGGATACGTCACTCGTGTGACTGTTATCTTCGTCTTCAAGTTCTGTGTCTAAATATATAAAGTTTCAATTCATTTTATATTGAATACGAAGTGCGTTCATTCATTAGAAATTAACAATTATAGGTCACAGTACGACCTTCAACAATGAGCAAAGCACATATCGCATAGTCAGCTATATAAACTAACGGACTAATGATTTAAGAACAAAAATGAACAAAAAACAAATATGAAACACATCAACAAACGATAACCACTGAATATTAGACTATAGTTAGCCCCTTGTTTAATATTGATTGTATTTATATGTTCAGATGCTTATCCAGTATATATATGTTCAGATGCTTATCCAGTATATATATGTAGCTCTATAGGGGGATCTGGGTATGGGTACCCCCTTTCAATCCGCCTCTGTTGTTTAATGTGGTCTACATGTACCGTGATAAATTCCATACACAACATGTATGTTTATGAAATTACAAACGGGATACACAGAAAAATTGTTCTTTTTTATTTACAATGTAATAATTTTATCACGGAGGATAAGTGCAAAAATGTATTGATATTTCGAATACGCGTTTAAAAATGCAAAAAAAAAGCAAAATAAATACACAAACCTGCAATTGCTTCATAGGGATCATTTTCCCCGTCATTATCACTCTCGTCATCCAGGGAAATTAATAAGTCTGATAGTGCGACAGGATATCACAAAAGGTCGCGTCCCCAATATAGTGTCCATCCTCTCGTGGTACGGGAACGACGTTCTTTTTCCTCCAGACTTTTATTCTGTCTTTTTACTTGGAAGTATTTTGTTTTCAATCTCTTAATCCTCGCTCTACAGTCCTGGGGTGATCGACTAAAGTCTAAAATTCTATCCTTCATATCCGTGCAAATTCTCCGGAAAACTTCCAGATTACGTCTTGGGGTGTTTTCTAATTCATTTTGGACTCTTTCATCTCCCCCAAAGTTCAATTAAAAGGTCCGTTTCTTCATGGGTCCAAGCTTCAGCCCTTTTATTCTGATCCTCCATTTTGAAAAGCACATGTAGTTTTGCCGCTGTACATGCGCATATATTATTTTGTATTCAATCGTACTAATGTAGATCGATCTATGCGTTCACATTAAAAGTTAGATCGGTTCTATTTAGATCGATTCAAACTAAACTACCTCTTTAGGTGTTTTAGTTTAGACCGATTGAAGATCGATTCAAAGCGTTCATATTAGCCCTTAAACCGATCTAAAGTGAACCGATCTACTTTAAACCGATAAAAATGTCATAGTGTGAACGGGGTCTAACATATCCGAATATAGTAGCTCGAAAATATATAAGTTCAAACACTTCAGGCTTAAATCGATTCCTAATGACTTTTTTGGATCAGATCTACGGAAAGCAGCTCTTCAAACTTTAATTCAACATATTGAGACCACAAGGGAGACTCAAAGTCACGTGGATAATATCTATTCGGATCTTTGTACTTTGATAGTCGATGAAATGAACTGCAAAATTCCAGTATATGATGCAAGTAGAAAGACAAAAAACAACAACATAAAAGTTCTAAACCTTTCTGGAATGAAGAACTCGGACAACTATGGAACGCAATGCGTCTTAAGGAAAAACAGTTTCTCAGTTCTAAAGGAAGATCATCTACGAGACGGAGATTTCGTGAGGAATTTCAACATGCGCAAAAATCATTTGATAGAAAATTAAGACAATGTGAACGTCATTACCGACAATCTTTTTGTTTGGAAATCGATAATATGGTTACATCGAATCTTAATGATTTCTGGGACAAAATCAAAAAGCTAGGACCCCGAAAAGTACAAAACATTCCCATGGAAGTAAACGGTCCAAACGGCGAAATACTAACAGATGATGATTCAGTGCTAAACAGATTGAAAACAGAATTTTGTAATATATTTACAACATGGGCAATAGTACGGCAGAGTTTAATGACAATTTTCATAGCCAGGTATTATCACATAAGTCTTCTTTATAAGACTGTATGATTGACCCGTTATATGATGAAAACCCGGAACTGAATACAAATATAACTATCGATGCAATCAGTCGTTTAATACATGGGGCAAAAAATGGCAAGGCTTGTGGAATCGATAGCATACCGTATGAAGTCTTGAAATATGAATCTGTGATAAGCGTGCTTCATTCTCTGTTTCAAATTATATTTGAAATTAGTATTATTCCATCAATCTGGCGACAGGCAATAATTTGTCCAATTCTTAAAGACAAAACATCCGATGAACGAAGTCCTCTTAATTATCGTGGAATAAGTCTGCTCTCTTGTATCTCCAAACTATATATTGCGTTTATAAACAGCCGAGTATCTGCTTATTTAGAAACAAACGACATGTTAGCAGACGAACAGAATGGATTCCGTGCGCATCGTTCATGTGAAAACCATATTTTGACACTAAATGCAATTGTGAGGAACTGGCCAAAAACGTTTCCAACATTTATAGATTTAAAAAAGGCATTTGACTTTGTTGATAGAGATATGCTATTGTACAAGCTTCTTTTAAATAAAATCAATGGGAAAAATTATAACTCTATCAAAAGCATATACGTTAATACTACCGCTTGTATTCGTTTGAATGATACTTTGACGGATTGGTTTAGTTGTAATTCCGGTGTTCGACATGGCGATAATCTTTCGCCGACACTTTTCTCCATTTTCATTAATGATTTAGTGCAGAAGACCTTGACCTTAGTGTCAGCATAGGGAACTGAAATGTATCGATACTGTTGTATGATGACGATAAAGTGTTAATTTCACCCACTAAAATGACATGCAAGCGATGTTGAACAAAGTCCATGACTGGTGTAAGCGATGGCGAGTACTTATCAACACTGAAGAAATCGAAAGTAGTTCATGTCCACCAATCTCGTTTAAAACGATCAGAATACAAGTTTAAAGGAGGAAATTCATTACAGACTGTCGACAAGTACAACTATATGGGTGTTATGTTCCATGAATTTAAATACTATAAAGTGAATGTTGAGAGATTGTCGGAAGCTAGAGGGCGAGTACTCGGTGGAATTATTTCAAAAATTCATAATCTTTTTTTTTTTAATTTTTATTATTTTCAAGATTTACAACAAATACAACACATCAAACATACATACAGTAATATTAGCGATAGATTTGAATATATATTTATTTATGACAATATACATTGTTGTAAATTAATTTTTTTCTATTTATATGAAAAAAAAGAAGCAAGAAAATACAGAAGAAAATATAATTAGAGTTAAATGTTTATGTACCACTGTGTGGCACTTGAGCATTTTAAAGAATTTTATAAAAAAAAAAAGAAAAAAAGGAAGAGGTTAAAAAATATCCCGTAAGATTTTCAGTACATAATAAATTGTGCTATTAGATACAATAATATTTTATGTTAGTTTTGACAATAAATATAGATTGTAAAAACAAATGACAAATTGAATTATAAAAATAATACTTTAAATGCATTCCACATGGTATCAAAGTGTTTTTGTCTCTTATTTTTGACTGCCATTATTTTTTCTAAATTGTACATATATTTTAACTTTTCTTTAATGGCACTGACTGAAAGATCTTTTGAAAAACATCTACTGTTGTATATATATTGTTTCATGTATAGAAAAATCAAATTATATGGGTCACCTTTTCGAACTTTTGATATATCTCCAAAAATAAAATTCAACTTACTCAATGGCAGGCTTACCCCACCTGATAAGAACCAATAATCTACATCTTGTAAAAAATTTTGGATAATCTCACAATTCCACAGAATATGTTCAATAGTTTCATCTTCTAATTTACAAAAAGTACATAGAGGGTTATCGATCAGTTTAATTTTACATAAAAATTTATTTGTGGCAAGAATTCTATGGTTGATTCTGTACTGAAGCCACTGCAGTTTTGTATTGACAGTGACTGTAAAAGGTAGTTTGAATATATGTTTCCAAATGAGATCTTCACCTAATATTTCACTCCACTTCAGTTGTCCTGTTGGAGTCACCTTGTTACTTATGAGTATTTTGTACATATCTTTAGTACCTTTTCTACTTTTAAAAAAGACTTGTAAGCAAGCTGGAATAAATGGACAACATAACTTATATGAACCTTTTTTGTAATTGTTTGCTGCTTTTTTAATAGCAGAAATAACACTCATGTAATTTAGAAAATTTACATTGATATCATAACATTGCTGTAACAATTCTAATGAAATAAAACATCCATGTTCATCTATTACATCATTAACATATTGTAAACCATGATTAAACCAATGTTGATAAAAAACAGGTTTATTACCAATTCTGATCATATTGTTAAACCAAATAGGACTTGATAAAAAATATTCATAGTCCATATTTCTTTCTTTATCAGTAATCATTTCCCATGCTCTGAATACATCTTTCCAAAAACTGTTTTTGATATATAAACTAGCTTGTTTGATATACTGAACACCACAATTAAAAAGTTTATTTTTATCAATATCTGACATCAAAATACTTTGCCACTTATTATCTCTCTGAAAAATCCTTCTTATCCATGATGATTTTAGTGCCATGGTAAAACTATAAAGATCTATCATTTTTAATCCTCCCTCCAAATATTCTTTAATCAATATGTCCTTCTTCACTCTATGAATAGGAGAATTCCATACAAAAGAATAAAAAATGTCATTAATTTTTTGGAATACACTGTTTGAAGGATTAGGCAAAGACATAATAAGGTGGTTTAAAATAGGTAAAACAAGAGTTTTTATCACAGTTATTCTACCTATTACTGTAAGGTTTCTTTTTGACCATTGTTTTATTATGTTCTTAATCTGTATAATTTTATCATTATAGTTGATGTTGACAATATTGTCTAAGTCCACATCAAAATTTATCCCAAGTAGTTTAAAAGTTGTCTCCCCCCATGAAAGGTTAACGTCGGGACATAAAATTTCCTTGCTATACTTTTTACTTCCAAACCAAATTACTTGTGTTTTCTCAAAATTTATATTTAAACCAGATATTTTTGCAAACCATTCCAATTCAGATAAGGATTCATATAAAGATTTTTCACTACCATCTAAAATCAATGAAGTGTCATCAGCAAACTGTGACAATTTATGCTCAACTTGAGTTACTTCAATACCACTAATTTCCTTATTTCCTCTTATCTTTAGTGCAAGAATCTCAGCACAAAGGATGAAAAGATAAGGTGAAAGGGGATCACCTTGTCGGCAGCCTCGACCTATGTTAAAAAATTCAGAAAGGTTACCCCCTTGTATAACTGCAGACTTGATATTGTTATAAAAAGCTTTTATCCAGTTGATAATTGATTTCCCAAAATGAAAGAACTCTAAAACATTTAGCAAAAAATCCCAAGAAATAGAATCAAAAGCCTTTTCGAAATCAATTAACAACAAGAGTCCAGGTATTTCATGATCTTCTGTGTATTGCATGATATCATATAAAAGCCTTATATTTTCTCCTATGTACCTCCCACTGATAAAACCAGTCTGATCAAGATTAATAAGTTTGTCAAGGACAGTCTTAAATCTGTTTGCAATTACTGCTGACCCAATTTTATAGACAGTGTTTAAAAGTGAAATAGGACGCCAATTTTTCAAAAAATGACGTGGTTTATTTCCTTTTGGAAGGCAAGTAATAATTCCTTGCTTTTGTGTTACTGACAATTCTCCCTGTTCTGAACCATAATTTAAAGATTCAACCACAAAAAAATGGAGATCTTTCCAAAAAAATTTAAAAAATTCAGTAGAAAAGCCATCAGAGCCAGGAGTTTTATTATTTTTCATATTTTTTAATGCCTGTCCAGCCTCTTTGACTGTGATTTTACCCTCCAAGCTCTCCTTCTCATCATTAGAAAGTATTGGAACATTTTCATTTTTAAAATCTTCTTTCAGATCAGCTACTGAACTTGAGTTATCTCTCTTCTTATATAAATTTTCATAGAAAAGTTTTACTTCTTTTAAAATTTTGTTCTGATCAGTGAGTATTTCCCCATTATCTCTTTCAATTTTTGGTATAATTTTACTCATAAAATTTTTTGACTCCAGTCCACAAAAATAATTTGTTGGTTTTTCACCTTCCTCTATCCATTGAACACGTGATCTGACTATTTTACCCTTTAATTTTTTAACACGTAATTGCTCAAGTTCAATTTTTTTGCTCTCAAGTTTAGTTATTGAAAGTTCGTCAACATTCTCCTCTAACTGTATAATTTCATTTCGTAAAGTTGTTTCCCTTTTTTCAGATTCCCTTTTTTTGTAACTGGAATAAGAAATACTTTTCCCCCTGATTTCCATTAATAAAGTTTCAAGAAAAAGTTGGTGATTAATTCTCATTTGAATATCTTCATTATCTATCTCATCAATATTGTCAAAATCATAAACTAGTGCACAATATTGTGCTTTGATTTCACTAATCTTTTGTTTAACTGTATTTATATATTCTATATCATAAAGTAAGGAGTTGTTGAACTTCCATAAACCTTTTCCTCTAATAAAAGGATTAAATTCCAGTTCAAGTAATACCATAGAATGATCTGAACGATAACTTGGATGTACTTCACAGTTTTTGAGACTATTTAACATATTATCTGTAAGAAGAAAGAAGTCCAATCTAGCCTGTTTAAATGGAGTTCTTTTTCTCCAAGTATACCTTTGGACATTGGGATAAAGTTCCCTAAATGGATCTATTAAACTTCTTTCTTCTATGATTCCTAAAATACTATCTCTAGCCTTAGGATTATTAGTATGTTTGTAGTTACAATAATCTATATAAGGGTTCTGTACAAGGTTGAAGTCACCACAAATTATGTAACTTTCATTTTCAAAATCATCAACAATGCCCATAATATTATCAAAAAAATCAGGACTATCCATATTTGGTCCATATAAGCACACTAAAGTAATTTTTTGATTTTCTACAAAAATTTCTAAAATCAAATAGTTACCATTTATATCTTTTTTTTCTTTTAACACTTTGAACTCAAAATTATTGTTGAATAATATAGCAACTCCTCTAGAATTGGAACTGACAGAAGAAAAATAACTTTCATATCCCCACATAGATCTAATACTATTTTCTAAATCACTTGTAAAATGTGTATCCTGGATACAGTAAATATTACATGCTTTTAACTTCAGCATATTAAAGACATCTTTTCTTTTAACTTTATCTCTGAGTCCCTGACAATTAACAGATAGAATTTTTAAAGAACCCATATTTGTAATAACTTTGTATCAATATACAACATAAAATATTTTTCAAAAACAGCACAATATTGCTGACAGTAACAGGATATATAGATATCAAACATGATAATTAGCAGAAATTGATTACAGTAAATTTGAAGAAATTGTAATGAAAAAAGATTAAAAACATATGTAAATGATTCAATATGGCAACACAAAAGTATCATTCTATACTTTTTATGTCAAAATTTATAGTATTGCAGAGTTTATATTTTACAACTAATTTTGCCAACCTAATGTTTAAACAATAATTTAATAGTATTTATATATATATATATAGTTTGTTTTCAAATTTCTATGTTAGTATATATATCTTATTCAAAAATTATCAATTTATAAAGTCAAGTGTTCATTTTCTTTCCTGCAGTCTTCTTCGAACGTCATCAAAAAGTCTATATTTCAGTTGCAGTCCATCTTCAGTTCTTCCAAACACCCCACAATTATAATACCACACTGATTCAAAGCATTCCATGTCTCTAAGTTTGGTAATCAGTTGCATATTTCTCCTTGTGACGTCATCAGAGAATCGTACCTTGTCCTTCAAGTCTTCTCTAACTCTCATTATGCTCCTTTTAACGTCACTATTGAAAAGTCTTACAATGACAGGGTTGGGCCCAGGTTGATTGGAGGGCAAGCGATGGATAGCGACTACATCTCTCTCTTGTAACTGCACATTCAGATCTCTCCTTACTTTCTGAATGAAATCAGATCTTAAGTCTTGTTTTTCATGTCTTGGAAAATTCATAACTTTTATATTATTTTTCCTCGAGTATTGTTCGTTGTAATTTGCACTTAAGAATTTTGGGATAAAGACATTTAAAAAGCATTTACATCATGTGTCGTACCGATTTTAGACGATAACTCATCTGACTGGGGTTTTAAAGACTATGCATGTGCTAACTTGGTACAAAACAAAGCCATTCGTTATTTCTTAGTTGTTCATAAATTCGCCCCGAAAGCTGCTACAAATGGTGATGTTGGATGGCTGTCATGTAAAGAAAGACACTGGTACAATATAATTAGACTATGGAACAAGCTTATTCGAATGGACGATTCACGCGTATGTAAACAGGTTTTCAACTGGGACCTTGAACGGTGTTTGAACAATTGGTCATCAGATATGAAACTTATTTTGTCACACATTGACTTGGAAGATTATTTCCATCAAAAACAAACTTGTGATATTTCTCTTGTAAAAGACAGACTTTTCATGTTGTGTTCCACTGAATAGAAAAACTCTATTACAAACTTTCCGAAATTGCGGACATATAAAACTTTCAAATCAGAATATAAATGTGAAACATATGTTGGACTGAACCGCATTCGTGCTGAACGTTCTATACTGGCACAATTTAGATGCGGCATACTTCCTTTGAGGATCGAAACCGGACGGTTCGTCGGAGAAGCAGAAGCTGACCGCATTTGCAATATGTGTGACTCACGTGATGTTGAAAATGAACGCTTCTTCCTGATGGAACACTCTTTTGAAGACATTTCTAAAGATGAACAATTTAAACTGCTTATCTGCAAATATCCTAGAAAAACTGCTAAAAATTTAACAATGTATTGAATAAGAGAAAAAACTTTTTGTGTAGGAACAATCAAACATGAATTCTAACTTTGTCCGCTGTTAAATGATTATTATGTTTTATGTATAAATGTTTAAAGTGACTTATAGGTGCAAAGGGCAGAGTGTTGATACATGTAATTACAACTGTTTATTGACATATTGTATATTGTCATAAAACACATGTCACTATAATAAACAATTTGGTATTGGTATTGGTATTTATATATTTTTGTTGGAAACATTTTATCCATGATAGTTTTGCTTACATTATAAAACATGCGAAAATGTTAACCATAAATAAATACTTTTTTTACTCAAATTTGACTTCTATTTTATTATAAGGTATTGTCATTTTATTTCTTAACCGATTGACTACTAACTAGTGTGACACGTACACATCGTTATAGATATTTAACATTCAAGTGAATGGTTCTGCAAAACTTTTGCCTATATACTCCTCTTAACATGAAGCATTTTACTGTGGTTTAATATACAGATAGGGTTTTCAATTTTAAAAATTGTGATTAATAAAAAGAAAAACATGCTACACAGAGGAACAAGTGAACAGAATGCTGGAGTTTCTTATTGACAAAATATTTGTTGAATTTAGAGGTAGACTTTTTCAACAACATTGTCGGCCTTCCTATCGGAACAAAACTCTTCTTATTTTCATAGGAGTCGGAGTTCCTTCAGACATTTGTTAAAAACAAAAAGATCAAAGAAGCCAGATAATTTAGTTACACATTCAGATATATTCATGATGTTCTTTCCATTACTTACCCAAACTTTTCTGATTGGGTTCCAAAAATATATCCTCCAGAACTAGAATTAAAGAAACAACAGACCGGGCTTCCTCTGCCTCATTGTTAGTCTTATAATTCGAATTTTTTTTTAAAAATCAGCAAACTAGTTCCTCTGTGTAGCATGTTTTACTTTTTGTTCACTATTAACAAAATATGTCGTTTGGTTTCCCAACGTTATGAATTTATAGCGTATGCTACCATTTTTATGTTGATAATCTTTGTGAATCATTTCTTTTAGACGATTTATCAATTTCACATTGGGAATGGTGGTGTATAGAGTTGAAAAATATAACGTTTTGCTAGAACTTATTTCAAAGAATGATCGAGATTTCAAATTATCCAGAAGTTCTTTAGAGTTTGTTTTTTTAGAATCATCATATGGTTAGTACCACTACGCAAGTAAACAGTTTCACAGTATTTCTGATGACCCTCATTCACTGCTGATAGAATCTTTGTCACTAATGGACAATTCTTTCGTCGAACATGTAAATGAGCCGGCAATGCACGCACGGTTGACTGCATGGAACATTGTGTAGCTTATGCATCTAATACAAACAATTGGTGGCCTTCGGCTGATGTCTGCTCTTTGGTCGGGTGACTGTCTCTTTGACACATTCCCCATTCCCATTCTCAATTTTAAGGTAAGTCCTTCGATTTGCCGCTCAGTGTAATGTTCATTGGAGCCATGAAAAACTTGTGATTAGCCAAAATCTTATCCTTGTCAAATGTATTTTGTGTTTGGAATTACATGAGTTTTATTCTTAATTCTTTTACAAGACATTCGATGTAGTACGATTTGCATACGAAGAAAAGTCACGAAAAGTAAAAGTGTGTAATGTACGCTTTCGATTACACTCTGTAAATATGGTTTAAAAGGGTTTTTTTTCTTCTTAGTCAGTTGGTAAATTATGTAACTTTAATTACAGCAGTTTTCAAACAAACTATCAATATTGAGCTCAAACACATATATATTATTTTGGATCTAAACCATTTATTCAAAACAACACTTCCAATGTAGATCGTTTGACTTGCAATAAAGATTAAACATTTTGCCCGTTTAAATACTGTAAACCAACTTATTTTCGCGGATACTTTATTTCGCGTTCAGCCATTTTTAGTCCATTTCGCGGCAATTAAATTTCGCGATTCTCAAATTTACCTGAGGAAGTTAACTAAGAAATATTCCAAGTTTTACATATTCGCGAGGATTTATATTCGCGAATGTTTTTTACTCGCGAAAGTCGCGAAAATAAATCGCTCGCGAAAATAAGTTGGTTTACAGTAGAACTTAGGCAATCGTTCGGGGAAGTAACTTAACTAAACCATATTCAACTTAACCAAACTATAACAAACTCACTATACTAAACGCTCCTCGATATGACGTGGTTACTACCTGTGATAGATACCAGGTTTTACATTGTGTAGTCTCGAATCAAAAAGGTTAAAAAGTCAAATATAGTATGTAAGTGAAGAGAATTGAAGATTCAAATACCAAAAGTTTTGCCGAATTCAACTTAGATTATCTATTCTATTTTTAGAGTAGAGATTCCTAAGAGTTTCGAAATAAACTTCTTAAAGTTTGGATATGTCAACCGTATGAATAAAGTGTCTACGTGGTTTTATTTTTAAATATCAATAAAGTGTCTACGTGGTTTTATTTTTAAATACCTACCTTTTAAATATTATAATCTTTATAATGTATTGATTTTAATGGCAGTTATCATAGACGAAGGAAGTTGTATATCAGTAAGACAAAGTAAATTTGTCATTGGAGTATTCGTTATTGTCTCAGTGAGTACTGTATAAATATAATTTTAAAATTGAGAGTGGAAACGGGGAACGTGTCAAAGAGACAACAACCCGACTAAAGAACAGAAAACAGCCATAGGTCACCAATGGGTCTCCAATAATCGTGTAATTATAAAGGTATAAACATACAGTTGATTTTGATAATTGTTTTTAGTATGTTGTTGTGTTGGTAAAATGTGACTAGCTTCTACTCAGTAATATATGTAGAATATGAAAGAAGACTTATAAATTTGTTATATTAATTTTCTGTCAATTATTGGTAGAGGGTCTGCGTGGGGTTTACAGAATAGAGAATATTGGGATAAATCGGAAGAACAAAAGATCCTCCATACAAAGAACAGGGCTTAAATGTATAGAAAAGAAAATATTTGAATGCCAAATATGAAAAATGAAAATAAATGACATAGGACAAAACAAAATAAAATAAAAAAAAATACTAAAAAATTGCGTAGAATAAAAGTGTAAAGAAATGAAGGACTTCTGTGTTGACAAGAATTATCATTGATATGGTCATAATTATAAATTAACTGTTTACAAAACTTTGAATTATTGAAATACTAAGGCTTTTCTGTCTCAGGAATAGACAACCTTAGATGTATTCGGTAAAACTTTTAGGAATATTTGGTTCTCAATGCTCTTCAAATTCGTACGTAATTTATTTGGCCTTTTACCATTTTGTTATTCGAACGTCACTTATGAGTCTTTTGTAGACGAAACGCGCGTCTGGCGCAAATACTATATTTCAATCCTGGTATCTATGATGAGTTTATTTACTTGGTACAACTCGTTTTTTTTGTCAACAGCTACTGTATTTTGGTACTTTCAGCTATAGCCAGTAATAGTATAACTACAAATATTAACTTACGCCTTTATACGGATTAGATACAATTTTGGGCAAAATTTACTCAAAATTTAACAAATTACAATATTACGTGAAACTGTATCGAATTCACTTAAACTGTTGACTGTTTAAGGACCGTCAGATTTAGGGGCTAGGGGCTATAATCACCCTTATGAAGCTTTGTGTAAGTTTGATGTAGACTTTTTATCCTAACGTGAAATTGCCTTCTTTTAAAAACCAATCCTGTTTCCACAACTTATCATGCACGTGTTCATTTAAAACAATTTAGCAGGAATAAAAGTGTGTTGATTTATTTTCATTTTCGTCATCTTAGAAACTGTATTCATTCAATCAACGACACCAAAACAGAACATAAAATCAAACTAATTTCATACATTTGAAGACAAACACAATTGTTAACTAGTTTCCCTCTACTTTATTCTCTTTTGATTTCATTACTTTACATTCAATTTAATTTCTGTTTTTACAAACCAAACCAAACGCTTCTTAACAAATCATTAAGCATGAAGAAATTGTGTATGAATACTCTTTCTAATTGCTAAACTGCCATATATATTTCTGTTTCAATGGAAATAAACAATGACCATTTCTTTTCATTAAAATATGTCAACTGAATCAAAATATTGAATACATAATTTCATTCAAAATCAACCTTTTAGTATTTAAGTTCTCGATTTAAATGCCGAAGAAATATTTTGAAGATATCCTTGAGGTTTTGCCAAGTAGGACGTTTAAATTGAAAGGAAAAATTATAACAAACATTGTATTAAAACAGTGCAAAATTAATCTTTTTTTAATATATTTCTAATATATGGATCAGGATCTGCTTACCCTTCCGGGGCACTTGATATCACCCCCAGTTTTTGGTGGGGTTCGTGTTGCTCAGTGTTTAGTTTTTTCTATGTAGTGTTTTGTTTTATTGTTTGTCTGTTGTACCTTTTCTTTTTAGCCATGGCTTTGTCAGTTTATTTTCGACTTGTGAATTTGAATGTCCCTTTGGTATCTTTCGCCCCTCTTTTTATAATACAGATATGCTAAACTACAACTAATTAGCCTTAATTGCAACCGTAACTATTTCTGTGAAATATTGCATATTTAACTCATCATAAATACCAGGATTAAATTTTGTATTTACGCCAGAATTGCGTTTCGTCTACAAAAGACTCATCAGTGACGCTTCGAAGTTCAAGAGCATTGAGGATCAAAATTCCTAAACGTTTTGCTAAATACAGCTAAGGTAATCTATTCCTGAGGTAGAAAAGCCTTAGTATTTCAAAAATTCAAAAAATCCTCAAATATGTTCACCTTTATAGCCCAAATAGTCCTTGATCTTTGGGCACAGAATGTTATAAATTTTTACCACATTTTAAGAAGTGATGACTTCAACTCCACCCTAGATTGGGTCCCTTGGTTCAATAATTCATCGTAAGCAGAAACACGTTACTAAGGAAATCGTTATAGGAACGCTAGCCCTTAAATACCGTATCAACTTCAAGATAAAAACTCCATATGCAGGCATTTCTGGTCGTAAAAGTATTTGAAATCAGAACTGACCTCGATTTATACAGAATATGGTACTCATTTGTACAAATGAACAAAAATTAAGTAGTGCAATCGCTGTTCACTACTGGTTATTTAGACTAAAATCATTAGTACATTTTGCACTCAATAAAGTGAACTGAACAGCAGTTGACGTCTAAAGTTTAGTATCTATATCCTATGAAGACTAAACCAGATAAGGAGCCTTGTATTGCATTCATAGTTCGGCAAATGGTCAGGTGCTTATTTCTCCATTGTTATTCTTAACAAAAAGTGCTAACTAAATATATCATAATTTGCCATGTTTACAATATGATATAATTAAAATTGTGTAAAAAGAAATATCTAAAATAGGAAGTTATTTAAAATATGTGAATAAAAAAATCCTCTTCGTATTCTAAGTTTTATTTTCTATTTAATTTCAAATTCATATTTTGATTGTTTTTAAATTAATTTGTTTGTTTTGCCTACTTAACTCCATATATTTTTTATGTCCATTGTCTGAATTGATTTGCTTGGTTTATCAATAATACAAAGAGTTACCTTGAAATCAATATCATTATGTAATACTCAGAGCCTATGTTTGCTCCCAAAATTATACATGCACCTGTACGTGCAGTCATTGGGAAATCTTTGCGCATTTATTAATCTACGGTTTCTGTATTTAGCATCTATCAATTTTAAGAAATGAAATTCTGGTCATATATCTGTATATTCGAATTAAGCCTTGCAATTACTTTCTGTAAATTAGCTTTATATTTTTAAACGAATATATTTGTTAAGAGAATGGCGGACTAAAATATAGATCATGTCATTTTTACACCATTTTCCGCAAAAGTGAGAGAGTATTATTTCTGTTTGGCACATATGAATGTATGATCACCTTAATATATATGTATTATATATTTTTGTTGCAAAATTTGTTCTATGATAGTTTTGCTTACATTATAAAACAGGCAAAAATGTTAACCATAAACAAATACTTTTTTTACTTAAATTTGACTTCTATTTTATTATAAGATATTGTCATTTTATGTCTTAAACAATTAACTACTAACTAGATATTTCACATTCAATTGAATGGTTCTGCAAAACTTTTGCCTATATACTCCTCTTAACATGAAGCATTTTACTGTGATTTAATATACAGATAGGGTTTTTAATTCTAATATTTCCCAACTTTGTGGCACTCCCTTATTAGAAAAATTCATGCATTTCTATGGGTAACTTTTCCGCCAATGTGCATGGATGTAATCTATTTTCCAATGGTCTTTTTAAATACACGCTTTTCTTTGCATCTAGCAATTTATATCAACCCATGAGATCTCTCTCTAATTTTGTTTACTTTTTGCACACTATCAAATGCGTTGTTTTCCTATCATCAACAGATATATTCATATATGGTATAGCAATTGAATTTCTAATTTCTAAGTAGCGATTTGTTGAATTTATCCCAGGAATAGATTACCTTAGCCGTATTTGGCAAAACTTTTTATGGAATTTTAGGTCCTCAATGCTCTTCAACTTTGTACTCGTTTGACTTTGTAATTTTTTTTATCTGAGCGTCACTGATGAGTCTTATGTAGACGAAACGCGCGTCTGGCGTATTGAATTATAATCCTGGTACCTTTGATAACTATTAACACCACTGGATCGGATGCCACTGCTGGTAGACGTTTCGTCCCCGAGGGTATCACCAGCCCAGTAGTCAGCACTATCAATTATGTGGTCATTTTTATAAATTTCCTGTTTCAAAACTTTGAATTTTTCCAAAAACTAAGGATTTTCTTATCCCAGGAATAGATTACCTTAGCCGTATTTGGCACAACTTTTTTGGAATTTTAGGTACTCAATGCTCTTCAACTTTGTATTTGTTTGGCTTTGTAACTTTGATGATCTGAGCGTCACTGCTGAGTCTTATGTAGACGAAACGCGCGTCTGGCGTATCAAATTATAATCCTGGTAACTAATTATGTATATATATAAGTAATAAATTCATAAAATGCACAATTGTTGGATCTGTTGCTCGATTTAAAAATATTAAAATGCCATCCATGAACGCAGGTACAATTCGAAATGGTGAACAAGTTTTCTAAGGTCTGTAAATTATTTAGATGTCATTTCGGTCACTCACTCCCAGTCATGGGATTGTTACGCCCATTTATATTCATTTGGTTGACCAGCGGCCAAACATTACAGTCACGATTACCATAAATTCAACGTAATATGTCACACTCTTACTACAACAGGACTTAAAATGCAAGAGAAAGGTTAGAATCTCTCCTTTTAAATCCCATAAAACCATAGTACTAGTTCTTATTATTCCTTTTTTCATATTACAGGAGGAAGAATAAGCGAGTTCGTTGAATCTACCTGTTGTCGCCTTGGTTGAACTTTTGTCATTGATCTATAAAACATCTGTCCATCATTTTTTTTTAGTGATGACTTTTTCACCCGGGGATAATATGTTATACATTCAATTATTTACATGCATTTATACTGCATGTAATACTGTTTTCGTCATCAAATTTCGGCGATGTTCTTTCCCTTATAAGTACTACAGACAACAACGGGAAAACACCAAATACCAATAAACACTTTCCTTCATAACTAAAAAAGGGTTAATGTGTTCGTGTCCGATGAATTAACAAAACAAAACGATTTAAAGTAAACAAGACCTTAATTTTTTTATATCATACCAACTTCAAAGCAGCCTGATATATCTATTCTTATATTATAGACTTAATATTTAATATATGTTGGACGTTACGCATGCAGCAACAATCAATCAACCAATTAAACATTTACCATTATGATTGTTTTTCATACAATATCCTTTACTTTTAGGAATAGGTTTAAAACAGGAATGGCTTCATCCATTAGTAAAGCACAGTCGCCATTGTCTTGTCAGCTTTGTGACAATCCTAACGTTATAAAATGGAAATGTAAGGATTGTAAATTATTAATGTGTGATAGCTGTAAAGAACGTGTCCATCCCAAATTTAAACTGTCGGAAACACATACTATAATTTCCATAAAAGATGTTGGAAAAACAGAAAGTAATCTGTCTACTCATCTTGGATCGTTAAATATTTCACAACCTGTGATATCGGCACTTCTATCTACGTATACGTCAAAATTTTCTAGTTTCGGCAAAATCCAATGGTCTAGCAATGACACACTCTACTGCTCGTATTATACAAAAGAGAACGGATATAAGTTTTTCGTTATTCGGTTTTTGAAAGAATCAATAAAAGTATTACAGGAATTAGATATAGAATGTACAGATTTTGCACTAGGTAGTAAAGATGAAATTTACTACGGACAATTCCAAAGTTCTGAGTTAAAAGTTTCATTAACCGATGGGGTAACAAATACAGTTCTTAGCACTTCACCGATGGTAATATTGTGTATACATATCAATAAAGACAACGAGATAATCCTTGGTCTACGAGAACAAGGGTCTCCATTTCCTGTTACAGAATTCAGAACCAGGCTAATTGCCGTTTTCGATGTAAATAACAAAAGAAAATTATCTATAGAATACGATCAAACTGGTGAAAAGTTGTTTAGTTATATCTGGAGAATATCCACTGATTCATATAATAACATCTATGCAATTGATCAATTTGAAAAATTTGATGGACGCTTAGTCGCGTTAGAAAGATCTGGTGGTGTAAAATTCACATACAAAGGTCACCGTAGTGTCAATACATCACAAACACCGTTCACGCCCATGGGTATTGTTATTACAAAGACAAATATCGTAATAGTTTGCGACAGAAATAATAATTATCTTCATGCGTTGAATACAAACGGAGAGCTGGTTGGCTTACAATCCGTAACAGATCTTAGAATAAAATTACCATGCAGTCTTTGTTTTGATAGTGAAGGATTTTTATTGATTGGATGCAACACCAGGGTCAACGAAGCAAATGATGCCAAAATTCATGTCGCAAAAATAGCATTATGATTCATTTCTTTAGAAAATGACATGTAATGAATTTTGTTGCAATAGTTAAACTGTGTATCATTTTTTTTTTTATAAATAAAGAGAGGAATGTTGAATCAAAAGGTGTGCCATATAACATATTTCCAATCGTAATGATGCATTGCCCTTTTACTTTGTTGGAGTGAACATTTAAGTGTCTGAATTTACATTTTACAATTTTGCTTAAAAGTTCCCATTGTTAGACCATCAATATCAATCTGGTAATACTTATCTAATTTTACAGAACCAGAACGCTTGCGGATCTCTGAAAGTGTATTATATCTTAGAAAATGATCCTCATGTTCAGACCAAAAAGTAGTTGTACTGTTGTATCTGGAATTCATCTTTTATTTACAACCGTTATAGCAGTTATTTGTTTTCACTTCTAGTGTCTAAAACTTTCTTTTTATAGATTTTGACATATTTTCAAACTTTGACTTTAATTTTGGTGGTCAAATTGTAGAAAAAGAAATGTAAAATCAGTAATACCACCTATTCTTTTAATTTGTTTAATTCTTGTTTATAGAAATGTCTATCGATATGTAAATAAAATTTAGATTTCAATTAAGAAATATTGATCAATAAATCTATTTTTAGACCCGCTATTCAAATGTCCTTCCTTCACATCAAAATATATTAGTGATACAATACTTTATTTGGCCTTTTTAATTTTTTTGGATTCGAGTGTCACTGATGAGTCTTTTGTAGACGAAACGCGCGTCTGGCGTATGAACAAAATTTAGTCCTGGTATCTATGATGAGTTCATTTACAGGAACCTTAAATAAAAAAAATGAAAAAGTAAACAAAAAGATTTGAGATTGCTTTACGTAATGGAAAAGAATTGAGATATGAGCTTCCATTCATATTGGAAGAAACCTACGCAAATTTAAAAAAAAAAGTGAAAGACAAGGAACAACTATTGCTGTTTTTCATATTAGAATGGCACTGTACACATAGTAAAATCTCACACATAATTTTAGGTTTTTTACTGGTTTGCACAGCGGTTTTGGCAGAAATATTTGATACATGTCAATCATGCTGCAGATACTACGTAAAATATAAATAAAAGACTACTTTTAATGGCTAAGCTACAGACAAAATAACTAGTTCAAGGTCTTGTAACCTTGTTATAGACTGTACTCAGATTTAATATTCCTTTGAGTTTGTATGTAATACATTTTTATAACCTTTCTTGGTTCTACGATTTTTCTAGACTCTGGAAAATAGAGACCTTGACATTCCCTAATGTGATTTTCTAAAAGCGATATGTCGTGTAGACGGACAAATGTAATAATAAAAATACCGAACTCCAAGGCAAAAATTCAAAAAGGGGAAGTTCATAAAAACTGACAAAATCAAACGTTATCAATCAACGAAAAAGTAGAATAAACTGACTTCTTGACTTGGTACAGGCATTTTTCGACACAAATGGTGTGTTAAACCTAGTTTTATATATAGCTAGCTAAACCACTTACTTTTATAACAGTTGTTTATTTTTATATAATATTCAAAGTAGTTAATAACCTCAAGAAAGACACCAGGGGAAGACTTTTGTACCAGACGTCCGTATCGTCTACAAAAGACTCATCAGTGGAACATTGATTCAAATAAGATAAAACGCATAATAAAGTACGATGTCAAAGATCGTTGAGGACCATTATTCCGAAAGGTTTTGCCAAAAGCAGCTCAGATATACTATTCCTGGGGTAGAAAATCTTTAAATTTTGGAAATAACCACTTGTTAAAGTAAAAATCTGTCAACCGAATCAAAATACCGTATACCTGAACCTACCTATTGAATCAAAACGTTTATTATATATTGATTATAATGGCAGAAAACTATTTATAGCAGCCATGTTAGTAATAGGAGACAACGTAAGTTGTTTGTCACTTAGATAAAGTAATTTTGTCATTGAAGTATTCATTTAAGTCACAGTGAGTTCTGTATGAATATAATTTTATATGTTTTCTTAACCACGACTTAAAAATTCAAGTAGCTTTCTTATTGATGTTTACTGTATATAACTTTTTTTTAATTCTATGATAAATACAAGCCAAATTTATACATTTGGATTTGTTCTTTTTGATTAACTTCAACTGAAGAAAAGGGTTACTACGGCTATCAGTTACAAGCATATTTTTTGGGGTCTAAAACGAGTTATATAGTCTTATCACTATACCACCTGAAAATTCACGTCATTTAATGTAGACAGCATTTTGATACACACTATAGACAATCATGTTTGTCCACAAACATTTAGTTTTAGAAATAATGTTTTCGATGAAAACACTGGTCATTCTGCGTATCGGTATGTACATTTCGGAGTTGAAGTAACTAAACTTAAAATAATGCAAGGAAAAGGTTAAGCCAAATATAAATTTAGAAGAACAAACTATATCAAAAAGTCAGTGGCGATTATGTAGAAGAAGGGTGTAAAACATAGTTAAAAATTAACTTTATTAGGTCGTAAGTTTTCTTGTTTTGAATTGTTTTACATTGTTATTTAGGGGCATTTTATAGCTGACTCTGCGGTATGGACTTTGCTCATTGTTGAATGCCGTTCGGTGACCTATAGTTGTTAAATTCCGTGACATTTTGGTCTCTGTTGGAGAGTTGTCTCATTGGCAATCATACCACATCTTCTTTTTTTATATTTATAAACCATTGCCAAATATTGAAGCAAAACTAAAAGAGATAGGGCGATACAAAGACTTTATTTCCGTATTGAAATCCATATATAATGGAATATTTACTAAACATATTGCTTTTCATTTGTTACTGGATGTCGGAAGGTTTTAATCCCAGTCGACAAAATACTCCATAAAATATGTTCCAGAAACGCTGGCATTCTGGATTACTAAAAAGAAACTGTTCAAGGGTAAGGGAGTTAACTTGTTAAGGGTTATAAAGCAAAAGGACTATCAGCTGAAAACAAACCATTAAAACCAACTGAATGCAAAATAAATTTTGCAGGTCCATCGGATCCGGTGTTGTCAAGGAAATGTGTCATTTTTTGGCAGATGTTTTAAAAATTTTAATGTGCTTCCTCTGGAACCATACACATGGGCTCGATTATTGGATATTCATATGTTTAATGAATCGGGTTTTTGGGTCTTCAACTTTTCGTCGTATCGCTGTCAGTTTGTATTCAAATGTTAATGTCGTTATCAATAAATAATTAGATAGTAAATTGCATATTTCTCGTAAATAATTAAATATTTTTATTAAATATTTAATTATTTACGAGAAATATACAATTAACTATCATTGTCATAAACTCAATATACGGCAAACAGTTAAAGAAATTGATTAAATATATGTTTATCCGCTAATCGAGCCCCTATTGAGACAAACTCAACAAAAAGCTATGAATACAATTATAGATATTTCTTAGAATAGACGGTCATCCTTTACATATTACGGTCATATTTCATCCAATTACGGTCACCCTTGTTATGAATCGCTGGTTGTTACGGTCATCTCGATTATGATTTACGGTCATCTTAGCGATTTTTTCAAATCCAATTTCCTGTTTAATACACATTTCTGGTTAGTAATTTGTGATTTCCGTGTGAATCTTTTATAAATTTACATCGTACCAATGTATGCTTTGTAACGAAAATGATATAGAAACACTTAAATAATCAATAGAAATATTGACCTAATTTTTCATCCGACATCTTTGGATGACCATGAATGCAGTTACGGTCATCAGCTTTACAGTGATATATGCAATTGATTTATTTGAAAATTTGATGGACGTGTAGTCGCGGTAGAAAGATCTGGTGGTGTAAAATTCATATACGAAGGCCACAGTAGTGTCAATACATCACAAACGCCATTCAATCTAAGAGGTGTTGTTATCACAGGGCAAATATTATAATTATCGCCGACAGAAATAGTCATTCCCTTCATGCATTGAATACAAAAGGACACCTGATTGGCGTACAAGCTGTAACGGATCTTGAAATAATCTCTCCTTGCTTTGTTTGTACTTAGATAGTAAAGAATTTCTATTGATTGGATGCTTCGAAAGAAAAGAAAATGACGCCAAATTACACGTGGCTAAAATAGCATTATAATTTATGTCTTTATACAAAAATGTCACATAATGAACATTATAAACTATTTGTATAATTTTTAACTTTGTACGTTTTGTTTGCACATGAAGATTTTTTGTGCAGTTATAAAAGGACTGCAAACATTTCAATCCGAAAACATCACAGAGAATCTTAATGTACAAAAAAATCTAGTAAAGTTAATTTATGCATATTTTTAATTGTTGTGATGCATTGATCTTTAAAAATGCATGAATTAAGTTTTTATTTTTCCAATTAATGGTTAAGAGTTCCAATTGTCCAACCAAAGATCGCAAGCTTGATAATAGATATCTGATTATCCAGAACAACAACTCTTGTACAATACACAGGGTTATATATTTTCCGACCGAAAATTTAGTGTCGAAAATTGGAATGACATATATGTTTTTTTTTTCTTTTCGTATCAGCCTTCTCAACTGATTTATTTACTTCGTTCTTATGTTGTACTGTAACACCACTGTTCCAGGTTAGGAGAGGGTTGAGATCCCGCTAACATGTTAAACCCCGCCACATTATGTATGCATGTGCCTGTCCCAAGTCAGGAGCCTGTAATTCAGTCGTTGTCGTTTGTTGCTGTGTTACATATTTGTTTTTCGTTTATTATTTTGTACATGCATTTGGCCGTTAGTTTTCTCGTTTGCATGAATTGCTTTACATTTGTCATTTCGGGGCCTTGTATAAATGCCTATGCGAAATGGGCTTTGTTAAAAGCCGTACGATGCCCTTTAGTTGTTAATTTCTGTGAAATCTCACCACAAGATATCACCTATCTAAATATTATAAATGAGGATATGGATTGGGTCCTTTAATTATAAAATTGAGAATGGAAATGGAGAATGTGTCAAAAAGACAACAACCCGACCCAAGAGTGGAAAACAGCCGGAAGCCACCAATGGGTCTTAAACACAGTTAGAAAATCCCGCGCCTGGAGGCGGGCTTCAGAAGCTGGCCTCTAAACAAAATTGTGTACTACTGATAAGTGAAGAGAAAACAGAAGTCATACTAAACTCCAAAACATATGAATGAACTAAAATTAAAAGATACAGGACTATTACTAACAAAGGACATAGTATCCTGACTTGGAACAGGCGCGTAAATGCGACGGGGTAAAATATGTTCTGTGAAAAATTATGTCATTCTCATTTGTAAATCAAGCATAATCACTTCCGTTAGGGATTTAGTATCATACTATCATAAAATAAGTGAGAAGAACATACTACTTATACGCCCTAGCTAAATTAGCTTTCAATCTGTTGTCTATGTCTAATCAAAAAAAAAATATTATGTTTGTGTTGGCGCAGTGACAATTACTAAAATTACATCAAGAGTCTTGCTTCCCGTTCATTTGCCATTAAACGATGTATGCCGTTATTTCTTGCTTCCTCCTGTCCCGTAAACGAAATTGCCTTATTATCCGTTGTGTGTATAAAATGTGCAAATATATCATATTATATAATCATAAAACACATGCTAAAAACTCTTTATTTGCCTTATTCTGACCTATTAAATACAGAGTTATGACCATCACTCATTAACGTTACGCCCATCTTCAACATTTTTGTTGGTATAGTTATTCTAGAGGGGGCGTGAATCAGATGTGGATTCTGAAAAATTCCAAAGATCTTTTAGAGTACATACAATCTAACTCTCTTTCATCTTGTAACAGTATTAAAACATTTGACTTTTCTACTCTGTACACTAGTATTCCACATTCCAAACTAAAGACAAATTGAAAGAGTTGGTATTGGTTTGCTTCGTAAAAAAGAATGGCCAACGTAGATACAAGTATCTTGTCTTAGGGAGGGATAAATCCTACTTTGTAAAGGATCACTCTGATTCAAACAAAAAGTTCTCTGAATCTGACATTATCAAGATGCTTGATTTCTTGATTGACAACATATTTGTTACGTTCGGAGGACGTGTTTTTCAACAGACTGTCGGCATTCCAATGGGAACAAACTGTGCCCCTCTACTTGCCGACTTGTTTCTTTATTATTATGAGGCTGACTTCATGCAGGAACTTCTTAGGAAGAAAGATAAGAAGTTAGCACTATCCTTTAACTCTACTTTTCGCTATATAGATGATGTTCTTTCACAAAATAATTAAAAATTTGGTGACTATGTTGAACGCATCTATCCAATTGAGCTAGAGATAAAGGATACTACAGATACAGTTAAGTCGGCCTCATATCTTGACTTACATCTAGAAATTGACAATGAGGGTCGGTTGAAACAAACAAAACTTTACGACAAAAGAGATGATTTCAGCTTTCCAATTGTGAACTTTCCATTTCTAAGTAGCAACATTCCAGCAGCACCTGCATACGGAGTATATATCTCCCAATTGAAACGATATTCCCGTGTTTGCATTTCCTATCATGATTTTCTTGATAGAGGGTTGCTGCTCACAAGGAAGCTATTAAACCAAGAGTTCCAAATGGTGAGGTTGAAATCATCCCTTCGTAAATTTTACGGACGCCATCACGAGTTGGTTGACCGTTATGGAATAACCGTATCACGTCGTAACTACAATCTCCTTCCCTTTCCTGATTGTGACCGGATTTGTTATCACATAAGCAACACGACGGGTGCCGCATGTGGAGCAGGATCTGCTTACCCTTCCGGAGCACCTGAGATCACCCCACGTTTTTTGGTGGGGTTCGTGTTGTTTGTTCTTTAGTTTTCTATGTTGTGTCGTGTGTGCTGTTGTTTGTTTGTCTTTTTCATTTTTAGCCATGGCGTTGTCAGTTTGTTTTAGATTTATGAGTTTGACTGTCCCTTTGGTATCTTTCGTCCCTCTTTTACGATCATTATGATCGAATTTTTGAATAACCATTTCACGAAAATTCTAATGATTGTATGGATAAAATTTTAACTGAATATCAACTTACTAATGATAAGTGTGTATGAGATAAGCGGTTTGGCTGAAATGAACCTTATACTGCACGAAAATTGGAAAAGAAAAATATATCACTAGACGTACCGGTATCTCCCATCTTTAGCTAACCGTAACTTTTTGTTACAACCATCCGCTTACCACCAGTGATCTTTAATCCCGCCAAATTCTATATGTGCCTGACCAAAGTCAGGAGCCTGTGTTCAGTGAATGTCGTCTGTTGCTTTTATCGTATTTGGTGGGTTTTTTTGGTTATTTGTGTTGAACATATCATTGTTGAAGACCGTGCTCGAATCATAACATTTAAAAGGACAACTACGTAATTTGCGATGTTGGTTCTATGTAGTCCGATCCATAATATATGGGAAATGCATTGCTTAGTATCGTGACTTTTACTGAATATTATTTTAGTGAACTGATTTTATGAATTTGTAGAAATTACTTACATGTAACTTTTCTACTTTTGGCTAGTAATTTGTTAATTTTTTTATTTAACTTTTGAGTAACAACAGTTTAAACGTGAAAAAGATTTCAACGCAAAACAATTGAAGAAACATAACAGAGGCGGAAGATAGCAAGGGGATATTAAAAAATCATAAGTCAAAATAAAACTGGCAACGTTTTATTAAAAAAAGTCAAAATATGCGAAAAAGGAACAAGACCACAAAACACTACATAGAAAGGTAAAGACTGTGCAAGAAGTTTAAACGATTTTTAATAATTTGTGTGTGTTATCTTGATTTGTTTTTTTAGTCGATCTATAAGATTTAAACAAAGGTAAACTACTTTTTTCTTAATATTTAAGGTTTATATAATGTACAAAAGCACAAATAGAATATGAAATGCTCTATTAAACTTATCAAATAGTCATGTCATCACTTAGTTTATGTCACCAAATAGAAATACTGAATATTTGTTTTCATTTAAAATACTAATCTTTAAAGTATTTTGAATAGGATAAGATTTTAAATTTCATTATCGCACCTTACATGAGGATGGAAATGGGATATTAAATCATGTCAATTAACGGTTTAATGTTTTGCTGAAATAAACCATATTTGTTTCCTCCGGTTGATGTTAATTGTAGCGCAAAAATCGTGTTTAGACAAATGACAACAATAATTGAAGGCTCATTTTCTACTTGTGATAGCCAAACAGGGAGAGTATGATGCTTGACGATACAGGTAATTGCTACCCTCTTATTTTGTAGGTAGTCATGTTTTTTGGAGACCACAAGATGAAGGAGAGTCGTTATAATTGACTAGAGTAACATTACATTGTCTTTTAATATTTCGTCTAATCAATAGTGAGTACTGCAAATAAAAAAATAAATGTTAGTTAAAAAGGAAATTGGTCATCTCGGGTTACTTCTCTTGTTGTCATTAACTACTTTTTCATTATTGTATTTTATACTTTAATGTCATTGTATGTAAGTTTACATTTTTTTATATTTGACTTTTTCTTGACAAAAACAGTTACAATGCTTATATAAGCGGGGGAAAATGGACTATTTTCACTAGTCGTTTTGAGAAGCGGTATATAGAAATATGGTCGGTTTATGTTCAGACTGTTCAGAAATTGTTATTATCCTGTACAAACAGCCGAATACTTAATTGTCTGAAAACCTCATCTCTAGACAAAACGCATGTTAATTATCTCAACACTAATATTATTACATAGTCTAAGACTAGATGTCAAGCATAAACATTTCGTAAATAATGCCTATCTTTCATTCAATTGTTGACAAAGACGGAAACGAAGATAAATAGAAAAGTAGTGCAAGTGGATGCAAAATGCTCGTTCACCTTCTCCTTTCCTTTTGTTTCCGAAATGACGCCGACATGTGACATAATTAATTCAATATTTTCCTCACGAAGTTGTTTTCAAAAATTATATCATAAAAGATCATATAATGATTGCCTATCAAATAAAATAAACAAATATAATTTTTATCTCATTTTTGTCTTTTCCTTTATTTTTCCATTATTTTCTATTATTTATTTTGTATCAACCGAGTTATCTATATTATTTATTTTTCGCCATTATTTTCTTTGTTTTAACCCCCGCAGGACCCTCATATATCATACCTTCAACTCAAAGTAGTAATTCAAGTTAGAAGGTTGTCATCTTAGGTGTTGAGTCGACTGAAGAAAAAATTCTAATTTGACTAAGAGAAAGTCACTTTGTTGTGATTGTAGTAGTTCTCTAAACTAAGGTAAGTACTGTAAAGTCACAATGTTACCGTTTATAAATGAATTATAAAGGAGTATAACGAGGGCCCTCATGGGGTTTTTGATTATGTGATTACTTGGCCGTTTTTTTAATGATTATTTGATTATTAAGCCAAATATTTCATGATTATTTGATTACCTAGGACTGTATTTTTAGTTTATGATTATTTGATTACTAAAGATAAGCAAATATTTAATGATTATGTGATTATATTGGCAAAAAAATGGTGATTATGTGATTACTAGGACCCCCCCCCCCCCCCCATGAGGGCCTCTATAACGGAAAAGAAGTTATAGATTAAATGTATGGTGAATTTTTCATACTATAAACAAGGAAGTAAACAAAGAATGAGGTTAGAAGGCCAATAGAAGATTATCTAAGTTTCGTCATAAGAATTAAAGCAGGTCTAGATTAAGGAAGACAAGGGCCAGGAGCCCCCTTATGATTTATTTGTTACTAATAGCACTCCTTGTGTTGTCGTGACAGGATGTCTCTTTTCAAAAATCCTGGTTCCGCACCTGATCATGCACAGGTCAATTTAAAATAATGTAGAGGGATCAAAAGTAAATTGGTTTATATTTATTTTAAAAACTGTTTTATTTCTTTCAATTAACACCAAAAGAAGAACATTAAAAGAAACTGGTTTTATACATTTGAAGACTAACGAAATAATAATTTTATTATGATGTGTTTACTTCATGACGGAACAGTAAGAGTCTTGACTTGATAATTTTCAAAAGCGCTACGTTTTGTTTACAATGAATAATGCATTGACTCATAATGTGTTTTATAAATTATCTTTCTACTATTTGCTTATTTGTCATATGTATACCTATTTTAATTAAACTAGTGTAAACACCCACATTCTTTTCACAAAAAGATGTCAACCGAATCAAATTAAAGTATACCTTGTCTCAATTTAAAACCCACCGTTCAGTATTTACGTTATAGATTTCAATGACGGGGAAATATTTGTAAGGTATTCGTGACATTTTCCGCATAATACCAAGTAGGAGGTATTAAATTGAAAGAAAAAATGTACATGCATTGTACTAAAAAAAATGCAAAATGAATGTAAGTGTTATATATTCTACATGATTGACATGTCATAACTAATAAGCCACTATCACAACGGTCACAACTAATGTCAAGCATTGCGTATCATCCAGCAATGATCAAATAATTAACAAAACTTGAAACGTTAAGATCTAAGTTTTCTAAAATAAGATGTGAATAAATAACAGCAATACATTGGAGATACATATCGCTGTTTATATAATAAAAAGGATAAGCTTAAATGTTCTTAATACTTTAAAGTTAATTTAAAATCATATTAGCCATATGTCAAAGAACTAACGCTTGATGTGAAATACCATTGTGTTGTGTTAGACAATGTCTTTTAGCTTTTCTCATACTTTTTTTTACGTTAAAGTATTTTGACTTTAATTGAATTTGTTTGTATTTGCGCTAGACGGGAGTGACGCTCGAATAAAAAAAGGTTAGAAAGGCAAAATAAAGTAGGAGGTTCAAGAGCATTGAGGACCACAAATACCTAACAGTTTTTCTAAATACAGCTAAGGTAATCTTTTCCTGAGGTAGAAAGCTTTAGTATTTCAAAAATTCAAAGTTTTGTCAACAGTTAATTTATAATAATGACCATATCAATGATAATTCATGTCAACACAGAAGTGTTGACTACTGGGCTGATGGTACCCTCGGAGAATATAAACGCCACAAGCAGTGGCTTCGATCCAGTGATTGTAAATAAACTCATCATAGATACCAGGAATGAAGTAGCATACATGCAGGACCTTCTCAAAGACTAAAATAAACAATGAAAAAATCTTTTAATTGACTTTCAGATTATTATATTAATGATGCCTTATTACTCAATAACCCTCATTTCAGTAAATTCTTGCATCCACTACTTAACGGTCAACTTGATATTAGGGATACTACCGTAACAACAAAGTCTGTTTTATATCTTAATTTTTACCTCGATATTGGTACAGATGGACGACTTTCAACTGGAATCTATGAAAACTCGATAATTTAAACTTAACAGTTGTCAATTTTCAATGTTGCATCTGTAAAAAAAAAAAAGGCTACGTCGTATGGAGTGTTAACACTATACGGACTTGATTTATAAAAAGATCGCTTCGAAAGAGATATGATAAATAACGACTGAGATCGACACTACATACTTTTTACACTTGCGACATGTTTTGCGCGGTTGTCGTAGATCTTTGAATACCATAAAAGTATACATAACACGAGAGGCTTACCTGGTCGATGTAACCGATTTCGCTCCTCAAGAAGTTCATGACGTTGATGGTCATAAAGGTATTTCAAATCAGAATCGACCTCGATTTATACAGTAAAAAGTACTTTTGTATACATTTTTTAAGCAATCCAACCGTAGTTCAATATTAGTTATTTTGGCTAAAAAGTACAATTACAAAAATACTAAACTCCGAGGAAAATTCAAAACGGTAAGTCCTTAATAAAATGGCAAAATCAAAAGCTCAAACACATCACACGGATGGATAACAACTGTCATATTTCTGACTTGGTACATGCATTTTCTTATGTAGAAAATGGTGGATTAAACCTTGTTTCATAGCTAGCTAAACCTCTCACTTGTATGACAGTTGTAAACCGATCCCAAATACATTTGGTACTCAATGAACTGAATAAAAAAAGTTGACGTTTTTAGTTTAATAGCTTTGTGCTATTGAGACTAAACCAGTTAAGAAGCCGTCTATTGCGTTCAGAGTTCTGCATATGGTAAGAGTCAGCTCATTTATCTGACATCTGTTGTACAGTCACATTGTTAATCGTAAAAAAGTGCTATGTTTACATTTGAGCAGTATCTAAACATTGCTAAATTTGGCAAAATAGAAAAATTATGAGTAGATAGAGGCTAATGATACCAAAGAGACATTCAAACTCATAAGTCGCAATTACACTGACAATGCCATGGATAAAAATAAAAAGACAAATAGAGAAACAACAGTATACAAAACACAACATACAAAACTAAAGACTAGGCAAAATGGACCTTACCAAAAACTAGGGGTGATCTCAGGTGCTCCGGAAGGGTAGGCAGATCCTGCTTCCCTCGTTACATGTTATAAAATTATCATTTAGAATATAGGAGTCAATACGAAGTAATTATAATAAGATGGAGGCAAAAGATACCAAAGGGACATTTAGAGACATAAGTAGAAATTTAACTGACAACGCCATAGATAAAAAGACAAAGACAAACAGAGAAACAACAGTATACAAAACACAACATTCAAAGACTGAGCAAATTGAACCTTACCAAAACCTGGGGGATGATCTCATGTGCTCCGGAAGGGTAAGAAGATCCTACTCTCAATGTTATATGTTATAAAATATCAATTTGAATATCGGAGTCAATACAAACTCTTAATATTTTAATTAATTAATTTGTTGTTTTTTTTCTCGTTTTGCCTTCTTAACTCCATATTTCTTTGTTGTCCATTTCTTGAATCGTTTTGCTTAGTTGATCAACAAAACAAATTTATGCAACCATTGTTCCTTTTTCAAAACTTTCGTCAGTTCTCGAAAAACTGATTGTACCTACACGTTCAGTTAGCGTGAAATCTTCGCGCATTAATCAATCTGCTGTTTTTATATTAATCATCATTTACTTAAATAAAGGCAACAGTAGTATACCGCCGTTCAAAAGTCATAAATCGTTTGAGAGAAAACAAATCCGGGTTGAAAACTAAAACCGAGGGGAACACATCATCTATAATAGTGAAAATAATTGTGCAAATCGTGATACAACCATGAAATTTTGTATAAAGGTCGACTAAATGATAATTAAAAGAAATCAGCTGCTGGCCATCAAAAATTCACAAACGGTGAAAATGTCCTTTTTTTCCATTTTTTTCTGATTAACAAGAGATATCAATTACTTTGTTAAGTTCAAATACCTAGTTTGGTTAGAAAGACAAGTTGCTTCTCTTATAATTATCTGATAGTTGCCATACACAAACCCTTACAAGGAAGGCCAGAACGGTAACATTTACAGTTACCAACACAGCTGGATTACTTGCATCCGCATTTCAAAAGTTCCTCACACGAGGGTGCAACGGCAGCCGAAGAAGTCCATTTTGGTTTCCAACTGTCATTGGTTTTTTTTTCTTTCATCCACACCAAGTGCTCATGACTTGGTACGTGTACCTGTTGAATGCATCAATCCGGTTGAGCCCACCTTGATATGCTTCTCTTTTTGTGTGCTCCGGAAGAGAACCTTTGGTAGGCGCAATAGCATCATAAGGCCGCTGCTTCCTGGCAAATGATTCAAATCGGGCTTCGTTAACAGCAAATGTTGATGTTGCCATACATGATGCAAACAAATGCTTCTATGATGTCCATGTCTGTGTCTTCATACTAAATTAAAGCCGCCAAAAACGTCCGTTACATCTGGAAATACTTCCCATGTCTGACAAGACGACCTCTTCACTTTCCAACCAAGTGCCGACACAGTGTCACTTCTGCAGAATGCATGGAAGGAAGAAATAGCAGCTACAAGAGGACCAAACGCATTTGATATGTCATGTACAGGAAGCCATCGAAAGTCTTTATTCCTTCAAAAACCTAACCACAATTTTTCCACACCTAATCTTAAGAGTGCTGCAATTCCTAATACTACTACATCTGTGTCAGTACTACTTAAAATTACTTTTATCAACCATTTTCAGCAGCAGGCTTATCAGGGACAAAAATTCGTGTATCTGCAGCTTCATGGTTACAAGGGGATAGCTGGGAAGTATCCATATTGAAATTGCAAAGAATATTTTTACCTTGAGTAACATTAGCATTTTTATTAGTCTCTAAGTAAGCAATTCTATCAGCAAGAAACTGGAACAATTCCGTTTAATTTTATTATCATCTTCACAGACAAAACTGCTTGGCGTTCTACCAGAAATAACAACTTTTCGTCTAGCAGCAGCAGCTTACCTTTTTATCTACCCAGCCTTTAAATTATTCATTTAGTAAACATCAAATGCACTGTCTGATTCTCCTTTGTTTTGCATTTGCTTCAAAAGATCTTACTATTGTTTGGACCCAATGTCTTGGAGTTTATATACCATGTATACATATCTTACCTACTTCCGAGTCATCAATTTCCTAAAAAGAATCAATTTTGTACAAATCTGACGACTGTTCTAGAAATGGGTTTCCAAACTCGTTCTTCACTAAGTCTTTAAAAATCCTTTTGTGTTTTCGTAGAGTCTTCATGATGTCGTTCATCTGTTGTAGAATGACTCAAACCATTTGATCTTTCAAATTCATCTACCAGTCTACTGACTTCTGGTCCAGCTTCAATCTATCGTCTCAAAGGGATCTTCGGTTAAACCTATGGCACCAACATCGCCTTACACAATTGCATTATTCTGTTTTTGTGCCTGATCAATTGCGCTATTAGAAAACAACTTGCTGATCTTACGTACAGTGAAATTACCATTTGCAAATTTTATTGCCACCTGTTGGTGATGTTCGTTAAGGCAAACCATATCTCGGAGATGGATCGGTAACCATCGAGCATAATTTACACTATCAAGACCAACAAATACGGTATCATGCTTGATATGGACTGTTTGTAGAGTACGATATCTAACATTTTTTAAGGTTATGAAACACATACGCATGCGCAAAATTGTTTAACGTATGTTATCGTAAATACCGCACACTGGACGTTTACTATTTGATAGATGTATTAGAAAAGCATAGTAACACGTCAAGGTGACGTGACGTGACGTTACATAAAGCGCGGTACATAGTAAACGTCCAGTGTGTGGTATTTACGATATATATGTGTTTCATAACCTTAAAAAATGTTATCAAACCAATTCATAATATCATTAACAATCCAAAAGCACTAAGAATATAGTCAATAGTTCAAATGTTTATGTGTAAATTTTGTTGCAATTTCGCGCATGCAAAAACCCTGAAGAGTCAAATATTTATTTCTAGTGTAAACGTCACATGTAAGGAATGTAGCCACCAAACCTCATAATATGTGTTACTAAAAGAAGGTCAAAGAAAAAGTTTTCCAGCATAATAAGTATTTTCGAACTGGAAAAAACAGCCATTTTTGAAAAAGGCCGTGGCCATTTTGAAAAATTGATTTTTTTTTTATGGCCAGCATTTTTTTCTTAAAAAAGTATATAATAATGATGCTTCGTGCTAATTTTCATGCTTGTATCATCATTTGCACAATTCTCTCATTTTTGCTTGCTAATATCTTCCACTATAAGAGGAAAACAAAGGAACAACAGAAACACTGAAATGCAACAAAACCAAACGCTAACATACGTAGAAACGAACTATTTCATAACAACTTCAATATTCCTGACTTGGTACAGGATATTTAAAGAAAAAATGGCGGGTTGAACCTGTTTTTTTGGCTAACCAAACCTCCAGCTTATATGGCAATTCTACAAACTATCGCTAAAAAGACAACACTACGTGACAGAAATACAGCAACATACAAACGAAAGAATACTCATCACAGAGAAGCGCACACACAGATAATAAAATAGTCGTTACCACATGCAAACCGCAGAATAACAACGACATATTCCATTAACGACATATTCCATTGACGACAAACATCACAGGACATCACAAATCTTGAAATTTATACAATTATTTTTACAATACTAGTCCAAACAATTATCATGATAATGACGATATTGAAATGCGATTTTAGTTAAATGCTTTGACGACGTCATTACTATTTAGACTAACACAATACTCTATACATGGAAATTAAAATTAACTTGACCATAATGACAAATAATACATAATTATGTGAAATGTACCGAAAGTATAGAATTCTAACCACAAACAAAAAGACATAACACATTATTCAACCGAAAGCACAACAGAAACATCATAAATGAATACATAAATGAGACACGTCGTATAGCAATGCAAATGCACAATCGGCAAAAATGTGAAACAACTGCCCATCTCTAAATATACGATGTAGGTCGGGCAATGAAATTTTGTTCTTTCGTTCTTCTAATAGCATGGTTAATACAAAAACACTTTTGTTGTGTTGTATTCAGAATCAAATTTCCATTAGTTTAATGTTTTTGTGTTAACGAAGATATCGATTAAGAGAATGCTGGACTTTAATGTAGATCAGACCATTTTTGTACCCATTTTAACAAAAGTGTAACATTAGTATTTCGTTTAGTGAATATTCACTTAGGAATTTATGATCACCTTAAAGTATAGATATGCATATTTACATAAAAACACTTTCCTTTCAATTAATTTGTGTAGTAACTCATATAAAGTTAATATTATTTATTCATTCCAAAACCAGAAAGTAATAAAAATTTGTAAAACTTAATTATTTACCATAACTACAAATTGAAACGTTCTGCGAAAATTGATTATGATTTAAGCATGATTTAATCTGTGGATTGGATTGTCCATTTAAGTTTTAAATCACAGTGTTCAAATTATTTTGTTTTTTTATGCATTCTTTTTTGGCTGAATTTCCGCCAGTGTGTATGGGTTTACTCTATCTTCAAATGCTTTTTATATTCAAAAATACACTCTGTTCTTAGCATCTGGCAATTTGGATCAATTGTTACGTCCATTTATAGTATTTTGGTTGACCGGTGGCCAACAGTTGCACTCGCGACGATCACACACTTCAAATTCAACGAAGCATGTCCCTCTCTTACTTCAACGAGACTTAAAATGCCAGAGATAGAATATCGTCTAATCTAGAATCCCATAAAACCGTATTATTCCATTTTCATATTTCAAAAGGAAGAATTTACGAATTCGCTGATTCGACCTGTTGTCGCTTTATAAGAACTATTGTCGTCGATCTATAAAACATTCGTCCATCAGCTGTGGACAAGAAAACTTGAGAAAAATATTTTTAATTATGATTTTTACCTGGAGATAATAATGTTGATGAACATTTAATTGTTTACATATATGTAGACTGCATGTCATACTGATGCTATCATCAAATTTGGCTTATGTCATTCTTATGAATTACTGACATTGCCGACAAAACACCAAATGCTACTAGCCCCACTCTCCTTCGAAACTAAAAAGAGATCAATTTTGCCATGTGGGACAGTTAAACATACAAACGATTCCAATATTGACAAGACCATATACATACAAACTTAAAACAAGACTTGTCTACTAATTCATATATTTTAAGATTTAATCAGAAATAGGTTTTGGACGATAACCAAGCAAGCACAATCACGAAATTTAACTTTGTAAAAGTTTAAAATGCATTATCATTTATTTTTTAGGGATCTGGTTTTAAACCTAATGGCTTCATCTATTAGGAAGGCACAGTCGCCATTGTGTTGTCAGCTTTGTGACAACCCTAACGTTATAAAATGGAAATGTAAGGATTGTGTATTGTTGATGTGTGACAACTGTAAATCATGTATCCATCCCAGATTTAAAATGGCCGAAACACATACTATTATTTCCATTAAAGATGTTGGAAAGAAGCAAGGTGATATCTCTGCTCAGTTTGGATCGTTAAAACTTTCAAAACCAGTCATATCGTCAGTAGTATCTACATATAAGTCAGATTTTCCTGCCTTCGGTCAAATAAAATATTCTGGAACTGACACAGTTTACTGCACTTACCATTTAAATGAGGAAAACGGGGGATTTATACACCAGTTTTTCATTTTTCGGTTATTAAAAGAATCAATAAAAGTTTTAAAGAATTTAGATGTAAAATGTACAGATTTTGCTCTTGACAGTAATGATGGAATTTATTTCGCAGAATCCCATGGTTCTGATCTAAAACTTGTAACCGCTGACGGTGTAACAAAAACAGTTTTAACAACGTCACCAATGGTAATATTGTGTCTTCATGTCAATCAAAACAACGAGATAATCCTTGGTCTACGGGAACAAGGATCTCCATTTCCAGTCACAGAATTTTCTACCAGACAAATTGTTTTCTTCGACGAAAACAGGAAGCGAAAATTAACAATTGAATACGATCAAAAGGGTAGAAAATTGTTTAATTATATCTGGAGAATCTTTAGTGATTCATTTGATAGCATCTATGCAATTGATCAATTTGAAAATGAAGAAGGACGCTTAATCGCTTTAGACAGATCTGGTGGTGTAAAGTTCATATACGAAGGTCACAGTAGTGTCAATACATCTCAAACACCGTTCAATCCAATGGGTATTGTTATCACAAAGACACAGTTCATAATAATCTCTGACAAATCTAATCATGCTCTACATGCATTAAACACACAAGGCGAACTCATTGGCTTACAAAATGTCGAACATATTGGAATAGAACTCCCTCAAAGTCTCTGCTTAGACGGAGAAGATTTTTTATTGATCGGATGTAACACGCTCAGAGGAAGATATGATGCAAAAATACATGTCGCAAAAATAACATTGTAATTTATTCTTGAAAGAAAAAAAAACATTTTATCTAGTTCTATATTATGCATAATCAATTCAGGGGGTTGAGAAGAACACTTCATGAATTTAATTCGTCCGAAGCGCTTTTCTGGACTTACAATCATAAGAAACAAGTCCTAAGATGTAAAAGTGAGGGATGTACAAGAACCGAAACATGTGAAGAGTTATAAGACCGAAATGGACATAAACATAATAGCCGAATCCATAGAATGACAACTTTGCTTTGGGGAATTTGAACCCAATGTTTCTTAATAATATATAAACGAACAAATTCAGAAAGTTATGTTAGAAGTATAGAAATATAGATTTAAACATTAGTGTTTTTTTAGCTTTTAAAAAAAGGCTAGTTGAGTATATTTTTCGATGGGGTACGGGGAATTGGATTGTTTTCTCGGACAAAACAATTATTTTTACTTGAATGAAACATATCTAACTTTAAAATAACATACACGAGAAGAAAGTTATTTTATTTCATATGTTTTCAATCTACAAAAAAGCAAAACTATTTTTGTTTTCTTTTGAAAAAAAAAATCTTTTCAAGATATTTGTAATTAAGGAATGTATGTATCAAAACCATATCCCATGAAAAGAAATATAAATAAACCCATCATAGATACCAGGATTAAAATTTTATATTTGCGCCAGACGCGCGTTTCGTCTACAAAAGACTCATCAGTGACGGTCGAATCAAAAAATGTTAAAAAGGCCAAATAAAGTACGAAGTTGAAGAGCATTCAGGACCAAACATTCCTAAAAGTTTTGCCAAATACAGCAATGGTTATCTATTCCTGAGGTAGAAAAACCTTAGTTTCAAAAATTTAAAGTTTTGTAAACAGTTAATTTATAATTATGAACATATCAATGATAACTCAAGTCAACATAGACGTGCTGACTACTTGGCTGGTGATACCCTCGGGGAATTAAAACTTCGCCAGCAGTGGCATCGATCCAGTGGTTGTAAATAAACTCATCATAGATACCAGGATTGCAATTTTATATTTGCGCCAGACGCGCGTTTCGTCTACAAAAGACTCATCAGTGACGCTCGAATCAAAAATGTTAAATAGGTCAAAATAAAGTACGAAGTTGAAGAGCATTCAGGACCAAAAATTCCTAAACGTTTTGACAAATACAGCTATGGTTATCTATTCCTGAGGTAGAAAAACCTTAGTATTTCAAATATTTAATTGATAGCTTTCGAATTGATAATTGTCTAAGATGTATCATTCTTATTAATGCAGACTAAATCTCAGTTAGTAGATATAAGAAGATGTGGTATGAGTGCCAATGAGACTACTCTCCATCCATCGGAATTTGTAAAATTAAACCATTATAGGTCTTCAACACGGAGCCTTGGCTCACGCCGAACAGCAAGATATAAAGTGCCCCAAAAAAGACTAGTTTAAAACCATTCAAACGGGAAGACCAACGGTCTAATCTATATAAAAAAAACACGAGAAACAAGAAACAATTGTGAATCACATCAACAAACAACAACTAACTACTGAACATCAGATTCCTGACTTAGTACAGGTGCAAACGAATGCAGCGGGTTTAAACGTTTTAATAGGTCAGTTTTTACTGGATTTAGAACATTTATCAACAAAAAAGGAAACGATATCTAGTGATTATGCTATTGAATACAATTTCCAACAAATTCATAATCCTAATGAAACAGTTTTTGAGTACTATGCACACCCCTATTTATGAATATGATTAATAATGAGATGTGGTGTATTTTGCCAATGAGACAAAGAATATATACGTAGGCAACTGTAGGTCAAAATTCCACCTTCAAGAATGTACGTTCCGTATAACAGAAAGCGAGTAATGCATCAGGTAGGATATGTAAATGACATATATTAGGGTGGTATGTAAATACCATAACTAAGCTATATACATGGAAAAAGTATTGCAACACCAAATTGAAATGCAAATTAAATAAACATATTGTTTTCACTTCAAACTGCTCAGAGTCTGAAAAGACCATGTTTTATGCTCGAGTAAGGTCGAACACAGATTTTACTTGACAAGACTCGACATAATCTCGAAAGTACTTAACTGTACTTAACTATACTCGACTTTACTTAATAAGTCTGTTTCAGTATTTGATAATCTTGGTGTAGTCTGAAATGGTCTCGACAAATGTTTAACCAGTCACAACCAGTCTCGACCTGTCTTGACCTGTGTCGACTTGTCTAGATTGAGTCTTGAGCTTTAAATTTAGTCTCGATTGGTCTAAAGCAGACCATCTTACTCAAGTATGTATTGATCTTTCAAAATTCCTGGTTATTTGCAGTTTTGGTTCATTGCTGTCAAATTAAAAGATTTAATTAATAGGTGAAAAGGCTAGAACATTCAGTCTTGATAAATGTTAATATAACATATCGATATATTAAGTTCTTGAACGATTGACTGCTGACTAGTGCGACACAAACACGTTCATTTGTTGTCATATAACGTTAATATTATTCATTTTACATGTTTAATCCAAACAGGAATTAATACGACATTTGTAAATCTAAGTATTTGACATTCAACCTCATATTCACGAGTTTGGCGAAAAGTTTGTTATTAAACTCATATTTCAGCATCATTTCGCCTAAAAATCTGGTTGTCCATAAGTATTATACATCACCATATCGTGACACTCAATATCTATTAGGAAAATGCATAATCTATGCATAACAATTATCATAAAAGTACTAGTGGCTAACCTTTGTAAGTACAGATATGTTATTTTAATAAATCGTAATTCATATGGCACAACAACATGTTTTTAAAAGAGGGGCGAAAGATACCAGAGGGACATTTAAACTCAAAGATAGAAAATAAAAACTGACAACGCCATGTCTAAAAAAGGAAAAAGACAAACAGACAAATAATAGTACACAAGACATAGAAAACTAAAGACTTAGCCACACGAACCCCACTAAAATTGGAGGTGATCTCAGGTACTCCGGGAGAGTAGGCAGATCCTGCTCCTGATGTTGCATCCGTCGTGTTGCTCATGTTATTACAAACCCGATAAATGGTGTAATTCGATAGGTCACATTCGTGAAAATGGAATGGGATTGTAATTACGACATAAGGAAAAAATCCGATATCATCTGTGAAATGGATATTCCATAACGGTCAACCAACTTGTGATGACGTCCGTAAAATTTACGAAGGGATAATTTTAACTTATATCTTTACTTTTTAAAATAACTTTTGGAATACACAATCAAGAATCAATAAAAGTATTGCAGAAATTAGATATAAAATGTACAAATTGTGCACTAAGCAGAAAAGATGAGATATGTTATGCATGTCAATAAAGACAACGAGATTATCCTACGTCTAAGAGAACAAGGGTGTCCATTTCCAGTAACAGATATATCTACCAGACAAATAGCTGTATTCGGTGAATCCAACGAACGGACAGTATTAATTGAGTTTGATCAAAAGGGTAAAAAATTGTTTAGTTATATCTGGAGAATATTCACAGATTTATATAATAACATCTATGCAATTGATTTATTTGAAAATTTAAATGGGCGCGTAGTCGCTTTGGAGATATCTGGTGCTGTTAAATTCATATACAAAGGTCACAGTGGTGTCAATTCATCACCAGCACCGTTCAATCCAATGGATATTGTTGTCACAAAGACAAATATCATAATAGTCTCTTATAAAAATAACCATTCTCTACATGCATTGAATAAAAAGGGAGAGATAATTGGCTTACAAACCTTAACAGATATTAGAATAATATATCCGGCCAGTTTGTGTTTAGATAGTGAAGGATTTTTATTGGTTGGATGCTACACAAGCCTCAACGAAGGGAAAATTGCCAAAATTCATGTCGCGAAATTAGCATTATGATTCTTTTCTTTAGAAAATGACATGTAATCAAGTTTGTGTATAGTTTTAACTTTGTATTTTAACGTGTAATCAGTAGGGTGTTTATTACTTAAACGATTCGTTCCAGTAAATTATTAGTTTCAAACTGTCAATAAACAATACGGCGATACCAAAAATCTATAACTATCTATATATGTTATGTACAACTAACTGAAATATACACACTGACTCTTTGCCGATTTTAAGTCACAATGAACAATAATATATACAGGTATTATACAATCTAACAGCCTGTCCTCCAGATGGGATGGTCTGTCACTATAAGACAGTGCGGCTGGTACAGCTTGTCCTCCGAGTGGGACAGTCTGTCACTACCAGACAGTGCGGGCTGGTACAACTTGTCCTCCGAGTGGGACAGTCTGCTCTGTCAATCTGATCAATGTATACGTTTGTACCCAGAACGAAGTGTTCTCACAATATTATAGATCTTCTAGCATATAATTAAACGTACGCTCGGTTGATTTGCGGGTCTTCTTCTATATAAGAACATTGACAGCTCATTGACAGCCAATTGGCAGCCCCGAGAGGGGTTTCTCGTTCATTCATATACCTGTGGTCGAATACATTATTTCCTTGATAGGGGTGTTCTCTTAATGTTCCCCTAAAAGAACATAAAGAATCCCTCACGAACACCCCTATAACCTTCGACCCGGCCACTAACTTTCCCGCCAAATGTCTAAATTTTCATAACGCTTTCTCAGGCATTAAACATGTATTGCTACAATACAATCCTACTTATTTGTAACCTATAGCGACCAATAAACATTACAGTATTCTTTGTTTTCGTACATGACGATTGCCAAAGCTGTGATGAAGAGTGCGATCGGAGAAAATTTCGATTTTTCAATTGTAATGATGCCTGCTTAAATGAGCATAAAAGTTTCCGAATTTTGAATTTATTTGAAGTTCTGACTTTCTGCCCACTGATGTAATTTTGGTAATAGTTATTCCAAACCAGCACTCTTGCAGTTCATTTACACATATCCATTCAGATTTTCATACCGAAAATTTAGTGTCGGGAATACGTATTTCAGTGTAGCGGCTGTATTTCATTTTTTTTAATAAACATTCTTTGTGCATATTTGCATATATATTTTCAAATTTCTTATCTCATTTTAGGGACCAAATTGAAGAATATATTGGAAAAATAAGGTGTACAGTCAGTAAAAGCCGTTGTGCTCCTATTTTAATTAGTTACATATCTCATTTTGTCATAGTTCTGTCTATGAGATTTAATTTTGAAATGTTGCTCCATAAATCTATTTTTAGATTTTCAGATCAAATATCCTTCCTTATAATCATAAATAACGACGATCAAAGCAATTATCTCTGTCAACAAAAGGCCCTGAAAACTGGACTAAATAAAACAAATATACGCAAACTTTAATAATTTTTCGAAGAGTCATGTGTATACTTGGACCAGATATGAAACTATTTTATAAATACCTTGGATTAAAAAATCCAAAGTACACAAAAACTATTTTGCCTGAGATTGTTTTGTGTAATGTATGAACGACACATATTTGACCGAATAAATAGACAATGAACAGCCGTTGATTGCTGTTTTTCATCTTAAAACCACTTTGATGCTCTCACACCTCATTTCAATTGTTTTTTCTCTACAGCTGTTTTAGTGAAATTATTTGATAGATGTCCATCATTCTACATGTGTGTACAGATACCAGGTAATATATAAGTAAACGACATCAAACCAAGGTTAATCTTCAAGTCATTGCCTCATTTGCTTACCATACGTCTTTCTAGTAAGAAAAAAGTCAATACGTGACCAATACTCCCAGTGATCGACGTTGCAAACATTTTTTGACACGATATTTGAAACCATGTGTACTATTTCTATGGTTTTATTTTCTTAATTAAATATTCTTTCAGTCCATACCCACACAGAAATCAGTCAAATATTGTTGAGTTTTCATATTGCTGATGCTGAGCAATGGAAGTCCGGATCAACCCATAAGAAGCATAAGTCAAGTTGCTTTTGCCAGACAGTTAATATTGTAAAAGAGAGGCGAAAGATATCAGAGGGACATTCAAACTCATTATTCGAAAATGGCTAAAAAAACAAAAAGGCCAACAGACAGATAATAGTACACAAAACACAACTTAGAAAACTAAAGACTGAGCAACACGAACCCCACCAAAAACTGGTGCTCCGGAAGGGTACGTCGTAGTGTCGTGGGGTATATGTTGAGTTTCTAAGTGAATTGTCAATACCCAATTCATTTATCAAGCAGTGTATGTAATATAATTTACACACAAAGACGATGTTGTTTGGGGCTTAGTCCGCGGGGACCAGAACATATTTGTCATGGAGGTAGAAAAAGTGTTTTGCAACATTTGGGTCTTTAACAATTGACATAGCATGTATATTAATAGACCCATTCAGTTTCTCAATTCTGATTTGTATTAAATGTGAATGTAAATGAACACATCGGAACTAAACATCGGAACTAAACACATTTATTCTAAAAACAGTTGTTGGCATGACACGGGTTATGTTCTTCTCATATATGTTATGATGGTATGATACTAAACCCCTAACGGGAAGGATTGTGCCTGATGTTCATATGATGAAATCATAATCTTTCAGTCAGTTTAATTGAAGTCTGGAGCTGGCATGTCAGTTAACTGCTAGTAGTCTGTTGTTATTTATGTATTATTGTCATTTTGTTTATTTTCTTTGGTTACATCTTCTGACATCAGACTCGGATTTCTCTTGAACTGAATTTTAATGTGCGTATTGTTATGCGTTTACTTTACTACATTGGTTAGAGGTATAGGGGGAGGGTTGAGATCTCACAAACATGTTTAACCCCGCCGCATTTTTGCGCCTGTCCCAAGTCAGGAGCCTCTGGCCTTTGTTAGTCTTGTATTATTTTAATTTTAGTTTCTTGTGTACAATTTGGAAATTAGTATGGCGTTCATTATCACTGGACTAGTATATATTTGTTTAGGGGCCAGCTGAAGGACGCCTCCGGGTGCGGGAATTTCTCGCTACATTGAAGACCTGTTGGTGACCCTCTGCTGTTGTTTTTTATTTGGGCGGGTTGTTGTCTCTTTCACACATTCCCCATTTCCATTCTCAATTTTACACTTCAGTTATTCATAAATAAATCAAAAAAATATATTATATCCTTACATCCAATCACAGCGCTCCTATGTTGACTTCATTCATCTGCCTTGGGTACACGAAAGACCAACATAAAGCCGGGAAAATGTAATGCTACTTTTTCCGGGTATACGCCGAAAGAATGTCTTTTAACGTACTACATGGTATGTGTTTTGCCCATTGGTGAAGGCCGAATGTGACCAGTAATTGCTCCAATCTTTATCCTTTGGTCTTTGTTGATAGTTGTTTAATTGGTAGTGATACCACATCTCATTATTCTAATGTGTGTAGTTTAATTATTTGTTTTTTTAAGTTTTGGGGTTGGTTTCACAACAAGAACAAAAAGCATAAGACCATTTGAAAATATATTGGAATTGAATATCTACCAATCAGTGTCCTTTGTCCTTTGGTCTTTTAATATTAGTATAATTGTTAATGTTAATGATACAACATCTCATTTCTTTATGTATATATAGTTTAACTATTTTAAATTTTGGATCTCTTTCACAACCAAAAGAAAGAAAAAGAGATCGTTTGAACTCAAGATATAGAGGAATTGAATATCTACCAACCAGAGTATTTCTTGTAATGCAACATCCGTAGTGTGCGAGAATTTGAGAACAAAAAGGACAAGATACCTTATTGTCGTCAGTAGTAACACTCTTCCAATACCTGATGAATGAATTAACATAAAAATAAGAAGACAATAGTGTTATTTTGAATTTGGAGAAAAGGAGACAGCGAAATGACAAAACAACACATTACTGAAAGGCAGGGCTACATATACTGCTCAACAAGAGGTGGAAGTCTAAACAGCACGTTATCTTAAACGCTCTAGTTTTAAAAACTGTGAAAAAATTAAGCGCTTAAACCATATGATAACGATACATTTAACAAAATCGCATGAACAAACTAAACAACTATAAATATATCGCACTGTAAGTCAAAACTTCAGTTCTAACAAAAGCAACATAGAATTGAAGAATTTAAAACAAAAATGATAAGAGCAAACATACAACAAAAACAAATACAAAAATACGAATTAAGTTCTTATAAGAAGACAAAGAAAAAACGTCCAGTTGTATATGTTCTCCAGATAAATTAGATGACAAAATTAAACATTCAATTTTTTCTAAACAGCAAGGTCTGCATCACCAGCCACCATATCGGTTAAACGTTTCAATAGTTCCAGACACAGTTCAAATGGATCTTTCAACTGATTATTCACCGATCTAGACTGTGAAAGAGGTGAGTACTCCAAAACTACTTTAATTCCATCTATCGCTCGTGATCTTGTAGTAAGAGTTAACTTTTTTCTACTCTAATGTATAAAGAGTTTGGCATTGGTTATTGTTATTTCCTGATTGCGTTATTTCGGGTTAACGTATACTATGTTTAAAAATTTAAAGCAACCCTTTATTGATTTAAAGAGCTTTTCTGAAATTAATTTCAACAGGAACGCTAAAAGCCAAATAATTGAAAACCAAGGATTTATAAGTACTCAGCTATATGATCAAATAAACTCATCATAGATACCAGGATAAAATTTCGTATTTACGCCAGACGCGCGTTTCATCTACAAAAGACTCATCAAAAAAGTTAAAAGTCCAAATAAAGTACAAAGGACATAACATTAATAGCCAAATCTTTAAAGATTTTTTCGAGTAAATCGGTCAATTTTTTTTTTTTTTTAGTGTAGATCGGGTTTATTTTTTAGTGATAAAACATGCGATTAGGTCAATTACCTGCTATTATAATAGTTTTATTCGTGACTGTTCATTTTATTTTGAATACTATACATGTTTTTAGCACAAAAGACGCACAATTTAGTTGTATTAAACTAAAAATCGGTGTTTTGCATTGTCCGTGGGTTTTTTTTCGAGAGCAACAGATAAAACGTCCGGGTTTTTTAACAAATGGTCCGGGTTTTCGAAGAAAATGTGAATGAGAAATAACTCATTCTTGACCTTAAAAACTTACTCTTTCGATTGAAAACGGTCTAAAGAACCGAGTACAGGAAGCAAAATGTTTTAGTTCATTGCATGCTACCTTTGTTTTTGAAGTCAATAATATTTTATGATTATGTATATTACAGTGACGAAAAAACATAGGAGCAAGAAAACTAAGGAAAAGGAGTAAAAAATTCAATATGAACCCAAATATTATACTAAAAAATTACCCCCCCCCCCCCACCCCCCAAATTTCTTTTTAATAAATTACAATAACATTTGAATTGGATGGAATATATGATATAAAATAAAAACAACACTTCATAATTTTTTGCAATATGACCAAAAGGACCCAAAAAATAGCCAAATCCATCTAAGATAAACTTTGCCTGATGGAGTTGAAACCTTAGCCTCTTTATAATTTTTAAATTTATAAAATGATAGAATATGGGATATGGACAGAACATTTGTAATGCAACAGGCCACCTACGGAACCTTCAAAGAGCTATTGCAAGGGTTCTCAACGCGTAGAGCATAGCACGCTCTATACTCGCTCCATTCTGACAGAACGTGGCTGCGTACTTGAGCATCCCACACAGTGGAATAGACGTCCCACTTTGGCAAGGGTCGGTCGATAAAAAAATATGTCAAACTTTCAAAAAAATGAAATATTTGCCAAATTATGAAAATTAAAGTTTTGGAAAAAAAATATTTTTGCCAAAACACAACAACAAAAAAACAAAAAAAAAACGTGACGAAGAAAATTCTCCAATATTCCCCAAATAATAAAATTTCCAAATTTTTCACAAATAAAAAGCAATCAATTAGGTGTTGAAAATGTGTAGTGGAAGTTGGTCATAAGATTTGTTTTTTCAATAAACAGCTGCGCCATAGGCGCATGATACGCCCGTTGCTTTTACAAAGAATAAGGTTCAAAACTAAAGGGAGGTTATTTGAAAAGATATAAACAAGTCACAAAAGTTACATGAAAACTGCTCAAAGTACTTTAAGGTATTGTCCGAAAACTGGAAAGTCATCCCTTTTTATGATTAAATTCGATAACTTGGAAAATTAAAATCTAAAATTTATAAAAATCGAAAGGGAGTTTATATCAATAGATATAAACAATTCAACAAAGTTTCAAACAAACTGGTTAAGTGTTTTGAGTTTTTGTCCGACATGTTGACGACAGACAGACAGGTGGACAACGGTATACCATAATACGTTCTTTAAACTGGCGTATAAAAAGTAAACGAACGCTAAATGAGTAATAGATTCGTTATCTCGGTGCAATCAGGGGTGTACGAAAATCTACACTGGTGTTTAAAATGCATACGACTTTCGGTTGCGCCTCAGGGTGTATATTTTTTCAACACCGGTGTAAAATTCTGTGCAATACTGATTACATCAAAATAGCGTATATTTCCATCAAGACAAATAGGAATTCGAAATTAAACATTAAGAATATATTTTCTGTATAAAAACACATTTACCTGCTTTACACACTATGTGTACATATGTCTCAGTCCAACATGTCTGGGCTCACATAAAGATTGTTTACATCACTAAATATTTACTGTATGAAATCGGTACACTAACATGAAGATTTATGAATGCAAATAAAGGATGACTTTTTATGAAATGTAGGTGTCAATACAGCATTATCAAACTGGTTTAGTGCATTGTTTTGTGCTTTGTTTATTTGAACCTTTTCATTGTTTTTACATATTACATTTTAAGCCATAGGATTTTTTTTTCACTCGATAAAACAAGGACACACCCGAAATAACACGGACTGCTCTTGTAAAACCACGAACATATCAAATGAATTTAAACTCGAAAATGTCCTTTTCAATGAAAAAACAAGAATTTTTGTAAAGTGCTTGAATATCTAAGTATACATAGATTCTATGTGCACATTTCTGCTGACATTTGCGTTGGTATGCGTCTAAAAATGGCTTTAATCTATATTTTGGAATAAAGCATTGTAAGGCTATATTAAAAAATTTAGGAGAAAATAATTTAGGGTTGATAATATCTTTTTATCCTTTATGATCTTCTGTATAAGGTTCTAGCATCTGTTTTCACGTTATACCAGAAAAGGAAGTCTGTTTGTTTACATTTTTTATCATATTCACTCGATAAAAAGTGGTCACACTCGAAAAATCACGATCCCAGCCGGACACTATACCTACCGTGAATAATTAACCACTTGTATGAATATGTCAACCGAATCAAATACTGAATACCTTTTGAATATCATAATGTTTGTCATATATTGATTTAAATGGCAGAAAAACTATTTAAAGCAGCCATGTTTGTTATTATAGACATGATACATAAACATTGTCAATCAGACAAAGTAAATTTGTCATTGACGAATTCATTTTAGTCAAAGTGAGTGCTGTATAGATATAATTTTAGTTATTTTCCTAAAAAGAACGGAATGTGTCGGGTTGCTTCCTCATTGATGTTTATTATAGACATCTTTTTCAAGTAATAATTGTATTAACTTAATAATAATTGTGTTATATATTGTATTGTGTTAGTAACAGATCAGTGGCGGATCCAGAATTTACATAAGTGGGGGCCCACTGACTGACCTAAGAGGGGGCCCGCTCCAGTCACGCTTCAATGATTCCCTATATAAGCAACTAAATTGTTTCCCAAAAAGGGGGACCGGTCCCCCTGCCCCCCCCTAAATCCGCCTCTGCAGATGATTAGCTTATATATTGAGGTACGATTTTGGACAAACTTGTCCCTTATTTCAAATACATTTCAAACATACTATCTCGAATGTTTAGAATTAAATGTTGAATATATGCACTTTAATGAAGTAATGTCGGTTCACTTCAAATATATACACCCATTTCGCGAGTTATAAAGCCTTGCAATGTCAACAAATTCGGTATTAGGCAACAACCATTTGATTTTCTAAGGGGGGCTATGGATTTTAAAGGTAGGACAGTACTGATATTTCAATTTGGAAAGATTTTTGATTCCGCTAATTGAAGCACGAAATTTCGAATGAATGCGGTTAAGATTTAAAAAATTCGACCAAAAACATGGTGTCAATTTTACCTGACGGCAACTATACATATTTATTATGTATGCTGTCATAACTCATACAACAGAGGACATTTTTAAAAATACTTTCAAGTTATACTTTTTTCGGGAACTTAGTATTTTGTCAATTTCTTCAGGTAAACAATTAACACTGCATGCAGATTTGGAAAAAAAAGAAACACGTTTAGTCTGTGGGAGTGAGTGATAAAAGACTTAAATTGATAGAAGAAATTAATAAGACATTTGAGACAAGGTATCTTCTTCAAAATTTTGGCTTGTACAATGTATATATAGTTCAGGTCAGGTAATTTCTTGTGCCTTTAAATCCAATGAACGGACTCCGGACGGATTGAAATACCGGTAGGCATCATATAATTGTACATACAGTTTTCTTTTCGGCATGATATTACTATACATGTATTCTTGCACAAGCTACATGTATTTGTTGATACCTTTATTAAAAGTAAATAGATTAGCAAAACTTTTTATCAATGCATCACAAGATTTTTCAGTTATTTCGTTTAATATGTTTAATATAATGGTCGTTCCTGTCTCGGTACGTTTCTTGAATAGTCAGAAACATAAAAAAAAATCAAAACGACTTCAGGACATGCCCTTTTTACTCAGTGTTGGTGCTCATCCTTATTGGTCACGGGTAAGCGCCTTACCAAGCGCATTTTGTCAAATATGTATATTGGCGATTATTTTATCTTCTGAGGAGGAGGGGAGACAGTTTTCCGGATTGATATTTGTTTTTCATTTTTTGCTAGTGAAAATTGTTTTCATTCATACTTAATCCCTCTATTGTCATGCATTTTGTTGGACAAAATATTCATTTTTACAACGACTTGGGTTTCATTATTCATAATGTCATAATATTCATTTTCACAATCCTACTACCCCCATTCTCCCATCCTCAGAATTTTAAATAGTCATCCTCTAAAGACTGGATTTCGTTGACCGTCAACGATATCCATGACTTCGTAATGGCTATGGCTGAACCTTACTGAGCATAAGTTTACAAAAGCAGATAAAGAAATACTTCCAGAATAAATGTTAAAAGCGAGGAAAAAAAATAACAAGAAAAATGTGTCCTTTATCATGTTTATATCATAAATCATAAATATATCTGTTATAGGGAACACTTGATAAATTTGATGCTTCCGTAGCCCTTTTCTGTATCTTCTTTCATCATGCAAAAATGCTTAAAATTAAATATTTAATCAAAGAATGTTTAAGAAGCGAGACATGTGAAGACAATACATGATCAAAAGTATTTGTCACCTCTAATTTGTTGCCATATATTTATATCTTTTAAAAAACATTTTTTTCTCTTAAAATTTTGTTGTTATTTTTGTACAATGTTTTTTTAATCCCAACAGAAAATAAAAAAAGCTTCACAACAAAACTATAACCAATTGAAGAAATAAACCTGTGAAAATTTGACACCAAATTGCTAATTATTCAACAAGAAATTACCCCAAAACATTTTATGATCACAAGTTACGAATTCTTATGGACCAAATGATAAAAAAAGGCCAATCGGTCTTCGGTCAACTTAGTATGTCTTATTGAAATTATCAACAATAAAATAATCGGAAGATATGGTACGATTACCGATGTAGCAATTACCAAACATCTTCTTTCAGACCAATTGACGTGATGTATGAAATCGTAAACAACCGTACGGCCTTCAACAGCAAAACCCATATCGTTCAGAAGGGATCCGAAATAACAAAGTGTGAAACATTTCCAACAACAATAAAAAAAAAATTAAAAAAAATTGATTAACGACAACAAAATTAAGATATATGATAGCGAAATATATATGACATCATTGTAACGTCATAAAAAATGGCTAAATGACGTACTGAAAAATGAAAAAATGAAACGAGAATGAAATGGCATTGGCAGAACATCATTATATTATGCTTTTATAGCTAAAATCAATCGGGTTCCGCTTTAATCTATAAGCATGCCTTTGGGTTGCTATTTGCTAGTGAAGTTATATAACTTATTTCTGAATAATTTAATTTTTGATGTAACACGTCTTCTGATTGTCTGACGTTATTTTGTTATTGACCCATAGGTATAATTTAGTAATGTGATCGTGACGTCATCAACGTTTTTTCATGGTTTTCTACGGTTTAAAATGGAATTTATAATTAAATTATAAGAAATGACTGTAATATTTTTTCTGTCTATTCGAAATAACATAAAAAATGTGATGCACACTGTTAAATAACCCGCTTCGCGCGTTATTCAGTGTGCACCAAATTTTTTATGTTATTTCTTCATAGACAGAAAAAATATTACAGTCATTCCTTAATCATTATTTTTTTTATTTCAATAGTGCATGCTGTAGTCAGCGTCGTGAATTTAAGTTCCATTAATATATTGGGCCATTAGACTTTGTTTACGTGGGTGCTTGGTGAGCACATTCTTACTTTAACTGCCTTTCAGACGTGAAACCCCATGCGGGACCTTAATTAGGTATCACAATGTCGACCAGGTTCCTCCAGGACGTCACAGACGATCAAGTCAGGAATGTGACAGATGTTTTCCGTTTGTTTCGTTGGTTAATATAGTCGTGCGTATGAATTTGTCAGGTTTTATGGACTTATCCCTATTTGGATTTACCTTGGACATGTTCGAGTTCGGTATTTTTGTTTATACTTTTTTTCAAATATAATATAGAATATGTTTTAGGTATAAATTTATTACAAGTTACTTTTTGGAATTTGCTTGAAACTTTATGGCTTCATTTAACAGAAAAGCACAAATTTCTTTACCTTCCAAACAACTATCAATTAATCTAATTCAATATTGTTCATCGTGAATTTTTTACATACAATATACTTTACTTTTAGGAATTGGTTTAAAACGGAATGGCTTCGTCCTTAAGGATAGCACAGTCGTCATTGTCTTGTCAGCTTTGTGACAATCCTAACGTCATAAAATCGAAATGTAAGGATTGTGAATTGTTAATGTGTGACAACTGTAAAGAACGTATCCTTCCAAGATTTAAATTGTCCGAAACACATACTATAATTTCCATAAAAGATATTGGAAAGAAGGAAAGTGATATGTCTACTCAGCTTGAATCGTTACAAATTTCATAAGGAGTGATATCGTCACTACTATCTACATATACGTCAGATGTTCCTGCTTTCAGTAAAATCCAATATTCTGGCAATGACACAATTTACTGCTCGTACCATGTAGTAAACAAGTTTTTTGTTATTCGGTTATTGAAAGAATCAATAAAAGAAATACAAAAACTAGATATACAATGTTCAGATTTTGCACTCGGCAGTATTAAAAGATGAGATTTATTACGGACAATTCCGTGGTTCTGAGGTGAAGGTTTTATTCTCAATGCTCTTCAACTTTGTACTTGTTTGGCTTTATAAATATTTTGATATGAGCGTCACTGATGAGTCTTATGTAGACGAAACGCGCGTCTGGCGTACTAAATAATAATCCTGGTACCTTTGATAACTATTTTATCAAATGACGGTATAACAAATACAATTCTTAGCACTTCACCAATGCTAATATTGTGCATACATATCAACAATGACAACGAGATAATCCTAGGTCTACGAGAACAAGGGTCTACATTTCCAGTCAAAGAATGCTCTAACAGACATATTGCTGTATTCGGTGAATACAACAAATGAAAATGTATGATTGAATACGATCAAAAGGGTCAAAAATTGTTTAGTTATATCTGGAGAATATCCACTGATTCAGATAATAACATCTATGCAATTGATCTATTTGAAAATTTAGATGGACGTTTAGTCGCGTTAGACATGTTAGACAAATTTGGTGGTTTAATATTAATATACAAAGGTCATAGCAGTATCAATATTTCACACAGATCATTCAATCCAATGGGTGTTATCACAAAGACAAATGTCATAATAGTCTCTGACAAAAATAACAATTTTTACATGCACTCAACAAGGAGAATTTATTGGATTACAAACAGTTATTAATCTTGGAATTCATCTCCCGGTGAGTCTATGTTTGAATAACGAAGGATTGTTATTGGTTGGATGTTACGTCAGCGACAGCGGAGCAAGAAATGCTAAAATCCATGTCTCTAAAAGAGCATTATGATTTATTTCTTTAGAAAATGACATATAATGAACTTTCTGTATAGTTTTAATTTTGTATTGTTTGTACATTACGAGTGACCAGGTTGTAGCTACAATGGTGCGATGTGTGTCCTATTTGCTTATTCAAAATTGTTATGATGCATTTTTCGTAACTATGTATAAATAAGAATTGAATTTTGCTTTAAGATTCCGTTTGTCGGACCACAAATATAAATTTTGTGATTTAAAAATTATTTTTTAAAACAGAACTTTTGCAGGTCTTTGATGGTGATGTTTACTTTTCACATGGAATCCTATTTTCAGACCGAAGATTTACTTAATTGTGTCTGGAATTCGTCTTGCATTTACATCTGTGTAGCAGCATTCCGTTTTTAGTCATATTGGTTCAATAAAGATTCTTCATGCAGATTTGCACATGTTTTCCAATTAGTTTTAACGCAAGATGTCAAATTTTAGAAAAGAAAATAACATATTGGTTATACAGCTCGTATTGTTCCCTTTTGATTTGCTGCAAATATTTTATTGGAACACTTCCATCTATTATCATGTTAAAAAGAAAGGAGTTTTCAAATATGAAAATGTGCTCAATAAATCTATTTTTCAGTCTCGCAATTCGACTGTCCTTCCTTGAAAATTTTAAAAAATGACGATTACAGCAACCGTCTCTGGCACCAAAATGCCCTGAACACTATTCGCAAATGAAAGATAAGCCTTATTGTGACTTTGAGGTGAAAAACAGCCATAAAAGCATTGTTCCTTAGCTGTGTGTGTTTTTGCTGTACACATACTGACTTTGTGTCACGGATGGATACCCAATATCCTTTTTTCTATTACAAGATAGGCGCCTGATATCAAAGGGACATACAAACTCATACTAGTAAGTCGAAAATAAACTGATAACGCCATGACTAAAAAAGAAAAAGACAGACAAACAACAGTACACAAAACAAAACAAAACATAGAAAACAAAAGACTGAGCAACATGTACCCAACCAAAAACTAGGGGTGATCTCAGGTGTTCCGGAAAGGTACACAGATCCTGCTCCACATGTGGCACTCGTTGTGTTGCTCTTGTAAGTACAAAACCGTTGATATGTCTAATTCTGTAGGTCACATTCGTCGTAAAAGGTGTGAGATTGTAGTAACGACAATTGGAACATATCCGTCGTCATCCATGAAACAGATATTCCATAGCGGTCAACCAAATCGTGATGGCGTCCGTAAAATTTACGAAGGAATGATTTCAACTTCACAATTTGGAACTTTTGGATTAATAGCTTCCTTGTGAGCAGCAACCCTCTATCCAGGAAATCATAAGAAACACAAGCCCTGGAATGTCTTATACGGGAGATATATATGGCGCTGCTGGAAAGTTGCTACATAGAAATGGAAAGTTCACAATTTGGAAGCTATGATCATTTCTTTTGTCGTAAATCATTATAGTGGTAATAAGAGTTATAAGGATCAAAATCTGTCCCATATATCCGTAAAAGTTACACATTTCTTCCTCTAGAAATTACTTGCACGTTTACCTGTTATACCAACAAACTGCAGATACTCTTGGTTTAAACTAAATCTGAAAGTACATACAACAAAACCCTTTTGCTGAGTTTAACGTTATGAAAAGAAAGTATTAATTCGTGTTGGAAAATATCCTCACAAATTTATCAAAAACAAAGACTAGAACAACCTTGTATTTGTGTGGTTTATGTTAAAACCACAGCAAAGTGAGGCCTGCTACATAGAGCAAAAACTCTCAACATTTTTTAAGTTAAGGGCGGTCTTTACAGTACTTAGCTTTGATATATTTTATAGATGTCGTTCATGGTACATATGTGCACAGACGCCAAAAAAATGGATAAAGAAAATAAAAGAATAGTACGCGCAAAGAAATTAAGCAAATACAGTTAGAATTTTCCCAACTATGTCATTTTTGTGGACCATGCAAAATTAAGGTTGCGAAAGCGAGACATAGTGATCCTAGATTCCTAAATTCCGTCGTCGTCGGCGGTGTCAACATTTAGGATTACTCTGTGGTTAAAACTTTTGTTTTACATCAATAACTTTGGCTAGCCTATATGAAACTTTATGAAATGTGGACAAAAGCTGTTTGTATGACCATAAAGACAGTACCGATATCACAATTTCGAAAATATATTTTGTACAGTTAACAATAAGATACAGTCTACGGTTGAATTTTTTCAGCCATCAATAACTTTGTCAAACCTTTATGGACTTGTATATATGTTGGGCAGAAGCTTTTTAATGATAAAAAAAAATAGGATCCAGAGCAAAATAATAAAAAGAATTGCTGTGTTTCACTGATAAAAGGACTTAGTTTTTTGCAGTTAACATGTGATACAGTCTGGGGTTTATAAGTCTGAAGCAAAGTTTGGAAATATATTTGTTTCCTTTTCAGTATTTTACTGATAGATGGATTAAGTGTTTTGCAGTAAACACTTACATGCAGTCTTGGATTAAAAAAAATAATTCCGCGGAATTTTTAAACACAGAAGCAATACAAACATTTAAATATTCCATGGGCAACTCATTTTTGTCAAAAATTCTAGTCGTGTATGAAAATGTCACTAATTCAGGTGTTCTGCACTACAATTTCGATAAACAAACACACCGAAATAAGGTGGAAAAATTTGTTTACATACGAGAAGGTATCTCATTGATAAATATGTCATAATCATTAAAATTTGAGTATAAAGAATGTGGTACTTAAAAAAGCTACTACCAACATGAGTTATAAATCAAGTCAATTGTAATGGGAAATATAAAATATCATGCACTTATTAATGCCACTAAATGTACTCTACAAAACCAAAAGAAATATAATTGTGCTCTTATTGCTAGTCTTCATCTCAAATATCATATTTGTTTTACCAATTTCTTAGCTTGACCTTTGATTGAGTAACCACATTACAATAGTATCTGCATACGGAGTATAAATAAGTATACATATCTCAGTAAATTCGATATTTCTTTAGTTTATGTTTCATATCAGTATTGCCATGTTAGGGGTTTGTTGCTTAGAAAGAAGCTTCTTGGTGGCAAAGTCAAAATAATCTTTTTCAGAGTTTAAAGGACACCATCATAAGTTGGTTGACCAAATAGAATATGGGTGTGATAGAGGACTAGATATATTCCAGTTGTCTTAGACACAATCTATTATTCTTTTGTAAATTACGAATTAATACCAGACTTTCTTAGGAACAATCATTCCACCGTTCTCAAAATATACGAGTTCGAAACAGACTTTTCATACGCTAAAGACAGGTTCCATTAGTGCATCAGGACCTCTTACCATTTTCAGCCTCGAATTTCATCCCCTGTTGTTAATTGGAATTTCTGTTGCTCAAATTTAGTTTTGTTTGTAATATTTTGAACATTTTCTAGTTTTTAGCTCACCTGGCCCGAAGGGCCTAGTGAGCTTTTCTCATCACTTGGCGTCCGTCGTCCGTCGTAGTTAACTTTTACAAAAATCTTCTCCTCTGAAACTACTGGGCCAAATTTAACCAAACTTGGCGACAATCATTATTGGGGTATCTAGTTTTAAAAATTGTGTCCGTTGACCCGGCCAACCAACCAAGATGGCCGCCATGGGTAAAAATAGAACATAGCGGTAAAATGTAGATTTTGGCTTATATCTCTGAAACCAAAGCATTTAGAGGAAATCTGACATAGGGGTTAAATTGTTTATCAGGTCTATATCTATCTGCCCTGTACTTTTCAGATGAATCGGAGAACCCGTTTTTGGGTTGCTGCCCCTAAATTGGTAATTTTAAGGAAAATTTGCCGTTTTTGTTTATTATCTTGACTATTATTATAGATAGAGATAAACTGTAAACAACAATAATGTTCAGCAAAGTAAGATCTACAAATAAGTCAAAGTGACCAAAATGGTCAGTAGACCCCTTGAGGAGTTATTGCCCTTTATAGTCAATTTTTAACATTTTTTTTGTAAATTTTTTTTTATCTTTTAAAAAAATCTTCTCCTCTGATGAAACTACTAAGACAAATTTAGCCAAATTTTGTCCATAATCATCATTAGGGTATCTAGTTTAAAAATTGTGTCCGGTGACCCCTCCCACGAACCAAGATGGCCGACATGGCTAAAAATAGTACATAGGGTAAGATGCAGTTTTGGACTCATATCTAAGAAACCAAGTCATTTAGAGAAAATCTGCTGTGAGTAAAGTTGTTCATTATGTTAAGATCTATCTGCCCTGAAATTTTCAGACCAATCGGGAAACTTGTTGTTGGGTTGCTGCCCCTGAATTGGTAATTTTAAGAAAATTTGCAGCTTTTGGTTATTATCTTGAATATTATTATAGATAGAGATAAACTGTAACCAGCAATAGTGTACAGCAAAGCAAGAGCTACAAATAAGTCACATGACCAAAGTGGTCATTTAACCCCTTAAGGAGTTATTGCCCTTTACAGTCAATTTTTCACAATTTTCATAAATTTTGTAAATTTTTGTAAATTTTTACAAAATATTTTCCACTATCACATTCTGGGCCAATTTCATTATAGATAGAGATAATTGTAAGCAGCAAGATTTTTCAGTAGCAAGATTTTTCAGTAAAGTTAGATCTACAAACACATCACCAACACCAAAACACAATTTTGTCATGAATCCATCTGTGTCCTTTGTTTAATATGCACATTAACCAAGGTGAGCGGCACAGGCTCTTTATAGCCTCTAGTTCATATTCCTTTTATTATGGATATGGTGATATCAGTCACATTTGCAACGCCTCACATTTTTTTTCGTACCCTATTGGAATCTGCTTATCCTGTCGGAGCACCTGATATCACCCCCTGTTTTTGGTGGGGTTCATGTTGCTTAGTCTCTAGTTTTCTATGTTGTCTTTTGTATACTGTTGTTTGTCTTTTGTTCTTGTTCTTTTTGTTTTTTTGCCATGGCGTTGTCAGTTTATTTCCCACATGTAAGTTTGAATGCCACTTTGGTATCTTTCGCCTCTCTTACTATCTATTAAACCCACCACTCTGACTATTATGGAATAGTTGTGGGTAATCCTACCTTAACATATATATCTTGAAGGAATAAAGGCCAAATAAACTAGTAACACACATATAAATTTAATTCCACAACCCTGGCTGTTATGGAATGTCTGTTTAATAACAAAGAAAACTCTGTTAGAACTACAATGGTTTGTTTACACTTCTATGAAAACAAAAACAGGTCTATATAACTTTCTCATAACATTTAAAATAGATACAAACAAAATGCCCTCTCACACAAAATTAATGGTGGTTTTGTAATATGCAACTGTTAAAATGGCTTAATTAGGTATGAATGAGATATTCCTCTCACAAACAATTTGTAACAATGGACTTTTTGTAATTACATAAATATAATTTTTTTAATATTTCATTTTCATATACATAACAGATCTTTTGGTGCTTGGAATTTAAAAAGCATAGTCTATTGAGATAAATGTATGCCATATTTCTCTATGACGTTCTTAACATATTTTAACTTTAAATAGGAAAAGCATCTATTGGAGTTATTTCATTGTTTAATTTCAGTATTTTTAAGAAACATCTCCTAAGAATGTCTGTAATTTTTTCAGTTATGGAATGCAAAGGAAAATATGTCAAAGATCATCATAAAATGAATACACACATACATTAGTTCAAACACTTTGTAACTAGTACTAGTCAAACGCAAAAACAATTAATGTAGAGTTATATTACATGTATATCCACAGTCTAAATAATAAACAAATATTGAATTAAAAATCAGCAGTTTCTTTCCCAAAGTTCTTTAAAAATTAGCATCTAAGAACAATGTATTGGCAGAATGGTAATACAGTGTAACCTGATAATCTGATACCTGAGTATTCCAACATCCTGCTTTAACCGACAAAAAATGACAATAGAATTATAAACCTCTCCGCAAATTTTCTAAATTTAACTACAGCACAAACACATTTTTTTGGTATAGAAATTAATCCTACATTATTTTCTGGTCCCGCAGTGTGTCAGATAACACTGGTTACACTGTAATACTTAGATATCAAAAGATATAAAACAATAAAGTAAGCAGATTGATACTTTGGTTCAATCTATTGTCTTTTTAGTCCATTTATGTATCTTTTAAACATTGTAAATTTGAAAGTCAATTTTTCCTATTATCATTTTAATTTTTTATATATTGATTCAAAGCAATATGAAATAAGAAGAAGTGGTATGATAGCCAATGAGACAACTCTCCACCAAACATGTTTTTACTAGACATTTTCATCTTTTCAGTAGTTTACATTTCATATAAACAAACATTCATCTATTTATACCTCAATATATCCAGACTCTTTGTGTCTTATAAATAACTTTGAATATTTACATATATATTAAGCCATATGAAAAATGTTTTTAGATAAATTCCTTTTTTTCTATTTTTCATTCTTTTCTCTGCTTTCTTTCTTTTTTTACATTTACATGCCTTTCTTTGTATGCAATCCTCAAACATTTGAGAATGATTTTATATACAGGGAATGTTTCGTGCAGGTAACATCCATTACATTATATTCTTCCTTGCATACATGTAATTCATGTAAAGTAAAGATTCCTAAGCACTTAAATATGGTGTAAAAATCAAGATTTTTCATATGGCCTAACTTCAAATGAAACATCTCTCTCAAATAAATGAGAAAAAATTATGATAGAATTATAAACCTCTCCGCAAATTTGCTAACTTTAACTACAGCACAAACACATTTTTTGGTATAGAAAATAAATATTTAATTCTTTAATACTGTGTAAAGTATAGAGTGCAATAAATAAACATATAAATCAACAAACAAACAAATAAATACTGGCATCATAAAACAGACAACAATAAATAGAATACATATTTCTCTAAGGTCCCTCTTTTGGTCAAAACAGTAGAAGTGAGGTTTTTTATTTCAAAAGAATAAAAAAAATATGGCGTGTAGATCAACATTTGAACATGAAATTCAGGCATGGATCTGGACTTTCAATCATAAATTTTAGTCGGTACACAGGATTTAAAATTTATGCTGGAAAACAACAAAACCCTTTTTAATTGGTTGATATCTGAATAATAATCTTATTTAACAGTTTTATGACTGTTAGCCCTGGCCTCCCAGTCAAAAAACTTAAGAGCACGATTATCGTACTGAGATTTAGAAATCAACCAATCAAATTATTGGATTTAGTGTTTTGAGCACAAATTTTGTACTCCAAGTACTGAGCAATGATTTAAGACTGAGGGCCCTGCACTTGTAAAAGTCATTTGCTGAAAGTTACCAAAATCAAAATTTAAGTTCAGCACAAGCAACAAGGGGTGGTAAGGCAACAAAAAACACACTTATCATTTATTTGGCCTAAATTGGAGTATACATTTACATAAAAGGTGGTTAATTGGGCAACTATAAATTTACAACGCTTTGCATAAACTTCTTTGCAAGTGCATATATAATTCGATGTGACATGGTTAATTATAATATGAATTTGGAATGTATGAAGAAATATTTTTTGGAACTTGGAGCATGGGTCACTTGTCTATTTGATTTGTGCAAAATTACTCAAACAAAATGTTTTGTTGAGGGCGGATGTGGTTGTTGAACTAGAAGTTTCTTTCTACCCATTTACATTTTGATAAAAAAAAAAAAAATTTTTAAAAAGAAACATATATACTTTATTTTTTACACACACATGGGACTTGACGATTTGACAAATACTGATTTTATAGAATACTGCATATAATTATATATATATATATATCTGTTTTATCTAGGGAAATAAAGGAAGTGAAAGTTTCTTTTTAATATTCATCACTGCAATCTATATCTGGAGCTATTTACAAAGAATATAAATTGGTTTTCTGAATATTTGATAACCCATTGAAAGAATGACATTACTTCTCAAAAAAAAAAATAATACAGGGTAAAACAAAAAACTCAAAAACTGCATCATTTTTACAAAAAATCTTTGTAATATAAGAAGAATTCTCCCCACACGTAAACAATATTTTTTTGCAATAAATATAAATTTTATATATATTAATTTTGGAAAAAATATTTATCACTGTAAAATAAATCTGAGCAAAGACTTACAATTTTAAACTATGACTATAGATCTTTTTAAAAAGATAGACTAGAACTCATGACAATAAATACCTTAAAACTAATATATGTTTAAATGGAAAATTTTAAGATTACCTACAATATTTCATGGGTTGAATTAAAAAAAAAAATCTACAGGTTATACAAAAAATTCTGGAATGTTGGTTTTATAAATACTTCTGTGTACAAAAAATAATTTGCAAAATATATGAATATCTGAATATGATGATTTCCCATTCTGTGTAAATATAAAATTGGAATGTGTCATTGAAAAAAAATATCTGAATACAAATTCATTTATTTTGTGGGTACTAATTTTCATGGATTGATGAATGAAAATTTTATATTGGGCAATTATGAAATCTGCATAGAAAAATGAAAATTTGTTTATCAATTAAATTAGTGGTAACCTCTATCAACAATCCATGAAAATAGGTACCCCATGATGATCCACATTACTTTGTGCATATCAATATTTATCAGCAGTCATCACAGAATGAAATAATTGATAAAAAAAAATGAGAAAGACTGAAACAGGAGTTTGCATAAACAATTCAAGCAGTTTTGTGAAGTGCACTTTTTTGTGTAAAAAATCGCATAAAATGACAATATGCCACATGAAATTATATAAATCTGGAATGCTTAAAACAAAAACAAACAGAAAACTACATCTGATAAAACAAACAAGAGATAAAGTTCTCTATAAAAAAAATAATCAGAGTGTTTTTTCATTTACCAAACAAACAAATACACCTGATACATGAACAAGAGTTATCTCTAAAAAGATTCATCAGCGTGTTTAAGTTTATGTGAGGCCATCTGCGCTGGTCCCAACACTCCAAAGTTACAACCTGACTTCAAGCAATGATAATGACTCTGTTTGCCAGAATACTGACAAGCAAAGAATTTACAATCTTCTGTGATGCCGTACTTGTGAAAGCCCTGAGAGTTAATACTTTCCATTTTTGCATGGTTTTTACGATGAGTGAGTACCTTACTAGAATCGGTACAACTATAGTCACATTTGAGACAGTGAAAGTGAGATGCTTTTCCTTCATACTCGCACGATGAGCGATGACAGTCCTGGTTCATGCGGTATTGCTGCATTTCTCCACCGGTCAGACTGTCAATCCTCTCGTGTCGTAACGTATGCTGAATGAGGCGAGATCGATCACTGAAACTATAACCACAATCCTCCCTAGCACAATGAAAATGAGTGATCCCTGATCTATAGGCACATTTGGCATACCCACAATCGTCTTTAAATTTTATACGTATGTAACCATTCGGGATGGAATCATCTTTTAGTCTTTTAGGACTTACACTAGTCCTTTTGGTTTTTGTTACCATGACAGTTGTATCAACAAAGTCCAGATTCTTTGGTGCACTGCGTTTACGACCAGACCATTTACTGAGATCTTGTGCTTCATTCTGATCGAGATCATCACTCTCATTTTCCAGTTCAGAAATGACGAGTCTTCCCTCATCCTCATCATTTGAATTCTCATTTATGTCTGAGACCTCATTGTGAGCTTTTTGAGCTTTAGCTATCATGGTAGAAAATATATTTGGGTTCAGATTCAGTGACGATTCTGCATCTTCTGTATTTTCTCCATCTTCCAAACTGGGAGCCGGTTCAGTTTTGATAGGAGTAACATTCCAGTTCATGTTCTCAGGTTTTGGAGCAATGTTGACTAGGCCATGTGGAATACCTTCAGTTTTGGCTAGTTTGATACCATGTCTGCTAACATGAGCACGTAGTCGAGCTGGATCAGAAAAGGCCTGATTACATTCAGTACAATGATAATGGTCCCTTTTCTTCAATTTACAGAAAGGACGGCCACAGTTTTGTTGAGCTAGAAAATGCATGGTGTTTCTAAGTAATGGCCATGACACTTGTGGAGGCATGTTACTGCCCTTCTGTTGTAGTAGTAAAGTGAGAGGTGCGGCAGCTAATGGTGTTATGGTACTAGTTACCGTTGGAGATTGAAGTTTTACTGCAGACTGAAGCGACACAGAGTTTCCTATACCAGGAGATAGTAATGGTACGCCTGATAATGCAAATGTTGGAACAGCAATCGGAGTAAAAGTTGTAGACGATGACTGTCCACCAGAATATGAAGATGAGACCATTGGCTGTACGGAAATGACCGAGGACATCTGAATACCTTCACCTTTAGAGAGACCAGATAATGGGTAGAATGTACCCGATGTTTTTATTGTGGGGCTATGAGCGATAGCTTTGGATACAACAGACGATGTTGGTACATCAGGGATCGGTGATGTTTGAATAACAGAGCCCATTTCTGATGCTTGATGTTTCTTGTCATGTTGAAGCATGGTGCTATGTCTTACGAATGAGTAATCACACTTAGGACGAACACAATGAAAATGTCTGTTAGCTTTATTATTGTGACAATGTGGTCTACGACAATTCACGTTCCGATCAAAGAATTCAAATCCTTCCATGATATTTACAAAGCTGTGGAAGTCTTTAGCATGAAGATTGAGTACATCCATTCTGTCTGTGGCTTGATGGCACCTTGGTCTTGCACAGTGGTAGTGCTGTTGCAGCCGATATATACAAAACTCGTCTGGACATATATCTCCTTGCTTGAAAATTTTGAACCCATTGATAGCCTGTGGTATACCATAATTATCTACCTCAACTCCTTTGGTTGATTCCTCAATCTCCTCATGAGATAGTTCTACTTTGGGTATGATTGGGATATCATTTTTAGGGTACTTGGGTGGACGTCCTCTTCTCTTTGGTGATCCATCATCATTTTTACAGGAAGATGGTCTATAAGATTTTCCAGCGGAAGCTCGTGCATACTCATGTATTCTGTAATGTTCTAGTCTACCAAATGTAGGACCAGAATGAGGCACCACATGGGAACATCCAGTCTGAAAAAATAGAAAATCATAAAATTTTAAAAACATATAATAGTAATTACTTCTATATGACAGAGTTCGATTTGACCCTTGATACTATGGTAAAGACACTTGTGACTAAATCAATTCTAAACCAGATGCTCCGCAGGGCGTAGCTTTATACGACCGCAGAGGTTGAACCCTGAACGGTTGGGGCAAGTATGGAAACAACATTCAAGCTGGATTCAGCTCTAAATTTGGATTTTGATTAAATTGTTGACACAGCATAGGTTTCTGACACAGAATGAATGTGTTCTAATGAACTTAAAATTTTTGTTTTCTCTTAGAGCAATTCACTATGCTGTTGAATATTAATCCTCTCAAAACAAGAATGTGTCCTCAGTACACGAATGCCCCACTCGCACTATCATTTTCCATGTTCAGTGGACCGTGAAATTGGGGTAAAAACTCTAATTTGGCATTAAAATTAGAAAGATCATATCATAGGGGACATGTGTACTAAGTTTGAAGTCGATTGGACTTAAACTTCATCAAAAACTACCTTGACCAAAAACTTTAACCTGAAGCGGGACAGACGGACGGACGAACGGACAGACGGACGGACGGACAGACGCACAGACCAGAAAACATAATGCCCCTCTACTATCGTAGGTGGGGCATAAAAATGTTTGAAGAAATTTTCTTTTTTATTTATGAAATTTCAAATGAGAAAAATTGAACCCAATTTTTTTAATCACATCTCCCTTTCCCTTATTCCAAAACTAATCTCAATTAAAATTTCTAATGGAGTTTGCAACAATAACTACTCATTTAAATACATCATAAAATATTAAGATGTAAAAAAAACTGCTTGTTATCACTGAATGTTATTTATTATAATTTATCAGTTGGTAGTAAAAAGTGAATATACATTGTATATTGTATATAACAAAGATTTAAGTTGATTCTGGACAAAGAAAGATAACTCCAATTAAAAAAAAATCTTGCTATTGCACAATATTTTGCAATTAGATATTTCTTGCTTACTATTCTGGACAAAGAAAGATAACTCTAATTAAAAAAAAAATTGCTATTTCACAATATTGTGCAATTAGATATTTCTTGCCATTGCGCAATACTGTGCAATTGAAAAGACTTGCTATTGCACAATACTTAATATAATAATTTTAGATCCTGATTTGGACCAACTTGAAAACTGGGCCCATAATAAAAAATCTAAGTACATTTTTGGATTCAGCATATCAAAGAACCCCAAGATTTCAATTTTTGTTGAAATCAGACTAAGTTTAATTTTGGACCCTTTGGACTTTAGTGTAGACCAATTTGAAAACAGGACCAAAAATGAAGAATCTACATACACAGTTAGATTTGGTATATCAAAGAACCCCATTTATTCAATTTTTGATGAAATCAAACAAAGTTTAATTTTGGACCCCGATTTGGACCAACTTGAAAACTGGGCCAATAATCAAGAATCTAAGTACATTTTTAGATTCAGCATATCAAAGAACCTAACTGATTCATTTTTTGTCAAAATCAAACTAAGTTTAATTTTGGACCCTTTGGACCTTAATGTAGACCAATTTGAAAACGGGACCAAAAGTTAAGAATCTACATACACAGTCATGACAGTTAGATTCGGCATATCAAAGAACCCCAATTATTCAATTTTGATGAAATCAAACAAAGTTTAATTTTGGACCCTTTGGGCCCCTTATTCTGTTGGGACCAAAACTCCCAAAATCAATACCAACCTTCCTTTTATGGTCATAAACCTTGTGTTTAAATTTCATAGATTTCTATTTACTTATACTAACGTTATGGTGCGAAAACCAAGAAAAATGCTTATTTGGGTCCCTTTTTGGCCCCTTATTCCTAAACTGTTGGGACCTAAACTCCCAAAATCAATACCAACCTTCCTTTTGTAGTCATTAAAGGGAAATTCCGCGATTTTTTACTTATCATCTAATTATGTTCATCTTAACATAAAAAACACATTTGCAAAGTTTTAAATTTATATTCCTTCTAATAACGGAGAAAATCAAGTATTTGTAACTTTTTTGGTTGAATTCTCGAGTGGGTCGTGACGTATTAGCCCGATTTATTGAATTCTGGGAAAAAATAAAATCTGTTTAACTCTTATAGCTTATCGACAATATACGTAATTAAAAGCGCACAGCTGACGAATGGTCCAAGTTATAAACCACAATATAAGAATGAACGAAAGTGAATATGCATATATATACCGTTTTGTATTGATTGATTTAAACTCCTATAAAATTATCTCTAGTAAATGTTTTTGAATAAATTTAATTAATTATTGTTGAGATTTTTTTCATAAAATATTTATTGAACATTTTTACTGATATTGAACTGAAAATATTTCAGTTCTATTTACCGTTATTGTTTTGATAATCATTTCAATGCAACTAATGTGTGAGCAGAGTGTGTATATTATTTTGTAAAGGTCACTGTATATTTCTCGGCTTGAGGTCAATTCGTTTACCTTGTAGCTATTTAGCCGCAGGTGTGAGTTCAAGCGTACACAGGTATAAATGTTGTTATTTGGAAAGGATAAATAGAAAGGATTAGAGTATATGCTGTCATGATGTTAATACATTAAGATTAAATACACGATGAGAATAAAGATACAATAATTAAATTGTGTAAATTAATTGAAAATAAAATTCAGATTCGTAATTCCGAAAGTGTATAAAAATAAAAGGAAACAATTTTTGATTACTTTCTTAGCGGCAATTGGCGTAAAGATTCAAATATGAAGCAAAAAATAGTAGTTTTAATCTTTAATAAAAACTAAATGCAATATTACCCAATTTGATATACCATTGTACATCTGTTTGATATCATTGACTTTACCGGAATTTCTTAACTTGTATTCAAATCTGGCTGTGTTTACATGCTAATAAAACTATTGCAATTTTAAAGTTTTTAATTGACAAAAAAATACAACATACAACATGCATAATTTTTTTTTAGTTTCTTTTTAACATTTTATTCTTACATAATTAAATTCATTTGACAATCATTTACACGAACTTTTTGTGAAAAGAATACTAATTATCTAAGCTAAGGCATTATATCTTTTGAGGATTTTTGAGGATTTTTTTTAAAATTCTATGATAATAGTTGTGCAATGTTGAACATGATAGCCGTCATTAATCCAAATAAGTAATACAGTAGTTGTAATAAAAGTTATACTTTAGTCATGCATTACAGATATTGACGAATTTATAATAGTTCGTTCATACATCGTTGTTCATGAAACAATCATTATTAGTATACATGTAAGTTTCCTGACGTATAAGAGCCATTGAGGATGAGCTCCAGAGAAATCAGACTAGTTGCGTTTCGTTCGTTTGTTAATTGGGAAAGGAGAGGAAATGCAACCGCTTGTACAGATAAACGACAGAATTACCATACAAGCATTTATAGTCAACACAATCAGAAAGAGTTCCCATCGTTAGACGGGGAATATGAAGGCTTCCAAGAATGAACAAGTGACATGTCTAACTCTGAACAGTTAGAGAACAGACTATCGACATCGAACGCTTGTTCTTGATATTTGAAACTGTATGCATATATATATACGTATACGTTTATGATATAGTGATGAGTTCTGACAAAAACTAAATTCCTTCATGGTTATATCTTGCCATACGTTTATATTGGTTTGTAAGGTGATTACTCAAAATCGTTATTTGAAAATCCTGTTTGTGAGATGTAGATTCATTTCAATACAGAAATTTCGTCTATATATTTCACAAGTGTATAACACGGAGAAGCTCTGAAGGTTCATTACTCCCATTTTGTTTGGGTGTGAACCATCGATGTTTACAGCAATATCAAGGAATAAGGTGATGATGGTAGAAAGAACTATGGGCGTCATGTGGCAAATATTACATGCATATCGGACAATGAGTTGTCAATCTGTATGAAAAGTTTTCCAATACAACCATATTATTGAGAAGGAATGTTTACATGCTATACTCTCGTACTAGTATTACAGGGTTCTTGTGGCGTTCACCTTAGACACACATCGTTTTAACGATGTTTAAAAAAAGACAGAACCAATTTAATGTCATATTTCCCTATTTTTTAAATATAACTAAAATTCTTTTATCTGACAAGAATATCCCTATTTAGCGAACAAGTAATTTATTCTTTTTTCGGTTATTGAATACCAAGAAAGAAAATAAATCCCGAAATTAATTTGAAACTTTGATACTCAAAAGTTTCCCAGCAAAATATTCACATCCCCTGGGGATAATTAGTGTTCGTCCAGTGGCATATATAACAATTGTGATGACGAATTCCTTCCTTTGTTTGAGAACAATCTTATTGAAATATAAATCTGTGATTTTCCTAGGTCCACAGCTTCAATGAACCAAAGCAAAAGTTATACATCGACCTGTATTTAAATCAAATTGGTTCTCTTCTTCTTTTGGTATACAACTGTAGTCTATCGACATTCGATGATTACATACTGTTGGGATACGTTGGCTAGTCTATTTACAACACTTTTACCCCTATTTATTCAAAATATATGTTTTTTTCTTATGTTCAATGTATACACGTATATATTTTAAATTGCGCTATAGTTCCGTAACTTTATATCCAGTCGTATAAACGAATCGTCGGCAAGTGCGTACATTTTTTTAAATCAATATTTCTGGTCTGTTCCAATCTGTCCTTCACTATTGACAATGACTATATATTACATTTTCCCAAATTCACCCTTGGAAAAAATATTTAAATAGATTTTAATTTCATCAAATCTTATTTTTTGGGTATTATTTATATATTTTGAATTATATTCTTTACACCAGAAATGTTATTTATAAACAAGCGTATGAGTTTAGTAATGACAAGTAAGACAGAGTTGTATATTATACATCTGATAGTTCAAAATGGAAAGTTATAAGTTATAAGTTATCAGCCGTGTACACTGATCAATACCTGCAGAAGTGAAACGATGCATGAACTTGCAAGCCCGACAGGAAATCGCTTGAATACCTGGACGTGTCACCTCACACCCCTCACACTACCTTTGGAAGTAATACCTTTAGCCATGCTGGTGATCAGATAAGGGAAGATCAAAATATATTTGAAAAAAGTTTATTACTTTAAAGAATTATGAACAAATTAGATTTTCGAAAACAATTTTCACGGAACACTTATTTATGATTTCAACTTTGACTTTTCACCTAATTCCAATATCAACAGTTTAAAAACAACAGACCATGGTAATTAAAAAAAAAGTAAGAATATTTTCCGTATCAAGTTAGTTAGTCGTATTAAACAACCGTACGATTGACAAGATATCGACACGCAATTACGACTACATCGGTTACTGTAGTTTTGTTTCTTTGTGGTTTATAGACATATCGTTTTTATTCATCGGGAAAGAAGACAAGATGGCGGATCTCGGAGAATTGATACTCTAAATTTAAAATCGATGGTGATCGCTTATCTAGCGGAATAAAACTTTAATATCTATGAATTTGAACATTTTTATACAGAATGAACATAATATCAATTTTTGATTTTTTTGCGAAGTTTCCCTTTAACATTGTGTTTAAATTTCATTGATTTCTATTTACTTAAACTAAAGTTATTGTGCGAAAACCAAGAATAATGCTTATTTGGGCCCTTTTTTGGCCCCTAATTCCTAAACTGTTGAAACCTAAACTCCCAAAATCAATCCCAACCGTTCTTTTGTGGTCATAAACCTTGTGTCAAAATTTCATAGATTTCTATTAACTTAAACTAAAGTTATAGTGCGAAAACCAAGAAAATGCTTATTTGGGCCCTTTTTGGCCCCTAATTCCTAAAATATTGGGACCAAAACTCCCAAAATCAATACCAACCTTCCTTTTGTGGTCATAAACCTTGTGTTAAAATTTCATAGATTTCCATTCACTTTTACTAAAGTTAGAGTGCGAAAACTAAAAGTATTCGGACGCCGGACGACGACGACAACGCCGACGCCAACGTGATAGCAATATACGACGAAAAATTTTTCAAATTTTGCGGTCGTATAAAAACAATACATCTCCCTATAGTGCAAATGATTTGTATGGCATAAAAAATACACAGGAAGTTACTGCTCTATTATTTTTTTTATTTCATTTTCACTCTGTGACTAAATTGTAACCGAAATCCATCTTTCTGTAACATTATAATATTTTGCTAACACAAAGATGTAAATTTACTTTATTTTAACAAATTGATGTTTTGTTTTCTCAATGTTTTTAAATTAAATATGATCAAACATTCTAAATTTTCCAACTTGAAAATCAAAGTGATAGTAAACTTACCCAAATACAATGATAATGTTTTTCCTTCAGATTAAATTCACACCCATCAGAACACATCTCTAATTGTTCATATGTAGTGTAAGCTACAGGGGTAATACGGTCTTGTAATTCATGGAACCTGAAAAAGTTTTAAATCAATTAGTAAAATGCAAATATAAACATCGTTATATTAATAGCTATCAATTTCATATACTTTGGATTCATTATTGTTTATGGGTTATTTTGTGGGTAAAGATACTGAAGTTTTGAATTTAAATGGACAACAAAGTACACATTTCCTTTCAGCTAGTGTAGTTTTTAAAATATTTTGCAAAAGATTACTCAATCCACGAAAAATGGATATCCACTAAAATAAACGAAATCCAATGGAGCCTTAAAGTTGGTATAACACTCATTAAAACATATTGTAAGTGTACCTCCCCTTTAAATACAAACAACATCTTCTGATATTTGGTTTTTTTTTATTAGGTAGTATTTTTTTTTTTTTATTAGGTAGTATTTTATTTTTTTTATTAGGTAGTATTTTAATTTTTTTTATTAGGTAGTATTTTTTTTTTTTATTAGGTAGTATTTATTTTTTTTATTAGGTAGTATTTTATTTATGATGTTCAATCAAATTCATTTGCAGTAATTCAAAATGTTGATATTCCAAGAATTCAATATGTCAATGACTTGTTCTCAAAGTAAATTTATCAGTTTTAATAGGTTAGCTTTGAAAATGACTAATCAAACTTATTACTTTTAAAAAAATCCCAAAATATACATACCTAGCATGCTCTCTTACACCATCTTTAGACTTGAATAGAACCAAACATCCTTCAACTTTACAATGGTAATGGTCCTTATATAAATACTGACATCTGGAGTTACACGGGTCATTGGCTGTATATCTGTAAATATATATTTATTGTACATTAATATATCTCTCAATATATAGCAATGAAAAAGTAGACATACAATATATCTCAAATACTAAGTTTTTCTTTCGTATTATGACATTAAATTCAGTGTAAAAAAGGTAGTTATTACCTTGACAGTTTTTATCGTATGATTAAGGCAAATGGTAATATTTTTTATTTACCGGTAGGTAATACAAAATCTCAAAGCCATTTGAAATAGTTGTGTTTTTTCTTTCTATTTTAATTTGGTCCAAAAGAATATCTATATTTCCGTTTTATATTTCAGAAATGATAATTTTGGATCAAAATGAACACCTTTTCTTTATATATAAGAAATGAGCAAAACTCTGTCAAGCTGATTTTAAACTTTTTAAACAAAATCAATATTAAAGTCTGAACAATAAATTGAGTTATTTCCCTTACCCTGCCAAAATTAAAAACATTTTTACCTTATGAGGTAGCTTTTCCATGACTCATCTTTTTCTCTTTTATCATGAGTCCTCCCTGACATAGGAGGTAAGAGATGTTGAGGTGCTATAGAGGTGGTCATGTACACAGGTTGTTTATTTTGAGGAAGAGGCACTGAGAATTGAGGTGGTTTTTCTACTGGTTTCATGTCCGAATCATCAGCAACAGATGGAATAGGTAAGGTCAGGGAACTGTTCAACTGGTCCCCTGATATTTTAGTCCCATACTCCTCCACTATAGAAGATGACTTTTCTGTCAGTATAGAATTTTCTTCAATGACTGAAGACTCGTCATTAAACGATTCTGATTCTGATTTAAAGCTCATTTGGTCCGACATGCTATCATCCTGCAAGTTATCAAATTTAAATCTCTTTGAATCTCCAGAGCTGGGGCTGTCTGGGGCCTCTCTTTTGATTGTTACCGGCAGCAACATCGACTCCTGCATAACCTGAGGGGTAGGTGGGAAACTGTCGTTCATTGAGTCCATGGAGAGATCCTGTTCTGAGTAAATCGTTGAGTTATTCATTGAGTTATCTCCCATGGGATCCATCATGTCCTGACTACCATCTCTGTATTTCTGGTATGCTGTCTCAAACTCTCTTCTTTCATGCTTCCTCTTGTGAGAATAAAGCTGAGCAGTAGAATGAAGTACATAGTTGCAAGCTGAAAATTAGAAAGATATGTTTCACAAATTATATACATACATTTACCTATTTTGACAAGTATTTTTACAAAACTTTGAATTTTTCGAAAACACTAAGGATTTTCTTATCCCAGGCAAAGATTACCTTAGCCGTATTTGGCACAACTTTTTTGGAATTTTGGACCCTCAATGCTCTTCAACTTTTTACTTGTTTGGCTTTATAAATATTTTGATATGAGCGTCACTGATGAGTCTTATGTAGACAAAATGCGCGTCTGGCGTACTAAATTATAATCCTGGTACCTTTGATAACTTTTACCACAGAAAACTAATTAACTTTTTTTTTTTTCAATCGTAAACTTACATTACAACAAAATATTGATATTCTTTCTATAGATGTAAATGTATTCAATTCAGAAACTATTCTGAAGAGTTATTGAAAATCTCTTGAAACAAAATCTTCTTTCCTGATTTAATTCAATCAAAATGGAATAAAAATCATTTCTACTCAGTAATTCAAAATCTGAGTCGTTTTATCTGTTGTTAAATAAATGGATTAAGTGCAGTAAAAAGGAGAAGGTTCACGAAGGGTTAAAATTGACCCTAAATTTTTGACGTTTTTAAAATGGTGCCAATAAATTACAAATTTTGCATAGAAATACTTGTGATAATACTATCAAATTAATCAATACAAAAACATATTTTATTGGCATCTTCCTTTAAAATTTATGAAGCTATGAGCCCTGAAGTATACATTATTTGTATTTTACTTTTAATTGTTTTTGGAATAATTAACATTGGCCTCCATCCACAATCTGAAAAGTCTTTATATTGATGAATTCTATAACAAAATTGAAATCTTTTGGCTACAAAACATTTTGGATCGTAGGTGGTGGCCAATGTTTTCCTAAAGCTTTTAGGTCTGAAAATTGCACTAAATCACCATATTTTAACAAAATGTCCAAAATGGGCCTACTTTGGAGAATATTATGTACTTTTTTCAGAGGAACTGATTTATTTAGCATTAAGTCTTTTGAAATAGACCCATTTACGAATCAAATCGTGACCTTTTTGGTGTTTAATGATAAAGTTGATATTTAAGGCTATATTGTGCCATAAGTGAACCTTGTCCTTTCTGAATTACTGTAAAACCTGGTCTAATAAAGTACAATGCAAAATGTAACTAATTTTAGAATACTAACATCCATACACACCTTGTCTAATACAGTGTATGTGGTTGCTGACTTTTGAGTAACGACATCCATGGTATCCACAGTGTTCATACTTCATAAACTTTTTGAATCCATCTTTAGCTAATACTTCATCTTTCTGATGGTATGTCTTGTGTTTCTCTACAAAAACAGAACATAAATATTAATATCTGACATTCTATTGCAAAATTAAGCATCAAATTATGTAAGAGAAAAAATATTTTTTTATATAGGCTTTTTGATTTTCTTAATTTTCTTTTATTTACATACACCATAAACCTACTTGATGTACTTAGATTGACTTAATTGTGTCTAAACTTTTTTCTGATGTTTTGCAAATAAGTAATAATATATAGTAGTAGAATATGTTTCAACTAAACTAATTTTTTTACATATCCAAATATAAATATAATTTGAGTTATCTCCCCTAGACAACACTGCCTACAATAACATATTAATTATTATCTTATTCAATTTTCAATACATTTGGCAACTTTTTTAAATGGCATATTATCTCCTAAAATATAAAACACTTCTTTCATTGTTATTCAAACTACATGTACTTTTAAATGTGTCAACCCCTTTTTTTATATCTAAAATGTTATCACATCAGGTTTAAAATGTTTGAAAAATAAATCTTTTGAGACAGGGTAAATATAAGAGATGAAGGTCAAAACTTGACATCACAGTATGAAAAAAAATTAACAAAGTCAAAGATAGAATGGTTGCAAAGTGATGAATAAAAATAATATTTCCTTTTATAATAGTACAGCATATATGAATGCAAAGTATCAATTTAACCCATATCAGCCTTGTTTTTAAATGTAAAGTTATCAATTTACCCATATCAGCCTTGTTTTAATGTAAAGTTATCAATTTACCCATATCAGCCTTGTTATAATGTAAAGTTATCAATTTACTCATATCAGCCTTGTTTTTAAATGTAAAGTTATCAATTTACTGTAAAAATTATCAATATACCCATATCAGCCTTTTTTTTAATGTAAAGTTATCAATTTACCCATATCAGCCTTGTTTTTAAATGTAAAGTGACATCCCGATCTACGACAATGGAAGTGAGTTGTTCTCTGTCCATAGAAGGAACATGTGGGCGTCCCACAATCCTCTGTGGCTCTGAACCTCTGGAACCCTTCCTGTATGATGGCAGAGTCTTTACGATGATAGTTGGCATGCATCTGTACATCTGATGTACTGATGTAGACTTTATCACAGCAATCCTGAAAATATACAAAAATATATACCTTGAGTTATCTCCCATGGACCTTGTCATAAACATCTTGTAAATCAGAGTCTAGAAACTTAGGTTTTTAAACTCCAAGGAACAGATGTCATTCGCTGTATTGAGCACAACTTTTTCAGAATTGTTTGCTTACAATGCTCTTTGACTTCATGTTTCATTTTGTCTTCAACTTATGAGTCTTATGAAGAGGAAATGCTCCTCTGTTGTTACAAATAATATCTGGAATCTTTGATGAGTTTTTTTTCACATCTTTTCCTCTTCTTTTATTTCGAGAACTGTTTTAAATGTTTTGATATAATTGTCATTTCATAAATGGAATTTATTTGTGCATAAAAAAATGATATATAATAAATGAAACAATATCTTATATTTGTCAAGAAAAAACATTAAGTTTTTATTTTCATATTTTCATTCTCAAAACATAGCAACTGATTCCGTTTGTACCATTTCTAATACTGATATATGTAAACTGTCATACCTGAAGGCAATGGTAATGAGTTTGTCTTCCATTATGTGTACAGGATCCAAACTTCTGACTGCAGTCGTCAAGGGGACTGTATCTCATGAAGCCATGTTGTAGAGACTCTTCTCGTTTCCTATGCCACTTGTAGTGACGGACCATCTCCTCTTTCTTGACAAAAACTCTGAAGTTACAGTCCATACAGTGGTAATGCTCCCGATATCCCAGATCTTTACAGTATTTAACTTTACAGTCAGTTCCATTGCTAAACCTGATGAATAAAGATATCAAATATTAAACATTAAACACATTTCATTTCCAATTTGGAGCCCTTGTTGGGCTTACAAGTTACATATACATACATGTTAGAAAGTAATGATATAAATAATCTCAAAAATTTATTTTGAATGAGGTATCTCTCCTGTCATCAATTTCATGTATATAATGAATAATTTTCTGCTTTTATTTTAATGATTTAAGTCTTGGATTCTGAGACTTGAAATTTTTAATAAAATAATAAATAATTTCAGATATGTTCAGGAAAGATATTTCAGTAAAAATATATGTGACATGTATAGTCATTATAATATGCTTGGTTTTTATTTCTGTAGATTATTACTGACTGAAAAATGTCTGAATCTGAAGGATAAAATCAAATCTCAAATATATACTTTGAGGCAGTTATTCCCCCTTTTATTCATTAAATGTACAGATAATGAATAATTGGATTAGTTTTTATATTGTCATTCTTATAGTATCTTTCATAAATTATCCCTTTTTATGACTTGTTTCAATAGATGACCTGTTTAACCTTGTCACACGTTTATGTGACTGTTCCAAATCAGTCAACCACGACACTGATTGGCATATGTCATTTAATGGGTTAAGTCTATGTCAGATCTTTGATAGACTTTATTTAATATATTCCTGACTTTTTTTTAGACTTGGTCAATTTATAATTAGGCTGTGATTACAATTACTCATTTACCAACTTATTTATTTGAATGTCTAAAATTCAAATATTTTAAAATCTGTATATAATTTAAATCCTGGGTTTTTTTTTAACCCTGGTTTACAATTAATTTAACAGTAACAATTGTTTTCAAACTAATTCTTGTGATATTTCTTTAAAAAAGATTGAGTTATCTCCCATTAATCACAGTGTCACATAAAAAATTTATTCTAAATCTTGTTTTTTTTCCCCGTTTTACAATTAATTTTACAATAACAGTTGTTTCCACTCTATAACTAATGTTTTTTTCAAATATAAAATGTTTGAGTTATCTCCCATTGTTTACATACCTTTTAAGATATTTAGAATATTCAGCCAAACCATGTTTGACAGAGCTGGCTGAGAGTGGTGACTTAGATATTGTGGTTAGTGGCTTCACTGATGTAAATTCCTGTGGTAGACTAGTTGTACTGTTCAAGTTTAATGGCTTGATCCCTGGAAATAAAAATATAAAGAGGTTAAAATTTAGAATAGCAAAAACGATTGACATGTTCTATCATAATTGTCTCTACAATATAAACAAGAAGATGTGGTATGAGCGCCAATGAGACAACTTTCCATCCAAGTCTATAACTTTTAATGTTGTCTTTTATTTTCAAACCAAAGTATATTAATAATATACTTAAATAAATGTACTTCGGCAAAGCAAAGCTATGAAAAGCTATATTGCTGTAAATAAAAATGTCCACTCCAGAGTTAGGCTGAACATTAAGAAATATGGTCTTTCATTTTAATCAATTCCCATGCATCTACAATATGTAAACTTAAATGATTTCTTGCTTAATCAAGGAAGTCAATAAGCTTCTATAAAGTATATCAGCTTCTAGGTAAACATTTCATATAAATAAAAAATAAACAGTTTTATTAATACACACTAACAAATGTATACACTTTTTTGCAAGTAGAAATATTCCTCCCAGTATTTTAAACATTTACACATAGTAATGTAGCCACAAAATATACCCTTACATTAGGTAAAACCCTATGTGTTAAAATGTTAAATAAAATATCATATATACATGGAAAGATGAATCTGGACATCAGATGCATTGCTGTTTCAAAATTGTAAGCCATCAGAGAAAACTACGACAGGTGCTTTCGAAATACACATGAGCTCTAAATACGCATTAAAAACAATAGAAATTCTTCTTGTCAATTAATTTTCAATTAAGCAGGTTATATAATTTAATAAATTGTGCATAAATTGCAGGAATAAACAATTACGTGTCTTGTTTATTTTGGGTGTAAAATTTTAAATGTCAACATTTGCATGTGAAATAATATAAAATTTATTCATATAACAATGGTTGCGTTGTCAAGACCTGTAATTTTTCAATATATGATGATTTTAACTTCAAAACTGTCGCATTTCCTACATAAATTTCAAATTCAGAATTAATTAATTGAAATTAATATTAAAATGTATCAACAGTGAAATATTCTGTCATCCAAAGTCATGCATGCACATTTGACTGAAATTTATTTTTAAAAAGAAGAAAAAATTGGATGTAGGGAATTATGCAAAATCTATATTTAGATATTTTTTTTATATATTTGCAGAGTCAGACATGCTTAATACAACAAAGTTTATATGATACCATTTGAAGTTAGGTCGCAATGTCTAAATGTAATTATAACATGGTATTATTTATAAAGAAAATTTCATATAAAAATTGTTATAAATGCAGATTCTTTAATAAAATCTTTTCTTGTTTGAATTGTATTACATTTGTCATTTCTGGGTCTTGAATGGTTTTTGGTTTTGCTCATTGTTGAAGGACATTTCCTCACCTGTAGCTGCTAATGTCTACATCATTTGGTCTCTGTCAGCAAGTTGTCTCATACCAAATCTTCTTATTTTTATTTGGAGCATTTAAATGTTTATGCTACATTAGCCTTATTTACTTATGCTTTTTTCATATATACAGTTTAATAACAATGAGAGGATAGAAATAATCTTAATTACAGCATTGAAATATAAGGTTTTGAAAGCTAAGACGTCATATTTGCTCGGTCAACAGGTTCAACACGGAAAACAAAAACCATTATCTCCAAAATTGAAAATTTTAATTTTGAACTATTAATTAACGATCATGAGTCAGAAAACAATGGAAATAAATTAACAGCTCATTTATTGTTTTAAAATTAATTTGTGATCTGCGGCCGTGACAGAATTATTGCAAACAAATGACAACATCAGAACGAGTCCGCATGACTTCATACTTAAAACTACGAGAAGTTAATAAATTGTCCTTAATGTAAATTTCACCAATTAAGTATTCTACAGGGCACCAGTGCATGATATGTTTTAATTTAAAATGTCTTCAAATTTACGAAAATGACAGAATTTCATCACAAATTTGCATTTTCAAGTGAAATTTAAAGGAAGTAAAGATAGTCTTTTGACACAAATTATCTTTCATAAAATTCAACGCGTTAAGTCCAATAGTTGACAAGTCCTATTGTTTTTGGAAAAAAAAGTTGTTTAAAATTCTGAAACAGTTTCCCCTGCATATTGTTGTAATTAATATGACAAACAAACTAAAATAATAAAATTTTTAACATAATTTGGTTGCAAAACAAAATTCTTGGAATCTTTTACGTAAACATTTGAGAATTAAAAATATATCATGCTGTAAATGTCGTCCTAAGCATGCATAAAATATATCAAGCTTTTGATGTTTTGTATACGGATGAAATGTTTGCTGCTGAACATTAAAATATAACAATCAAGCAAATGAGTTGATATTGAGACTGTCTACAACACTCGTACATTTTAAACTAACAAGATATTAATTTATTGGATATTTTTGTTGTCATGAAATATTTGCCACTGGATGTTAAGTAATCAACAATTCAATCTTTAATAAAAAGATGATTTATGCAGAAACAAGATATAGAAATTATGCATGCATTTATTAATCCAAATCAGAAAAAAATGACTGAAGTTCATATGATATTATAATGCAACTAAGATTAATATCTCAATGAAAAACAGTTGCTACATCATAAAAATTATGTCTCTGGTAGATAGTTGTTTCATTGGAAATCCTACAACACTTCTTATTCTTATATTTAAAGTACATCATGATGGTCACTAATTGTATCCCTCTCATCTCATAATATGGTCACCTCAATGTGGATAATTCCTTTTTGATGTTGCAAAATTTAAATATCAACTCTCCTATACGGTGAACTTGACCGCTGTCATTGAACCTGCTTATAGCAGTCAATTAAGCTCTTCACATGGACAAACATTGGGCAAAGATTTATAATTGATTTTTGATTTTTGGTGTGTTAACGCCACTTTTAAGCACCGCATTTAGGCTATTTTATGGCGGCCAATTTTTTTTAGTGGAGGAAGCCTGAGTGCCTGGAAACCACAACCTTCGATAGAAAAACTGACAATCCTAGTCAATTAAGATTGGAGTCAAGTGCACCTACGGATTAATGAAATAAGTTGCAAGATTCATGCTTTTTAAGGTGTCTACATGTGCTATGGTCTTACTACGTTGTAACCTTGACCTTTTAACTGTTATGACCTTTCCCCTGTCTGATTTGTGCCTGTATAAGATAACCACTAACAACTGGTTCCGTTTGGGGACATGTTCAAGCAATATGTGGTAGGGTCAACTTGAATGAACAGTCAATTTTCATTTACAAAACTCACAAATGCAGAATGCACAGAGAATACTCCTTCAATCAAAAAAACTCTTTTGTCATAAAATGATTTAATGGAGGATAACTCTTTCAATTAAACAGAATAAGGAAAGGAAAGATAACTCTATCCATCTCCAATTATTCATTGGTTGAGACAAGAACAATTAAAATCTTTGTCAACTACAACTTAACAGTTTTTTTATTAGCCTCTTGAAATGACTTAGTGTCCATTTTATCTAATATTCATTTGCCATTCTGTGATTGTGTATTGTCTAATTTTTCTTTTGTAGTGAAATAAAATGGCACTAAAGCTTGCAAGAATTAATTCCAATTATTCACAGTTTTCCCCTTAGGAGAGATCAGCACTTTTAAAGACATGAAATTTTATCAATTTTTATCAATAATAAATCGTGTAAAATGTCAAGTTCCACCTGTTTATCAAATTCACTTTTCACATTTTAAATTTTATAGAATCCAGGCAAAATACAGCAATGTCGATAATTTATCTTAAATTTCACCTTCGAAACCATGATAATTCTTGAGAAGGGACGCAGCTGACAAAATCTTACCAAATTACCTAAATTTCATATTATATACATTTGGTCTACATGTTTACCATGTCAACTTTGCAATTTTATCAAAACGTCACTTGGCAAAATCCCCATAATCTACTTTTGAAAATAAAGTCATAAATTTGCTGGAGTTATAATTTATCTACTTTATTCTTTTAAAAGATTTATAAATGAAACTGCTTCAAAATAGAAATTCTACTTTTTAACCATTTTTTTTACATATGTATATGTTTATTCATGTTTGATTTTAAATAAACATCTCTTTTGTAAATTTACAATTCAACATGTTTTTGAATATAAATCTTTTTAACATCATAATTCAAATTAAAATATATTTATTCGAAATTCTATCATGATAAAATGAATATTTAGCCTCAATCCTTGATTTTGAATAGAAAATCTATTTCATTTCGAAGCAAAAAAAACAAATTAGAAATGCACGACTTTGTCACAAAATCAATCAAAAAACTTAGGCACCATTTTCCCCACGTCATTATGTCCCAATACAAATTTTTGATGTAAAACGAATAAAAACACTTTTGTCGTTCCTAGCAATGAATACACAGAAATTCAATGTTCTAAAATATTATATTTACGATATCCTCTCAACCTTTGAAACGTAACAAGTATTTATCTTTTAGGGACTATAAAAATATAGATAAAAACATTCAATATGTATGTAAAACAAGTCTAGATCTGTGATACCACAAAGTTCGGTTACCATAACGTTCAGGTAAAAAAACAGGACAATTAAAGAATGATTATAAATCTCCCACTGTTACTATAGTACATCATATATATAATAACATATATGACAAAATTTCTAACAACTTAAGATTTTTAAAATGAGAGGGGATGAAGGCTTTACAAAATCCCTGAGGTTCTTAAAGGCTAATTAAAAAAAAGATGATAATATCAGATATGAATTGTTTAATTGAGTGTTTCTAAACAGTAGTTAGGGGAACTTCCTTATTTTAAGCACTTATGGTCACATAAAATTAAAAGGGGAGGAGGGGGGCACAAAATTTGGGGTGCTGCAAGATTTTGAGCATGAAAATTTAATAACATCAACATCTGTTGAACTTTGATCATGGGCTAGTAGTTTCATTGGCAATCATACCACATCTCCTTATTTCATATAGAGGGTGCAAATAAACAGGAGGGTGCTAATAATAAAAATACCAGAACTGATTGTTTTCCGATAGACTTAAATTAATCCAATGTTTCGTTACAGGGGTTCAAATTTAAAAGTTACACTAGTAAGATCTAGTAAGGACTAGGACCAAGTAAATTTCAAGTTAAAGGTCCACCTTAATTGGTCAAAGATCTTGTAAAGAGTAATCAGTATCAAAAATGGGTCATTGACTTTTATTATTCATTATGAAAATTCTCCTCACAGAAAAAAACAGCTCCTGGACCTTGGACCCATACTAGTTTGAAAAAAAATGTTAACAATTAAAGGACAAATGATTTGACTCTATTATTATAAATAACCACAAAGTATTAATGATATTTATTACTTGATCATGTTGATACTAGTAACCACAATATTAACACTCTCTCTGTTAACTTTGACGAGGACTACAATACTTTATTTTTACTTGAGTATTCTAAGGTGAAAGCAGAGTGGATATTAACATTTCTAGTGTCAGAAATTGTGAATATTAACATTTCTAGTGTCAGAAATTGTGAATATTAACATTTCTAGTGACAGAAATTGTGAATATTAACATTTCTAGTGACAGAAATTGTGAATATTAACATTTCTAGTGTCAGAAATTGTGAATATTAACATTTCTAGTGTCAGAAATTGTGAATATTAACATTTCTAGTGACAGAAATTGTGAATATCAACATTTCTAGTGTCAGAAATTGTGAATATTAACATTTCTAGTGACAGAAATTGTGAATATTAACATTTCTAGTGTCAGAAATTGTGAATATCAACATTTCTAGTGTCAGAAATTGTGAATATCAACATTTCTAGTGTCAGAAATTGTGAATATTAACATTTCTAGTGACAGAAATTGTGAATATTAACATTTCTAGTGACAGAAATTGTGAATATTAACATTTCTAGTGACAGAAATTGTGAAAAGATGATCTATATCAGCCGATAATTAATTCCTTCAAAATTTGTTGAGACAAAAATTTGAGAAGGGATATGGAGAATGTGTCAAAGAGGCTTTTCATCTTGTCGTAATGAAAGTCATTTGGAAACTGTAAGTTTTCCACCAAGGGCCTCTAGATGTCTTTTCTTTTGTAACAGAGTTCTAAAATTGTTTCACAGCAGCTTAATTTATTTGGAACCCTTGTAGATGGTTAAAAATGTCTTTGAACATTTATTTTTTATTATCTATTATTTGCAGGACCAAATGAACATTTTTCATTTCTACACTAAAATTTAATGATAAATTTCATTTCTAACTAATTTCAATAAATACCTTATAAATTAAAGAACATGTGTTCATCAATTTTTTTTTAATTTTCATATTTTATGTAAATGTCATGAATGTGGTGTTAAGATAATTATCAAAATTTCCCCCAAAATGATATAACTGTCACAGATTAAATATGTGATGATTACTCATTGTTAAAAATAGGATTAAGAATTAAAATGAAAAAATGTTATATATAGTGGAAAATTTACTGAGGGATTTATTTTTTTGCTTATTTAGCATATTTAAAAAATCTTCTGTGGTTAATTAATGCCTATCTTCTGATCAGGGACATAAAAAGTTCAAGATCTTTCATAGGTTTGTACCAACTGTAATTGGAGTGGTACCCAAGAAGTAAGTTTGAACCAGAAGTGATATGGACCAAGATGAAGTGCACCAATTACTCTTTTTTCAGAAACTGAAAATATCATTCCACAGATTTTGGCAAAGGATTCATTTTTTGTCCAAAATGAGTTTTTTTTTTAAACTGCAAAATTTCCAACATAATCAATGACCAGTCTTTTGAATAACAATATTTTGCCCTTAATACTTCAAAAGTGGCATATCAAGCACTATCAATTCCCAGAAAATTATGCTAAATTAACCCTTACATTGGTGCCAGTTTTATTCTGTATTTGAGAATCAAGACATGTATATGTATGCAAGCTCAAATTTATTTATTTTTAAATTGAGCTAACATAAGGGATCAAATAATGCAAAAATTTGGTGTATAACCAAAATAGCATACTTTATCAACATCAACATCACCAGTCTAATCAAACTTTTACAAAATCTAATAAATTGCAGAAAATTTTCTTTTTTTCTTTTTTTGCTATAACATCAGATTACAATTTCAACAATTTTGTTTCTAATATTCAAACATGCTCTGCATGTCAATAAAACACAGAAAAATGTATAAAATGTATATTATTTTAATGTTTTGGTAACCATTAATGAATTTTTCATAACAGGTAATAATTTATTATTTATTTGACATAATTCAATGGAATTCCAAGGTTTACAAAAATCTTTTGTTTTTTATCTGTTTTTCTACCTGGCAATAATTGAATAATAACTTCATGATCATAATTAACTTAATCTATAAAACTTATAAAAATTTCATTCACAAAGAACAAAAATGCTCAATATTAGCTGATAAATAAATCATACGTTAATATAGATTTTCAGCGAAAACTTCTAACCTTCGTAAAACAAACACTTCTTTGGAAACTTATGTACCGTGACCGCCAAACATATCTTTGTTACCGTAGCAACACTTAATAATGTGAGAAACCATTATACTATTAATTGAGATAGTACTGATATATATACCTGGACTGTCAGGTAATTACAAAAGTACACAAATCCATTTATTGGTAAAATTTACTTTTAAACACTCCCAAGCCCATAACTCTCTGCATTATCTTTAATAAAAGGAATCGGCAATTATATGAATAAACAACTATTGATCACTTTTGTAAAATGGAACAAAAACGAAATTACCAAGAAAACAATACGTATCTATGACATATTCTGGTTAAACTGAATAATTTATTAATAAAAGCAGGTATTTTTCGATTATTGCCATTTTCTATCTTTTATGGATTCCCCCACCTTGAGTTGTCATGGTAACTAATCAATCAAATATTCTGCTGTGAAATAAAAGTTTTGTGTCCCGTTTACAGATGAGAAAATCCATGTTTTTTTATCACCGATTGCTTGGATACCTTGGCATAAACTTTGACGAACCATGCTGAGAACTATGCATAACTTAAAGTCTTCCTTGTCTTTTGTCCAGGAGGGAAAAAACTCTATATTTAAAGAACTGCATATTTATCTTAAAAATGATTCTACACTTAATTAAAAAAAAAGGTTTATTATAGTATGACGAAATTTCGCTTTACTGCATTCAATATCGTTAAATGCAAACTTATAAACCTTTTGATTTTTGTATTTTTTGCTATTATGCAATTGGAATCAATTTTAAATTTGAACATGTTACTAAGTTCTAGAATAAGTGAAAACAGGACTAAAAAACTGTGCAGGGTACCAACCATTTGTTTGCTTGGGGTCAGATTCTTGGATTGCTCTTAACTTGCTTATATACATATTTCATCAAAATGTTCTTCAAACTATGTTTAAATTTTCAAATACCACCATAAAACACATTTGATTTAAAATAGCATGATTTAATTGCCAACAGTTCGATTTTAAAATCTATTTTGATTATAAGCACCACAGAGAATGAGATACAGGACCATGGCAGAGGCGGATTTAGGCCCTGGGCCCCCCCTTTTTGGGAAAAAATTTGGTTGCTTATATAGGGAATCACTGAAGCATGACTGGAGCGGGCCCCCTCTTAGGTCAGTCAGTAGGCCCCCACTTGTGAAAATTTCTGGATCCGTCACTGCATGGTGCTTATAAAAAGGCCTTGGTCATTTTTTGGGCCCTTATGGCTTGCTGTTTATTCAATTAGGTTCTGTGTTGAAGACTATATATACTTTGACCTATAATGGTTTACTTTTATAAATTGTGACTTGGATGGAGAGTTGTCTCATTGGCACTCATACCACAGCTTCTTAAATCTACTTGAAAGAACACTACCATATATTGCTGAAGTCTATGTTACTGTGAGGTCAAGACTTTTCTTCTCAGAGTTCAATTTATTGAAAAGAAATGATTTAAATATCAGGCCTTGTGGTCATAAATTTTTTTAGCTAGTATTTCGCAATGAAGTCAGGACTTTAAAACAATGTAACAGCAAGGACTGTAGAAGTCCAAGTAATTAACAATGAGGTTGTGAATGGCCATCTTCACCAGACTCCTTTACTTTTAAATTATTGGTGTATAACATTGATGCACTTTTACAAGAAGATATATATTAAAGTATAATGTCTTTTGACATCTCGTGAAGGAAAAATACTTAAAATTGACTTTTGAACTGATAAAATCTGATCTATCTTTCAACTCTGATTAAAACAGACACAATTGACAATTCTATTTTATAGATATATTACATCATTAAACAAAAGTTCAAAATTTATGCATTTTCACAATTTTATCTATATTTATTCAAGCTCATTCATTTAACGAAATACTAAGCTATCCAATTTCTGTGGTATCAAGAAAAATTTGAATACATTATCCACGTTCTGAATTTTCCACAATAAATCCTCAAATTTAACCTTGATAAATACAAAAATTGCTTTTGTGGTGAAAAATATGAAAATTGTTCATAGTTTATAACAGAAAGAGTATTTTGGTGACATTTAGAGTTTAAATGTGGGAAAATAAATTTCAAGTACTCTAGCTTATAAAAAAACCTTGTACAAATGTAAATTTGTCATTTCCTCTTTGGTATATGAAATATTAACTTTAATTTAACAAAACCTCATTATTTTAAGTTTGTAACAAATAGCACCTGCAAAAATCCATGACAGTAGTGACACTTGAGAACTTTAAGGATGTTAAGATTGGCTGCTTATTGCCAGTTTCATATGTATACATTGTAATTATTTTGAGTGAAAAAGTCTCTGACACTTAAGATTCAGAAGAGAATCTGTTTGACTATGTTAAGAATTTGGCAATATTGCCAGTTTCCTAATTGTTAAGTGGTATAATTATTATGAATGTGAAAAAAATAATCCCTTAAACTTCAAAACAAAACCTGAATGTATCATTTTAAATGTTACCATAAATTATTCGGTTTGAAATAGTCCTGGAGACTTCAGAAGAAAAACTGCGAAGAATGGCAAAAATGGCATTGTTTATATGTTACCATCAGGGGTCGAATTTAAGCTTTTTAGTGTACTGGCCAGCCGGACCAGTAGACTTTAGATCTACTGGTTCCGGCTTAAAATTTACTGGTCCTGCAAAAATGACAGATGCTTAGTTTTATTTTCCTCAGCTGCTTTCCTCTTCTTTATTCCAAAAATAGCACCCCCAATACCCTAAAAATAATTTCTCAGGTTTATTTTTTTGTAAACAAACCGAGATAGAAATGCAATCATTGATTTTAACGAAAAATTTCTACTGGTCTGACGGACCACCAGCTGACAAAATCTACTGGTCCGACACAAATTCTACTGGTCACTGACCACCGGACCAGCACCAATTTCGACCCCTGGTTACCATACATTATTCAGATTTTGAAATTAAGTCCACAGCAATTTAGAAGTTTTGCAATTATGTCGACACGATCTGTCTGAGCCATGTAGAATCTAGACAGTTCCATAAATTTCTAAGAAATTGATGTTTGATTGCCAATGGAACAACTCATCTCCAGAAACCACATGACAAGAAGTCAGAAACTCCAGGTCATTGACTGCCTTCAACAAAAGCAAAACCCATACCGCACATGACATAGGTTTTATCATGGCAACTGTGAATTTGTCTCCAGAACAACTATATCCAACAGCACAATTAAAAAAAAAATGCTCAAAATGTATTAAAAGGTTCAAATTTAATGTTATATTTTAATGAATGGAGGCATTCTAGAATCTGCATATAAAGTTACCAAGGTGCAAGTTCGGCACAATCTTTACTTAGTTTTTATTACTCTTAAACAGTTTCTTTGCTTTAAGAATTTACGAAATCTGATAATTTTCTATAACATAAATACTACAATAAATGTATGACTGCATATTTCTATACTAGTTACAAATTTCAATACCATTAAAAACTTTCAAAATATGATCTTTTTGTGTTTAAATCAAAGTTTTACCATTTGAAATAAAACTTTTATTGAATTTCAATTCATTCCAATTTCAAACATTTACTTTAAGTTGGTTTCATGCCAAAACCCATTTTCTCTTTTAAGAATTCAACTATTTTGCAAACATAAGTCTTTAAAAAGTACTGCCTTTTAATATTACAAAAGTTCTCATATTTTTGCAGAAGTTTATTTGACCAGAACTAAGTTAAACTTAAAAAGCTTAAAAGAATTTATTGAAATTAGTACAATGGGTGTTTAAAGTAACTAAGGCAACTTATACTAATGTTAAACACATTTCATTGTCGGGTCGGAAAATATGAAAATATTCTGACCTCACAAAACTATTATTTAATAAAATCTAAATCCTTATTATTAAATAGTTGAAAAACTTTATAATTTTTTTTTCTTTAGTTTTTAAATCTTATCGTAGATTTTAATTTCTTTACAAAATTAGCCCAAGGACTTTCAAACGTCTTTGGTTACACGACTTTTAAACTAAAAATCAATTTTCAACAAAATTTCAATTTTGATAAGTAATAGTATATATTATATGAAAAATTCAATATTTGGCATGAGTGACAGATTTATATATAAAGGGTAAAACGTTTTTTTTTTATCAAAATCTACCAGTCTGAAAAGAATTTAAAATACAAATTAATCATATGTGTACACATTTTCAAATAGAGTTTACACATTGTGGACAAGTTGCTATAGCGATGGAGATCTATATTACTTAATTAGGTATTTTGTATATATTGTGACCTTTTTACATAGATTAAAACTTGACTTTGGTAACTATAGAAGTAAACGGTGTGTGACTCCGAAAGATATCACAGTTTATTAATCCGAATACGTTTATGTGAAAAATAGTTAAATACTATATAAATCTTTTTAATGAATATTTAATTTGCCAATAAGTTCAAACAATAATCCAAACTAAATAAATTCTATACATAAATTTTTATCAGATAAAGGGCTTTTAAAAGGTTTGGATTATTTCAAAATTGCACTTTTTTGTAAAGACGAATAAAAGACGTAAATTAATTGATCGATCTGGTTTCCAGTTGAGTGGCTGCATAAAATAGATTTATTTGTTTTAAAGAACATTTATTTAATTACAAATAAAGAGATTTTAACCTAATGCAGTGGGATTGAATTACGTACGACAAAGTTAAACTAAATTTTAACTAAAAATATTTACCATTTAATCACCTTAGTAAACTTCGTTAAAACTGAATTAATTAGTATATCATTCAGGAGAGGTTTAGACTTGATGAAGACATTTCTTTTAACAAATAATTAAAAATGCAAGAAAAGAGAGTTTTTATGATTTTTTTAATGTTTCATAAAAATTTTGTTCCTGTTCAATGATTTTAATTAATCAAATTACTGGGGTTCAAATTAGTGTATGTCTGAGTTCCATTCTGTAATTCTTTGACTGCAAAAGTCAAGGACTGCATTTTCTTTACATTTGTGCTGTATATTAGGACCAATGATGACTTTTTTAAGTTAAAAAAAGGCCTTTCACTGGAAAATTCAAATGGTCCTGACTCCTGAACTCCATTCTTTAAAGCAAATTACAACTCCTTTTAGATCTATCTTGTTAAATTAGCTCTGCAGAAATGCAGATTATAATTAAACCTCTGTATGGGTGACTTTAATTAGGAATAAAAAAAAATTCTAAATTACATTCAAAGCTGCATTTCCTGAAAATAAACTAAATATTGCGTAAATTTAACACAGATAAAATATCAAAATACATACCATCTCCTTGCTTCAGTTTTTGAGCAGCATTTACAAAGTTTGCATAGATGCCTTTCTTGTCGGCCATGCTGAGGTTGTTCAGCCCATTCTTCTGTTGTGAGACAGCCGTCAGGACTTTAGCAATGTCTTTTCCCTGAGCCATGGTCGTCTGCAGAATCTGGTTAGAGTTGAAGTTAGCAAGGGGCACCTGTTTTGTCAGACCATCAGAGTTACCACTAAAACCATACATTTGCAAGAGTTCATTCATTGTACTTTCAGCATAGTCTTTTAATACAGTAATATCTACATTTGGACTTTTTACAGCAGCATTTTTCTGATTATTTTCAGCAGTTTTGGTGGACAAGTCTTCAGCAGTATTGGCAACATCAGCAGTTTTGGACAAATCTTCCGCCATCAATGACAAATCTTCGGCAGTTTCGTTTTCACTATCAGCTGCATTGTTAGAGTTAAAACTATCACTACTACCAAAAGATTTGGTCATCGACAAATCTAATGGTGCATTCATAAGACTAGATTTTAAGTTTGAAGGTTTACGGGAATGTTTTCTACTATTGAAAAATGGCGGTGATGGCGCCGGTGGAATCTGTTTTGAGTGCCGTAAAGCAGAAGCAGCAGCCATAGCCGCTGCTATATCAATTGACTTGTCAGTGACAGGGGGTACATATGTGTCGGCTGCTACACCGCTGTCATTAGAAATGTTATTTTTATCACATGATAAATCAGACTCGTTCTCTAAGCTATCCACATCGTCAGATTCATTTTCAGGGGGGAATGTAGTGTTTTGATTATTAATCGTGTATTGTGCAAGTTCATCTTTCTCATCAAAATCGTCAATCTGATCTATTCTGTCCCTAACCTGATTTATATTTCTAGGAACAGCAAGTTTCCTTTTCCTACGACTAGATGATGAAACATTATTTTGAGAATTTTCGTTAAATTCCACCGGAGATTCACAGGTACTTCTACAATTCGTATCGTCATTTTCATCCGCCTCATTTCCATTCGATAATGACCGGAGAACATCAAAATTGTTGTTGTTCTCCTTGTGTCCATTAGTTGTCAGGTCCTGGGGGACTAAAGGTTTATATGGTGTCGATGTTGATGGTAGGGGGCTATTGTCATCGTTATCATTGTTGATTCGTTTCAATTTGGCACAAATGGCATCAAGGGATCGTGGCTTTGTTTTAAGAGCCATATTGTTCCAGCAACCCTGGACCCAGCTATCTTCAGAAGAAAATCTGTGGCCCCCTATTTTCTGAAAAGACATAAAAAAATATCTCAATTATAATGACATTAGTAATTATTGAAAAACTCTTATTTTAAGTCCTTAAAACTTTTTGACATTACAGATCTTTTCATTCAGTACTGAACAAGGTGAATTTGCAAATTTCCTACATTTATGTATTTATAATTTGAATTTAAACATATATAAATTAATGTATTTAAATGCAACTTATTTATGAAACTTTAAAATGCACATCTGCACATGTGTCAAGTTTGGAATAATCCAGTGTATGTCAACTGTAGAAGTCATTAAATTGAAAAAACAATTACAAATGTTGAGATGCAAAGTCCATGTTATAGTATGGAAAACCTACAATATAAATCTCTAAAAAAATAAAATAGGAAAAATTTGGAGGTGCACTTCTTTAAGACTTAAATACTTATGAACCTGAAGTAAAATAGGATTTCAAAGACAGTCTATTTCTTTAGATTTATTCTCCTTTTACACACATCATTCTTTGGATTATATTTAATTATTTATCTAGAAAAATGAAATGCTGACAAATATGCAAATTACCCATATTTCCATAAGAAAAATTAAAATAAAGAGATCTGACTTCACAAGCAGACCTGTCAATTAAGTCTCTCCTTAAGACTCAGTCTTAGATGCAATTGTCCCAATATAAAATTTGTTGGTCAAATGGTCAGATAAATATCTGACTCAAGGCTATATAGTCACTGACTACATTAGAAGTCAATGAAAAGCGATCTTTGGATGAAGAATACTCGTATATCTTTATTCTCATCACCAAATACATAGGTACAGAGAAGACATGCATGTATAATACAATATATTTACTGCAACCTTATATAATCTGAGCAGGTACAAGTGTTAAAAAAAAAGATTTTCTAATACCAAAAAATTCTTCAGTAACTTTCATTTCTACTTCTTATTAACATCATCCCCCAATAATGAATGAAAGATGATTGGCCATGATCTATCTAAAAATTTCATGAACTATCATTTATCACAAAAATAAATTACATAACTGATAAGTACTTTCAGTTTCATAATTTATAAATATGAAAATTTCTGCTAACCAACTAAATAATATAAGTCATAAAAGTGGTTAAAGTTTTAAAAATGTCAAACAAAAAACCAATAAATTCTCTAACCCAGTTTTGTTGTAATCTTACCTATGTAAGGAGATATATATATGACAATAAAAAAACACAAAAAAAATCTTCTTTTTAAAAGGTGCAAACTAATTGTTGATTGATTCCATGGTAATAGTTAAATACTCTTTTCAAAAACTTAAATTATATGCTTCACAATAGACTGAGCAGGTCCCTATTCAATAACAAAAGAGAGGATAATGTAAAAATGAAAACTTCTTAAAAAAGACGTATTTCAAGAGAAAAATCTTTAGTATAACTATGGAAATAACTGTCCTTTAATTCTTATTGATATGTAACACAAAAGCAAGGACTTTTAATGAAGAAAAACAAGTATTTACTAAATTGTTTTGTTTCAAATCCTCTTATTTCATTGACTTGAAAGAACTCATGTAAATTAATCTTTCAGGCATAGCAATCAGTGAGAATTTTATCAATTTATTGATTTATTGATTTTTCTGTGATTCTATAATAGAGAGAACAATACAAGACTTGTAAAAAGACATAAAATAATTATTGAATCGTTATGTATATTTAAGGAAATTGCAAATATCTGGGAAATGAGAAATATCTTTTTGTTTACATTATATACATCTATATGAATTGACCCATCTTTGTGACATAAAACTTTGACAAGCCCAATGGACTCAAATTGAGTGTCCAGTAACAAGTTTATAAAAGAGAATTTAAAAGCCTCATAGATATCATTCTTGACAAATTTTGTGAAAAACTTGTCAGGAGCCAGTAAGCTAAAACATCAAGTTTACAACAAAAATATTCTTTAAAAAGAAGGCTATAAACATGACAAGAATATTGAAATAGTTTACTTATCATAAAAATGTATACTTTTAATTTGTCTTCCTGGTTTAACAATACCTTTGAATTAAATGCACCATGCATTAAAAATTAAAATTTTTTCATCATTTCCAAAAATTATGAATAAAAATGGTTTACCTGTTGGTATGAAATTTCCTAACTGTGATCAAATTTTTCTTCCAGGTATTTAATAAATATATACATATATATATAAATACATACCATATATAATTTCATTTGAAAAAATCTTGTAAAACACAATCGCTACGTTTAAATCTTTTCACAAAAATTTAATCTTCCATAATACCTCTAAAAACGTTGATATCGTACTAATGAATAATTATGAGACGGTAGGTTTCATGATTTGCATATTTTTGTGACATTTATTTCTGTGATATTGTTTAGTAATTATTAAAACAAAATGAATTGGATATGCTGACAAATACATAACACGCCACTTCATCAAAGGTGTCATATTTATACCACTGTCAACATGCATCAACTAATTAGTGAAATTAATTTAACAAATTTCTTGTAATTTACAAGTTTTGCATAATTTTTTTTATCTTTACATTTTATGTAAGTTTTAATTTTCTGACATTACTTTAACCCTAGGTTAATCAGTGCAGTCATCTGAAAAGCTCATAAGATGTTAAATTTAATTTATGTTTTCCTGGTAAAACGGTAATTGCAGAAAAAGGCAGCAAGATGATAAATGAGGCATCCACCTTCATTACCTTTGCTTAATTTGGTAAGCAAAGTATACTTTTTCATTCTCAATTTTATTACACAGATTAAAGTTCAGTATCAAATTTTGACATAGTCAATCCTCTTTTGTAATTAACCTGTTAAATGCTCTGTTAGGTCAAAGAAACTTAATATTCTGTCTGTCTGTTCCTTTTGTCCCCAATACTTGACATATAATTTGGTTTCCTTATTTTATATCTAAAAATAAGAATATGTGTTATGATTGCCAATGAGACAACTCTACACCAGAGACCAAAATGTCAAATATGCCTTCTCTATAAAGTTTTCAAAGTCACTATGCCCACGATCTGCTAAGAAACCCATCATGTTCAAAATAAACCTGTCCCTTTTAAATTTTACAAAATCTGTCAAATAAAATTAAAATCATACCTGCCAAACCAATCTCAAAGCTTGCTTGGAACTTGAAACACATACATAAAATTGAGAATGGAAATGGGGAATGTGCCAAAGAGACAACAACCCGACCATAGAGCAGACAACAGCAGAAGGTCACCAACAGGTATATTTTTTTTTTTATTTAACCTTTTTACTAAATGCTGAGGCAAACAATTTGTTTCAAGTATTTGACAAGATGTTTTTCAGCATGTCTAAAAAAGTTAACTTAGATTCAGAACTCACTACTCATGCTTAGAGTAATGATTATGTTGGATGTGAAATTTATTACTGAAAAGTCTGTCTCACAAATAGTTCCCCCAAAACACATGAAGACACAACTGAACTCTATAATTGATTTTAACTAAATATTGTCTTATGTGTGTTGTATCATAAGAAATCTACATTATCCATGCATGAACACAAACTTGACTGAGCCTCTCTACTCAACATATTTTCGCATTCTTTTCAACTTTTAGGCCAATTAAAATTAATTGGTAGATTTTCATCCCCGCCCGCCCCTCTGAAATCGTCCCGCCCCGATTTTTGTTATTTTGAAAAATTTTCGATTTCCGGATTTGTTCATCTCCGTTTCCGGTAACCGTCAAAAATTGTGTTTCCTTCCAAACTTCCGGTTTCAAATTTGGAAATAAAAATTAAAAAATAAAATCCTCCCACCCGCCCCATTTTTTTCAAAAATTTGGATGAAAATCTACTAATTAATTTTAGTTGGCCTTACCACGATATTTTAATATTTTATTTGATAGTATGCAATTTATCTTTGTTACAGCCTTGAAGAAGAACCAGAGTTCTATATGGTTTATTTTAGTCAAGACAATTCTGGACTTTTAGAAGTTCTCCTGATTTCAAAGAAAAATTTTATTTTTTCAAATGGATTTAAGAGTTTTGCCTATTAGTTAAACTTGCTAAAGTAACACTGCTTCTTACTTGGTAATTATTTATAAAGTTTATAGTCAGCAAATATTCAGTAAAACTAAGTATTTTAAAAGTCTTGTGGACTTACAACCAAACAAGGTGAGATTTGTCCATACGAGGTCCATACATAATAAATTTGAATTTTGAATTTTCACTTACAAGTATCTAAATAAGGAGATATGTTCACAACTTTGCATTAAAACGCTTTTTTTTATAATAAAGTCCTATACCTTTTAACCTAAAGTTGACCTACAATTTTATAGAACGAAGAATTGACATTTTTACCAGATAAATATACTTACCTAAGCGAACTTGAAATTTTGTTACAATTTAATTCAGATTACATGTATACTATATCAATTTAGATAAAATTGACAAAAATAAAATTGTACAGTCAAGTGTACGTATTTGGAAAGTTATATGACCCTACATGACAAACCACCGAAAAATGTCAAAATTTTGTCAATGTCAATATTTTTTTTTTGCAGTTTTATAATTTGGTAACATGAGTAATAAATGTCTGATTTATAACAGCACTCTAGTAGCTCAGTGTGGGAACCAAGCATTTTTACTAAATTTTCAAATGGTACTGTTTTTAAACAAGGGGCTAACATATGTTTAATGTTATTTTAACCACAAGTATTTAACATGAATTTTTGTGTTTCAGCTGCTGAATATTTGAAATTTGTTAAAACTAGTACTGGTCTTCATGTAAACAGTTAAAATTTATTTTTCAAAATATGACAGTTTAAAAGATACATACATGACATAGGGAAAATGCTAGAAAATGTATTTAAAGTGCTCAGGAATAAAATACTAGAGCAACCATTTAACATGTGTATATATATCAAAAGATTTTTTTCTTTGTAATTGCAATTACTCATCTTGATTAAGTCCTTAACAATATCAATGAATCAGATGTACACACCACGGATAAAAGTCAAGATTTCTTGTCTGCACATGCACAAACCAAGGATAAAGTTCAAGATGTCTTGTAAGGTGTCAGCTGACCAGTTTGACCTTGAACTTTTACCTCAGAAATGTTGCATGCATTGACAAAGTAAAGCAACAATGATTTTATTGCTGTTCTTCATCTCAAAGTCACTATGAAGCATTCATCATTGAGCAAGAGCTTTTGTTTGCAAGAAACTTGTAAGAATTTGCTGAAAAGCAGTGAATTCACTCTGGGCACAGACTAGTAAAAATTGGTTTGGTCCATTAATAGATATGCATTACTGGACCAATGAATGACTAGTAAAATTTTGATTTTATCCAAATCATATATGTAAATGTGCTTTAAAAAAGAGTCTGGTCCAGTAAAAAAGAATGGCCCCAATGTCTAGGTGATTTCTCAAAGCCTTGGAGCCTTGGAGCCACTGGAAAAGCTATGCTCAAAACTATTCTTTTTAGACAACAGCAATTTTATATTTTTTTCATCTAATGAGTGCCAGATCTGAGGAAAACAAAGAACAGTAAATAAGTTAAAGCAACTTTCTGTTTCAAAAATTTATACTGTCAAAATTTCTCAAAAAAATCAACCATGGATCTTAAGGTGGTACCTAACACTACAGGGAAATAACTCTGGAAAAATCAGCTAAACGTTTTGATTATGTTGTGTTGTTATGCATAAAGGAATATTAAGCTTCTCAATGATCAAAATAAGTGTTTGTCAAACTGCTATATAACCAGTGTAATTTTTCTGATCAAACGGTTGGTTCAAATTTTTTGAAATTTTTATATTTTTGTCAAATGGTCAAAGTAAATACTTTGTCAAAACTTAAGAAAATTAAACGAGCCAAATTAATTTTAGTTAAAGTGTTGGGTACCACCTTAACTGGACTTTTCATACTTATAATTCTTAACATTTTATGGGCATACATGGATTAAAGACATACAAAATTACTGGTTTCTCTTTTTTCCTTTGAATTTTTTCAGATTTAATCATATTTTTACAGGAAATGTTGTGTTCAGCATTTTAAACAGTTCAGTTTATACCATGTATACATTTCTGTACATGAAAGTACATCTGACGTTTTACAATGTTTTATGTTCACTTTCATTAATTTTAATGTTATTTTCATTTTCACTTAATTTCATTTACATAAAAGATAAGTTTTTCCTAATTTTTCAAAGGTACTTGTACATGTAGATTGAAACAATGAAATATTTGGATTTATAAACAAAACTTTTGAGGTCCATAAGTTTTCATCAAGGACTTGTTAAGTTTGTGAAAATTACAATGCTTTAAAAAAAAAAGAAAGAAAAAAAAAGCTCTTGTTGCATGTTGGTCGTTATATGAATAAAATTAGATGTGGGATACATTGATGTGACAGCAACCCAAAGAAAACAAAAAAAAGACATTTACAGGTCAACATTCATTTTTCCACCAAATTAAAAAAAAAAGTAAAATCTTTTAGAATAAGGTAAATAAAGGCCAGTATATACAGCATATGTATTTAAGTAACATTTCAAACATTTCATAGCTATGAACAAGTGCCTACACAGCACACTCAAGTGCTCATACAGTACACTGTATGAACTGTTAATACTATACTTATTGTATGTGAATTAAGCAGGGTTGACCAAAACGATCACATCCAATTCCTTAAAAATTTAACCTAAACTTAACCATAAAAATTTGTATGACTACACTATGAAAATTTCTAAATCTTTCAATACTATACTTATTGTAACTGAATTAAACCTGGAGAACCAAAAAGATCACATCCAAATTATTAAAATTTCACTTGATCATAAAAAGTTTGTATGTAACACCCTATGCGTCTATCTGTTCCAGGAATAATGACAAGACACTCCGATTTTGTTACTTTTCCGTCAGTTTCCAATTCTATGCATGATTTTAACGGGATTCTTCCAATTTTTACATTTCCTTGTAAAGAATTGATTTCCATCCCGTATCTTATTACGTTTAATGAGAAAAATACCTGTTTGGACAATTATTCAATTAAAAGTGCTTAAACCAATTAAAAATCAATAAACATTACCTGGTGATGCAGGTGTGAATGAAGAGTCTCCAAAGTCTACTTCTCAAAAGATTCCACATACCTGTGGGTTGTGTTAAAAATTTTGGGGTATTGTCATGACAACCAAGATAAATTCCTATTGGAGGGTATGCATCAATAGTTGCTATAACAATCAAATTGTGCCAACAATGATTTTCTAACAGAAATCAATTAGCTTAGCTAAATTCTTGTTTTTATCGTAAACCTGCATATTTATTGTATAGGGAAGTTTTGAACTTTTTTCACAGTTGACGGAGCACCATTGTAAAATTTTGTCATATTCGACTATATCTCATTTTCCGTGAATTGAAACATTAAATAACCGATTGTGACTTAATTGATATCATCTAAAATGTCTGAATGTTCAAATAATTTTAAACTTTAATGAAACGTAATACGGCTCATGAGCACCAACTAAGGTTTATCGATAGGGTGAAATAGCTTTTTCACAAATGTTTGTCTATTTGTCCTAAAACTCAATAACTAATATACACATTCAAAAGATCAATTGTTAACGGTACAGAATTATCTCAAAATGACTAACGATAATTCTGTCTTGTGAAATTATGAAGAAATATGAGAAAAATATCACAATCAATTAAGGACAATAAGTTCTAATTTTTAAATGCTTATTATTGTTAATCCTTTTGTTTAATATTGCACATTCCTTGCTATTACTATAAAGTTTTTTTTAATAGATATCTTCAAATTGTAAAATGTAATAGCTACTATAAACTGTGAGTTTCGTAAGTTGAGAAAAGTACTGAGATGGGATTAATACATAAACTAAGATTTTCATCCATCCTCAGACATAAATGATAAATCAATGACAATGTAATACGAATTAAAGAAACAATGCCGAATGATATTTAACGATAAATAACTGATTCACAGTTTTAGATGCGGATGATTATGTGTGACGGACATCCATATATATGTTTTCTAAGGTTTAAATTTAAATACTTATTGAGACTGTGAAATCATTTCATCATGGTTAATTTATAGTTAAAATTTCACAAATTCAACCAAGATGCACTTTTTTAAAAGAAATTTTAATAGAAATACTTCAGTACATTTTTTATGCACATTTGTTCAGATTATGCAACAAATGATTAATTGTCTTATGTCTCTTAATCATTTAGGTTACAAGCACAGAAAGTTACAAAGTTCATGAAAGGCAATCCTAACGATTTTCAATTTTCTTTTTTTTTTAAGTATAATTATATAAATACCACATTAAATACTGAAATTTATGGAATTTGAAAGGAAAGTTTAAGGGCAGGAAATCTTGTTTTAGTGTTTTAAACTTGTACAACTTCCTTAGGAAATCCAATTAACTAACTTCAAATAAAGCTACTCATATTCATAGTCAAATTTTTGTGAAAAACTTTTTGAATAAGGGGAAATAACTCTGCAAAACACTTTCTTTCCAAATTGATAATAGAAACTCAGCACAGTATGAAGAAAAAATTTATGTTGTACCTATTATTTATTTAAGATGCATACTGTGTGCACAAATGTTTCCTTTAATATATATGCTGCACATTTTCAATAATTATAAACAATTACATGTACTTAAAGCAAATATTTTATCTTATTTATGAAACCCCCAAAAAATTGCTTTACTGGAAATTATGCTTTGCAAATAATATTTGGCAAAAAGCATAAGGGACAGCTTTAATAACAAAGCAAGGGAACAGAGCTATTATCCATAACTTAGCACAAGTAAAGGGATGGAAAGGGGCTTTTAAAGTTATAATCAAAGAGACATGAGTTTCATCTTTAAGCAGAGCTACAGAGCTTTTATCTCAAAGCATTTAGACAAAAGAATTTTACCACAAGGCACAAGGAAAGAGATTTTACCACAAATTTAGAAGGGACCAGGCTTTTTCAAGGTGGTTTTGAAAACTTTAAGCTATTATTCTTATAACACATGTAATAATGTTCCAAATATAAAAGAAACAAGCCAAACATCCATGCTGATGAATTTATATTCTGACAAATTTGAGTAAGCATGTTGATTGCTCTTTAATTAGGAGCAAAAAGAACAGCCAAACTGAGTTGAATCTTCTGCTAAAAATTGCTTAAGTATGCTGGAATAGTTAAAAGGTTTATTCAATTCAAGTCAGAGATGATAATTTGCACATTTTTGCAATCTCAACAACATTATTTCAAAGGCAATGACTGTATATATTATAGATAAATACATACAAGAACTTTTATTTGCACATGCTAAAATTTTCTATTATCCTTCCCTTAAAAGTTTTGAAAAGTTATTACGCCTAAATATATTGTTCAAGTTACTACTAGCAACTGAAGATCATTTGACAAACAACTTACACTTTTAAATCATGTTAGTTAAACATTAATAATATTCATATAAAGTTTAAAATCCATTGAATTTTTGTTATTCTTATGAAAAAGTCCCATATTTTCATCCTTGACAATTTTCTATTACTAAAAATGATTATAAATCTACTCTTTTATTATTTTTAAATTCCATTTTGAAAATTCTTTCGTTACAGTAAACTTCTTAAAAATTTAAAAAGTGGTTATTATATTCCAAAGAAATTAAGTTTTATTTTACAGTTGGGATTTAGCCAATTTTCCGATATGGCTTTAATCTTTAAAATTTCATGTCCCAAAACAAAAGCTATCTTGTTACCATAGTTATTTAAACAGTCAACACTAATAATATTTACCTGTATTTCACATAAAAAGAAATAACAAAGTTACTACATATATATATATATTCAGGGTATATTTATATTGTATTCTGTACCTGGGACAATTTTCATGACTAAACATGCTAAACCTGTTCAGTTAAAGTGGTGATTACACATATCCATGGCAACAAAAATTTCTATACAGGACTTTTCTTGTAAATCAATAAAATTTTGAATTAATCTTTAATTGAGTGTAATATTTAACATGATTGACAATTTACCTTTTTATGAAGGTATCTGAATATTTAATCATGTCATGTTTTCAGATAATTCAAGTTTATCACAGCTTGGTGATTAAATATTAATTCTTTTAATTACATCTATTGTATTATCTATTACAAATTATGAGATTTGTCATTTAAAACAATATTATGAATAACAGTTTTCCAAACAGAATTTACAGTTTTAATTCTTGCAGGATTTTACTGTTGAATTATATCAATTATTTTGGTTTCAATTCATCAGCTGATTTTCAAAGCAAAATCATGCAAAACCAAGGTTAATACATAATTTATAAGAGTCTCTGCATCTCTGCAAAAAGTTGATATCTGAGATCAAGATTATATAGCCTCATCTTATGGTCTATATACTTTTAAGTATATATCTATACAGAATTCTTACAGTAGAGGAGGGAGGGGTATTTTTTTCTTTAAATGTGTTGAGTTGATGGGGTGGATAGAGAAATATCTATGGTTGATCAAGGAGCTATCATAAAGGGGTTAGGGGAGAGGGGACCCTCTTGGATCCCATGAAAGAGCCTCTGATTGAAATTATATGTTGTAAGCTTGTATAAATGTGATTAATTCTTAAGGCAAAAGATGATTATATATTTTTATCTACCACTTTTAAGAACACATTATAGCTTGAAAACTGAGATAATAAGTCCATATTTGTATATTTTTGTGTGTAGCTCATAATAAAATTATAAATACTGATGCAAACAAAGCAATTCATATTCATTGCCATGGGTATAAATTTTCATACTTTTTTGGAGAATCAACTTTATAATTGAGGAACAACTTATAATAGCTAATATTACACAAAACATTGGGAGTTTTATATAAATCCTATCTGTAAAGATACATATATGTATGTTTCTCAAAAGATTATTTTTTACAATTATAGATAGATTTTACCACAATTTTATTACTAATTTTAAGAAAAAATAAAATATGTTAGGAGTTAAGAGTTGTCTTTTTGGCAATCAAACCCCATCTTCTTATTTTAATATATAAATGCAGCTTTTAATTTATCAATCTTTCTACATAATGTTTGTGCATAAAATTTATTTCACTAAGTTTATACAACATAGAAGGCTTTCCCTCCCCCTTTATTACTCAAAATCTATCAGGAGTTCTTGAAAAGGGTCATATGTTTTTACTGCCAAATTTTGCAAATGACCTCCACATTTTGGTACGTATGTTGCATTATAAATAATATGCAGCTATCAATTTCTTTGATTAGAAATTAAAAACTTCACATGTTGGACTTTTCATCTTCTTTCAGAGTTGCTACTCAAGTGTATGTAAATGTGAAGACTAAAGACTAAAGGGAGGGATAATTTTTGGGGTAATGACTTTAAATGTCCAACTTCAATCTGAATCTCAGCCTAGATAACTAGTGCTTTTTCTTTTATTCCAGAAAAAAGAGGGGTCATCTGATACTGGCCGCTGGCTAATGATGTGAGGTTAGTCTGACCTGATTGAGATGATACAAACTTTCCCATATTATTTTTACTTTGTCTACCTGGGACAGCCTTTTGAAATTATTGTTTATCTTCTTGACCTGGGGGGGGGGGGGGTTGTCTATGGGAGGGAGAAGAGGGAGAGATGCATTTTTACTGCACAGAGAAAATTTCTAAATATAATAGCAAATTAGTTCAAAAATTCTAAAACATAGTTTGATTTTAGACAAATATTGAACCAAACATTCTGCCTACAACCTTAATTGGGAGGTACTGAAAATGGTAACTTATTTCCAATTTAAACAAATAAGTAAATATTAAGTCTAATGTTAAGAAGATTAGTTGAATTACACACTGAAGTTGTCAAGAAATTATATAATATCTCTGTTATCATGTCATTCAAAAGTGATCAAGAAATCATCTGGAACTTTTATACTAGTCCCAGAAATCATGCAAAACCATATGAAGGGGCAAACAGAGGTGTTTATGTATAATGATAAATAATTAACAAGTTTTCATGAGTAATTAAACATGTAATAAGGTAATATCAATTGTATATAAATTGGTTTAAATCTATCACCTTTACTTTTGCACGAGAAAAGTGATCACGAAAATTCGTCTGCAATTTAATTTCTCAAAAATGTCAAGTTTTTCTTTTTGCTGTTTATCACAAAATGACAAGGTGTGCTTAATTTGATATGATTTAAAAATTTGGCACTTAATCAAAAATAATAAACCGGCTTGGTCAAACCTTGACATTAAATTTTTTGATAAAACCGTTTTGGGTTGAAAAGTACAAAAAAATGTTTCAACTTTAAATTTCAAGAAACACTTGAAAAACAAAAATATAGACTGTGACATTTTAAAATATCTATATAAATTAAAAACTTAGCTACATACCACATAAAGCAAGGTTATTTTAAGCCAGAAACAACTTTTTGGGGAACAAAATTTGCTAGTTACCTCTGTCCCAAATCATGTGTAAAAGTTGAAAAAGTAATCTCGCTATTTGTCACAGTTCGCGAGATTTTTCGTGAAGTCCAGTTTTCTGAAATTCTCAAAATCAGCCTAATTTACTCCGTGTAACTTTGACTTGAAGTGAACAATGACTTGATTTGTAATCTCTCTTCCTAAATTTAAATCGACTGAACGGGATTTTTCAAGTTTAAACATTTTTACTGTACCGTCACCTTGACAACAATCGGCCATTTTTTGTAATCAAAACATTTACAACGTGTTTTTGGTTTGTGCGGCAAAATGTCAGATAACGAAGCTGAGGAAACTTTTGGAGAGGAGGAGGATAATGCAGAGGAAGCAGGAGGAGAAGAGGGAGATGAGGAAGTTCTTGGTGAAGAGGAAGAAAAACTTGGGGAAGAAGAAGAAGTAGAAGAAGAGGAGGTGTTTATGTGGATAATGAAAAAAGGGGGAGGGGATAAAATACTATATCATAATCATATATATCGTAGTATAGGTGCATGTTAAAGACCGATGTTTTAGATTTATTTGATAACAATAAACATATTTGTTGTACATTGTAGGAAACAATGTGCATGGCCTGACAACATCATCTTTATTTTCAATTTCAATGACAATGTTTACATTTTGTAATTTTTGATTTTTTTCATATTTTATTTTTATTTTTATGAAATGATATCCCTGGTTATAATGGGGTATACAAATGATGTTTACTGCAGTTTTTAGTGCATGTATCTTGTCTCATGTGTTTTGGTACTACAACAGTTCTGCCAACATTTCATGAAGCAAATGCGTGAGATTTGGCCAAAATGGAAAAGATCAAAGAGAAAAAATAATAGATTAAAGGAAAATGCTGCCAAAAAAAGCATGAACATGCGTGAGTCTCACGCTAAATGTGTGAGACTTGGCAGCCCTGCTACAAATGCACTGTGATGTCACAATTTCCTTTGGAAAAACATGCATAGTACATGTAGTATGAAAACATATGATCTAACCATATATTTTCTTTATGACGATAAAAAATTTACATATTTTGAGGAAATAGATAATAATCAGACATCTCTGATTAATCACAATAAGGATATTTTGACGAATCATGATATTTTTTAACCAATTTGATGGTAGAGGTAGCCGAAAATGACAGTTTGGTGTTTGATAGTAAAGGACATTTCTATGATTTCTATGTTCTATCATGATTTCTGAAATCAAATACTATCTATCCACCAGATGCTAAAAAATTATAACGAAAATATTTTAGTTACTTCAATGGCGTACACAATATCAGTAATGAAGTCTGAAATACTGTAAAATTATATTCTTTTTAAAGTAAACTACTTCGAGAAAGAGCATTAACCCTTTCAACGCTATACACGGCATATGCCGCGATGACATACGCCGTCCGCCACTGCTATTCGCGGCATATGCCGCGATGACAACGGATTTTTCATTAGGACTCTTAAACCATTCGATTTTCATTCGGGTCCTCTCTAATTTTTCCTTGTATGAATTGAGGATATGCAAGGTCTCATTTGCGCTTGAAATCCCGGCAATTTTTATTGTAAAATCATGCAGTAGAAGGAAAATTGAAGGAAAATAAAAACAAATATTTTGACAAATGCAAATGGCGGAAATCGGAAACGAAGCTGTAAATATGGAAATATTTCAGCATTTCTATGGCGAAACTGACGACGAGGATTAGTTAAAAGGTTTCTTGTTATCTCAATGTGTTTATTACATTCAATTCGTGTGGGAAATATGATTTGATCGATCATTACGAGACGTAGAAAAAAGGGGGGAAAACGGAGGTTGACTGAAATTTTGAGAACGGAGCCACTGATTTGTGCCACGATTACATAATACGTTGTGTATGGTGCAATACGCTACGGAATCGTGCAATTGGTGTCTTCTTTATTATATGGCAGATAAAACAACAAAATAGATGAAGACTAAAAGTAGTTTTTATTCCAAATTCAACACAAATGTAATAAATTACACCTTTTACCTGTTAATTACCTGAAAATGCAGGTAACCTGATAAAAATTTTACTGAAATAACTGCCTTACATTACAGTTCATACTCTCCTGAACATTTTTCATGCAATAACTTTCTCTGTATCTCTTATAATAAAAAAGATACAGCAGTCTGAAAAAGAATATACTGTTCTAATAAATGAACACAAAAAAAATGCAGCAGCAGCAGCCATTTTTCTATTTTTTTGTGTAGCGTTGAAAGGGTTAATACACTTCATATTTTTTAATCATTTGAATGATTTGATATTAATTGTATCGTTTAATTACAGAAAGTACCAGATTTAGCATTAACAGAGGAACATATAGCAGAATGTTTATCATTGCTTTGTAAAACTGGAGATGGACTGGCTCATGCTTATGTTCGACTAGATGTTCATGATAGGTAAATAAATTAATTTATATAACTTTTCATACCCCTGTCACACTAGAATTGTTGGCTATGTTGTAAATTTATGCCTTGTCTGTCCTTTCACTTTTCTCAAAAAAAAACCTATGCAACAGAACATCATACTTTTTCGGAAGCATGTCAGGGATGAGTTGTAACATTTGAACATTTTTCAGATACATTTATGTTGGTCATTTACTACATTGCTTTAATGCAGACTTTTGCAAAACAATGAAATAGAAAATCAACAAAAATTGGTTAGTCTTGAAGGATTTTTTAAATTTAGTTCATTTATATGTACTCAACTAGTACACAATTTTATTTAGGAGTCAGCTGAGGATCATATCTACCGCAGGATTTTCTCTCTTAGTTAAAGACCCATTTGTGGCCTTGGCTTGTCTGCTCTTTGGTTGGTTTGTTGTCTCTTTGACATATTCCTCATTTTTATTCTCAATTTTACCTACAAAAATATAGAATCAACAGTATTCCTAGATGTTACTGTATGAAGTTTTAATATAATTATCATAAGTACCAGGATTATAATTTAGTACGCCAGACGCGCGTTTCGTCTACATAAGACTCATCAGTGACGCTCATATCAAAATAGTTATAAAGCCAAACAATACAAAGTTGAAGAGCATAGGGGATCCAAAATTCCAAAAAGTTGTGCCAAATAAGGTAATCTATCCCTGGGACAAGAAAATCTTTAGTTTTTCGAAAAATTCAAAGTTTTGTATCAGGAAATTTATAAAAATTATCACATAATGTCATTCCTATGTATACATGTAGGTTAAAAATCCAATTCTAATTAGAAATTTATTTATTTTTCAGACAACTGACAGACATAAATATTCTGAAATCGTTCATTCACCTTCGATATTTGGATCTTAGCAAGAACAATCTCAAAGACATCTCATGTCTTAGTGCCCTTACACATTTATTGACATTGAAAGCAGATTACAATTTGTTAACCACAGTAAAACTTGAGGAAATGCCCTTTTTACAAGTGGCCAGTTTTAACGACAATAAAATGAAAACATTGGAAGGATGCAGCCATCCCATGTTGGAACATCTGAGTGTAAATAGTAAGTTTTAAACATCAATCATACAATTTTAAAAAGAATTTAAGAGTAGAGTGATTTATCTCCCTTGATAATTATCAAAGAATAATTCACTAGAAGTTTTAGAAATTATGTGTGTATTCAATTGTCTTAACAGATATTGTATAAACAAAAATAAAGCTTATGCTAACATTTGCTTTTTTTCTTCAAAAAATTCTTTCTTAAAATCCAATTTTGCCATCATTTTAAGTTGTTCAATGGGAGATAACTCTAAATATATTAAAAGATAATGATAGTAGTGCTAGCTTTAGTTTGTATGTATATTGTTTAGATTTATTTTGCTCATAGTTTTTATTTTGATTATGATTTCATATTTTATTTGTTCAGAGTCTAGAACTTGACTCTGTACTTAAAATTGTGTTCAATTTTACAGAAACAGCCTTAGGGTAGCCTATCAGTAATTTTGTATAAAGGCTAATGTTGGAATTCCCTGAAAAAAAATAGTCAAAATAAAATAATATGTGTGTTTCCTATTACATCTTTGAAAAAATAGGGTAGGTACATGTAGGTAGAGGATTTTTTTTTTACATTGAGTCTATGGAAGAGAAATTCTGACCTTTAAAAGGTTTGAAATATAACAAAAAAAACTTTAAGGTATGCTATTTTTAAGCTTAAAGTATAAGGTAGGGAAAAAGGAAACACTCATATTTTTTTATATTTGGCCAAGCATATAAACAAACACTGAAAATGTTTTGGATATGAAGAAAACAGAGAAAACCTGATCAATATTTTCTGATTTAACATATTATAATTTTTAAGAGGGGTTGGCAGGGGGTCAAGACATATTGTATTTGACAAAAGAATATGCTGTAGGTTTGTTCATGCATTTAGTGTTATGTTACTTATAATACTAAGATATATTGTTACTAATTTATCATTTCAGATAATTTAATATCAAAAGTAGATACTTTAGAACCAGCAAAGTTAGCCAGACTTCATACGCTAGAATTACGAGGCAATAAGTTAACAACAACAGATGGTTTCTGCCTGCCTAACTTAAAAAATCTCTTTTTGGTAAGTTAATTTGAATATTTCCATAAATTCATTGATAATAGCAAATGAGTGAAAATTCTGAAATTTAGTACACCTATGTTGTGAATAAATAGATCTGAAAAATACATGTTAAGGTGTCAAATTTTTTTCTTGTTATTGAAAAATTACACGTTTATGGATACTCTATAAGTATAACACTGCCCTTTTCAAAGTAGTATGGATGAAGCGTATCCATTGTATAATTTTACACATGATAACTGACATTCCTTTCTCACTATTACAATTATATTTACTTACTAACAAGGTAATAGGAAAATTAATTTACTTTTTGATATTTTTTCATGGGTCATCCTTATTAACTTTCTTTTACTGTAAATTTAGAACTTTTTGTGTGCATTTATTATTGCGAATTTTTTTTCATTTTTGACTAATATACTATTGATGTTTGCACTATTGAGAATTGAAGATATATATCATTGAAATTGTCATAGAAAAACAATAAATACATTGCAGAACTCATACAAATATAGCATGGTTAATGGGAGATAACTCAAAATAATTTAGATTCAACAGAATTTTTTTTTGGCATCAATTAAAATAAATACCTGCTAACAGAGGGCAACTCTTGTACAAAAAATGACCATAAAAAATCAGTTTCTTCGATAAATCTTTAACATAAAAATATAAAAGAATGGTTAAAGATAAGTAACTCAAAAAATTTCATTCAACTTTATGACTACATATTGAAAAAACAAATATTTGAAAATAGAGTACAAATGGTTTCCAAAAATGGCATACAACTAAGTTTCAAGATATCCAAGAGAAATCAATGTAAATAATACAGTAAATCTAGAATTGTTATTTCAACAGTTTCAAGAAAGGACACCAACTTTCAAGCCATCATTAAATAACTAAATAGTAACCACTTTTTCAAAGCTTATTCCCTAAATTCCATGTACACTTTTAAAAAGGGAATGGTCCAAAGCTGATAACTTAAATCATAATTGATAATAAATTCAAAATAATATGTTATAAATTATTATTTCAGGCTCAAAACGTAATCACAGTGATAGAAGGCTTGGACAGAATGTCCAGTCTGACCACATTACATATGAGAGGGAATCAGGTCAAAACACTTGATGGCTTCACTGATGGTTTACAAATGTTACAGTATATAAATCTTAGGTAGGTAACTCAATATAGTCCTGTCAAAAATAGAAACAGTTTAAGTTGATAAAATATTGCATCACAATCCTTAGAAAAGTTCAAAGTTTGTGTAATCTATTATAAATTTTGTCAAACGTATCTTTAAAAACTACTTTCTAAACACTAGGTAAATAGATTATTTTTATAATTCAATATTTTGTCAGATAACTTCTGTTTTAGTGACGGAACAAATTCTTAAGCTTGATATAACAAAATTATGGACTGGGTCCCAGTGTTGAGATAGGAGGTTTAAATAATAATTTAAATTAAAAAAAAACATTTGGATTGTTCTTCATTTCAATTTCACACTTAGGCAGTTTGGCTATTACAAATGAGCGCTTAAGGTGGTACCTAACACTACAGGGAGATAACTCTGTAAAATCAGCTAAACGTTTTAATTACGTTATGTTGTAAAGGGAATATTCAGCTTCTCAATGATCAAAATTGGTGTTTTTATGCCCCACCTACAATAGTAGAGGGGCATTATGTTTTCTGGTCTGTGCCTCCGTTCGTCCGTGCGTCCATTCGCTTCAGGTTAAAGTTTTTGGTCAAGGTAGTTTTTGAAGAAGTTGAAGTCCAATCAACTTGAAACTTAGTACACATGTCCCCATGATATGATCTTTCTAATTTTAATGCCAAATAATAGTTTTGACCCCAATTTCATGGTCCACTGAACATAGAAAATGATAGTGCGAAGTTCAGGTTAAAGTTTTTGGTCAAGGTAGTTTGTGATGAAGTTAAGGTCCAATCAACTTGAAACTTAGTACACATGTTCCCCATGATATGATCTTTCTAACTATAATTCCAAATTATAATTTTGACCCCAATTTCACGGTCCACTGAACATAGAAAATGATAGTGTGAGTGGGGCATCTGTGTACTATGGACACATTCTTGTTCAAACTGCTATATAACCAGTGTAATTTTTCTGATAAAATGGTTGGTTTAAAATTTTTGAGTTTTTTTTATTTTTGTTAAAGGGTCAAAGTAAATACTTTGTCAAAATTTAATGAAAATTAAACTAGCCAAATTAATTTTAGTGAAAGTGTTGGGTACCACATTAACTGCAAATTCAAGACTTTCTCTTACACTGGTTTCTTGGTGATATGTCAATCATGCTACATATGTTTATGTAAGAACATAGCTACTTGGTCATCAACAAGTTATATGAGATAATAAATTACTGGAAGAAATCTAAAAAAATATACTGTCATACATTATATTATATAGTTTATTGAATGAATATTTGCAAATAAATACTTATTCCTATAAATCATATTAACATAAGAAGATGTTATATGATTGCCATTGAGAAAACTCTCCGCCTGAGAAGTGGAAGTTAGCAACTTAAGGTCCCCTTAAATTTGTAACCAGTAATAACCATTTGTTTATATTTCAGAGAGAACAGTGTAATGGAGGTTAAAACAGAGGTACCTAAACTACAATGCCTTCCTCTCCTCAGAGCTATGGTGTTGTCTGGTAAGTCCAATGTATACTTACAGGGTTTCCCATGGGTCATTTTCTTTTCCGCCACCTCTTGAGCCAAAACAATATATTTTTCACCAACAAACAATTAACATGTAACATATTTTTCTTTATTGTTTTCCATCTTTCTGTCAAAACAAAAACCAGATTGCCTCGTTGTTGTCTATGATTATTCTATACAAATCTGTTTTTTTTTTATCTATCTATATTTGTAATGAATAAACGAATAAACACTAAACATAGATCTACGTTTCAAAAAGATGTTCTATAAACTTGAAACATACTGATAATGAAATAATATTTATTTTACTTCTGGGAACACAAGATTCATTTTTAATAAGTTTCGGATGTATATATATATTTTCCTATCAAAATACCTGAAAATAGTACACAAGATGGATGAAATTGAATCGTTATATTTCTTTCGTGGAAACCCTGACATACCTTCCATTTTGTTCATCTTATCTTCTATTTTGCCTTGAATTCACTGTCTATAGACAATTCTCTTAAGAGCTTTGGAGTTTGAAGTTATTTTGTAAATAACAAGTGTGTTTGTCCCTCTATCTTCCAGGCTTAGGTATTTAGATAAACAGAAAAATGTTTGATCACGTGTGTATTTTTTTACGGCTTCATTTATGATATTGACTTCCATTTGTTGTTTTTTTTAATAAATTGAACATTATTATTGATTCATGACAACCTGTTAAATAGGTTAGAATGTTTTCTTTCAACTTTTTACTTAAACACATATGACACATATGCTAATATTTCTAGCAGTTGTCATGGTTGTAGGAAATGGTATAAAAAGCACTCCAATAAAAAAACACATCTATATAAAGCTAGCTATAATGTGTACCAAATACCTGGACAAATGATATTTGTTATAAAGTAAACATTGAAGGTATGGGGCTTCCATTTTTAAAATTCTGTTATAACTCATAAGAAGCACCCATAGGTGGATTCTGGGGGGCCTGGACCCCCTTTCGTGGAAAAAATTTGGTTAATTTTATAGGGAATCATTGAAGCATGACTGGAGCCGGCCCTCCCTGAAAAGTCAATATTATACAGTAATGGACTCACCAAGTTGTGTCTGTATCTGTCGGGCGCCCTGCTCGAACTCCATGTGCAATAACTTATAATAAGAATAACTATTCCCGCCACTTGCGGGTCTCACTAAAAACCAAAGTTCGGAACTTCCTAATAAACGGAACTTAACAAACTCCCCTTCTTTCTTTTGAAGGAACTAACTGTTCAATAATGTTGTCAACAAAAAGTAGATGTTCAATTCCTTTGAACTCATTAATATAATCCACATGGTCTATGTACACTATTTACAAATCTGGCTTTAGAAAGTTACTCATCCAAACACCTGTTCCCTAAGACACCATCTTGAAGTGTCTTGAGCAGGTTATGGCATGAAGCTCCTTTTTTAGTCAAGCAATCAGCCAGTTGATGTTTTGTTTCAATCCATTTGACCGATACTATTTGGTGCATTTGAATTAATTCTCGAATGCTGCTAATTTCAAGTCTAAGCCTTTTTTCGGATACTTGTTTTGTGGATTTTATGGCATCCCACAATGAATGACAGTCCGTTAGGCAAGTTATTGGCAATTGAGTTGGATCAGCTTTACCATACATAAGCTCTGTATACAGTGAAGCTATAAAAATACCACTGTCAATAGCATCAGCCATAGCCAGGGTTTCTGCTGCTAGAGTGCTTCTTGCCACTCTTCTTATTCTTTTTGATTGCCAAGTTATAGGCGAGAAAATTCCATTTTCACCAACAAGCACAATGAAATGTCCTCCTTGTGTGCCTCCATCAGATAAATTACCAAGGGAAGAATCACTAAATACTACAAGTCTAATTGCATTATCATTTCCAAGTTTTCTGAATTTCAAAGTGACAGTTTCAGATTTAAGGTTCTTGATTATTTTGTTTGCTTCATTTAACGTTTGTACGTTTGCCTTTTTAAGAGATGAAGCAAGGTTTGATGCATCAAATATCACATCTGGTCGACTTTGTCTTGCAATCCAAAGTATTTGTCCAATTTTAGATTGTAAAAGTTCTCTTTCTTCTTTGGTAAGAAGTTCTTCTTTGACTCCCATACGACTTTTTTCAATAGGAATAAACTTGAGACTATTTTGATAAGTGTTTTGTCTTAAATGCAAGTCATTTTCATGTTTTGATAGTTCTATTCCAACATATGGGAATGACCCATTTTCCTCTAATTCTTCTTTTCCAACACAAAATGTTGATCTTATGCTATTTATAACTTTCTCTTCAAATTCTTTTGATCCTCCCCATAAAAAGTCATTAACATGACAAGTAAGTACACCTTCTACGCTGCCTTTATTGTTTTTCCAGAAAAATACAGCTGGGTCAACCTTGGATACACTGACTTTACATTGTTCAAGAACTTCTTTTACTCTATTATACCAACTAAGAGAGGCATCTGACAGACCATAGACACATTTGCGAAGTTTCCAGATAATATCTTTGCACTGAGCTTCCATTGGTGGTTTGACATAAATCTTTCTTTCTATTTCAGCTCCTTGTAAAAAAGCAGTTTTAATATCCATTGTTCGTGTTTTCCAACTTCTTTGTGCTAGAATAGCTAGAACTAATCTTAGGGAATCTGTTCCACAAGTGGGTGAATCTTTTGGTATATCATCTCTGTTAAATTCTTCAAATCCTCTCGCAACTAATCTTGCCTTATGTATTGTACCTTCTGAGGTGTCCTTCAAACTACATATCCATCTCGTAGAAATACACTTTTGACCGGTATCTGTGCATTCTTCATAAACACTGTTGTTTTTCCATGAATTTAGTTCTTTTAGTTTAGCTTCCCTGAATGATACATCTTCAAAAATCATAACACTATCGTCATCAGAACTAGGAAGTTCTACTTCTGTAGCAACATTTTCTAATTCCTTTAACTTACTCATGTCAACTGAAATTTCTGCTCCTTTAAGTGTAATAGGTTCCAAGTATTGCAGGTTAAACCAGTTTTTATTACTTCCTGTTGCCTTTCCAGCGCGTCCAGTAACCTTTGCAACACACTGTTCACCACTTTCAGCATTTTTATATTTCACTGTTTGTCCTGTTTTCATATCTGCAAGTTTGGGTCGTTCTGTTCCTGCTATTGCATGTTCTACTTGTTCTTCGTTATTTACATTTTCGTCTTGTCCTTCGTTATTTACATTTTCGTCTTGTCCTTCGTTATTTACATTTTCATCTTGTCCTTCATTATTACCATTTTCAATCGCTTCAACATTACTATCACTATCATTTTCATTATCAGTGTCACTGTCACAATAATTTACAAATTTGTTTTCATGAACTGGCATTGACTTAGATATAATCCTCTTAGCTTCTTTTTCTTGTTCAAAATTACTAGTATTTTTGTTTTCTTCTGTTTCAGGTATTGTTGATACCTTCGTTAATCTGCACTGATGCACTCTTACAAGCATACCACCATGTCTTACAAAAACAACAGCTCCATCCTGTCCAATCACAACGCCAGGCCCTTTCCACTCTTTGTTATCTGGTCTTTTATAGTAAACTTTATCACCTGTCTGGTAGGAAATACCACTTGGACGAGTTTGTTTTCTCAATGCTTTGCGAATTCTTTCAGAACATTCACTTCTGGTGAAAGCTGTTCTAGCTGAGTGCAAGGTCTCAATATGTTTTCCAACCACTTCACTCATAGTGGTACCCTCTAGGGCAGGCAGCTTATCTGTTAAAACACTACATGTAGGTAGGTTTGGATTGCGTCCATAAACTAACTGGTATGGACTATACCCATGTTCATTATCTAAAGCATTCTTTGCCATGAGAGCCCAACTTAAAGCAATGTCCCAATCACAATTATTATCTGCTTTCAATTTTAGTAATGTGTCCGTAAGAGTTTGATTATGCCTTTCTAGAAGCCCATTACTCCAAGGACTATAAGCTGCAGTAGTTTTCACTTCAATGTTAAAGTTCTCTGCCATATCTCGTACTTCGTCATTATTGAATTCACCGCCATTATCACTGTAAAGACGCCTTGGTGAACCATGTATTGAAATCCAAGATTCCAAAAATTTCTTTACAAATTCTGATCCTTTTTTTGTTTTCATAATACACCCTGCACTAAAGCGTGTGAATTCGTCAATTATATGAAGATACCATACACTGTGTTCTAGTTCATGCAGATCAACTGCTACTGTTTCGTTAAACTCTGTTGCCAATGGCAGTCCAACCACTGGTTTAGAACTTGGTCTTTTGTTGGTCATACAAATGTCACAATTTTCACAAACTGATCGCAAAAGCTCTAAAGTATCAGCATTATTCATTCCAGCCTTATTTATAAGTTTAGATAAACGGTTAAATGTTGCATGTCCAAATTGTTTGTGTATTTTAACCAATGTCTTACGTTTCTCCGCTGTACTCATGTCATCTGTGATATTAAGTACGTTCTCCTCTACGTTAACAGGTGAATTTTTTATTTCAGGTTTTGTTTTCACAATATTTACACAATAATGTCCACTAGATGTGAACTCCAATTCCACTGGTTTGTTAAACATGATTGCCCTATCATTCTTTAAGTCCAGTACAGTACCAGCCTTCTTCAATGATGCCTTACTGAGTAACAAAGGGATATCAGCTTTTACAATTTCAGTTTCAATTTTGCAATTGGTACTTCCTATCTGAGCAGGTATAGTGGCACGCATAAAAGAGTTGACTACTTTTCCATCACCAAACTTAAATGCTCTACTACTTGTCACTGTAGTAATGTCCCCAGTTCTCTCTAAAAGCTGTTTAAACCAATTTTCCCCACACACAGTACGAGTACATGCAGTGTCTATGATTGCTGAACATGCTGATTCAAGTACAAATATTTCACTGACGGGTGGCTGCTCTTTTGTGAAAAGCGTTATGTTACAATTCTCTACAATTTCACTTTCAGACTCGACAAAATTAACAGAATTTACTTTGTCAGGACAGTCCTTAGCCCAATGAAAAACACTCTGGCAGATAGCACATTTTGTTCTTTTTCCAAACCTGTTTAAAGGATTAGTGCCCTTTTCTTTTGATTTACTCCCTTTATTTTGTTGTGTATAATATACTGGTTCTTGTTTAATTGTTATACTTGGAACAATACCAGTATTTTCTGAAGGTCCAGACATTCGTTCACCAAATATACGTTGCAATGCTGACTTCATAGAGGTATATTTTACATCACTAGATGCTGTTAAGGCTAGTTGTTTGTCTCTGGAAGACAGGCCAGCATTATCTAATAGTTTGAAAGCAAGGACAGCTTCTGGGAGTGTCATGTCATATTTTTTAGATTTGCTATATCTTTTGTCGAATTCTATAATGTAGTCTGACATTGACAAATTTTCAGTTTTTACAAACGTATCAAAATTTTTGTAAGCTTCGTATGCTTTGTCCTTATCATCTCGTAAGAACGCCTTGTCCAATTGTGTTATCAGTTTGGCCATGCCGTCTTCCTTAGCCAGATCGGCAGCCGGGACATCCATAGCCACTTCCCGTGCATTTCCCGTAAGTGTAAGTGAAACAGCAAGTGCTTGTTTGTCAACTTTCAAATCAGTAACTAATTGCCAGACGGAAATTTCATTCTTCCATGTTTCGTAAGTCATTGACCTCGGGTCAAACGTAGGTGGATTCTTAAAACTTGTTGCCATTATGATCGCTATGCTCTGCTACCATGAAAAGTCAATATTATACAGTAATGGACTCACCAAGTTGTGTCTGTATCTGTCGGGCGCCCTGCTCGAACTCCATGTGCAATAAGAATAACTATTCCCGCCACTTGCGGGTCTCACTAAAAACCAAAGTTCGGAACTTCCTAATAAACGGAACTTAACACTCCCGTAGGTCAGTCAGCGGGCCCCCCTAAGGAAAAGTTCTGTATCCGCCACTGGCACCATCTTTAAAAACTTGAGACATACATTCATAAAATTGTAGTAAAAACTACTTATATCCATATCAATTATTTGTAATCCCCCCTTTCCCCAGCTGGTGGCACACGAGAAGCAAGGTCTGTTTTACCCTTCTGGTTTTGTTGTGGTTTGTGTTGCTCCATCTTTAGTGTTCTATGTACTGTTTGTCTGATTAGCTGTTGGTCTTTTTCTTTTTAACCCATGGGCCTTTGCAATTTCAGTTTGTTTTCGATTTAAGAGTTTGAATACATGTCCCTTTGGTGTCTGGAGGGATATGTCTCTCTTCAACAGTTAATACATGTTTCTAATTATATTTACAGAGAACCCTTGTACAGAAGAGGATGACTATAGAATTGAGGTATTGATTGCCCTACGTAAACTGGAGAGGTTAGACAAAGAGGAGTATCAGGAGGAGGAACGAACTGAGGCAGAGGCCATTGCTGAACAGAGGAAAGAAGAGGAAGCTAATGCTGAGGTAAAGGATCATCTCAAAAAACTTTCTGATTAGAAGTTAAGTAAGGGGTCATCTCAAAAATGTTTCTAAATAGTACTTAGGTAAGGGACCATCCAAAAAAGTTTCTGAGTACAATGAAGGGGACTCATCTAAATGACTTCCTCAAAATGTTTAGACCTGTGTTTTGCATTCTGAATCCAGGGTAGCTTTAGATTGTTTCACTCCCCAAGTTGTTTCAGGGGTGGTTCAATAAATAACTATGCTTTGTTATGAAATAGTTCCATTTTTAACAGAACTTCTTTCACCAATTTTAAGCTTTGCTACCAAAAGCATTTGCTTGAAATATTTCATGAAGTGTCTTGCCAAATGTTTTATTTACATTTATTGAGAACTAGACACGATCACGTTATTGGAGATTATGTACAGAATTCTAATACATTTTGTTCAGGAATCTAAACTTACAAAGGGTATAATTATTTGCATGAATGCATGTAGTCATCATATAAAATATAAGTAGTTGTATATATTAAGAAGAATAGCTGCATCCCATATAAATAGTTCACTCAGTTAAATTGATAAAAGCTTTATTAATAAAACAAATATTTTTCAGCAATGCCTAGATAATAATTGCAATGATTCCCTTACATATATAAATTTATAATCATACATGGACAGAGCTCTTTCTTTAAAAGTTGGTATGCATATAGGTCATGACTATTCATGGGAAGCAGACATGCATTAGGAGTAACTATAGGTGTTGGAATAGAACAAGATCAAAAAAAGGATCATGTTTATCATAAGAATCATTTTGGGAGGTATTGAAAGAGTTGAAATCATGATTTTTCTATGGTTGGGGGAGAAGGCATTAGGGGAGGTAATTATTAAAGGTTTTTCAACTGAATATATATACAGAATAAAGAGGACATGTATCAGAAAGACAATAAAAAGAGGGGAAACCGTATTCAATCTAAGGGTTCGGGAGGGATGTTGTAGGAAGGGAGGTAACAATTACTAGGTCTTATAAATGATATCTGTGTACAGAATAAAGAGGATACACAACAGGAAGGAGATTAAAAGAGTAGGAACAATATTTTTCTTAGGGTTGGGGAGGGGGTAGAGGCAGAAGGAGAGTGTACTTTTATAAGTTCTTATAAATGATATGTTTTCTATACAGAATAAAGAGGATACACAACAGGAAGAGGATTAAAAGAGTAGGAACAATATTTTTCTTTGGCTTGGGGAGGGGGTAGAGGCAGAAGGGGAGTGTACTTTTATAAGTTCTTATAAATGATATGTTTTCTATACAGAATAAAGAGGATACACAACAGGAAGAGGATTAAAAGAGTAGGAACAATATTTGTCACATGTATCAGCTTTATATGTCTTGGCTTTAGGCTTATATTTCATAATATTCTTGTGGCATACTTATATCTTTTTAGAAATATATTAACCGAGGCTTCACTTGAATATAAGTATACCACAAGATAAAATGCTTTAGCTATCACTTAATTTATGCAAGAAGGAGCACAGCTGATTTTGATAATTATAATATTTTATTGATATCAGCTTTTGTGGATTGTTGACTGATGAATGCTCTATTGGGTTCTCCTATTCCTAAAATGAGACAAACCATAAATTGAATCATCAAAAAGTTCAGTTTTTGTTGAGTTCAAACTTTCATGGTACAAGCAATCCAGAAAAATTCAAACAAAAAGAAAATGTTCTTATTGAAATTCTTATAAAACATCCAGCCATTTTTTTAATGGCTGTTCAAAGTTTTGTAATAGATTTGATTAAAAGATGAAACTTAAATTAATTAAGACACATGATCAAAATTTGGCACTACAGTTCTGCTCCTTTTGTTATTTTTTTCAAAATGTTAACAATAGTTTTCTGATCTGATATACTAAAACAACAACAAACAATTTTTGTAAAAATTTGCAGTTCAAATCAGAAAACTAATGCTATATATATTTGTGTTATATATTGAATTTATACAGTGTGTTCATTGGCAGAGGAGGGCATCACATTGCTTCAAGGCTATTTTGATGTTGGAGCCACTTTGTTTCAGGATATGTTTGCCTCAAGTTTCTGTATTATTAGGATCCAGTAATTTTGTTCACTGAAGAAAATGTTTCCTCACTGCTTTTATACAATATTGATCCACCAAGAAATATTTATTATGTAGTAATGTGAAATATGAGTGAAACTCTCAACATGGAAAAATATTACAGGAACTTATGGCAATTCCAGTTAGTGCATTCAAATTGTAAAGCATTATTAAATAATAAAGAGCTAAAATACGGATTTTTTGCAATTGTTTTGACTTTTTCCCAATAATAAATAGTTATTAAATGCTTATATGATATGCAAGATGGAAGTTGTTTTTTTAATTTTGTTCTTAAAATTTATTTATTTTGTATATACACAGTGATTTTTCAAATTTGAATTTTATCTGTTGTTTACTGTTTACATATTATTTTTCTACAAGCACTTTTAACGTTTATCTGCTCGTGGAAATATTTCATTCTACGCCCCCCCCCCCCTCTTTCAAATATCCTGGAAAGGACCCTGAATAAGGCTGAAAGTTGAGTTCCCCCCCCCCCCCTCTTTCAAATATCCTGGAAAGGACCCTGAATAAGGCTGAAAGTTGAGTTCAAAGCACTAACAATCGATAAATCATGTAAATTGTCATTACAAAGATAAAATATTTACTATTATTACATTGGTTGCAATGAATTACATTGATTTCCAAGTTAAATAAAATCTGATAATTTCACATGTGAAATAAACGTGTTTACTCTGACGTTATACAACAATAGGCATTGTCAAGATGTTGATAAGGGAGGATCAAAACAAATTGTAAATGCGTAGAAAAAAGAGATATAGTTCCTTACATGTTTTACATTCATTTCTTTAAAAAAAAAATCCATTTGCCAATGTATTAAAAAAGAATAAAAGAATTCAAATATTGAAAAATATTCAACTCGTGACCGAACATTTTACACTGATAATTAACTCATGCGCTACTCCCATTTGTGAATTAATGTGCTGTTTGGTCACTCGTTGAATATTTTTCTCTATTTGAATTCTTCGATTAGTTATTTTATAATTATATATGTCAAAAAACTAAACAAGTATTGTAAAATGTATTGTTAATCCTGCAGAATCACACTGAGCAATTCTATGTGGTATGTAAACACAGGGATATGGTATTCAATATATATGGTATTAGGGATAGAAATTTCCCAAGGATCAACACAATTTTGGTTTTTTGTAATAGAAATAGTAGTGAGGACAGGCAGTTTTTTTTTTAAAGACCATCAGGGAAAAAAAGATTTTGAGAACCCTGAAATAGAACAGGAAAGAATATTCAGTATAATAGGATAATTCTATTTTATACAGTACCAGTAGTAATTTTTGTCTTGACCTATGATAAATGTTGTAAAGTTAGTACATGTGTAGAGAGGCATGATTTCACAAATCCAATATGTTTTTTTAACAAATTTTGCATAAATTAAGTTTTTTGAATAAGAGACCTATGAAATGTGCTCAAAAACTTATTTGAATTTTTTAAAGTTCTGATTGGTCCCATGTTTTTAAAATTAGCATATTTTTTATGCTAACAAACCAAGACACATCACAATGGTTGACAATATTTCCTTATATTTTTAACCAATAATTTAAATGTTGGGTGAATTTGTAATAATGGTGTTCTGGTAGACTAGAGTATCAAATAACATTTGAACCTTGAATGGAATATGTGGTTACAATTAACACTTTAACAATTTCTATATTTCTGTCTTTCAATTAAATCAGTAGCATTTTTAATGTAGATTTTTGCCTAAATAACATGATTAAAATTTTATTGTCTTGACACACACATGTAATTTGATTTATACCTTATGCTTATGGTATTCAAAAAGAAAGATTTTCTTAACATTTTGGTCTTAATTTTTTTTATTCTACATATACATGCACAGTGACTTTTTTCAATTTGAATTTTATCTGTTGTTTACTGTTTATATTATGTATTATTATTTTTCAAACAGTTTTCATGTCTATTTACATGTAATTCATTCCATGTATTTTGAAATTTTCACTTGTCAGGCATTGCGAATATGCCAAAACTTTTGTTTCCACTATAAATATTTTTAATTCTTAAATCTTATATAATTTTTATGACTGTTTTTCATATTTTTTTTTGCATTAATATATGTCAGATATATTTCTGAAAAATATCTGACCATACGAAGTAAAAAAAATCTTAGTCAAAGCAATCCTTGGTCATAGATATCTGATCAGGGCATATATTATTTACCAATCTGACAGTTTACATAAGTATCTAACCGACTTAGTTCCGAAAAAAAATTCTGACCAAAGGAACTGTTTTTACATATATTTTTTTTTTACCTGCCTGTAAAAGTTGGAGCTAGAATAATAGAACTTTTTAATCTTATTTCAGAATGAAGAAGTCTCGGACGAGGAGGATTGAAGACAGGGGAGACAATCCAGAAGTAACCAAAGCTTTCACTGTGATATGGACTAATTCTGACATCATTTCACCATACTGTATGAACTTTAAACTGACATTGAAATGTTAATATACTAATATGAAAAAAGATATTGAATAAATTATGAGAATATTGTACAACATAACTTAAATATTATGTCTTAAAGTTATTTTATTGAAAATGTCATTTTAGTATAAATATTAGTATTTATATAAAAATATTTATATTTACTTGTTTATTTTTTTCATTAATATATAACACTAAGGTTGGGAGTTCGAATCTCACAAATGGCAGGTGTATTGGACTACTATCTTATTGAATCTATAGCCTTTTGTTCCCATCAAAAGTTGTTGTTTTCTCTGGACATTCATTGCTTCATCCACCAATAAAAACTGACTTCCGTGATATAGCATATAGTTCTGCAAGAGGTGATAAACAAGAGCAATCAGATAATTCTTTTATCAGTAAAATATGGACAAATAAAAAAAAATCTTCTAAATTTTTCTCTGAAGTCTCTTGATCTTAACAAATAGCCTGTCAACAGAATGTAGGATAGCATCAAATACGAGGCAAAATGTTAAAGCTCCATAACTTTTTTCAAGTATTCATCATTACAAAATGATGATTCTCCCTGAAAATGAATGAAACATTTTCCATCTGAAATATGCATGAAAAATTTGCCTTCCTAAATATTCATGACACCTTTGTCATCCTAAATATGCATGACACATTTGTCATCCTAAATATGCATGACACATTTGCCGTCCTAAATATGCATGACACATTTGTCATTATCAAACAACCAATCAATGCAGAAAATAGAGAATAACCTTTGACAACCAGAATTACTCCCTTCCAAACCTTTGTGATGACAAGTAGAAATGAACAATCAATTCATTCAGTTTTCAAGAGCTTGCGTCTGCTACTCAAGTCTTTTTAAAACATCACTAGTGTCTGAGCTGAAAGTTGGTCAACTAAGGTCAAGTCAAGAATGTCTCATTATATTTCTAAGTTCATTAAAAGATACCAAAACCATGATTATAAATATACACTTTGAAGTTCCCTAGAAGTGCATATACATTCTAGGTACTAATATTGTCATCTTCATTTTGTGTTATAGTTGGTAGATATAAGAAGATGTGTTATGAGTGCCAATGAGACAACTCTTCATCCTAGTCACAATTTGTATAAGTAAACCATTATAGGTCTTCAACAGAGCATTTGCTCACACCGAACAGTAAGCTATAAAGAGACCCAAACAATGACGTGTAAAACCATTCAAACAGGAAAACATGATCTAATCAATATTAAAAAAAAGAAGAAACACTTATGAACCACATAACAAACAACCACCTGGGTTAGGACAGGTGCAAACAAATAAGTACCAACCTTCATCCTTACCTGAAACACTAGTGTAAAATCACAGGTCAACATTTCAAGACACACTATAAAACATCAATTGAAATGCCTCAACTCAATCAAAAGACATTAACACAAACATATTGTTTGTTTTGCTCAAACATTGTCAATATAATGAAGATCTATGTGACTGTCATACAAGTAAGAGGTTTACTATCATATAATTTGAGAGGTTTACCTAGCTATAAAACCAGGTTTAATTCACCATTTTCTAAATAAGGCAATGTCTCTACCAAGTCAGAAATATGATGTTGTTATCCATTCTTTTGATGTGTTTGAGCTTTTGATTTTGTCACTTGATATTGGACTTTCTGTTGTAAGTTTCCTTGGATTTCTGTATGTTTGCTATTTTACTTTTTTAAGTGTCATCCAATGTATGTAAACTGAAGGATTCAATCAGAAAATTTCCTTTTCTGGTATCATATCAACTGCTATTGTTTGATTGTATTGGAAAAGAATTCATATTATAAAGATAACAATTACCACACTTATAGTCATTCATATTCACAGAATGATCATTCAACTGCCCTTTATATGTTGAACTTAAAGATGTAATAATCATTTTGTAAAATTTTGCATTCTTGCCTTTCATTTTTGCTTATGTGCTTTGTCTATATGCCTTTTTGTGCTTCTTTGTTACATATTTGTTAGTTTTATGGTATTTAGGATTATAACATAATGTTGAATGCTGAACCCCTATTTTTGACAGAATTACCTATTATGTGACTGTCTGTTTGTTTTGTTCACACATTGTTGTCAATATAATGGCATTTGATGCGACTGTCATATAAGTGAGATGTTAAGCTAGCTATAAAACCAGGTTCAATAAACTATTTTCTACATAAGAAACTGCCTGTACCAAGTCAGGAATATGACAATAAGCCTTTGATTTTGCCATTTGATTATGGACTTTCTGTTTTGAATTTTCCTTGTTTAGTATTTTTGTGATTTTTGTCATTTGGTTGCCGTCTCATTGCATTGCATATTTAAAGTCTTTCATTTATTGGCCAATTACCCATTTTATATGAAATAAAGAGATATGGTACTATTGCCAATGAAAAAAACTATCCTCATTAGTTCAAAGTATAGTTGACTACAGTAAATCTATACTGTGCAGTCAGCTTTAAATTCCAGACTACAAATGTGCAAAATTTTAAATGAACAAACCAACATTGATGAAGGACGCCTCCAAGTGGGGAATTTCTTGTTGCATTGAAGACCTATTGTTGACCTTCTGCTGTTGTCTGCTCTATGGTCGGGTTGTCGTCTCTTTGGCACATTCCCCATTTCCATTCTCAATTTTATTGAGACAAAACAAAAATATTAGGCCAACAACACCCACTGAATAACATGCACCCTACTTGGGACGTTTGCACATTGTTTATGTATTCATTACTTTTACTAGGCATATCAAGAGCATTCTTGAGACACCTGGGTCTTCCATCTAACATTTAACCAACACTCAGGAGGAGCAAAAACTCTTTTGATGGTTCAAAGATGGAAGGAGGGAATATAAAAATTCTGCCCTTATCAAATAAAACCTCCTTTACTGGCTTGAGGCTTTGCTCTTTCAACTTAATTGTGTGTGCATTGTTGAGATGCAGCAAATACCAATTTAAGCCTCATGTTTGTCAGTGTTCCAGCTAGGATTTCAATTACCAATCCTGAAAAAGGGCATTTAACTTGTGATATGATAATATAAATATTAATCAAATATTGTGTTTATTCGTTGAAATTCACTGGTTATACAAGAACTACACAGTTAGCCCATATAGAACTCTATCTTTCTACTTTTTAGGTTGAAAAATTTGTCAAGCAGCTTGTCACACAAGTTTTTAAATCATTGCTTGGCACAGTTAAGCTTTATATGCAGCATGTTTTGAAAGATGTCCTGTTTCATTCTGTTTCTATGGTCTGATACACTTTACCAGTTTCACCATTCTACCTCTGCTGTGCTTAATGGCAATACAGCACAAAACAGCTATGTTCAGTAAATGCACGATGTTAGGATATAGCAACAGTGAAAATTTGTATTAAAAATAAAGAAAACAGAAAAGATGACCAAGTCACCCTACCAACACTGCTCCTAAGAACCTCTTTAACTTTTCCCATAACTCAAAATACTTAAACATATATAATTCTTAAGCAAGAAGTATGTAGACATATTTTAGAATATAATAAGTGGGTTACTCAAAAATCAGATTGAGTTATCTTTCTTTATTCTGGTGTGCTCCTTCTTTGGAGGATTATAAACAGTACGTAGAAGATGTAAAT